>NW_026914330.1:0-600000 GCF_034315485.1 Pezoporus occidentalis | reverse complement strand
GATGACATAGGGAAGAGCTGGTAAAGCCGCCTCGTCATGGTTTGTTTGCAGTAGATCCCTCACTCCTCCTCCTCCTCCCCCTGCCCAGCAATATTAGTGACGCTCAGAGGCTTGGTGAGTACAGCCATCCTGGCCACTGCTCTTAGAGCAGGCAGCATCACTGGATGAAGAAGAGAGGATGGTTACTTACTTACCTATTGAAAATGCCACTCTGGGAGAAGGCTGGGTCTCGGGGTGGGTGCTCATGCATGGGACAGGAGGAATCTTCTCTCTACTCCTCAGCACAGGCATGGCTGAGACACTGCTCCCGGCACAGGGCAGATGCCCACATTAGCTAGGGGCTTAGGCAATGAGCAATGGGAAGGATGCTCCTGGAATGTACACAGATTCAGCAGCCCCTGCAAGGGCAGGATAAGCACTGGCTTCTTTCTTCTGAGCATGTGGCAGTGTGAATCCCGTGAGCATGCTTTCCCAGGCTGATAAAAAGTAAATTGGACTTACACCTTTAGTAAAAAGTGAAAGATTTACTAGATCTAAGAGAAATATGAGGAAGTGGAATCCACTCTAGATGAACAGTAGAAGAATCAGCTTCTGTGTGAATCTGAGATTGAAGAACTGCTCTCCCAAGTTTGCTGAGATGCAAACCAAGGACCGTACGTTTATAAAAAGGCAGTGGGTTGCTCCATTGCCTTACAGCTGCTAGAGGCATGTTTTTAAAAGCAAGCTCCTCATGTCCTGGCGCAGCTCCTTTGATCTTTGGAAGTAGTGGCTTGCGAGCTAATTAATAACACACAAACATGGAATACGACGCATCACGAGAGCCTCTGATGTGATGCTGCGGCCTTTCAGTGAGCTGCAAAAAGACACAAAAGGAAGGGAGATAATCTGAAAGGCTTAGTCCTGTCACTGTAAGGGAGTGAGGCCCAAGGAACAGCCCATACAGCTTATCCCTCTCTAGGCTGGGTTTTCCAATGGAAAACTCCCAGGCTGATCATCCAGCTGACTATGAGAAGCATGATGTGCAGGATGATGAACCACCCTGTGTCCCATGCACAGAACACAGAATAATGGCTGGGGTCAAATTTAAGTGGTGTGCTTCTGTTAGGAAATTTCTGCTGACTAAGAGCAGACAAGTCCCTGTAGATCTTATTCCCTATGATGATAATATGATCTGTTCCTCATATTTTCCAGGAGCTTACATAGGAAAGTAAGAATAGGGCATACTCCGCCCGTATTACTTCTGAGCTGGAGGACAATGAGAAACAAAACAAGCATTACCATCCCAAACCTGAGACAGGCACCTTTTTCTGCATCTTTTTGGGTCAAACATAAAAAAGACCAACCCAGTCCCAAAAGCTCTCTTTCTTCTTCAAGAAAAAAAAAAACCCACCAGGAATAAAAACTGTTTTTAGCTCCTATCTACAGCAGCAAGCATATGCTTTTTTGTGACAGGTTCATGTAAGAAGCATCACTTGAGAGAAGAAGGATCATGAGAAGCACAGACTGGCACATAAATGAATACGGGAGGCACAGGCAATGGCTTCTTCCCTCTAGTGTGTGATGCCATGGGCTGAGCAGTGAGGTTTCTTAAATTTCATGCTCCCTCATTCTCAGATGGTTCACAAAAACAGCATCCAATTCACAGAGCTGTCAGCTGAGCAGCATGTACCGCGGCTGATGACACAGACTGATGATCTCTGCTGTATTTTAGGTTTTTCCCTGTGGGTAGAGCAGCAGTTGCCTACAATGCTGTGAGAGCAAGTGCTGCCTTGGCTGAGCCAATGGCCCTTGGGGTCCGCAGCAGGGAGCCGAGACGTCAGGCAGGCAATGCACGGTGCACACCGGCACACACAGTCCTCCGATAAAGGCCAGGTCCTTAACGATCTCGACTTTTTCCCATATTCCTTTTCTTAGCGGAACTGAATGCCTGAAGCCTTGATGTTTTACATCATCATTCCATGATGCTCTTGATTCCAAATTATCTCCTGCTGTCTGACCCAGCTGCCTTGAGAGCTCCCCTATGTCCTTCATTACCACCTCAGCTTTAAGAGGAAGAGAATCACTCTTTTCCAGATTAAATAAAAGCTGGGCCTGTCTATTGTGTCCTGGCCGCTTGCAGACAGGGACACAGAACTTGGGCCTTTGTGGTCACCAGCCTTTAAAGGTGCTCTTCAGCAAACGGCTTTCCCTGTGGTACTGACACAAATCCTGGCAGACAGGTTTAGCTCTGATCTCCAGCCATTTGAATGTGGGTAGCTTGGGGGCCAGCAGCATGGCTGGACGACATCCACACTATCAAATCTCTTAAGAGGCTTCACTGATGATGAAACTATCAAAAGAGTCTCTAAAAATCATGAATTCTTCTAATGATCTTCAGTTACCTGTTGCTTTTTAGGGTAGCACAGGGCTGGGAAAGGCTTTCTAGACATCAAGCCTGATCTCTTATCACATATAACCACATCGAGTAATTGTGCTATAAACCTACCAAGAGCTTTGGCAGTTGCGTCCCTGATAGGGAGGCTGAACATGATGGAGCTCAGAGCTCCTGCCTGCTTCTTCTTGATGGCCTTTGCCAAAGGCTACTCCTGCAGTCAAAGGAGATGATGATACCATGAGGCAACTCCTGATGTCACAGATGACATAATGTCCTGGGTTCAGCAGTAGCAGTCATTTTTCCCCTTCTTGGTAGCTGGTGCAGTGCAATGTTTTGTCTTTCAGCTCGGGAACGGAGCTGATAACAAGCGATGTTTTGGTTTGGCCAAGGACTTTGTGAGCCTCATGCTCTGCCAGGGAGGAGGGGAAGCTGGGAGGAAGCAGAGACAGGACACCTGACCCAAACTGACCAAAGAGGTATTCCATACCACAGCACGTCATGCCCAGGATGTAACTGAGTTAGCCGGAAGGGCTGGGAGACTGCAGGGTTGGAGGAGGTATCGGTCAGAGCTTGGTCGGGCTGGGGGGGCAAGTTATTGGTCGGCTGGTGCTGAGGTGTTGTATTCTCTTCCCTTGTTATTTCCTTTATCATTATTATCATTGGTGGTAGCAGTAGTGATTTGTGTTATACCTTAGTTACTAAACTGTTCTTATCTCAACCCGTGGGAGTTGCATTCTTTTTGAGAGAGCAGGGGGAGGGCAAGAAAGGGGGGGAAGTGAGCAAACGAATTACCTGACTGGGTTTAAACCACGACACATACTGTCTGCAGTCATTCTTGACAATGGAAATAAGACTTTGAATATGAAATGGATGATGAAGATTCTTGATATCCTTGGTATCAAGGTGATTAAGTTCTACCACTGTTGGCAGTGGGAGATTTGTGGACCAGAGGTTTCCAGTTTCCTGTACTAAGGAAGGGATGTGGAAAGGGATATCTGAAGTACCATGTCCTGTTCTGGGGCCCCCAACATAAGAAGGATGCGGAGCTGTTGGAGCGAGTCCAGAGGAGGGCCATGAAGATGCTCCAAGGGCTGGAGCGCCTCTGCCATGGAGACAGGCTGAGAGAGCTGGGCTTGTTCAGCCTGGAGAAGAGAAGGCTCCAGGGAGACCCTAGAGCAGCTTCCAGTGCCTAAAGGGGCTGACAAGAAGCTCCTTGGAGAGGGGCTTTTGACAAGGGCCTGCAGGGACAGCACAAGGGGGATGGCTTTTAACTGACAGAGGGGAGATTGAAATTAGATCAGATAGTAGGAAGAAGTTCTTCTCTGTGAGGATGGTGAAGCCCTGTCACAGGTTGTTCAGAGAAGCTGTGGCTGCCCCATACCTGGCAGTGTTCAAGGCAAGGTTGGAGGGGTTGAGCAACCCGGTATAGTGGAAGGTGTCCTACCCATGGCAGGGGGCTGGAACTAGATGAGCTTTAAGGTCCCTTCCAACTCAAACCATTGAGAATTCTAAGATACAGGCTGGGCTGGCATGAACCTGTCAGCATCCAGCTCGAACAGGTCAAAGCCAACTATGGAGGCTGCACATCAGTGGATCAGAAAGACTGCAGGAATTTTTTGAGAGAAATAACTGGAGCTAAGAATTTGGCAGTTTGATCTTGCCAAGAGGGCAGTACTAACCGAGGCTGCCACAACTGCTCCAACCCTGTGGAGACAGGGCATGCCTGACATCTGGACACGCAGCAATGTTCAGCAGTTTGACCTTGACACAAACGAGTACCAAGAGCATTCATAAGTGTAACCCAACTTACAAGATGTAGATCTCCTGCAATTCTATATTTTATTTAACTTGATGAACCCATTAATGTTGTCAGAAACACAGGATTAAACTGTCAATGATCTGGAGAACCAAGGCCGCTAGAAGCAAACACGTCATGTTTTCAAATGAGTACAGATGATGGGGCTTGACTGTTCCATGGGTGCACTGCTGCTTTTATTTTTACTCAGTCCCAGGAGGCTACTTGAATTCAGATCTTTCCTAAAGTAAGCACCCCCCTCACCCCTACTTGGTGAATTTATTTCAACAGAGAAAAGAAAAGTAATACCCACATGAGCAGGGTTTTTCCTAAACTACATTAGTTCAAATAACAAGATTTTCTATTTCTCTGCTGTTTTAATTCTTTGTGGATTCAAGCACATCTGCTTTAAGCTTGCAGAATCGTAGGGATATTTACAGTAGTCAGACTAAATCACAAATACAATACAAGCATTTCTATCTAAACCTAATTTGGATTACATGATGATTTTAGTAGTTAGAACAACTTGCATTTCACTTTGATAAATAAAACCCCCAAGAGGTTTCAGTCTGAAAGCATCATGAAAGGCCAAATCTACAGATGGAACAGATATTTCATATAATCAAGCTCTTAGGTAAGACTATTTTGATCTAGCACTAAGGATAAATTGATTCCAGGTATTTTTTTTTTTTCCTTTCTGTAGTACAGTGTAATATTTACACCAGTGTTTGACTATGGGAAGTATTTTGATTGTTTTGATAGCTAGGTTGTAAATATGTATTGTCGCAGTGCAGCAGCCATCACCATACAAGAGGAAGCTATCACTATAACGCCTAACATAACATCTGAATAAGCAAATATTGAACCTCATCATTTCCCAGGTCTTGAATTCATAGTATTTCTTTAATACTAAACAGCATTGCATCTGTATTTTCCATGTTTCTTTATCTTACTTCTAGCGTGCTTCAAAACAGGTGCAACTACAAAAAAAATCCCCCCGAAAGTAAAGCAAAATACACCCTCAAAGATTTTACCCTTTCAGGAGCACTACAAATGGTCCCATTCGGTGACTAACTCCATGGCCAGTAGGGAGGACATCCGGTCATATTCCAGCCAACCTAGGAACAAGCTGGACCAAAGATCTCTTCTTGGCTGCTTGACCTGGGATGTTTTCTAAGGATAACTGAATCAATTCCAAGGATGATGACAGCAAGGTAGATGCCAAAATGCAAATCTCTTCTATAGGTGCTATGCAGTCTTCAAAACTGGGTTTGCTGGCGTGCAGCTCGCTGGGGTACATTTCTAAATAGACTTCAGTGACACAAATGCTGGTTGGAGACAGTGCATTGTGTCAACAGTCATGGGGTTGTGTCTTCCCATAGCTCTTTCATTTGCTCAAAGACTGAGTGCAAAAGTGTATTTGTGGGCTGGGGAAACAAAGAACAAATTGGAAAGAGGCCAATAACCCAGAAGAAACTACCAACTTCAAAAAGATAAAAGTTTACAACACAGTTAGTAAAAGAGTGATTTATGCTCAAAGGGATCATTTTGTTGTATCATACCATACCTAAATCCTTGTGCTGCATATAACATGCTTTAACAAGATGTTTCAGGACTCCCTTTGAAAAAGACAACCCTTATAAAGAGATGAGGTGGAAAAAGGGATAGCTCCTTACAAAGGAAAGGGCCAAAACAGAGCAATAAAGTCTGTGTGACAGATGATGAAATGAGCCCCAAATTGCTGCCATCTGTTAGCAACCTTTGCCCAGTGAAATGAATTTCATGTGAGGTCAAGAAATCCCAAACTGCCATTTCCTCATTGCTATTAATAAGGGCCAGGTGCCATATAAACCAACACTGGATCCAGATGTTCTTCATGTGGCTTTGATTACCCTTCTAGGCTTGGATAATGATAGTAGGGAAAGTATTACAGATGCACACACAAACATGTTTAATATTAATTTCTCTGCAGTTGAATTACTGGGCATTAGCAGCATTATACACCCTCCATCCTACTGAATGCTTGCAGGTCAGCTCTGTGGATGGCAACCCTGCGAGGTGTGGGGAGGGCAGTCCATCAGGATGAAGTTATGGCGTCTGCAGCTGCTACATGGGCTCCTGCCATGTTTTCTAAGATTGTGTATGAGAAGCAATGCTTTCTACAAGTGACAGCCAAGATACAGGCAACAGCTCTCATTTGAATTTCATCAACATCTTGTTGGATAGTCTTGAATGTCTAAAAAAGTATCGGTTTTCCCTCTTTCTGAAATGGACACACTCAGCGTAATACAGAAAGATGTGAAAATGTATGGTCATGTTGTTTGGTTAAGATTAAAATGCTATGGAAAAGCTAAGCATATCCACTATTTATGGCACTGATCAGTTGCATTTGCGTGCCAACCCAGTGCTACAGCACAGCAGAAGGAATTAGTAATTGTGCAGAATTAAGCATTATGCTGGATCGTATCCTGAAGGAGGAGTGTACATGCACTGTTGGTGCTTACTTAAGCTTATTTATATACTAGAGCAGGTCCTCGACTACAAAGTGAAGAAAACATTGTTTTAGAAGAGTCAGCATGGCTATGAAATTCAGCAGGAATGCAATAAGTATTTCACATCCTGGACTCTACAAGGATAATCATCTAAACAGTTACAACCCATGCTCAAAGAAAACACTCTAAAACAAATTATTCCAGAATTCTGTCTTCTAGTTTTGAGTCTTGCCAAACTCATCATCAGCACCACATTTCTTAGGGACTAAACAAACATCAAGCAAAACTGGATCTTGCCAAAACAAATGCAAAGACTTGTAGTACATCTCTCCAGTCATGTTAATGATACCTCCACAATGGAAACACAACATCTACAGGCTCATGAATATCTATGCCGAAATGTGGCAACAAATGCTGTGGCAGATACTTTTATGTGCAATGAAAACCACCACCAGCACACCACAGTGAATTCTCGTGAACAAGTGACAAAGGACAGAAACACCCATGTAAGTGGGAGAATATCTTCAACAAAAAAAACCCTCCCACTCTCACTTTGCCCATGAGACCTTTAATGGTGACCAATACCTACAGGAAATATTCCTACAGGATAAATCTAAGCACTGAATTCAAGGTTCTAAATAATCACTGCCTCTGGGGAGACATTGCTTATCAACATTTATAACCTTTTTTCTGATCCGCTGTTACAGAAACTGTGAAGTCTCTGCTGCTACCCCTTTCCTGACTCACAGGTGCTCACTACCTATTTTCTGCCAAGGAGCTTAAAAAAAAGATCAACCTCAGGAACTTCTTCCAGGCTCTACCATTTGGACTGGCATTTCTTGAAGACCTGACGCAAGATCAATGGAAGGGTAAGTCGCAAGAGCTTCTGGCTTCACCTTTTTTCTAGGAATGCTGTGTGTAAGTAGGACAATTTCAGTGCTCTGATTTGTAGTCTGAACCCTCAAAAACTGTACGAACATAAACGATGGAGCAGGGAATATTGGCACGGGAAAAGGAATGTTTCAAGCTGCCTTTGCTGCCAAAGACAGCATATTGTAAAGCTGAACCCTGGGTATTGGACAAATATAGCTGGGTATTTGAAAAATATTACTAAACTGCCAAGAAGCAAGATTTCTCATATTAAGTCACTTGTAGAATAAAGCTGTTGTTAGTATGGCCCAAACCAACAGCCCATGCTTGGAGAGGTCCCAGATACTGCTCTTACTCTGCGGTCTCTGGGGCATCATCCACACTACAACTTGTTCATGTCAAAGATGCGAAACAGCTAAGATCTGGTGGTGATTATCAGCTCGAGCACTGCTCCCATGGCACCTCTACCTTAACACAGTTAAATTCAGGCTTGAATATATGATGATCTTACATTCTGACTACTGCTTTGGCATGACATGGTGGCCCCACTAACAAATGCTGGGCTCTAAGAAGTGAGTGCTGTGTGATGGTACTTGCAGTCCTGCAGGGAGCAGTTGAGCTCTGATGGGATTACTAGTCCCAGCAGGTCAGACCCAGGCTAAGTCTGAGCAAAGCTATCATTTCTAAAGCAGTTCCCACAATCTCCACATTTATTTGTTGGGGCACATCATGATGCTCCTGTCCTGTCATCAAATCATGGTACAGAATCATAGAATCAGAATAGTTAGGGTTGGAAAGGACCTTAAGATCATCAAGTTCCAACCCCCCTGCCACGGGCAGGGACACTTCACTTTAAACCATGTCACCCAAGGCTCTGTCAAACCTGGCCTTAAACATCGCCAGGGATGGAGCATTCACAACTTCCTTAGGCAACCCATTCCAGTGCCTCACCACCCTCACAGTAAAGAACTATCCAATCTAAACTTCCCCTGTTTAAGTTTTAGCCCGTTACCCCTTGTCCGAATGAAGAGTCCCTCCCTAGAATCCCTATAGGCCCCCTTCAAATACTGGAAGGCTGCTCTGAGGTCTCCATGCAGCCTTCTCTTCTCCAGGCTGAACAGCCCCAACTTTCTCAGCCTATCATGTTCATATGGGAGGTGCGCCAGCCCCTTGATCAGCTTTGTGGCCCTTCTCTGCACTTGTTCCAACAGTTCCATGTCCTTTTTATGTTGAGGACACCAGAACTGCACACAATACTCCAAGTGAGGTCTCACAAAAGCAGAGCAGAGGGGCAGGATCACCTCCTTCGACATGCTGGTCACGCTCCTTTTGATGCAGCCCAGGATACAGTTGGCTTTCTGGGCTGTGAGTGCACACTGAAGCCGGCTCATGTTCATTTTCTCATCGACCAACACCCCCAAGTCCTTCTCCGCAGGGCTGCTCTGAATCTCTTCTCTGCCCAACCTGTAGCTGTGCCTGGGATTGCTCCGACCCAGGTATAGAACCTTGTACTTCTCATGATTAAACTTCATAAGGTTGGCATCAGCCCACTCACAAGTGTGTCAAGGTCCCTCTGGATGGCATTCCTTCCCTCCAGCGTATCAACTGAACCACACAGCTTGGTGTCATCAGCAAACTTGCTGAGGGCGCACTCAATCCCACTGTCCATGTCAGCGACGAAGATGTTGAACAAGACCGGTCCCAACACCGATCCCTGAGGGACACCACTCATTACTGGTCTCCAGGTGGACATTGAGCCATTGACCACAACTCTTTGTGTGTAGCCATCCAGCCAGTTCTTTATCCACCGAGTGGTCCATCCATCAAATTGATGTCTCTCCAATTTAGAGACAAGGATGTCGTGTGGGACAGTGTCAGATGCTTTGCACAAGTGCAGGTAGATGACATCAACTGCTCTACCCCTGTCCATCAGTTCTGTAGCCCCATCATAGAAGGCCACCAAATTGGTCAGGCAGGATTTCCCCTTAGTGAAGCCATGCTGGCTGTCACCAAGCACCTTGTTGTTTTTCATGTGCCTTAGCATGCCTTCCAGGAGAATCTGCTCCAAGATTTTGCCAGGCACAGAGGTGAGACTGACTGGTCTGTAGTTCCCCGGGTCATCCATTTTCCCCTTCTTGAAAATGGCGGTTATATTTCCCTTTTTCCAGTCATCGGGAACTTCACCTGACTGCCATGATTTCTCAAATACGATGGCCAGTGGCTTCGCAACTTCATTTGCCAGCTCCTTCAGGACCCATGGATGGATCTCATCAGGTCCCATGGACTTGTGCATGTTCAGGTTTTTAAGATGGTCTTGAACCAGATCCTCTCCTACAGTGGGCCCAAGGTCTTCGTTCTCACAGTCCCTGCATCTGCCTTCCAGGACTTGGGTGGTGTGGTCAGAGCATTTGCCAGTGAAGACCGAGGCAAAGAAGCCATTCAGAACCTCAGCCTTCTCCAAATCCAGGGTAGCCAGTTCTCCCGAGAGCTTCCTGAGGGGGCCCACATTGTCCCTAGTCTGTTTTTTATTTGCTATGTACCTGTAGAATCCCTTTCTGTTATCTTTAATACCTCTAGCTAAGTTTAATTCTAACTGGGCCTTAGCTTTCCTAACCTGGTCCCTAGCTTCCTGGACAACATCCCTGTACTCTTCCCATGCCACCTGTCCTTGCTTCCACTTATTATAAGCCTCTTTTTTCAATTGAATTTTCCTCAGGAGCTCCTTATCCATCCAAGGAGGTCTCCTGGCCCTCCTGCTGCACTTCCTTCTGGTTGGGATGCAACACTACTGAGCTTGTAGCAGGTGATCCTTGAATATCAACCAACAATCTTGGGCCCCTCTGCCCTCTAGGGCTGTACCCCATAGAACCTTACTAAGCAGGTTCCTGAAGAGGTCAAAGTCTGCTCTCTTGACGTCCAGGGCAGTGAGCTTGCTGCACGCTCTTCTCACTGTCCTGAGGATCTCAAATTCGAGCATCTCATGATCGCTGCATCCAAGGCTGCCCTGGAGTGTCACATTTCCAACGAGCCCTTCCCTGTTGGTGAGCACGAGGTCAAGCATGGCACCTCTCCTGTTGGCTCCTCTATTACTTGCAGAAGGAAGTTGTCTTCTACACAATCGAGGAACCTCCTGGATTGCTTGTGCTGGGCTGTACCCTCCTTCCAACAGATGTCAGGGTGGTTGAAGTCACCCACGAGAACAAGGGCCTGCGAGCGTGAGGCTTTTCCTATCTGTCTATAGAGTGCTTCATCCACAGAGCACTCTATAGAGATCAGGCGACCTATAACAGGTCCCCACAGTGATGTCTCCCATTGCTGTTCTCCCTTTAACCCTGACCCACAAACTCTCTGTTAACTGCTCACCTGTCCCCAGACAGAGCTCCATACTCTCCAGCCTATCCCTAACATAAAGGGCAACTCCCTTTCCCCGCCTGCCAGTTCTGTCTTTTCTAAAGAGCCTGTAACCTTCCATTCCAACACTCCAGTCATAGGAGCCATCCCACCATGTTTCTGCGATGCCTGCTATATCATACCCCCGTAGACGTGCACACATCTCTAATTCCTCTTGTTTGTTCCCCATGCTACGGGCGTTTGTATAGAGGCATCTGAGCCGAGCTCTAAATGAAGCCGGCTCATTGGCTGGAGCGGCTGGAATGTATCTACATTGCTCCGAGCATTTATTATAGGTTCTGGCAACTGGCTGGGTGTGTTGGGACGGAATGATGCCCCCCTTGCCCAACACATCTAGTTTAAAGCCTCCTTGACCAGTCTGGCAAGCCTCCTACCAAAACTGCTCTTCCCCTTCTTTATCAGACCAGCTCCACCAGCCCCCATTAGACCTGGCCTACAAACTTGGGTCCCGTGTTCAAGACACCCAAAACCTGACTATGGCACCACCCATTTAACCATTTATTAACCTGGCCAATCCTCCTAGCTTTTTTTAGGTCCTCCCCTGTATCCTGGAGAATTGATGAAAAGACTATCTGAGCTCCAGAGCCCCTAACCACCTCCCCCAGGGCTCTGTAGTCCTTCTTTATGGTCCCCAGGCTACTACTATCTATATCCTAGCACCCACATGTATCACCAGGAGTGGGTAATAGTCTGTGGGACTTACTAGAGCAGGCAGCCTCTCTGCCACATCCCTGGTGCCCGGTAGGCAACACACCTCCCTTGAGACGGGGTCTGGATGGCAGATGAGTGCTTCTGTCCCTTTTAGTGTAGAGTCCCCTACTACTACGACCCGCCGCTTTTTGCTGGCAGCACCAGTAGAGATCTTCTTTACCAAGACACCAGCCGGCTGTTTCTGGCTCGAGTACGTTTCCTCATCAGCCCCCTGCAGGACAACAAAGCTGTTCTGTGTGGGGACGGGGGATTTAGGGGGAAGCCCCTTGCTTTTGGTTGTCCTTTTCCTTCTTTTGTTGGTTTTTTTTTTGTCACTAATTCCCAGCTTCCCAGGTTAACGGCCTCCCTCTTTCCTTCATGAGGAAGGAAAAGCCTCTTTTTTCCTTTGGAGTTTCCTCAGCAGCTCCTTATCCATCCAAGGAGGTCTCCTGGCCCTCCTGCTGCACTTCCTTCTAGCTGGGATGCAACACTCCTTAGCTTGTAGCAGGTGATCCTTGAATATCAACCAACAATCTTGAGCCCCCCTGCCCTCTAGGCCTATATCCCATGGAACCTTACTAAGCAGGTTCCTGAAGAGGCCAAAGTCTGCTCTCTTGACGTCCAGGGCAGTGAGCTTGCTGCACGCTCTTCTCACTGTCCTGAGGATCTCAAATTCGAGCATCTCATGATTGCTGCATCCAAGGCTGCCCTGGAGCGTCACATTTCCAACGAGCCCTTCCCTGTTGGTGAGCACGAGGTCAAGCATGGCACCTCTCCTTGTTGGCTCCTCTATTACTTGCACAAGGAAGCTGTCTTCCACACAATCGAGAAACCTGGATTGCTTGTGCCAGGCTGTACAGTCCCTTCAACAGATATCAGGGTGCTTGAAGTCCCCCGTGAGAACAAGGGCCTGAGAGTGTGAGGCTGTTCCTATCTGTCTACAGAGTGCTCCATCCACAAAGTCCTCTTGATCAGTCAAGACCAGGTTTGCTCATCTAGCTCCAATCCCCCAAACCTCCCACTAGATCAGGTTGCTCCAAACCCCATCCAAATTGGCCTTCAACACTGTCAGGGAGGGGGCAGCCACAGCTTCTCTGAGCAACTTGTGCCAGGGTCTCACCATCCTCACAGGGAAAAATGTCTGCCTTGTATCTCATCTAAATCTCCCTTCTGTCAGTTTAAAGGAGCCCCTGAGACTCTGGGCTTTCTGGGCAGTGCAGGAGCACCCCACCAGATCTTCTAGAGATCCTGGAGCTGGCAGAACCTCCATTAGGGAGGTTGGCACAGTGATAGGACACGAGGCTGCCTCTACCTTTGCAAGACCTGGGTTCTTCTGGTGCCTGAGGCACTCCGAGCCCACTGCAGAAATAAGGGAGAACTGCCTGTATTTAATCTGTCTCCTGAAGAGACCTACAAAACAAGTGCTACATTATAATTATATACAGCTTTTGTATAGTTTCCTACATACAACCTCCCTCCAAAGCTGTGCCCCTTGCCCCCACTCCCCTAGGCAGAGGGTCTCTTGGGATGGGATGCCTGTATAATTTCTGCAACAACTCAGGAGCCTGCAGGTAGGAATCCAATCCAAAGCAATGTGTGAACCAGCGCCTTGGTCATTCCACCTAACTGAAACACATCTCAACACCTTCCCTTCCACTACAGCCGACAGCCAGCACGGTCAGCAGACAGCAGAGCTGCCATGTCCAGGGGTGCAGATGTGCCTTCTCCGAGACAGGACACTGCTCTCCTACAGCCGCTGTGTTTCAAATTTGTTATTATCAAAATGGGACATCGTAAAGAAGGGGAAAATACACTGAATACAGAAATGAGCTCTCAGAGCTCCTGGAGCCCTATGAGCACACATGACGCATGACCAAGCTTTGACTTTCCTTGTAACCACCCACAATAGATCTATAGGAATTGCTGCAAGTACTGCACATCCTGCTGTAAATGCTCTGACACTGCTTAATTTCTGTTTCTCTTTACACAAATAACATACATTAAAACAAAAAAGCACCCAGTAAACAGAAATCTCTAGAAGATGCTGGGCAGCTCCTTGAGCAAGGGGCTGTTTAAAAAATAAACCCAACCCCTTCAGCTGGTTTTGAAGTACATTAAAACTGATAAGTGCATTTTCCCCCCAAGTCCAAAGCGTGGCCGCAATGCTTTCACACAGAGCTTTGTTAAAAATGGAAGCGGCTTAAAAGTTGGAACTTGGCACACGTGTGTTTCTCAGCGAAGGCAGGACTTGGAAGACAAGAAACTGAACAAACTCCTGCCTGTTTCTAGCTGTGCAATCCAAAACATGATTAAGTACAGAGGAATGTGATTCAGGGAAGGCATGAATGGAGCGGGACTCTGCAGAAACCGTCCTGCCTTATGGCAGTTACCTCTTTGTGGGACAGTGGGAGCACAGGAAAAACCACGCTCCTCCCTGACAACTTTCTCAACTGCAGTTTTGGAAAATATCCCTGTTTAGTACAGTTCAGGATTAAAAACACCTAAGTGCTCTCTACTGTTTTAGTTCGTTAGACAGCATTTGCTCTCTTGTGCTGTTTATGTGCTCTCTGACATAGGACAGGATGACTAAATCCCCCTGGATGGACAGCACCAGGCCACCCAGTCCCCAGGCAAGCATCAGGAGAGGCTCTTGCACCTCTCCATTGCTCCCCTGCAGCAGCAGGTTTATGTGAAGCCACCAGACCCAGCCACTGTTGGTCTGTGTTTATTCGGGAAGGCTCTGACAGACTTCCACAGTGTTCGGCCTCCATTATCTGCTAGACACTGCATCAGAAAGAAAAGCAGCAATCTACTTTGCTCTGCTGCTGACTGAGCCACGCTCAATCCTCTTAGCTCTTCCTGCCGAGCTCAACACAGATGGCAAAACGTGCTGGGGAGGGCAGTGTGAGCCTGGAGAACTCACTAATGCTCCAGTGGTGTGGGGAGAGGGGTTTTCTTTCTCTGCAGACAGAAACCAGGTCTCTGCAGACATCAGCTCCATGCCTTGGTCTACACTTCTCTGCCAGTGTGACAGGAAGCACCACCTCATGATTCTGGGATTCGTCTCTTACCTGACACTCAACCACCAAAGAAGAGTGAAATCCATCAGAGCAAACAGACTTTCAAAAGAAGCAATCCTGACATGTATCCACGGCTATTCCCTGCCAAACCTTCCTCCTCATATCCAAAAAAAGTCATCTGCTGGGGCAGTGCTGCCAACTAAAAAACAGGGTAAGGTCTTCTTCACCTCCGATATCTTGTATCAGCACAGACCCAGCCTTCCTTTCCAAAATGTCTGCTGACAGATATACTCTGTAAGTATGAAGGCCTGTTTCCCTACATGACTTTAAATCTCTAACATCTAAATGGCTCTCTCATGAGATTTTCCAGATTTGATATCCTGCAGGAAGCCCATGAATATGACTCTTTTTTGTGAAGGCACTAACTCAAAGCTTATTCTAAAACTATGCCTTCCTTTATTAGTGAGTTGAACCATAGGCAGGAGTATTTCTGGCACCGGTACAAGATAATTTACGGTATCTAAGGCTGCAAGAATAGGCAACCTGATTTGGTTCTTTCCTTAAATTTAACCTGAATAGGCAGTTTAGCCTTATTCTACACTACGCTACTCAGGCTGTTCAATCCTACCCTCCAGAAGATGGTCTTCTACTCATTGCACAAAAGTTTTTCAGTTACAATTATAAATGAATGTCATTCAAGCAAGTTGGGTCTTATTAGCTACACAGCTGGAAGACATAACCCATCAATGCTGAGAGCCTGCTAATCATCCCCAGAGACAAAGGCACACCCTGCAGATGAATGAGGCCATGCAGTGTAAGAAGCTGACTTCCAGTGTTGAAGCATTAGGAGGAATTCTTCATAGTTTCGTTAAAATGCATCAGCATGTGATGGCAGGAGTCACCCAGATAGCATCAGTGATCCACACTGAAAGGTGTACAGAACCTTTGGCTGATGCAAAAATGGATGCAGAACTGAACAGCAGGCTGAGATTTGGATATCTACATGATGAGACTTCTTCAATTGTTACAGAGCTCTTTAGGGCTAGGAATTTCCCACTAACAGGTTTCTACATCTCTTGGGAAAGGGCATAGGTATCACCCTAGCTTCTTGCCTAGGCTCAGCTTTGCTAAAGCTGTTGGTTAAGGTGGTTCACCTCATTAAAGGAATGTGCACTGCTGCCCTTGCACTTCTCAAGCTGACAGAAAGCTATCTATCATCTCTATACTCTGAATCTGAATGATGGGAGGAAAGTGAGAACTCCTGACTCCTCTCCATGGGGTTAAGGAACAACCCTCCCATGATTTCCATGACTTCATGAGGACTGTTGAGTGAGAGAGTGTCCACTTTTTCTGACTGGTAACATAACCTCAAAATTCATGAGCCCGATCTGCTCCGCTGTGTCATATGGTTCCCACCATCTTCTGAAAGGAAAAGATTTCCATTCCAGTGTTTAAACACTCCCATGTGAGCTCCTCTGCTGTGAAGTCATTCCTGTGCCTGTTCGGCATTAGAGAAGTTCTCTTGTGCGTGTACGAGCGCTTGACGCTCCTCTGGATTTGTTGTATGAATTGTTCTAAACGCCAAAGACACCATACATGTGATGTATATCTTTCTGAATTCCTTTAACGTTTTTCTCAATATTGAACAGCACAGCTCCAATGGCTGTTCATTGGACTATAAAACAAAGAGGTTTTAATACTTAGCAGATTATTCAAGCCTCTCACCAGCTGTGACATGAAAACGATCCTGTTGTAAATTAAAATCTACGCTGGCAAAGATCTTTATTAGCTGGGACACAACAGTCTTAGCAGTAGTAGAGAATAGTGTGGTGAACTATGAATACCATGTGGCTTCATACTCCATTACTGGAATAATATCTGTACACAATGCACTGCTCCTCAAGGGTGTGACCAGGACTGGGGACACTGATTCCAAGGGGCAGTCCGGCATGGGAAAGACAGAAACTTTCAAAATCTTGATAGGAGATCAACTCTGAACATGGAACACAGAAGTTATTGGGCTTTCTTTAAATACCAGGATTAGAAATAGTGGCTCTCTCCTGACACAAACTCCTTATAGCTTGCCATGATTTTCTGACCAAGACTGGCCAAGAGACACAGAGCTTCTGGGCCTTCTGAGAACATGTTTGTGACTGGAGTCTGGTCTCTCAGATCCCACTCTGCTCACTTTGTTGCTGGAGATTAAAATCAGTTATCACAGTTTTCTGTAGGCACTTGGTTGTAACCTCAGCAGCCAAGTAACTTCTTATTAGCCTCCCAGGAGCAACAAAGATCTCCACTCAATGCTTAGACACACTATCACTCTGGCTGCAGATACATGAACAAACCAGGTTTAGTGTCTTGCTGCATGAGGTGAAATGCCAGCTCACGATGATAGCCAAGACATTCAAAATGGCCCCGACAACCTGAACACCTTCAGCCCCTGGAATACAGTGTATGCCGTTTCACATAAATGCAGAATGAACAAGATGGCTTTTTGTTCAGGAAGACTTTTTTGCTTGAACATGGTCAAGAAAGCAGACCCTCTTCCACCAATCTTTGTAAATCTCACTAGCAATATGAAGAAGGCAGAAGGGGATTGTCAGACTTAGCAGTGAAGGGAAATCAGAGATTCCTAAAAAGGATGTTGATGTTACTGCTCTTATGTGCTGTCAGTCCTGAACCAGTGATCATTATTCTGTCTATTTACCTTAACCCTTCATGTAAACTCATGTTGCCACCATATGCTCAATCCATCTCATCAAGGGTTGAAAGGATCCTCACTTCAGATCACCAAGACGCTTGGGCTTTCTCTTCCACAGAATCTAGATGGTGCTCTGTGTTTCCCCTCATACATGGTCCTGCTGTTTCTGGATTAGGCTGTAAACCTTTGTGAGGTACTAACCAGACTAGGCCCTTCTCCTCTAGTTTCTTTTTCCAGGACACATGCCTGTGGACACAAGGATAGGGCTGGCTGAGCACATAGAAGATTGGTACCTTTTCCTAGCTACTGCAGGGTTTTAAACACATGGGGATGGAAGATGTGACTCTAGAGTCACCAAAACTGGTAGAGGTTCTAAAGGACACTGGGATGTTTGGTAATAATTTTAAAGTTCTTCCGCTGGCTGTGTTTCTTCAACCCATGCTGTCACAGATCTTCAGCCCCTTATTCATGTATTTCTGTTATTCAAGTAGATGAATGATCATGAGGTCCTGAAGACATTTTGAAGCCAGTGTATGGTCCAATAAATTCTTCTGGTCTTCAAGACAGAGATATGCCATTACCTTCCAGAACAGTGCAGACACCACTACAATGTGTGATGTGCAGGCTTGTTATCAGCCACGCCAAGCCTGGATGGAGGCCAGTTACCAGTGGTGGGCCTCAAGGTTTGATGCTACAGCCAGTACCATTTAATTTCTTCAAGAAAGGCCCAGATGAGAGGACAGCATGCACCCTCAACAAGTTTGCAGACAATGCAAAACTGGGAGGAGTCGATAATACACCAGATGGTTGTGCTGCCATTCAGAGGAGCCTTGAAACACTGGAGAAATGGGCAGAAAGGGACCTCATCAAGTTCAACAAGGCGTGTAAAGTCAAGTTTCTGGAAGGAATAACTGTATATCAACTGCACTCTGATGGCTGACAGGCTGGAAAACAGGTTGGCAGAAAAAGATGCTGGGGTCCTGCAAAGAAGCTGAACATGAGACAGCAATGCACCCTTTCATCAAAGAAAGCCAACAGCATCGTGGGCTGCATTGAGAAGAACACTGGTGGCAGGCCTAGCGATGTGATCTTCCTCCAAAACTCAGCACTGGTGATGCTGCATCCAGAGTCTTGCATCCAGTTCTGGACAACCCAGTGCAAGAAAGATTTGGAGAAAGACTTCAGCACGTCCAAGGAAGAGCCAAAAAAGATGATTAAGAAACCAGTGTATCTGCCATATGAGGTGAGGCTGAAGGAGCTGGACTGTTCGGCTGCAAGAAGAGAAAGCTCAGAGGGATCTTATGAACACATGCAAATCCCTAATGGAAGAAAGCAAAGAAAACAGAGCTAGATCCTTCTCATGATATCCACTGAAAGGACCAGAGGCAATGGAACAGAAATACAGACATAAATGAAAATATAGGAAATTCTGTGTGAAATAAAGAAAAAACTGTCTTACAGTGAGGGCACTGACATATTAGACAGAACAGCTGCCCTGTGGAATCTCCATCTTTGGAGGTACTCAAACCATGATGGAACAAATTCCTGAGCAGCCTGCTCTAGCTGACTCTGCTCTGAGCATAGGGGATGGACTAGATGATCTCTAGAGCTGCCTTTTCACCTCAGGTATTCCGTGATTTCTGTGTTTCTCAGCCAAGCGGAGCACTGTATCCTGGGATTTCCAGCTTTTTCAGGCTGCACCTTTATAATTTGGAGTAGGGCATTCCAAGCTACTTCAAATCCATGCTCCAAGTCCACTTCGAGCTACTTCAGTCCATACAAATGTAAGGATGTAAAGTTTCAATTCCTACAGGTCAACAGTGTGTTCTTTGGTTGGTCAAAACTTGCATTCTTGAGTTTCAAATCTTTTTGGCTTATTTGTCATTGATTTCAACAGAATAGGACTGGACAGAATGTCACTATGTTGACATTATTTGAGCAGTCTTTGCTCTCTTATCCTCCTATGAACATAATGTTCCAGGGAAAGAAGGAGGTAAAACTGGGTGAAGTTTGTCTTTGATCTCGTATTTACCCTTTTTCTATTTACATAATCTAGATGAACAGCACAGGAAAAACAAGCTAATATAATGTTGCATTTCCATGCAGATGGTTACTCCTAGCAATGACGCTGGGTAAAAGAATGACATATGATACAGCATCCCACTTGCACACTTAGAATTTGGAAGACATGGATGGTTGTGCCTTGGTTGTTTTCCTTCCTCCAGGAAATTCCTTGAAGATTGCTGCCACGTGCTGCAATCTGGTCCCTTCATTAAGCCAAAGAGTTTCTGCAAGGTTCCTCAGCAAACTTCACTGGCAGGATAAACTAAAGATGAGCTGGGCTCCAAGAGAAGATACACACCACCATCTTCTTATTAAACTGATGGCAGGACTTTAATAAAAGGCCATCTGGGAGTCACCAAAAGCCAATTTCAGCACACATAGACCTGAAGCATTTCAGCAATAGAAGCTACCCAAAAATATACAGCTCCTTACAAAAAATAAGTCACTAGAATTTCCAATTCATACATCCAATATCTAATTTGAGTATCTGATACACAACATTTATAAAACCCCCAACAATGAGAAACACGGGATTAATCTCCATTAAATCTATGTGTATAAAGAAAACCACGTTTGAAAATGCTGAAAATTTGTTCTGCTGGAGAGAAGATATTGAACATCTGTCTATTTTCAAGAAAAGCAAAAGGGCTCCCTCTGGAGTGGATTCCAAAATCGACACAGGATTCGGATTGTAACAGGCGGGCAGAGAAAATGAAAATGTGCAACAAAGCAAATGCATTCTTGTCTCTTATTAGTTTACTTGTCCTGTTTACAATGAGCATACTGGGACTAATTCAAGGAGACTATATCATGATTGAATGGTATGGATCCATGCCCAAAATATTATTCAGTCATTAATTAGTTTTCATGCATGGACTTGTATGTGGCAAGGAGGCAAATTAAAGGATTCCTGAAGAGACAAGAAAGCTTTTTTTTAGCGTGTAAAATACTCCAAAGAATCTCCAACAAGATAAATTATGAAGCCAGCTGAGAATCCACATTTTCAACCCTGGATGGTCATGCACAATTCTATACAAAACTAATGAATACAGCCACCCGTTGTGTACCCATGGCAATAAACTTAATTTGAAAGGGAGACACAAGTAACTTTAAGAACATATACAAAAACATGCTCTACTGGAAACTGATGAAGATTGCTTTCAAATTTACAAGTGAGAAAGACCCCACATTCCCATAGATTATTTGCATACAATCCAATTAACATAAAATTGGTTCCATGCAGAAAGAAAAAAAGAGTTAGGTCACCTATAAAGTGAAGTCAACTTACTGCCTGCTTTTGCTCTTCTTCCTATAAATGTTGGCAAAAGAAAAAGGTGAAGAGAGAAACAGGATAGATTAATTACCATATGAAAAGGAAACATATACACACAAAATACACAACAGACCCAATGGAAAAAGAGTACATGGCAAGTTGTAGAAACATCTGCAGACATGAAAGGGAACAAGGGCATTAGACACAACAGCTGTGGTGGGAAAGCAAAGATGTCATTTATTCCGTGCTCAAAAGAAGACTCTTATCTCAAATGGCCTTTAGTGTTGGCAAAAGTGGAATACACAGGATGGATATGACAGCATGGATATAGGACAGGCTATCTAACAGATGTATTTCTTTTATGCAGGACCTTTACTGGCTTCTCTTCCTGCCCTGTACTCAGAACTACCTCTCTAGCTGTTCTCAAGGTCAAAAATATCAGTCCACCACCCTCTAACACATAGAAATACCATCTGGAGTGCACAACCGCTGCATGGCATTCGGTTCCCTGTGTGCTCAAATCTGCCATCACAGAGATCCAAACTGTCCTAGCCTGAGAGGCACAATACCACCTTTTTGGTCAGAGAGAGCCTGTTAACCACTGGGCATACCACAACCTCTGCAGATGGGATTCACAATGGTGAATTAGCGAGCTGGAGGCAGCCAGGTCTGGAATGGGAGGGAAGAAACTGGGCAGCCTCAGCACTAAAGATGCAAGGAAAAAGATGCAGAGAAAACAATCCCATTATTGCAATGCAACATTTGTCAGTATAGATCGCTACTAATTTGAAAGATGAGAAAAGGTGACATATGAATGAATTTCTCCACTTTTGAAACAACATACACTGTGACCCTTCTGGGACAGTGGAGTCACAGCTATTTCAACTATATGAATGCTCCTTGGAATGAGCAAAATATCACATAGTCAAGAGTTTCTTTCACAATTCAGAAGTTTTCCTAGATTTTCTCTTCATAGATATAACCACCATTACAAGCCCTTAGGGCTCACGTCTTGCAGGCTTGGTTGTATGGAGAAGCATGGCTGTTGTGGTGCAGGCAGCAGCACTGTGCATTAAAAGAAAGGCTGGCAGCATGATTTTGATGACTCTCGTCTATGCAGAAATAGCAGTTGCAGCTTTTTCAGGGTAACAAGAATTGTTCCCTCTGACAGTGGCTTTGCACAGACTGCCAGTGCAGGGGCAGCAGGATCACTGGTAAGCACGTCTCCTCAGAAATTCAGGTTATGGAATGAAAAATTTCACAGAATAAAAGCTCCTTCTGGCCTTAACCTCCATGAACTGACTTATCCACCTTTCCTCATTTATTTCCCATCTGAGCAGGATAACCAAAACCTGCCCCTTAATTTAGAGCAGCTTCTTCTCACCACTGTACTAAAAGATGTTTTCCCAACTGTGCACTGTGGGATATAAAGGTATCTGGGATCGACTGCAGAGAATTCCACATTTCTGAGCAGATGCTTTTGTTTTTTTTCTTTTTTTCCCAAGACCTGGAGTTCTCTCAGGTGTGTATTTAGACTCTGCTGTAGCAGATGTGTCGTATGGCTTCACTCAAGCATGGATCAACATCAACATTGAAGGCCAGTGCTGTCCTCCTCACACTCCCACATGTTTCCAGTTGTTCCTCCTATCAGCACTGGGACTAGCAGGACCAGATGGTGAGCTAGGTCAGCAAAAAGATCTTAAATGATCTCCATTCTACAAAAAAGTTGTTAGTTTGAAAAATGAGGCTCTAGCATTAACTATAGATGTGGAAAAAAATACCTCAAGAGGCATGAACCTTTGCTAGACGAACTAAGGAGTTATTAGATAAATCATAAATCAGCTAGTGAGGAAATTACCATTGAGGAAATGGAAAATGTGAAAAGGGATATGCCTGCTGAATATCTATGTAGCTCAAAGCAAAAGCCCTGCACGAAGGCAGACACTCACCACTGCAGACTACTCATTAGAAGACTGCCAGCTAATGGCACTAGGTGATTACAGAAGACTTCAGGAAAAAAGGGAAAGCTAAGCCAACAGCCAGGATGAGGAAAAGGAGATAAAAAATATTGGGAGAAAATTGCTGATGACAGTACTGACAGGTACTGTTCTTCCCAGATGGACAGAATGCCTCTTGCATGCAAAGGGCTATCCGCTTAACCAAAGGCTGGCTGGAGTGGCTAGAGGACACAAGGTTGGCAGTCAACGGGCAGCCCTTCAGCAGCCACTGCACCAGCCCTGCAGATTCAGAGGCTATAGTATTAAACTAAAACCTGCACGTAGAGTATTAAACTAAAACCTAAAACACGCCTGTGCTGTTAAAACACCTCATCACCCAACCAAGGTGGCCTTATCCAAACTGACCCCCAGGAACGGCTCCGGGCATGTCAGCACCCCTGGGTGTGAAGGTTTGGGAAAGCGTTGGTATCTCTGATCCAAGGGCATGTCAGCGACCACACCAGCAACAGAGCAGGTAGGTGAGGGCCTCTCCAAGGAATACTGTCTGGCATTAATGATCTCACGCAGATAGATACAGCCGGGGTCTCGTAAGTGCACAGGAAGACACAGCAGAAGATACCAATGACAGCAGTTAATGGTGAACAACCAGAACTTACAAAATACAGGTTAGGTGGGGACTGGATTGACAGCAGCCCTGAAGAGAAGGACTTGGGGGGGTTGATGAGAAACTCAATGTGACCCAGCAGTGTGTGCTTGAGGCCAGAAACCAACCGTGTCCTGGGCTGCATCACCAGCAGTGTGACCAGCAGGTCAAGGGAGGGGATTCTCCCCCTCTGCTCTGGCGAGACCCCCCTGCATCCAGCTCTGGGACAATACCACAAGATGGACATGGAGCTGTTGGAGCGAGTCCAGAGAAGGCCACAAAGATTTTCCAAGGGCTGGAGCACCTCTGCTATGGAGACAGGCTGAGAGAGCTGGGCTTGTTCAGCCTGGAGAAGAGAAGGCTCCGGGGAGACCTTAGAGCAGCTTCCAGTGCCTAAAGGGGCTGACAAGAAATCTGGAGAGGGGCTTTTGACAAGGGCCTGTAGGGACAGGACAAGGGGGAATGGCTTTAACCTGACAGAGGGGAGATCGAGATGAGCTCTTAGGCAGAAGTTCTTCCCTGTGAGGGTGGTGAGGCCCTGGCACAGGTTGCCCAGAGAAGCTGTGGCTGCCCCATCCCTGGCTGTGTTCAAGGCCAGGTTGGACGGGGCTTTGAACAACCCTGGGGCACTAGCAACCAAAATAGTGAAGGGCCTTTCTCTGCTCTAAGGCCAGCTACCACATTCGCACATTTTGCTGTGCGAAAAATGGATGGACCTCCTGATAACAACTATGTCCTTCCAACATAGGAAGAGGGAGCTGAGTTACCAAAATTTCAGATAACCAAAGTTAGGTAATATGAATCCAGTTCTAAACGGTGAAATGAAGACAGCATTAAAAATGTAAAAAATACTCCATAAGAAATGGAAAAAACCCATAAAAGCTGAACAGCTGATGTAAATCATAAATGAAAATTTTTCAGGTGCACCACATGATAAGAGAAGCTAAAATCTTGTGAGAAAAAAATAATCTCGCAGGGCTAAAACCACCAAAAATGAGAATTTGAAATTAACACAAATATCAGAAACAAAACAAAGCCCAAGAGGGTGCATACTGCTTCTTGTCAGTCAGGGTAAAATCAATATGGGAAGAAGCTTCAGTATTTCTGTTTTGTATTTGACTAATAGTACTTTCCCCTTGTAGTTTCTATCAGCAAACAGTGAAGTACTTTCCACTAATAATGAGAAAAAGTGTTCAAAAGTATCTACTAGAAATCCTATTTTTAGATCAGCAGGCCTAGGGAGCATGCGGCTGGGATTCTTCAAGTAATTACAAGTTACGTAGTCCGGAGAAGGTAATTTTTAATACATCTTGGAATACCCAGGGCTGGAATGTGCTTTGTTGCACTGATAGTCAAAATGAGATGTAAACCAACTTACTTAAATAGGCACAAAGATCCTACCCTGTCATTGATTTATTCAACCTACCAGAAATGCTGATAAAAGACTCAACTAATAAGTAATACATGAAGCATTATAACTTCACGGAAAGGAGGTCTTGCCAAATAAATCTGATTTTGCTATTTGAATGTCTTACAAGTTTGGCTTCTAAAGGACCTGTACAGATGCAATATATTTTCATAGGAGAGGATTTACCCATTACATTCTCATTAGCCAGTTACCACTATATGACATAAATAAAGCACTTTGCAGTGATTTATTTACAGATCTTTTGCAGCTCTTACAGAGTAAGATCTGGATGATTGGCAGCTTTCAAAAAGCACTCACTGGTGCAGAAAGGCACAAGAAGGAAACCAATGATGGAGAGCAGTGAAACTCCTCGTGGAACTCTCTGTGTAGTGATGCTAAAGTTCAGAGGAGAATTCAACATAGAGTTTGTTTTTCCCAATTTTAAAAATGGTATTAAAGATCTGGAGAAGGCAAAGAAATCAACCATAAAAAAAGACTGGAGTACAGTATTTGGAGCAGCTCAGCAGAGTTTACCTGTTTACCTGATTTAAAAATCAAGATGAGGAGGGCCTTTACCGAGTTGAATAATATCTGCATATTAAAAACCAGGGGTGCTAAAGTACTGCTTAATTTAATAGAGGGAGAACCACATGTACTGAAGCCAATAGGTATAAACTGAAGTTAAATACATTAAAACTGGAAATGAGGCATAAATTTTTAACTGTGCAAGAAAATTTGCATTGGCAGCAAATTTTTAATTTTTTTGATTTCTCCAGTTCGAGAGCAGATGTCTTTCTGGAAGAGGTTTTAATCAAAAAGAAGCTGCCAGGCTCCATAGAAAGCTCTTCAGAGGAAATGCAAAAGTCATATTATGCAACATGTAGAACCAAATAATTACAACAGTCACAGGCTCAGTGGATAATTCAGCTTTTAAGGGACTTCAGGAGGTCTCTAGTTCAGCCTCCGACTCAGAACAGGGTCAACTTAATCTCAGAGCAGGTTACTTAGAGCTCTGTCCAGTCTTGAGAAAACTCCAAGGATGGAGATAGCATAGCCTCCATCTCCACTCCACCATCTTCACGGGAAGAAGTTTTTCCTTATATCCAGTCCTATTTGTCCTTACAGTGTTTAAACAATTTTGGGAACTGGGGGAGTTAATTAAAAGATACTAGGATTTGGAAAGGAAAAGCCCAGTAAAAGCCAGCTTCTAAACTAACCTTCCTTTGGTACAACACAGCCTAGATGTCACTGAAGTTTCTGTAAGCTCATAATTGAACTGCGTGACTCAGCTTAATGAATGGGTCCTAAAAATATTGGTTTATCAAATGTGAGTCAGTTATGATTCCCTTCCCTCTTCTGCAATCCTCTGTCCTCCCTCCTCTGTCTCCCCAATTACAATACCTACCACTCATGATTTTTATCCCTGCAATATCCTGCAGTATTCTCCTTGCTCTCCTCATTAGTATTACTGACACCAGTGTCCTCTGCTGCTCCATACAAGGCCATTTTGACATGTCCAACCAGTCAGGTGAGAGGAAACACACACTGTTTGGGCAGTCAGGAGATAAGAGTAGGATGGCCAAGCAGGCAGATAAGGCAAGGTGCTGCCTGCCTGCCCACCTGCCTGCTGTGGCTTGTCTAGCGTATGGGCAAAGCTCTGCAGGTTGCTCTTTAGCCTGTGCATTGCACAGGTTCAGAGCAGTGCATCTGAGAAAGCTAGTCCACCCGGCCTACCAGGCTTTTGAGGTGGAAGAGCAGAAAGTTAGGAAAGCTGACAGAACACTGCTCACTCTAATGAGATGAGAGCGTGGACATCAGGTCGTGATGGGGAGAATTGGTTTGGGAAGGCTTGAAAGTGCTTTGAGAATCATAGGGCCTACAGAAAACTTGCATTAGAGCTTGTTCTCGTGTTAAAACAGACATCCAATCAGATTTTGTTCTAAAGGGGCAAATGCTTAGACTTTGATCACCTGAACCACAAAGAGTCAAACTGTTTCTGATGGAACAGATGCTTTCCCAAATCTGTAATTCAGTTTTGGATGCCTATTTCAGAGGTATCACATTTCAACTTACAGAGGTTTAGGGTCTGAAGAAATCAAGGTGAATTTAGTAAGTGATTGTGTTCAATATTTTGTCTTCATTATTTAAGACAGACATTAATAGGCTGAACAGGAAACAAATACAGCATGTAGAAGCACTAACTCAAAAAAATAATTACTTCCCAAATATTAATACTAACTATGTGCTCAGCTGCACAGGAAAACGAACTAAAACAGCCACCTCTGAAGAGTATTTGATAATAGCCTCTTTTATACACATTCCTATTCCAGAACACAGGCCTAATCTGAAGAGTGACTGCACTTTAGATTGACAGACGACGTGAATTCATTATCACTTTAAAGTGCAGACAAGCTCTAAATGTTAACTATCAGGATGTGTCTACAGCTAATCCATAAACCCATGTGCTGCTCCTGCCAGTGCCATTGCTGTGATTGCTCGCCCACCTCTCCCATTTCCTGTAGCATCTTTGTGGCATCTTGCTTTAGACCAAAACCATTTTGAGTAAAGACAATGTTTTGCCATTTGCTTAATAGAGGCTCTTGTGCAATTTAAAGAATGGAAAGAATAAACACATGATAGTATTTCAGACAACAGTCGTCAACTGTGAGCTCAACTCTAGCAGGACTTGATAAATTATAAATAATGTATGCTCATCAGAAATCCAAACAACATATATTATAGATCAGAGACAACACCACCATACTCTAAAAGCAAAAAACCTCCACAGACATTGCAGGGTTTATGTGATATTACCAGGTGCAACACAACACCACACCACTGGGAAGGTGCATCCTGTATTGCCACAACTACAGCTTCCAGTTTATTTTCCAGTTAAAGGTGAAAGAACTGGATCGGTACCCAGAAAAGCATGCAGTGAATTATGAAATCTAATACTCCTTTAAAGCCTTCCAAATCTTACAGGTTCCTGATATTTTAACTAAAGCAGCAGCATATGAACCTGAAAACCCATTAACCATCTGGACCAACACACAGAGCCAGCATGGAAATCACTTTTTGCAAATTCCTTCTATTTCTCATGAAGTATTTATGATGATACAACAGCAAAGCAGGAATCTCACAGCAGCAACAGTGAATTCCAGGCCTGTGGAAAAGAAGGATGCACTGTATTTCTGATAGGAGGTGGCTTACTTTGAGCAGTTTCATCAGCCCTTCAAGCTGCACCATCAGTTCTCTTCTGCTTTCTTGAAGAGCAGACATTCTCTGTTCCAGTTCATCCTTTCTCTGTCTGTTCAAGTTACATGAAAGAAAGAGTCAGAAAATAAACGTTGGGTATTTCAAAACCACTTTAGGAAATTCACCCATCCAACCGTGTCTTTGGTTTTCATCACTCCCCCCTGCTTCCAGTTGAAAAAAATGGAGCAAAGCACAGTACAATGACCATGAAACCTATGTGTAACTATCAGGCTGTTCACTTAAAATCCAGGAACCTGCCCTCAGCACGTTGCTAGTAGGCAGCCCTTTTCAAAAGCACTGCATTTTGAGAAAAAGAGCCCACTTTACTCTTCCTTTTAAGAGCTCTCTTAACGTCAGCTCCAGGCACCCTGCGGAGCTTTCAGACAAGCAAGAATGAATGATGGGAGGAAAGACTAAGAAAAAAAAGGGGGAGAAAGGGCTGCAGGTGTTTGGGAAGGAAAAGTTATCACCTGTCTGGATGGAGACTAAGCAGAGCTATTTCTGTCCACGAACATGACATACTGTCTTTGACACATTTGCTGTACCGGAACCCAGGTAACAACAAAAGGAGGTAATAAGTGACCTTCCCTTTCCTTGACATCACAAAACCACTGTATTCCTACTGATGCGCGTCTGCGAGATATTTAAGGCAATATCACTGTTTGGTTCTATTTCACATTTAAAAACAAAGAAGGGACTAATATAAAGAGAAATTCAAAGACGAACATCAGCATGTCAGCAGTTCAGTGTCTTACATGATTTAAGAAATGCTGGTCCCCACAAATCCCAGTCATAGTAATGATAGATGATTGTAAGAAAACTAAAAATATTAGAAAGGCTTATTTATTTATCTACAGTTATTTTTGTGGACATCTGAATGTCCTAATCCAAAGTTAAAGGCACCACATATTCTAGACTGTATTTTTAGGTGTCTTGGGTTATATCTTTGTTCTCATGTGATATATTATGGATAAATCATTCTGGGAATTTTAATAACCAACTAGTTGCATATACACCAACTGAACATCCGAATATGGAAAAGAAACAGGCCATTTACTCAGACTGAAAAAGTCTTGCTGTCTTTTTGTACACCGTAAGTGTACACCCCAACCACAAAACTGCTAAGACTACGTAACAGAATTAACTTGTTTCTATACTGGTTCTTAAAAGGACAGAAACTGTGAAGTACCAACAATCCTGGGTATTTCTTTCCACATCTTTTTGTATTTTAAAGAATGTGGTTATCAAATGCTGAAACATATCACAAAAATAAGGTGATAAAGAGAAGATTACACGTGCCTGGTCACTTAGAATGTGTTAAAAACCCACCACAGACATAGCTTTATCTATCTATACCATCCTTTTTCTCTCTCTATGTCAGTTCAAAGTCTGTAGATTTTATTCTATAGTTATTTCATAGAATCATAAAATCATAGAATGGTTTGGGTTGGAAGGGACCTTAGGGCTCATTCAGATCCAACCCCCCTGCCACAGCAAGGGACACCTTCCACTAAACCAGGTTGCTCCAACCCCTGTCCAATCCGGCCTTGAAAATTAGCGCGAACATTATT
The DNA here is from genome assembly GCF_034315485.1 of Pezoporus occidentalis. NCBI lineage: Eukaryota > Metazoa > Chordata > Aves > Psittaciformes > Psittacidae > Pezoporus > Pezoporus occidentalis. Next base: position 570,472 of record NW_026914330.1, on the reverse strand, counting down.
TAACATAACGTTCTGGTTAACAACAACAAATAATGCAAAAATCAATATATTAAAAGCTAATGGAGAATCAACATCAGCATGTATGTCTGATCTTGGTTGATGTTATTCAATCTCTTGTTCAATGACCTCCACTGAAGAAAGAGGAGGTACTGCCTGTCAATGACAGAAGGTTAAATGTGAGAAGAGATTCAGAGCAGCCCGGCAGAGAAAGACTTGAAGGTGTTGGCTGATGAGAAAATGAACACGAGCTGGCTTCAGTGTGTGCTCCCAGCCCAGAAAGCCAACTATATCCTGGGCTGCATCAAAAGGAGCGTGACCAGCAGGTCGAAGGAGGTGATCCTGCCCCTCTACTCTGCTCTCGTGAGACCTCACCTGGAGTATTGTGTGCAGTTCTGGTGTCCTCAACATAAAAAGGACATGGAACTGCTGGAACAAGTCCAGAGGAGGCCACGAGGATGATCAGGGGACTGGAGCACCTCCTGTATGAAGATAGGCTGAGAAACTTGGGGCTGTTCAGTCCGGAGAAGACCTCAGAGCAGCCTTCCAGTATCTGAAGAGGGCCTACAAGGATGCTGGGGAGGGACTGTTCAGTAGGGAGTGTAGTGATAGGACAAGGGGTAACAGGTTAAAACTTAAACAGGGGAAGTTTAGATTGGATATAAGGAAGTTCTTTACTGTGAGGGTGGTGAGGCACTGGAATGGGTTGCCTAAGGAAGTTGTGAATGCTCCATCCCTAGCAGTGTTCAAGGCCAGGTTGGACAGAGCTTTGGGTGACATGGTTTAGTGTGAGATGTCCCTGCCCATGGCAGGGGGGTTGGAACTTGATGATCTGAAGGTCCTTTCCAGCCCTAACTATTCTATGATTTCTGATGCTATGATTCTGTGCTTAAAAGACCAGAAAAGATAGGACAGCATCTAGGCACAAATGGCGAGATGCAGTCTGAGGCAGCTGCCTGGGGCACTGGAACTGGTGCATAAATGAGCATCCTCCTTGCAGCAGAGGCAGCCAAGCACATCTGCATTACAAGGCAGGGATCTAAAAGGACAGTGGGTACAGCTGCACTTCCACCAAGGTTACATTTGGCAGAAGCGTGGCAGAGCTGACTCATATCCTCGGGCTGTGTTTGCACATTTTTAAACCTGGGACACGTTGATTTTCCATGGATTACCTTTCTCATGTTTCACATCCTAAATTCTACACAGCACCTGAGATTGTCTGGAAATGTGCTTATATATAATCAAAAGCAAAGTCATCACATGCTGCTCACAGGCTTGGAGAAAGTCTCCTTGGTAGCTGTGACCTTGTGAAGTACTTTCATATCACAGATAACTTGCTAATTGTGATCATCCACTGTGATGCTACACAGTCAAGATGATTCATGTGCATTTTGAATTTATGAATGGATGTTTGGTGGTAAGAAAGAGAACACTAGTTCAATTTAAAGCACCAGTGAAACTACATGAGCCAGTGTAATCCAGCCGGTACACAGAAGAGATGCAGAGGACTTAGGGAGAACTTGAGAGCAAGCTAAAGGGATAGCTGGAGGTTTGGCAAACCTGCTTTATGGAGATACTGAAGAAGTTCAAGCTATTCATGGACGTGAAGTTAAGAATCAAAATCTCTAAACACTCAAACGCAAATGAGGAATTTTGAAAAAGACCTTTTTAGCTCAGTAGACAAAAGCATGGGGAAAGACAAGGTCTGGAAAACAGCACTAGGCTTATGAAGGTTAGAAATGACGTACACACTTTCAGTCCTCTGAGGACAGACAAAGCACAGAAGTTCACTGATGATCACATCAGCGGTGTCAGGGGACATGGTACTCTTTCCACCTCCAAAATGAAAGCTTGAACATCTGTCTTACGTAGCTGCTGTAGCTCAGTTTAAAAGGGTTCTGCGGGACCGCAGCAAGGAGAAATTTCCCAGCCTGTGTTACATAGGAGGCCAGACTGGACAAGCATGATGAATTAACAGGCTTTACGTGCTTAATTCAACCTTTTTTTCTTTTTCCACAACATTCAGCTTTTTTTTTTTTTCTTTAGCAAAATACGGGCCATCTCATTCCTCCTGGTTATCTCCGGTTTGTTCCCAATAACCTGTATTTTTGGAACAATATCTAGGGACTGAAAACTCTATCACTGCTCTTAAGATTACCCCCTTGCTTTGAAAAGCATGTGCTGTATTTGTGGCCTGAATGTGGCTGGTTTCCAATTTAAGCTCTTGGTTCTTATATCTTTGTCTGCTGGGTCAAACAGCACACCAAGCTGTCCCACAATCCCTTTTTTCTCCACCACTTACGTAACATTTGTGGGCATCTTCTGCATCCTCTGTGGTTTTTTTAAATGTTAAAAAAATATATACATAGCCATATAAAGCATAAAGCAAGAAAATTTATAAGCCATTAGATAACAGAATGAAAAATATCAGTGAGATACCAAAATGTGCTATAATGTAGCAAATTCTGTATGAAAAAAGGAATGAAAGAGGCTGAAAGCCTCAGATTTTGCAATATGGGGCCGGATGACACCTTGCAGATGCTGCCTGCCAATGCAGTAGCTCCATCCCAAGAACACTGCACTTTTACAGGAAACCTTTAAATGTCCTTGGGAAGACAACAGCCATGCCACATCCAAAGCACGCAGCAAAAGTTTACCCTAAGGAATGAAACACAAGGCAGTTTGCAAAGAGCTGCTGCTGCCAAGAGCTTGAATTTTAGAACCTACTTCAGATTACAGATGGCAATTTTGAAAGTTGTGCTCTGAATTAACTGGTAATAGAAGACAAAATAAAATATAGCCAGAGAATGCCCCTGTGACTACCCAAACTATGAAACACTTTATAATCCTGACAATACCTCCCTGTCACTTCAAAATGCAAACCTAATCATAGATGCTTTGAAGATTGTTCTCCAACTTTGGATGTACATCTGACTATCTGTAGGTACGAACTTTCGGAGTTTCACTGTCTAATCAAATAACTGACATTTCTCTTCAGTTCTATTCCTTGGACAATAAATGACAAGCAGTTAATGCAATTTATGTTATTTTTTTATATTGGTTTCTTCTTTACAAACAGTTTTCTGAACCATACAAATAGAATTAAATTGAAGAGACATTTTTAGAATCTTAGAATCCCAGAATCCCAGGTTGGATCAAGGATTATTTGGTCCAGCCTCTTCTGGCAAAGCAACTTTCTTGGCAAAGAGATTTTTATTTACTTCTAAATCCACTTGAAAAGAAAAAAAAGGCAAATTGCAATACGTTGTAAGTCTTTGGCATTCAGCATTTTAAGTAACACTCTAAGGCTACTGAAGATACGCTTTTCCCCGTAACAGCCATCGTGTTCACAGAGCAGATACACAGGCTGACTGGCCCAAGTACCGAATGCATATGAGCTTTAGGTATTTCTTTTACCGTAGAAGCCTGAGTTCAGCCAATAATGTTGGATTCTGCTGAGCTTTTTCAGGGGTGGGTTGAGAGGCTTGTTCATGTTCCAGCCTGAGACGCTGAATTTCTTGGAGTATCTCTCTGTAGAAATGACAGAGGGAAGATTAAAGAAAATAAAGGTCAGTCTCCACACCACTCTTAAACACTGTTACAGCCCTTCAAGCACCCTGTCTGTCAGTCTGCAGTCTAAGGACAGCAAATTTGTTCACATATGACTGGCAGAGATTCAAAACAGTAAGTTAAGGCAGTCCTATGAATTTCTGTAATACACAGGAGATTACTTAATAAAATATGAAATCACTTGTGCCATGCACTGGCAATGTATCTCCAAAACCTTTTTACGTAGAACAGGCCCAGAGACTGTTCTAAGAGGAAAAAAGTTCCATTTTCAGCACAGTCTGCATTGCACAGGCTGTAGGAAGTACTTTGAAGCATCACCACAAGCATTTGCAGCCATGCCAGCACGAGTGAGCTTCCCACTCATCTTTCCAAGGGCCCCTGGCAGGTCAGCAGGAATAAGGAAAATAACAGCTCATAGTAACAGAGACAAACTCACGAGGTCCCACAAAGGGAAGGCGATCAGCCAGCAGCCCAATTAAGGCCGCTGTGTTCTGTGTAGCTGGAGGCAAGGGAACTGACAGCCAAGGACTCACTTATTAAAATGGAAATGAAATCCTTCTGAGAGTGACGATTATAATCTCTAACTCTCCCACCCTGCTCTCTAAAACTGCTGAGCTGCTCTCCTTGCAAGGCTTCATACCAGCACTGATTGAGATCTCCCTTATCCGTGATCTTGATGAATAATTTCAAATACCCGCAGGGTCTCTCGGTAGAGTATTGAAGCTGCAATGGTGCAAGGATTGAGCTGTTCCTGTGCTCTCCAGGAACTGGTTCTCCTCCAAACTAACCCGAAGAAGTGTTTTTACCTGGTGTGCTGAGGGTGCGTTGGCAAGGGACCGTGCAGGCAGCAAGCTCATGCATGCCAGCTAGGTGCAGCTGGAGCAGAGGGAGACCCAAGCAAGGCTAGGAAGAGAGCACATCAAGAGGCACCCAGACAGGCTCCGTGGGCAACCGAGGTGCTGCCTATGCTGAACAGCACATGGGATTTATAACTGCTCAACTGCATGCTCTTTAGAGCTGCACCCTCTTCACCAGAAAAACATGACCACAAAATGTAGGTGCTGAAGGAGCAGGTAAGTGCAAATTAAGCATTATGTTAAGAGCATCCTCTTCTTAACAATCCCTCTGGAGCAAGAAGAATCACAGAATGGTTTGGGCTGGAAGAGACCCTAAAGCTCATCCAGTTCCAACCCCCCTCCCATGGGTAGGGACACCTTTCACTAGACCAGGTTGCTCAAATCCCCTTCCAACCTGGCTTTGAACATAGTCAGGGATGGGGCAGCCACAAATTCTCTGGGCAACCTGTGCCAGGGCCTCAGCAGCCTCACAGGAAACAACTTCTTCCTAAGATCTCATCTCGATCTCCCTTCTGTTTAAAGCCATTCCCCCTTGTCCTGTCCCTACACGCCCTTGTCAAAAGCCCTTCTCCAGCTTCCTTGTTGCCCTTTTAGGCACTGGAAGCTGCTGTAAGGTCTCCCTGGAGCCTTCTCTTCTCCAGGCTGAACAAGCCCAGCTCTCTCAGCCTGTCTCCATAGCAGAGGTGCTCAGCTCCACGAAGTCACTCCAACAGCTCCACATCCTCCTTATGTTGGGGGCCCTAGAGCTGGATGCAGGACTGCAAGGAGGGGGGTCTCACAAGAGTGGAGTAAGGGGGAGAATCCCCTCACTCAACCTTCTGGTCATGCTGCTGGTGATGCAGCCCAGGACATGGTTGGGTTTCTGGGCTGCACAGTTCCAGGTCACGTCCAGAAGAAAGAAACCATCTCCTAAGCCCATCTCTTCCTTCTTCCAGGCCTCTCAGCTTCTTCAGACTTTTTTTTTCCTCCAGACTTCCAGAATGGAAAAAATCCTCACTTATTCTTCTCAAGCTGAATTTACCCACCACAGCTTTCCAACCTTCTCGCTCCCTCCACTTCACTGCAGCTGATTTATCTTCCTGCTGCCACCTGAATGGTTTGCCCTGCTGTGAGATGTCTGCTGGGTTTGCAGATAGCAATTCAAGATTGCAGTGCAGCTCCTGATTCTCAGTTAAGATGATTTTAAGCAGATCAGTGAAGATCAACCTGCTCCCTGGGGAATAAGGGCATTGCAGCTGCATCCGCACTGAGCTAATTTGTTAATGAGGCAGCTACACCTTTCAACAAAAGATCTAGGAAAACAATCTGGTTAATATAATACAAAAGGTTAAAACCAACAAAGCACAAGGATTGAAGACTCTTCTCGCCTCAACTGTTGTTCCTAAAACAGTGCTGATCAAAGCTTGCTTTTTACCTGTTTTTGTTTTCCAGCTCTGCTATCAGCTGCCTTTGTTGTTTATTTGCATCAAAGCTGAAACCCAGGTCTGCCGGAGGGCGAGGCTGGTGGATGAGGAACAGAGAAAAATTAGACAAAATATTCATTACCTGTTAACCCCATACGACGCAGTTTGGATCCCGCCCCGTTGCTCCTTGATGCTGTGGTACGATACTTACAGCCCAGGCTGCAAAACTGTGAGAGCAGCTGTACTGAAATGGACTAGGAGAACACATTAGTATGTGGTTTACGGATGACTTGATCTGATCTCAGGGTGGGAGGCTGCTGAAAGGGTGACCTGGTTCATCATCCTAGGGCTGAAGAATTTTATTTGCTTTTTTTCTTAAAGATCTTAAAAAAAAAAAAAAATCTAAACCCAAAACACCATAACCATCTGTTCCCAAGCATCGACAGGCTTCTCTGGGAAAAGATGCAGTTATGCCTTTTGTCATAAAGTCTTCTAACAAAGCACTGACCTTCCCCTGTGTCAGCTAGTGAAGGCCATGGTGCCTCTGCCTCTCACAATGTACTTGAGAAATGGGTGTTTTCTGACACAGCAGAGCCCTTGTGCTCTGCTTTTACCTTTTTTGTTTTCATCTCTTGAGATTTCAAGATTGCACATATTTTACCACAACTTTATCAGAAGGACCTCAGATTGGGATCTTGTTTTTAGAAGACGCTTTCACAAACATTTTTAGAAACTATTTGGGTAGTAAAACAAGTCGGATGAAGAGCTTGGTATCCAACAATGCTCCTGCCGACAGGGTGGAAAGTGACAGCTTCAGGCTGAAGGGGACAGACACCACCAGGGTTTCAGTTTTGCTTTGCTGTGGGTATCTAGAGCGAGCCTTGATGGGCTTAAAGTGCAGACAGTACTTCTCTTCTTTGGGCAAAACCCCCATGGTGGGTGGGTTTGCATGTGGTGAATGAGCCTTGCTTGACTCACACCCCTACAAGCTGATTTTCTGTGTCCTCCTAGGTGATGTGACAGCAATTCATGAGTCTCCTACTGACGTGGAAATTTCCCGTGTAAAAACGGCTTGGTGAGGCAGGTCCCAGGCAAGAAGAAATAAAACAGCTGGGGGACTTCGAATGAACAGTGTGAAAAATATAAATAAATCAACACAGAAACTCATCTCATCTCATCATCTCCTCTTGATCTCTGGAATACGTACACAGCGCAGGCAGCAGCATGGCCACCACTCTTTCCATCTTGGGGTAACCTGAACAGTCTTGATGTAGGTAGCACCAATATGACCTACTGGTTCCTCCGAAACAGTGTGTCACAAAGCCGAGGTCCCATGGCCTCTTCCTGCATCCTGGTACAATCAGATACAAGGAAAAGTGCAGGTGATGTGTTTCACCTGCAGTCTCAGGAGCTTCTGGAGGCCCTGGGGCTCTTAGGGATCCATCTGAATGAAGTGCATAAACCTTTGTTCTGCTGCAAAGTAGGGCTGTGCCTATAAAAACACATTCTTCTCCTTAATCCCTTTCTTCAGAAATCCTGTCCAAAGCCTTAAATCACCCTCATGACCTAAAGTACTTGAGTCCTCAGGAGCAAAGACAACACTGCAGAGAACTCAGAGGAGAGACATTCCTCATGCTGCTCGTGTTCAAACATCGCTACTCAAGAGGTCTTTTGAAAACTGCACAGTGGCTATTTTGTATGACAAATATTTGTTCAATTGCTTGAAGAGTCCATTCAAGTTTTTACCATAACTCAGAATCACTGAGTCATCGGGGTTAGAAAGGACGTTTTGAAATGATCTAATCCAAAATCCCTCCTCAAAGCAATGTCAACTACAGCAGGTTGCTCAGGATGTTGTCCAGCTGAGTTCTGAATAACTCCAAGGGTGAAGACTCCACAACCTTCTGGGGTGACCTGTTTCAGTGTTTGAGCACTTGCACCAAAAGAAGTATTTTCTTTTTTTAAATGGCAGTGAGCTAGTGGCTGTTGCCTCTTGTTCTGTCACAGCACCACTGAAGGCACTCTCTCTGCCTCCACTGTATTACTTGCACACATTACAATGCACACCCACACTCCCCCCAAAGTCTTCTCAAGGCTAGATAGCCCAGAGAAAAAAAATCAAGCTCCTGATTCTCCACCAACACCTGTACCCTCCAGCTTCTTAAACTTAAAAGGCACCTGACATTCAGACTGATAGTTTGCGCAGGGGATGCATACGTTGATGGAATAAAGAGCATCAGGCAGAGGCACTGGAATTTGATCACCCATATTGCTAGATGTTTAATAGGGCCCTTGCCTTATTTTTAGCCCAGACTAACCAGCTCTCTCAAGCAATTCTCAGCATGGGATTTACTGTAAGCAAAGAACTAGGTGCAGAGCAGGTGGTTTGTATGCAGCTGGAGGGTGAGAGTGCTCAGTATGATAGATGTAGGCATCAGGAGTTTTTAATGATGGCTATATACAAAGCCAAAATGTCTATCATATGCTCAGCTGTTGAGAAAGAGCACTGACCTCTCACCTGATCTATATACTACAGTACTCGGGAGAGAGGTGTCTAAACTCTTGCATATTCAAAAGTCTATCAAAGAGACACCTGAGACAGCATTGAGCCTGCTGAAAATACAACAGAGGTACATGTCTAACTGCTGCTGCACTTGTCCAGAAAACATCTGACACCAGCTCTAGTTATATCTGATCTTGAATGGGTAATAAGACACAGCTCCTCTGCCACATTCCCCAACAAAGAGGCATCCTGGGAGGCAGCCACCTCCATCCATCCTGCCAAAGCCCAGCTGCAGGTAGCAGTGCACAATGCAGTGGTGGTCAGGAGGCAGCCCTGGGATTCTGGTTCATGCTCTCTGGGTTAGGTTTTATTAAAAAAAAAAAAAAGCAATGGTGGTCTAATATTAAAAAATATTAACTGCCCAAGACCTGGAATTTACAGCCTTGTGATAAAAACTCCTATTAGAAAAGAGACTGAAGACAACACAGACGGATGTTCCGAGTAGCTGGGGCAAGATGAAATGCATCAGAGTACTTAGATCTTGGCACTTAAACAAACCTGAGGCAGTATCAGACCTTTTGCATTCACCTCTGAAAACACTTTTATCAGCGGACAGTCCAGGCGCTGGAAGAGGCTGTCCATAAAGCTTACACCTAGAAACAATGTAAGAAGGAACTAAAAACTACAGACCAGCCAGCTTAATCTCAGATCTTGGTGAAAAATCACTAAATAAAGCCACTTGTTAACACTTATAAGATAGGCTAAGTAATAGTCTACATGGAGTTTATAAGAACAAATCATGCCAAAGCAAACTACTCTCTTTCCACAGTGAAAAGTCAAACCCTATGTACAGAAGAGAAACTATTAACCCAATACACTTTCACCTCAGCAGTGTTTCTGACATCTTGTTGTGGGGTTTGACAGCTTTTCTCTCAGATTTAGTACCATTCAGTATTTTCATCAGTATCATGAATGATGGAATACAGTATTTACTTCTTACATTTGCAGACTCTATCAAACTGCCACTGCTTTATAGGGCAAGATAAGATATAAAATATACTAAAATACAAAATTATTTATAGAAATCAGAGAAATGGTTTGAAAAATAGGTTGCAATCTATTAAGACAAATGCAATAATGATGCTAATAAAGATAGTAATAATGTTAAAATAATAAGAGTATACAAAATAAGTGATGCACAATGCAATTATTTGTTACCCACCAACTGATGCTCAGCCAGATCCCTAGCGGTGGCCCTTGGCCGGCTTTCCCCCTGGTTTATATACTGACCATGATACTGCATGGCATCGAATATCCCTTTGGACACTTTCAGCTTCTTGTGGCCCCCAACTTCCTCACTGTCAGGGCAGTGTGAGAAGCTGAAGAGTTCTTGACTGCTGCTCAGTAACAACTAAAACATCAGTGTGTTACCAACAATGTTTTCATCCTAAATCTAAAACAGCACTGTACCAGCTACTGGGAAGAAAAGTAATTCTATCCCAGCTGAGACTAAGAGGGTGAAGAACAATGGTCAGAACTCTATGACTAATGACAACGAGAAAAGACTGAAACAGAAGAAATGAACGAATGAAGAAATGAAGGACTGAAAGAATGAAGAATGAGAGGATACAACAAAAGAAACTTCCAATATACAGCACGTGTTACTAAAAGCTAAGCAATGCATTGCTAAGTAATATATAGAGATATCCCCTGAGATAGAAGGATGAGTGGTGGGCTCAAACTGAGCAAAGAAGCACTATATTGGGATGCACGGAAAACTTTTTATTGGCAGATGAATTTACACACTGGAACAATTTTCCTTGATGGACTCTATCTGGTGTGGAGTTACAGAATCACAGAATGGCCTGGGTTGGAAGGCATCTTAAATCCCATCCACTGTTTTGGTTTGTTTTTTTTTAATAATTTGGATAAGCACCTGCCCAACAATGGTTTATGCCTAGCTAAGCTGACCTACAGCGGAAAGCGGCTGTAGAGAGGTCCTACCAGGCCTGTCATTATTCAGAACCAGGGAAGCCACTAAGCTGTCAGGACACTCCAGCTTTGCTAATGTAGGTGCAGGCTGCATGTTGGGTATTTACATTTATACAAATCTACGACTTGCAGAGAGGTAAGGTATATGACCGAATACTCAAAAGTGATGGACAACTTTTTCTTTCCGCAGAGGACAATGCTGTTTCTAGGTCATTTCCAGCCTCTGCTGACTCCTCACAGGTCACTGTTCCCTTTCAAAGAACATAAGGGGAAACTGTCCCCTAATTAATAAGCAAAGCCAGGTTGCTTCTGACTCTCTATTTAGATCAGGTGTTGAAACATGTCACCTTTGGTTCCATAACTGAAACTTCCATAGATTAAAATCTAACGCTATTGAAGATCTTCACTATTTTCCGGTGTGTGAACTAGATACATAGTTATTTGAATCAACAACTTCCCATGTCTTCTGTTCTGATGGAAGGATTTTTTCCTTCAAAACCCCAGAAATTTGACTCCCGGACACCCTTCTGTTCCTGTCACTTCTCAAGCTCTTTGATTACATTTTCTCTATGACTCTTCCTTTTTCTTTTATCATTCTTGTTACCACTCTTCATTCCTATTGCTTTATAAACCTCTAGAAACCTGTGAGAAAAAGCACCATATTTCATAGGAACTAACAAAGTAACTGACCATCACGTTCTCAGTAACAAAGAAATAAGATTAATCAAGAACTCTGATGGTTTTCTTTTTCAGTTCTTTTCTTGGTGGGAAGAAGTCTTTGTGTTTACACTGCATTTTCAGGTGGCTTTTCCAGTAGCTCAAGCATTGCATTTATTTCAAACTGTTTTTTTCTCCAAGAAAAAAAACACTGGAACAATTTTCCATGATGGACTCTATCTGGTGTGGAGTGACAGAATCATACAAGGGTTTGGGTTGGAAGGGACCTTAAATCCCATCCACTGTTTTGGTTTTTTGTTCAATAATTTGGATAAGCACCTACCCAACAATGTTTGTTCCATGATAGTCTTACACAGCACATCTGTATAGTCTACAGTACAGCACACATTGCTCAGCATTAGTACAAAATCTGACATTCTGCTCACAAACCGACACCCTAGTTCCAAGCATCCAGTGTGCTGGTCACCCATATTCACTTCTTCTCAGAAGTGGGAAGTCATTTAAGTAACTGAAAATCTCTTCTCAGTTATTTTGCTCAGAGGATCGGTAGCCTTAATCTTTCCTTGATTGATCGTTGACCAATAATCCCCCAAGTTCCTTTACAACCTAGCTGTGAGATCTATATTCTCTGTGACAGGCAAATATCTTGCCACAGCCTATATAAAAAAAAATAAAACATCATCATGAAAGAGTTTACAGCGGACACCTGGATCTAAAAAACTTTGTCACTACCTTTCTCAAGCCTAGATGTCTGCAGGCTGCTTTATGGAGTAGCCAATTTAATGAACCCTGGCTCATCAATTGAAGTGACCTCAGGATGTTCACAGCGATTTCTTCTGAAAACACCAGGTTTTATGAGAGGAAGTATTACTTAGGGTAAAAGCTTGGAGAAGAGAAGGCTGCGTGGAGACCTCACAGCAGCCTTCCAGTATCTGAAGAGGGCCTACAAGGATGCTGGGGAGGGACTGTTCATTAGGGACTGTAGTGATAGGACAAGGGGTAATGGGTTAAAACTTAACCGGAGGAAGTTTAGATTGGATATAAGGAAGAAGTTCTTTCCTGTTAGGGTGGTGAGGCACTGGAATGGGTTGCCCAGGGAGGTTGTGAATGCTCCATCCCTGGCAGTGCTCAAGACCAGGTTGGACAGAGCCTTGGGTGACATGGTTTAGTGTGAGGTGTCCCTGCCCACGGCAGGGGGCTTGGAACTTGATGATCTTAAGGTCCTTTCCAACCCTAACTATTCTATGATTCTATGGTGTGGGGCCTGGTATTGATGTAAGAGTTTCAAATGAATATCATATGGGTATTGCATTACCTCTTACGGATGCGAGTATTTCAAAAGAATCTTTTAGATACAATTATTTAATAATTCTAAAGTGTGAGGTATCATTCAAATGTGCAAATACCACTCTGGGCTTCAAGCTGGACATTGGAAGGACAGCTCAATGAATGGCTTTAGTGAATGAACTCTGGAACACATGGAAGGAAACCTAACTGTAGTCACTGCTTCCATTTCTACCCAGCATTTTATTAACACCAAATTGTTACTGTTATAGCCTTTGGAAGAGTTTTGAGTGTATAGTACAGGATTGCAATGCCAAATGCTATTCTCATAAATTCAGGGAGACAAGAATTCATTAGAGCATTTCCATGCTACTATTTACCTTGATGAGAGGTACATGTCCTCTCTGTGAAGATATATGTGGTTCTTAAAACCTCTGCACTTAAAAGAAAAAAAACCCAACAACCCAAGCCATTCATTTACTAGTCAGTGCTCTTATGTTTGCACTCCATCTTACTGGACAGGTAGGAATGACTTGTGTCTTTCAAGATTTATTACTGTCATTCCTTTCTTTTAAAAGCCTAGCAGGTTCAGCTCCCACCTGCTCAGCAGCACTGAACACCAGTGCGCAGCCCCTTTCTACACAAGTTTTGCAAAGACTTCCTGCTACAAACAGAGCACAAAGACCTTGTGGGAGTCAACAGCGTAAGGCCTTCAAAATTACTACATCTGGTTTACTTGTTCTTTTAAAATTTAAAAATATTTATTAAATAATGCCTAAAGCCTGAAAGAAAAGTTACATGAAAGGAATACTACAAATATTATTTAGGTTGTAAGCAGCTTTAATGAGATCAGATGATGACAGGCTTTTAGCAGTGGTTAATGTTGAGGGAAGAAGAGCAACCACATAGTTTTCAAAGAAGAGCAAAGTGGCCAAGAACCTAATTACCACAACTCATCCACATAACTCAACCTAATTATCCACTCATCCATAATTGAGTATTATTTTATATTTATTAGGTGCTCATGCTCTTCCTAGCAGCAAGGCTGCACAGGTCAGCAGAGTCCTGCCAGGAGTGCACAGTCCCTGTGGACCTCTGTTCCTGCCAAGTGCTGCTGCCTGCCATGGTGGGTCATTTCCATCAGAAGTCATGGGGAAGCAGCAGGCACATCAGGCTCGCAGGTCAGATACCAACTTGCCCAAGTGTATCAGCAGAAACTCATGAGGATCTGGAAGTGTGCTAGCAGAAGAAAATGGGGGGAAAAAAGAGCTGAGGTAGAGCAGGTAGGAGATGAGATAAAGGAGATACTGGCTTGGAGAAAGGGAGGTGCTGTGTAGGAGACTGACAACAGAGGACCTAGGATTGCTTTATATTTATAGATATGACTGTATACACATATATTCACCTAAAACCCATGTAATCACCCCTTGAAAGTATGCAATCACCTTATATGCAGGATTACCAATATTCAGTTATATACTTAGGGCAGTATTGAGGCAGAATCTGATAGGCATGTGGAAGGGATTTTGTAAGAGATAGTAAGGAAGGGGGATGGGGACAGAGGAGATCATTTCCAGCCCCTGCTTTTATCAAAAATGTGATGAAATACCAGGTTATTTCTTACCTCTGACCAATAATCTGAACAAATCAGCAGAGGGAGACAAACAGATGGAGTTGCAAACTTGAAAGTTGGGATTTAAACAAAATTTGGCTTGCTTTCCATTAATTTCTTCTCTTTATTCATCTGGTTCCCTTTTGCTTTTCTCTCTTATGCTTTCTAACTAACCAGTCTGGTGGAGGCAGCCAACAGTTATTTTAATGCACAGCACTCTGCTGTGACCAAACCGGTAGACCAGGCATAGCCCCGAGCAACGTAAATTCAATAAAAGGGATTTTGTCATCTGAAGACTGGCTTGAAGAAAACAAGAGTGGCCCAGTCAGGGCTTGTTTAAGTGAACACAGGCTCAGCTGCTGTCTAGAAGTGCGTAATTGCGCTGGTTGCATGCCATCAGCCTCTGCTGCACTACTGAGCAACTTGCACGTATCAAGAGACAAATGATGCATTCTCCTTTCTTCTCCTCCCTCCCTATTGATTTTTATTCTTTAAGAAGAAACAGACTTGATTTCAAGAATTAACTCTGAGATCTGTCTCAAATTATTTTGTCCCAAAGACTTCAAGCAAAGGCATTTTCACTAAAAAATGATGCAATGTATTTGCATTCATATGACAAGTGACATTTATTATAGTAATAAGCCTGCAGAAGGCAGTTCTAACATTCTACCTAATTTGAGAAAAAGTAGAAACTGATGGACTGAGTCAGATCCATTGCCTCATAGCCCAGCATAAATTTCCAGTAGCGACCACTGCTAACTGCTTCAAAGAAAAGAGTACGAAACTTTGCATTAGGCTGTTGGGGTATGAACAGTCTGTATTTGGGATCATCTTAATTTCTAGCAGTTAGAGCATGTTAAAAAATGAATCATGTTAGATCTCAGAGGAAGGGCTGGAGAGGACATCAAGAAATGATTTTGTTCACATTATCCCCAGCAGATACTGGTCTATATTGGTTTTAAAATCTCCATTGACAAACATTCCATAACACCTGCATGGTGCTCATTTCCATTCTACACTTTTATTAAGGTCCAAGTTAATAGAAAAAATAAAGTTGAGAAAGAACCTTTGGAGATTTCTAGTCCACATGCCAATTCACAGCAGGTTGCTCAAGAACTTGTCTAGTTGAGCTCTGAATGTCTCCAAGGAGGAAGATTCCAGTTTTTCTCTGGGCAACCTCTTGGACAACAATATCTGACTATTATCATAGTGAAAATTTTTTTCTTAATTTATAGTTGGAATTTCCTTTTGTGCAACTTCTGTTTCTGTTGTCCTTTCACTGTGCACTTCTGGTGGGCTGACCCTGGCTGTGCAACAGGTCCCCATATGTCTGGCTCATCAGGTAGCTGCAGACAGCAGTAAGATCCTCCTTTGCTTTCTCTTCTCCATCCTGAACATACCCAGCTCTCAGCCTCTCCTTGTATGTCATGTACTACAGCCACCAACTATCTTAGTGGTCTCTCCTGCCCTTGCTCCAGTATGCCCATGTCCTTCTTGCACTGCAGAGCCCCACACCAGACACAGTACCGCTGAGGTAGCCCCACCAGCTCTGAATAGAGGAGGATCTCTTCCCTCTGCCAGCGATACAGACTTCCTGAGCTTCTAATACAGGATTTTTAACAGCCTCCAGGCAGCTCACAGGCTTCCTGCTTTTTGGACTGACACTTTTAGGATTTTTTCTAATAGTTTTTACACAGTCCCCTTTCTTGTATATCTGTATACTGGATTTACTTGGTATGCCCTCTCCTGCTGTTAAAGCTAAGTATGTGATAGTTACCACTACAAACCAGCTAGCACAGTTAACACCACTCAAACTCATCCTGATGCACCACTCCAGACCAAATCCAGGAGTGAATCTTTCTGTGGATTCTAAAACAAGTTGTTCAAAGCAGCATCATTTACTGCATTCCAAAGTGTTTCTGAATTTCCCTCTGAAAAGGCATAGGTTTAGTTCCTATGTGGGCAGCTGAAATCTACTGTTACTTACCTGCCCTAAATTTGCAGCTTGTCTTATCTCAACATTTCCTGCTCACTACCACCAGCTAATCAGGGTGTTGGTATTTATTTACTAAGAATTTGGAATTTCAACCCACAAGTTCTTCTCTTTTTCTGTGATATCTTTATGCTGTTATGCAGTGTATTTCTGCTATGTACACCATTCCCTTACCTGCACATCCTACTGTGTCATTACCCTAAAGCTGGTAGCCTGGGTACCATATACTCAATGAGCATCTTTCTCCTGCTGGATCTCTGAAATGTTTATTATATTGGGATTTTCATTTGATGTTCCCTATTTTAATTCTTTATGAGAAGAAACAAATGTTCCTTTTTTTTCCTTTTAATTTTTTTGGTTTGGAATTTCCCAGCCTCTAATTTACTCCTGTTCTCCTTGTTTTAATGTTGCAAGAAGAGTATTAAAAAACCCACAACTGTGGCTGACAAATCTCAGCTATTCCATTTCCTCAGAAGTAAGCCCTGCAGACTCGGCATGCCATCCCAAAGCTCAGCAGGATGCTCCTCCACCAAGCTGCAATGGCCAACTTGGCCACTACTCATACAAACTGCTGGCTAGGGAGGGAGGATCTCCTGTTGGCAAGAAATAATTAGAACCTGCCATGAAGCAGAGCACTTAAACTCTAATTCCTTTAAAATATGAAAAATATATCCATTTCAGCTGATTAGTATTTCTGGATGGTGAACAGAGATTGGACCCAGTAAATAACTTTTGGATTCCTTGCTGTTAAGCTTTGGTTGCAGTGGAAACACACTATTACTACTCTTACCAACTTTTTCTACCACACTTCAATTCCTGGCAGCGCTTTGACATCTACCCCGTGATGTAACTTACTTGGATGAAAAGAAAGCAGTAATTTGCTGCAGGTCTTTGAAAAGTCTCAATAAACTGTAAATACTCCTTTCTTTATGCCCAAAGAAGTTGCTTCATTTTTGACTTCTTTCAGAACTACAAAGTAGCAGAAACAGGCTGAGGCAGTCTACAGATTTTTAAAAGATTGGGTTCGTTCAGAACCAATATTGTAACTCTTCAGTTTTCACAATACGTCTTTACTACTACCAGAAAAAGCCAAGTAATGAGTAAGAATTCTTCCACTATCTTCCAGAGTGAAAGTGATTCAGCACTTACCGTCTCAACGACTTCAATTTTATATGAAGATTACGTAGAAATCCCCTCCTTTTCCATCTAAGCCAGGAAGTTTGCACTGTGTTGCTTTAATATTTCAACATGAACATAGTCCTAGTGAACTAGATAGCTTCAGAAATGCAAATATACCATTTGACAGAGATAATGGGAACTGACAGTTAAAAAGGTTTAAAAAATGTAATTCTTTTTTATTAAAGTTTTACAAAAGAGAAATATCTGGTCACATCCATATGACAAAGATTATCGGCTGAACATACACACGAAAGAAATCATGAGGAAGCATAAGCCTACCTTGTGGGAAAGGACGTGAAAGTATTTATATGACAAATATGTAAAGAAAAGGGGAACAAGGACACTGATTTTAAGATGTGTCTCTAGCCATGCTAACGTGGCAGGACACATGCTCTGCCACAGTGGTAAGATGCCTTGGAGACGTCATTGCTACTGCTGGCAGTGGTGGAAGACAACGGCTCTATCTGACATAGTACACAGAAAATTACAGTTTTGCGGTATCACAGAATCATAGAATCATTTACGTTGGAAAAGACCTTTAGGATCACTGAGTCCAAGCCCACCACTGAACAATGTTCGTGCCACATCTATACCTCTTTTAAATCCCTCCAGGGATGGTGACTCAACAAATTCCCTGGGCAGCCTGTTCCAATGCTTGACAACACTTTCAGTGAAGAAATTTTTCCTGATATCCAACCTAAACCTCCCCTGGTGCAACTTGAGGCCATTTCTTCTTGTCCTATCACTTCTTGCAAAGAAACAAACATTTCCTGACTACAATTCATTTACTATGGAAGACTGGCGACCTCGTAGCAGCCTTCCAGTATCTGAAGGGGGTCTACAAGGATGCTGGAGAGAGACTCTTCATCAGGGATTGTAGTGATAAGGGGTAATGGGTTCAAACTTAAACAGAGGGAGTTCAGGTTAGATATCAGGAAGAAATTCTGGTGCAGCCTGTTCCAAGCTGCTACAGCAGGCCTGAGGATGTGCACCTTTGTCAGACAGAAAGAGGAGCCAGTTTTTGGAGTTTGTGCTAAGCCAAGGTGCTTCTAAGTGGCATGCTCAGTGGAAGTGTTGTGAAACAGCAGCCGTGACTTGATGGAGACCCACTGCCACTTGGTGACATGGGAAATTGTTCCTGCAAACACTCCTCTCCTTTCATACGGCTAAAACAGCAAAGGCGGGTACTTCCTCATCTAGCTAGACTGCAAATATTCTGTGGAATTTCAGGAAGTTCTTAATTGCCATGATCTCCTTTAGCAATTTGCTGCTAAGCAGTATTTATTTTTACCAATTTAAAACTGGCTGTTTCCTTTAGTTTCTTCTATTCTAAGAGACTGCAAACATCAAAAATACCTTCCTTTCACCCTCTCAGGCTCCTTCCTTCTGGAATAAATATCTTCCATAATGTTTGTTCCACAATTTGTTTTCCTTGGGAATCTATGTATTTATTCTTCTCTAGACTAAGTAGGACTAATCTGCTTATTCTCCTCTGACCTCATTTCTGACAGTCTGTGGTGTTGTTTCCCACTTCCCTGCTCTTCCCCTGCGGCCTGTGAGCGCAGTATTTCTGCTGAAAACAAGGAACGCGTCCTGCTCCTTCACATTGGCTGAATAAACAAAAAAATGACAATTTCACGCTGCTATTAGCATTAAACTCCTAATTAGACTCTGAAAACACCTTCCGTATTCCACGGCTGGTAAAGAGGGATGAATATTCACTTACTGCATTTCCAGCTTCAGCAGCCAGCCGGGCGGCGTATCTGGCGATCAGCCTGTGCTCCTCGTCCAGCCTGCCGGGGCTGTCCAGGACACTGCCAAGGAAAACCCAAAACACCCCATCAGTATCCGCCGCCTCCAGGTATTACTCATACCAGGGGATGATAGAGGAAAGGATGTATTATTGCAGCGACAGAGACGGGAAATAAAAAGAGTCACACTGGAAATAATGTAGATTATTCCCTTTTTCATTCTGCTTCTGCCTAGTAGTATTTTCTCCAGGATTCACATATTCCAGTTTTATATGATTAAAATGACTTGTTTTCAACAGTTCATAAACGCACATCAGTAGGAACAAATTTAATTTGTTTCTGAGGAGCTTTTTTGCAAACCCTTTTGGTTTATTCAAGGTAAAAAGGGGCAAACAGCTGAATAACCGAGAAAAGCTTTGTCCTCAGGAAACGCAGGATGACATGTCAGAGTCAGGATGATTTCCAGAGGGAAGAACAGGGGGAACCATGCTGACCTAAAAACAATGGACTATATCACTGAACAACATCAACTTAAATGCAAAGAACACTTTGTAAGTCAGCCTGACTTACACCTGACTTACTACCCTTACAACACCTGAAAGTACAAGATGTGGTGATGTGAGACTTGGTCTTTCACACCTCATATAGCAAAGGATGAAAGAGTTCCCTCTGCATTGCACTGCCTCAAGCTGACAGGCTGTAGCTAAGATGTCTTGGAAATGTTGCTGAAAGAGGTACTAAAAAAATATCTCAAATAATCATCAGCAGCAGCAGTGACAGCATCATGTGGTGAAAGAAGAAAGGGACACTGAATTCTGAAACAGAAAAAGGAGAGAGAGCAAATGGGGCAGATCCCCAGGATTAAGAAGTGAAAGGCACACAGGGATCTTTCTCACCTTTAACATGAGCATCATCTCCTCTGTGTGTGTTAATCGTTAACATGATCAGCCTAGTGTGGTCACCCCATCTAGTGTCTCATTAGTTTCTACAATTCACAAATAATTATCTTTTAAACTATACACATACAGGGGGACAAATGATACTTTTCAGGGTGTATTAATTGAAACCAGCTAACATTAAGATCCATGACCAGCTCAGTTTTGGTGCACAGTGGCCTTGCCACAGAGAATCAGCCAAATGAAAGAGCAACTTTTTAAGTCAACATCTAACCAAACTATTCAATAGTTGCTTGTTGTCTTGCTACTGCACAAAGATTTCTCACCACAGTCTTCCATTAACAGGGAATAAACTGAAAACAGTCCAGGTTTAATGTGGAAATGAGCAATGTGTTCCTTGTTGCAACACAGCCTCATGCTATGCATATGTTTCAGGTGGCATTCACAAGTACCACACTGGCTGCTGTAAATAACGCAGCGCCGTACTCGTGTGCGCCTGCAGCAAAATCTGGGGCCAGAATTACACCACAAGCAGCAGCAGAGGAAAAGAGATGCACACCCAGTGCACTGCAAAAGCTACTTTTATTACCACTTCACAAGATAATTTATATTTCTTTAAGCTTAATTTCACAGATTTATGTTTACATTATTCAGATTTCAGATTTATGTTTATCTTAAAGAACCAAATCTGTATTGCATTCATTATGTTTATTCTAAAAATGTAGATTTCATTTCATTTCTTTTTTGCAACACCAGATTTAACAACTTGATAGCTTTTAAGATCCTGAAAGTTTGCCAGATGATGAGTTTGAGATGATGTAGAAACATCAAACTGAATTTAATAGATATATGACTACAATTTACACAGATGGGTCTACAATGAGCATAAACAGCACTGCTACACTCCTGCGTTCAGCCTGCTGGATTAAAACTGAACAGAGCAACAGGAAGAACTGGTGAAAGGTGAGCTAAAACAGTGGGAAAACAGATTGAAGAGAAGAAAACCCAGAGTTTTACACCTGGCTTGATGAACTCCTCACACACCTTCATACTAATTCATTTTCTCATTTCTTTGTTTTGTTGAAGAACAATCTTTCCCATGCCACTTTCTGAATCTGACATTGGTTTTGTTTAGCTTTCCTCTGCAATTTTGTCTGTCAAAGTTTTTTTGTGCTTTTATAGGAATGCAGATCATCCATCCCTTCTGCCCTTTCCATAACCTGGCATTTCCTAATACCTCTCCCAGCTCCTGGACCTTTCTTGAAGAAAACCTGTAGTTAAAAAAATAGTAATAATAATTAAAAAAAAATTACTTTTGCAATCAGAAATATTTCCCAGATGGATACGAAATGGAGTTCCGGTACAGCTCCTGGCCCTCCTGCATATTCTTTAATATAAACCAGTCTGAACAGATGAACCACCAGTGCAGCCTACAGCTGCAGAGAGGGCATAAAACGCAATCTAACCAATACCCAGAACTCTTTACATCACTTCATGAAGGAAAACTCACTTTGCAGTTTTAATTTCTGTGGAGACATTGCAAAAGATTCCCGCCCTGAAAACGCTCCTGTGAGTGGCACTCCATGGAGCTCCCTGTCCTTTTGGACAACAGCAGCCCTGCAGGCTGCGAACCTTCCCCTGCCTGAGCAAGCCCCTTCGTTATCCAAAGCTACCTGTGCGGAACGGTCCTGGAGGAACAGCCAACACACAGACATGAGGACAGCAGCTCAAGAACAGGAAAGGCAGCAAAGGGAAAGAATAAGCCTGGCTTAAGGCCAGAGCTCAGAAGGGAGGACAGTACATGAGTGAGAGCTCAGAGATCTTCACAGCAGAATTTTGATAATAAGGCAATATTATAGACTTTGCAATCTTAAAAATACTGTGCCAGGTATTGTGCTACTTATACAGCACTGATTAGTCAGTTATTTCTTAAGCACTCCCGCTTCTTCCTTTGGAGATGCAGATCATAGCACATAGGTAATGCAGATGGAAGGGTCTGCCACGGGGAGGCTTTGACACTCACAAGGAAGCATCAATCTTGGGCCATTCCAGGTCTGTTGCAGAGGCACTGAGAAAATGAGACAGAACCAGACTGTTGGGAGCCACAGAACATGAGCACCCCGAGGGGAGAGAGAGAGGGTGAAGTGATGCTGATTTTCAAGTGTCAATGGAAATATCTGGGACAATGTGATGAACACGTGCAGGAAGCATCGCTGCTGCAGTCACCTTGTTCTAACACAACGTGTGCAGGCACAAAAGGGATGCTCTCGGCCTCTGCCCTCCTCTGCTGCGTGGGCAGAGATGCTGGGGCAATGTGATGAGCCAGTGAAAGAAACTGAATTGGCTTAAGAATGACCAGACAAAACAATAGCTTGTTTTTTTTGCCAGGGCTGTTCCCTGAGCCAGCTCAGCAGGTGGCTGCATAAACCCAGGAGTCAATAGAGTGGCGAGAGTGGGTGCACTGGCAGGATGAATGGGCAGAGGAGAAGCTAAAAACCAGCACTCTGCACTTTGGTCAGCTTGAGGCTGACCAAACCATGCCCATCAAAATGGGGTCAAATGCAGTCTGTAGAGAGAAAGGCAGTGCCCTGCTGTCAAACACTAACACAAAAATGAGGTTGGACAACAAAAGTATTGGCTAATGATGGGCAGTCAGTAAAGGATGTAAGAGACGATACATCATGGGGGCAAGTTTGAGATCTTAAGCTCCTTCCAATACTGCTTAGGAACTTATGATGCTGGGAAGTATCAGAGGACAGCAAGAGAAGGCATGGCTGATTCTTCAGCACTGACCTGAAGGGCCACATGGCCCAGGTGTCAACTGATGGTGAGACAAGAGTAAGGATCCTGGGGACAGAGTATCTTCAAGAAAAATGATCTTTTCCTTTTAAAACCAGGAGTGCTGCAGACAAGTGCAGTTCCAGAGAGTCAGGAATTTAAAAGAAACCAAATCAAACCAGCCAAGCAGCTAACCACCCATCCATTCACCTAGATCAACTGACCAAAAGTACACAACACAAATCCTGTGGCCAGTTGTCTTCTGCCACAAGTGCAGAATACACAAAAATGCTGACACTCCAGGTAGGGCTACTTCATTTTTGTGGTGAAAAGTGGAGCTGTAATAGAGGCCTCATGGGGCTAGAGATAAAGCAGGCTTGCTGAACTATGTGGAATGTAAGCTATGAATGTTGAGCTTAAAAAACATGTAACAAATGACTGCCCAAGTAATAAAGCACAACTTATCAGCTCCGTAAGCTTTCAAACTGTATATGGTGTCATCTGCTGCACTCCGCAGCTGTCTGCCTGCAGCACATCCTTTAGGGTGGGGATTTTTCATTATTTCTTCAAAAAGCACTTAACCAATTTGGCTTGTTGCCGCTAGAATACAGTAGGTAAAAAAAAAGTATACTATCATAAAATAAATGAAGCCCACTGAGTTCTGTTTGCTATATTCCTTCTGTAGCTTGGATGGACTTCTTGGTTGGAGGACAACAATGAATTAAATATTTAATATGATGAAAAATCTTAGGAATCTAGCTAGTCATGGCTTAAAGGCTCTCAAAGTTTGGCTGAAAGATAGGAAAGGACACTGAGTGATAAAGAGCAAAAGTAAGTATACACAAAATCAGTGACTGGCAGTGGAAAAAGGTAAGTTGAGATTCGAAGTAGGGCTCCTCTTTCAGAGTCATCATTTATCACTGGGACAGACTGTCAATGAAATGAGTGGCTTCTCCATCACAGTGTTCTCTGAAAGTTCTATTTTTAGAGAAACAAGGTATTAGGCTCAGCAGTTTAGCACAGGGATGAACAAGGGTAATGGCTTTAAACTGAAAGACGGGTGATTCAGACTAGATATAAGGAATTGTTTATGTTGAGGGTGGTGAGGCCCTGGCCAGGTTGTCCAGAGAAGCTGTGGCTGCCCCATCCCTGGCAGTGTTCAAGGCCAGGATGGACAGGGTTTTGAACAACCTGGTCTAGTGGAAGGTGTCCCTGCCCGTGGCAGGGGGTTGGAACTAGAAGAGCTTTTAAGGTCTCTTCCAAACAGAATTATATGGATAGGATAGGAGAGGATAGGATAGGATAGGACAGGACAGGACAGGACAGGATAGGATAGGATAGGCTAGGCTATTTCAGTTGGAAGGGACCTACAACAATCATCTAGCCCAACTGATGGATCACTTCAGGGCTGACCAGAAGTTAAAGCCTAGGACATTGCCTAAAAGCCTCTTAAATGTCCAAATGCCTGCAGACTGGTGTGAGACGACAGAGAAGATGCTGTAAAGGTCTTTTCGGGTCCTGATGGTTATGCTGCCCTGGCAGGAGAGGGGCTGTAAGGAGCAACTGGGCCAGAACTGCAGTCCCATACCTTGTCTCCAGCAACAGCCCAGAGCAGATACAAGCAGGAGAACAGAAGAGGGGAAGCAAAGTGACGGTTATTACAGGAAAACCTGTCTGTAAATGAGATTTACTGTTATCTTAGAGACAGTCTGTGACAGCTGGCTGGAGTGTACTTAGGATCTCCACACAACCTGTCAAAAGCAGACAGATATACTGTTATACCAGATTTCTGGGGCGGTGAGGGGTGAAGATCAAAAGAAGTGGCAATGGAGCACAGATTTCATCAGTCCCTTGTGCTGACTTGGAAGACACTCCCATGCACATTGAAACTAGTATTTAAATTATCTTCTTCATGTTTGGCTCCTTCAAGGAGTACACTGTTAGTCTTGTAATAGTACCAAGAGACTTCATTAAATTTAAGGACCTAAAAGGTTGAGAACCTCTACTCCAACCGGTTGTAACATGGCAGCTATGAGCTACATACAGTATTTCAATCTATCATATACTCTTGAAGATGCACCCCTTTGTATCTTGAAATCCTACAGCTACAGTAATTGACTGAAGGTGAGAGTATGGAATTCCTTATTTTTTATTGTCTTGTGGACAATATTATGGGCTTTCAGTTCATAGGAGGTGATAGTGATAATAACAGTGATTCACTACCAAGAAGAAACCTGACTTTCCCCAGAGATCTAGACAGCCAGAACACACTTTGCTATGTAGAGGGGAATACAAATTTTTACACAGCAGTGATGAAATAGAGCTCTCAAAGTATTATCCAGAGGATGACAACATGGATAGAGCAAGGCTTTTACACATAGCCTCCAGATCACTAAACCTCCTTTTCCTTTCCAGCACAGCTCTGGCTCTGTAAAGGCATAATTTAATCAGGTCCAAAAGTGGAAGATGGAAAACCTCTTAGCTACGTCCTGTGCTGAAATGGGAGAGCTGCATTTTGGGGCTTTAGGGTAGAATTTCTCTACATAGATACAGACAGGAAATAAAAACGTGCACAAATACTAAAAGGGAGATAAAACAAACTACTTCTTCAATGCATTAACTTTTTTTTTGTAGAGGCACAGACAGAAGCAGTCATATTCAGCAGGTCATGTTGATGGGATTGAAAGCGCTTGCTTGTTAGTCCAAGTAACAAATACTGTGAGAGGATGGGACATCTACCTGTGACTGCATTTGGGGAGGAGAGGTAAAAGCAGTAAACAGAAAGAACAGGTCGAGTTATAGGGTAATGCTGGCACAAGAATGAATGGGCATGAAGTGGCTGTGAAAAAATTAAGGTGGAAACTAGTTTTCTGCTGGTGAAACAAGATTCCAGACTGGTTATGGAGAAGAAAATTCTAACCTGTTTGGGATGATGTTAATCAGTCCATGTAAGGGATTCTGTACATTGTGAACACAGGGTGGGAATGGACACCAATTCAGACTTGCTATCTGATGGGGTTTGTGTGTGTGTGCATATGTGTTTGTGTATTTTCAGCATATTTTAGAGAATACCAAATACACTGCCTTCTATTTGTCAACTGAGGCCACATGCCTTTGACTAGAACATCCCTCCCCAGAGGAAGCAGCATTACTGTACCCATCACTGCTCCCGGAACACTCTCCTAACACTAACCGTGCACTGCTCTGCAGCTGGGTCACATAGGTGGCTATCAGTGCATGCTCATCCGCTAACCGGCTGGCAGCATCCAGGTTGCACCGTAACCTAGTGGCAATGAAGGCAAAAGAAAGCAAACAGAACATAAATACAAAGCAAATAATTAATGAACGTTAACGAAACAGTTAAAGATTAAAACAAACAGATGAGTAATTAAAAATGGAAACATGTTTCCACAAGTCACATGAAAAGGACACCTTCTGCAGTTAATGATTAAAACACAGATTGGAGACACATTTGGGTACCTAAATATGCAATGAATACAGCTGTGGAGCTTCCCTGAGCCTGCTGTCACTCTGGGAGAGTGGGATGGCCCTGAGCAACACGATCAAAAGCATCAAGCAGCCTCCGACATTTCCACCAGGATATGCTGTCTTCAGGGAACAGGGGAACAGGTGGCTGGGCATGGCCAAAGCCACATGGCTTAGGGATGGAGCCCTGGCCCCAACAGAACTTACCTTTTCACTGCCAGCAAACAGCTCTGAAAATCCCCCAAACCATGTCAAAAACGAGAACTGAACATTTCCAGCCTCTTCTCTTTCTCTTATATAACAGGTCCATCAAACAAAAATATGAGGAAGAGGATAAAAACCCCTAAAAAATCAGTAGCTGGTATCAACAGAACTAACCTCCAATAGGGATTCATTGAATGGCACAGGGGTTTTTTTTGGTTTCTTTTGCGGACTCATAAAAATAAAGGTACTATAGTTTTGAATATTCCTATGAATAGAAACTGAATGCAAGAAATGCCTATCAGAAGTAATCCTGCATAAACAACTATTTGTCTATATGATCGGATTAAAATATGCCGGTTTATACCACGCTTACGACAGCAGCATCTCAAAACCCCTGAGAGAATAAAAAAAAATTGTCTCCTTTTTTTTATTTCCCCCCCATATCCAGGGGAGGTTTTGCCTCCAGTATTCCAGTCTGCCTTTCCACCACATGAAATGGTGCATGTGTAGAGAAAGCACTACTCTCTGCTGTGAGTGGAAAAGTCCCATGCAGATGTGAGATCAGATTGCTACCTAAACAATGATTCTTGGACATATATCACTGTTACCTTAGCATAATATGCATTTCTTCCTAAAATACAAGCATACACGAAATTCCATTTTTCATTTCTATGTCAGGTATTCAAGCTGCTCTTTCATTTGATAAACTGCAGGTTATTCCTTCTCCACACATGTCCAGGAAGTATTTGTTTCAGAGCTCTAATAAACATGGCATTTATTGCTTTCAGCATCAATACACTTATACTATGAAAACAGAATCCTCATTTTTCAGGCATACAAACTCTTTCTTCTCTGTTATGTGCAGCAACATGTCAGAGAAGTCTGCCAGAAGCAGAATAAGACCTTATAAAAAAGAGGCAAATTGGAATTACCCACATTCTCCCCTCCGGGTAATGAGCAACCTTTGTAATAATGGGTTTGTAATAAGAAGGAGACTTAACATTAACCACCACACAGAAGAATTTTTAAGCAATCTACACTTGTGAAGCCTCACTACTGGCAAGTGCTGAAAAGCTTTATTTTAGATATGCTTTATAGCCGGCACATTGCTGCAACCACAACAATTAAGATTCCAAGACCTTTTTCGTTATACCTTAGTACGCATGCTTTTTTGAAAATAAAAAAAGTCCAGCAGAAATGACCACATTTTAAACTCAAAACGGTGGCAGCTTTAATAATGATTAGCATCCCTAGTTTTGGAAGAAAAATAAGAGTCAGATTAAATTAACGTGAGTCTGAGCACTGTTCCTAGCACATATCTGATTTTCCAGTTGCACTTCTGAACAGGGTAAGCTTGCCTGGCTGTAGCCCAGCCCCTCCAGAACATCACCCAGCAGTCTCCAAACCTCAGAACATGACAAAATGTAGAATTAAGGTGCATGCTGACAATCTCCTCTCTGCCTCCTGCCAGAATGGCACCGAGACAGTAGGAATCCCCTGCCTGTATTCTGGCTGCTTTACTTTGTTAGCTGCAGTTATATAAAATAATGGAAATACTAAAGATACAGTCAAATCACATTTTTGACTACCAGGGAGCTGGAGAAAGAGTCACTGGCAAGGGGGGGAAGCCCACAGTTCCTGATAGATCTGTCACCAAAAGAAGTAGATGCATCTGGGAAGAATTCATCGCTGTGTTTGGCAGGCTACATCAACTACAGCACACAGGTTATTCTCTCATTGAGGAATATATCTAAGTGTAATGGGCAAGAGAAAGTGCAGGCCTTAGGGTCATCCTGTGGCTTGCACTGTAAAAACCTTGTAAGTATACGCTTTGCTTTCACAGAGCAGAAGATTAAAATACAAAAGCCAGTGCAGGTAATCCTGATCAGCAAAACTCGCACAAAGACAAATTTCAGGGTTCAAAAAAAAAAAGCATTAAACACATATCCACTGTTCTCGTACCTGCCTGACTGAACATGCTGCTCTATATGCAGAAGGCAGACAGAATTTGTCCCCGAAAGCAGGGCCCTCATGGCAGTGCTAACTGTTATTCAAAGCAAGCAGGATTTAAGTTACGCTGACATGCACCTTTAACTCTCATTTCCAAAGGGCTTGCCTTTTACTGAATTCAGCTCCTCTGGGAAAGCCTGAGGTAACTATGGACAAGCTTAATTCTTTGTAAACTTTGTCAGTATAATACCTCCTGAGTGTTTGTGTAGCAATTAGTGCCCATTCAAAGCAGCTGTAGCATGTTAATCTACAGCTCAGCAGCAGTGTGGATAGAAAAAGCAAAACACGACAGTGCTACTGACAGGACTGGAAGAGAAATCAGAAACCTGATATATATATACACCTGTACCTTAAAAATTTATTTCATGCTGGTCTCAGTTAGGTACAAAATTGTTCGGCATATCCCTCTGCTTCCCCATCCCACCATCAATGCTCCCGTTGCATGTCATCAAACCTTCAACATCACCTGCCTACATCTCCTCATTTTCACATGAAGCAAGTGCAATCTCAGCAACATCAGTATACCCGAACTGCTCCTGGTGCCTTCTGCTGCCATGTGCCCTGCTTCACAAGCAGGAATTTACCTGCTGGCCACTCACAAACTGGGAACACTGAGCAAGGTGTGCGCTGAGCTTGGGATTGCCTGGGCTGAGACAGGGATCATAGAATCATAAAATCCTAGAATCCCAGGCTGGAAGGGAACTCAAGGATCATCTGGCCCAACCTTTTTAAGCAAAGCATGACCTAGACTAGATGGCCCAGCATCCTGTCCACTCTGTGTTTTGGAAGACTTTTTAGACACCCTTGATCAGCACTGTATTAAAACTGTTCTGAGGCGTTTCATTTCACTGGATGAAAAAAAGCCCTGTAACATCTCTGTTCAACAAAACACAGCTCCATCCTTCATTACCCGTGGCTCTTTTCTGAATGCCCTCTCACTAGATCCAAGCTTCACCCAGCCCTGCAGCACCACACAACCACGGCACAGCTCTTGGTCACCAGCCACTGAGTTACAGCTCCCAAGGACACTCACAATTGCATGTGTTGATTAGAACAAATTCTCCTCTCAGGCCTTGATAAACACAGTTCTGGCCCTCCCCGTAGTCTTTTTTTTTTTTCTCCAGTGAATCACTTGTAGTCAAAAGGCAATTTTGGAGCAGCCCAAGCCAATCATGAATTTGGATAGAACTTGTTAATTTTAGGCAACATGAAAATAACAAAACCTTAGGAATCGCTTCTCCATATTGCTCAAGCCATGTTGTTGGTGAACATCATGCAGATGTTTAGCCTCACGTTGAAACTGTTCCATCTAACACACTTAAATATACTGTTAGTGCCGCCAGCTGCTCCTGGACTTGTGATGTGTCTACAGCCTCCCTAGCATCTGCTGTCCAGAAGTCAAGACAGCACATCAGGTAGAAGCCACCACTACTGAATAATTTTCTGAGCTGTCCTAGACACGGTGCTCGTGTAACTACCAACCCCAATCACATCATCTCTCTTTTTTGTGGGAAGTTTGTCAATTTGCATTCAGCTCCTAATCCACTACAATTCCCTGGACACTTTTCAGCAATAGGCTTGTCTAGTTGGGTCATTCTCTTATTATTCATCCCTTTTGTTTTATTTTCCATCCCTCAAAGTTGTCTATTAATTTATTCCTGATTCACAGGACCATTCTGAATTAGTCGTGCCCTCTGGAGAATCCCTGGTATCTCTCTTGCAGTGTCAGTATGACATATCTGTATGCCCATTCCCTTTTTCATCATGCAAGCTGCAAACATATAAACCAAGTAATGCTGAACCGGGAACAGACCCCGTGTGGTCCTCCTGACATGTGCTCCCTCTTTGGTAGGAAAATATTGATATTTGCTTTCTCTGACTACAGTTTTCCAACTGGCGCTTCACCCACTTAACAGCAGTTTCAACCAGTCCACATTTACCTAGTTTATTTAGGAAAGTACCATATGGGATAGTGTCAAAAGCTTTATGAGTCAACACATTTTAAATTAGTGCTTCCCCCTCCTTCACGAGGCCACCCACCCAGGCAGAACCACCCGACTTCCACTCTGACACGATTTGTTTTCCATGTAGACATCTCAGCTATTTTTCTACGTGGGTATGGACTGATTGTTTTATAATGTGTTCAGGAACCTGTAGGTATCCCTTCCACTTTCAGACATGTATTTCAGCAAGATTACTTCTTTAAATAGCCTGAGAGCAGAGAAACGGCAATGTAGTCTCTTCACACCCCCTCTTCTTCCTCCTTTTTTTTTTCCATGATTAAAAGAGAAGTGGCTTGGTTCCTTGTCTGTACAGAAAGAGGCCCATGGCCAGCCGTGCCCATGCAGCTCAAGGATGGCCAGCTGCTGGAGACAAGGACACTCTGGGGTGTTTCTGCTGCAGATGCAGCCACAGCTGTATTTGTGCCTGAAGTTGCCTTTAAAACCTGAAGTCTGGGAAAGTTAACTGTTAAAAAACCCACTCTTAGTTACTTTCTATTTATCCTGCACTTTGAGTCATATTTACATCTTCCAAGACAATATTTTGACATCTCCCAGAATCACACACGGCCCTTAACGCAGCCTGAATTTGGTCAGCAGTCAAACACTCTGAGAGCTTCTTTAGTTTTGCTTTAAAAAAAAACGTATCTATCCGTGCTAGAGAAACTCAGAACTATACTATAACCACAGAATGTTTCAGTTTTCAGAAGATGGTATCAAGGACAAAATACCACCTCCCCCCAATGTAGCCACATGCTGCAACCAAGTTCTTCAAAGCACAACAGAAACATAATTTTGTAGTATGTTTCCCACACTTTTCATATAGCAATAGCCACCATACACAAAATCAGGTTAAATCATGGAAAGCAACAGTCAAAAGACAGCAAGAAATAATGTTAAACATGATTCTTCTGAGGGAAGAAGGGAAGCAGTATCAAGTGGGAAAAGAAAAATGAGGGCAGAGGGATCTGCGCAGAGATGCAGGACACTCCTCCATGTCCTGCTTCTCAGGGCTGATGGCTGAGGGTTTGGGTCTGACTGCTCAGTCGTGCCTGAGGCTCAAACACGGAACTGCACGTCATGGAGAATGGGGCTTGAATGCTTCATTGGCTCCTGCCCCAATTTTTACACACTAAGACTTGGCTCTGCAGCTTTATAAGCAACTCAATAAATTACTGAGGTATTTAAATGGTGCTTTTGGTGTCTTAAATTAATTTCTGTTCTGAAAATCTACCAGGAAAGCCAAGTAAAATAGACAATTAATTTTAAATCTTGTAATTTACAGCATGAAATCCTTGCAAATTTCTATTATGCTGGCTCACAACTTTGTAAATCTTTATAAAATTGCACGCTGCTGCTCTCACTACTGAACGGGGAAAGAGCTTATGAAAGAGCTGCCAGGATGTGATCTGGAGGGGGTCTCCTGTTTTCTGTTGCATTACTTTCCTCCATTATTGATTTAAATAGATGTTAAGGTCAAAAAGGGTAATTACTGCCATTCTCCACATGATACAGGCGATGAAATTCAGCACAGTAATTTCAGAATCAAAGCCATGCCTCTGTCTGACCTGCAGCACTTTGCTCAGACAGTGATATAATCTGGCTTAAAGATTAAAACTCATGGGGAAGCCACCACATTCTTTGAATATGCTAAACAACCTTTTAATTTCTTCAGACCCCTACCTCCAGCTATCATATGCAGGAAAGATGGTGGGGTACATATCCAAGCTGAAAACCACACAGTGTAATTATAGAGGGCAATGTAATGAAGTCCAGCAGCAGCAGCATGCCAGAAGGCAAAAGATGGTAAGGCTAGAAAAAAAATACTTGTAGGCATCTAGATATCAGTTTAAATAATAAGTACTGAAGCACACATTTTCCTTTGAAGCTGTTAGACTGCTGCATTTACTGACCCTCCTCTTCACCCTTCCTGCCTCCTCGCTGTCCTGCTCTTTCATCATGTTGTATTGTCATATCTTCACTGAGCAAGGTTACATGTGGGCTGGGATCTCCCTTATCCCAAGACAAAGAGATATTTTTATCCTTTTTCTATTTTGGTATTAAGTAGGTATATATAGGGTATTATGGGATGCAGGCTAAATCATGGTACAAGCATGCCTGGACACCCTGCCGACATCTATAGCAGCTATAGTATGTATCTATAACACCTATATATATTATATATATATATAACACCCAGGATCATGCTACTGAACTCTCTTCCCTAAATATTTTTGTAGCTGAAACTATGACTAAACAAGATCTAGGATCTCAGGAGGTCAGAGAGGTCTAAGAAGAAAAATATAAGAAAATGAATGTACTCCACCTGTGTCAAAGAAAAATGGCAAAGCAGACAGTAACAGTAGTTTCAGTCACTTTGAGGTAGAATTGGTGACTGGACAGCTAGAAGAAAATGTCAGAGAGATGAACATGGACATGGGAACAAAGGAGAAAAAAGGCACACTGGAAACTGTCAGAAGATAAATTAAGTTAGCCAAGCAAATAAATATCACTCTGGGTTACAGAACTTAAAAAACCCTGAGGGACAGCATCAGTGGCATAGATACGAAATACATCAATGCAGAGCTGGAAGTTTTTAGAGGTCTGATCAAAAAGCTCAGAACTACCCAGTTGTGTGCACATTTACAAACCCGGAGCAGGACAGAACTCAACGGGGTAACCAGTGGTACTGGAGACAGCAAAGTTAAAAGAGAAGAAACAAAAATAAAGGCAGGAGTATGAGGGACTACCAAGAGCTGATAATCAGTGACTTCAGAGCAGAAGACTGAAAAAAACAAATCCAAGTTAGAGATAGTGGAAATAAAACCTCTCAGATATGAAAAAAAAATGGCTTTTGATTACTGTCTAGGAGGGTGACATATCCCTTTCAACTTCAGATCTTCAGCTGCAAATAGTAATTTTCTTTTTAGGCTGTAAGCACATGTTTCACCTGACCAAATGCAGAAACCAGAAAAAAAGAATGCAATATTTTGTTGTATTATAGGTGATATAAATAAAGCATTACATAAAGCAAATACGGTGACTGCTTTTATAGGTTAGGTGGTTGAAAAGGAATTCTCTTTTAAAGATCCTTCTTAGATCAAGGGAGAAACTTTTGCCTCCCTAAACACCCACTACTGGAGGGTTCTTAACATGAGCTAGCTGTCTGCACTTCCTTTACAGTCAACGGGCCAGAAAACAGGCATTGCTAGACTGTTCTCATCTTAAAGTGGACATCCAAAGCAGGTCTGCTCTATCACTCCTCACAACAGTTTATTTGTCCACGTAAACTATGTAGGGAGCTTACTGCAGCTAGATTAGGAGGAAATGTCTCCACTGTAGACAACTGAATGTTAAGATAATTGTCACTCTTACATAGGACCTAGCAGCAGAGATGTATACAACCCTTTCAGGAAAAAACCAGAACGATCCACCATCTTTTCACATGATATATGTGTTAACGAGACTGAAGTTTAAATTCTAACATGGATCTGCAATGCAAAAGATGCTGCATAACCCACAGACTGACCATGGCTGCTGAGAAAACAAATGATGTAGAGGGGTATTAAAAGAGGGAAGTAGACATCACTAACCTAATTGAGAACAGGTTGTCTTTGGGAAGGCAATTACTGAAAGAAGAATAGTGCTTATTGAACACAACAGGAGGGGGGAAAAAGTCTAGTCCTTAAGTAATTTAAAACAAATTAGCCAAAACAAGTAACATTTAATGGGTTTGGCCTAGTCTTGCAGAAGAGACCTATTAATGTTCATTGATTTAGAAAGGCTCGCTGCCTGTAAAGATAAGAGAAAAACTGTGTTTTGTTGAATCATAGGTAAAAATATAGGCATGGTTGCATTAGAATTTTCCCATTTGTAAATGTCTCAATAAATGTACAGAATAACTGTCCCCATCATGTGACACAACACTATCGATCGGAGGGAAACATGCCATTGAATCAATTGGCTGTTTGAATTTGGAAACTTATATTTTGCAGGCTGAAAAAAAATTCACAGCTGAGCATGGCCACAGCTCACTTTTGTCCCAGAACTCCGTTCCTGCTAGAAAAAAAACTTTCTCTGACCTCATTCTGTCTACAGCATTTTAGAGACGACAGAAAAACTCCCTGCCTCATGCAAAATGTAGTTATTGAAATGCTGGGATCTGAAGAGTTCATTGCCCCTCTGGATGTTTTCCCACTGAAAGCAGAGCATGAGTAGGCTGGAAACGATAGTGGCTCCTCTGAGAGATGTGCATGGACTGAAGAGGAGCATTGATACGAGGGCTCCTTTGATTTGTCTGTTTTTCACACTTTCTTTCACAAAACCACTGAGCTCAGGCATTAAACCGCTGTTCTTTCAGCTCAGTTTTATTCCCAACAAAACAGCTGTCAAAGGAGGGTTATTTTCATGTTTTTAAGAGCATGAAATCACAAAAAGAGGTTTCCATCCTGCCCTGCTGCTTCAGTGGTGGCATTCTCTGTGTCCTGGAAAAGCAAGAGGCTCTGCAGTGCAGCTGGCCCTGCCCTGTCTTTTGACACTCCTTGTGCAGTAACAGATGGAACCATGACAAGAAACACAGAATCATCAAATCCTAGGATGGTCTGTGTTAGAAGGGACCTTAAAGCTCATTCAATTCCAACCCTTGCCACAGGCAGGGACACATTCCACTAGACCAGGTTGCTTCAAGCCCCATCCAGCCTGTCCTTGAACACTGCCAGAGATGGGGCAGCCACAGCTTCTCTGGGCAACCTGTGCCAGCGCCTCACCACCCTCACAGGGAACAACTTCTGCCTAAGATCTCATCTCAATCTCTCCTCTGTCAGGTTAAAGCCATTCCCCTTACAGGCCCTTGTCAAAAGCCCCTCTCCAAGGAGCTTCTTGTCGGCCCCTTTAGGCACTGGAAGCTGCTCTAAGGTCTCTCTGGAGCCTTTTCCAGGCTGAACAAGCCCAGCTCTCTCAGCCTGTCTCCACACCAGAAGCGCTTCAGCCCTTGGAGCGTCTTCATGGCCTCCTCTGGGCTTACTTCAACAGCTCCACGTCCTTCTTATGCTGCGGGCCCCAGCGCTGGATGCAGGACTGAAGAAGGGGGTCTCACCAGAGCAGAGTAGATGGGGAGAATCCCCTTCCTTCACCTGCTGGCCACAGCCTTTCCTCCCCAGGGAGGCCCTGGACTGAGAACTGCCTATTCTGTCTTCAGGAGCGAAATCATTGCCTCAGTTTTCACAAATAATTTAGTGCAATCCAGAGTTATGACTAAATTCCTCCACTTATTCAAAACACTGTCAGGAAAAACACAGAAAAGGCTTTTCGAACTAAAAATATTAATCAGTACAGACTGGTTTGGTTTTCACCACTGAGGTTCTGTGTTGGCTATACAGACAGCTATATCTAGCTATACCTATATGTACAGGAAACCCCATGAACAACAACTTTCTAATAGTCCGTAGATGCAACAAGAAAACTGCTGAAGCATTTATTTTGTTGCAACAAAATCATGTAGAAGTATCCATTTACCATTCCTTCCTACTTTGCCTTCTGATAAATTGATCCATATTTGCTTCACCTTTTGGTGAAAAAAAGTGAAGCCAATAAAAAAACCTTACTTTTGGATTAGCTCTGTAGTGGAAGCTGTAACATGTTAGCCCAAAGGAAGAAAGCTCGATAGTGGTATAAACAAATGCAAAATGCTCTTCAAAACAGAAAGGATTTAGGCAGGATACTACCTTTTGCTCATACTATAATAGCACTATCACATAAATTATATATATTTCTAGCAAATGCCATTGTGCTTTGCTGACGCCCTCTGATTCTTTTTCAGCACAGAGGACATTCAAAGACAGGTTGAGCTATATCCTTCCTGTTTTCAGGATGAATTTTGTGTCCACAGACAGGCAAACATGTACCTTCTAACACCTTCATCTGTTATTTATTCCAGGTATATAAAATAAAATCAATTTTAGGAGGGAATCTGTCTTTCAAAAAGAAGCCATGCTGCTGACAAGTGGCCATTTTGAGCAGCTTCTGCACATTAAAATGCAGATCCAAACCTCATCGAGCTCACACAAAGCAACCCCAGCAACCTTGCTATCCTTATTTCATGCTGCCAAGATGTGACTGTGCCTCCAGCTAGGGAAATGAGGCCCTTAATTTTAGTCAGTGATGATCTTCTACATCATGGATTAACCTGGCGCATCAGTAACTGCAATAAATCTCAGGGAAAACATTGTAATCAGACATATGGGAACTGACAAACAGAAATAAAGGACATTTTTAAAGGGGAGAAAACCTGTTTCTCTCGCCTTACGTCACTCCATCATTAACTGTGGACACCTGTACATTTTCCAGGTTTAAAGAAATGAAGGATACAAAGACAACACAGATGCATGCTTCTGTGCTCCTGACAAACTAGATGATAGATGAACCCATAATGCTTCAAAGTATTCAGTGGTTCAGTCAGTGGACTAAAAGGTCTCAAAATACTTGGAAATATTCTACTGTATATGGATGGGCGTATGCTGAGGCAAATAGAGTCTCTTTCAAGCTGAGACAAGAGCCAAGTATTTTAGCTTTCATGCTTACTACTAAATCCATGTATCCTGTATCCAGTTTGACTGGCAGTATGGAGTGATTATGCAGAAGTTAGTGGACCTTGAAGTGCCCTTCCGTGCAAGGCTAAAAACTCCTACAACTTGATATATTTTGAGGTATAAATACCTGTAACCTAGCAGTCAAATCATATCTCTACCTCCCTTAATAAACAACTAATGCTCCTTTAGCATCACATGTTCATCTTTTCGATACTTTCATAGCTCTCTCTTAATTACTTTTGCAGTGTTGCCATATTCTTTTTGAAATATGTATACTTGACCATAGCCAAAGTTTTAGCAGTATCAAGTAAAACCTGGAAAGCAGCATTTCTTTGGGATGTGTGGACAGACCCTCATTAAGATAATCTATGCTACTTTAGATGTACTTCTCAGTGTAGTTCAACTCAGTCGTGCCAGCAGGCAAGACTTGCAGAGACAGAAACAACTGGGATCAGACGAATGTATAATCTGAAATGGCTTTCACTGATCTCTCTGTGTAGAACCTCAGCTGAACAGAGAAGCTCAGATGAAGACCTGCATTTCTCATTATGTGATTAAAACCAACCCAACCCTGACTAGACTTGGACAGGTGTACATAGCCACTATAACTAGATGTTTTGTAAAGAACAAAGGCACCAAGCAGAGTCTGAATGACAATACCTTTTGAGAGATGTGTGTGGGTCCCACTGTGAGCCTCAGGTGCATCCCCAGGGGCTTGTTGAGTGGTTATGGAGAAGTGTGCTTTCTGCACGCTGAGAGCCTGAGGAGCTGGAATGATGGAGGCAAACATTACTACCTGAACCTGGGGCAGCCTGTCTGCTCCCCCCATGTCCAGGACAAGATAAATACCCCATTTCTTTTTTGGAATAAGAAAGTATTGAGAGAAGAAGTCTCCTCCCATGAACTCTTGCAGAATCTGCTAGATGAAGTAACCTTTTGCAACAGTGGGATCCTTGAAGAGGGATGAGCCAGGACTTGGGTAAGAGCCTGGTACTAATGTGGGTATTGTGATCACAGATGATGACATCTACCATGTATCTGCTGCCTGTGAGTTCTCCTAATGCCTGACTAAAAATGAAAGAAAGATGATATTTGAAAGATGATATTTGAAAGATGATATTTCTAAAGATTGGTTCTTGGACTGGTCTAGCGCCATTCCACACTTCTGTGAGTGTGTCGCCTCTAAGGAAGAGCAAACTGTAGATAAAGGATGACATAACAATAATTTTGCAGAATAATTTATTCCAATAAACACCATTTCCCTGGTGTTTATTGGAATAAATTTTGTTTGTTACAACTTCTTAGCCCTTGCTGGGGATGGTATTTGTAAAGTATGAGTGCTATAAAATTCTTAATCTTGAGTTATCTCAGCGTAGCCTTTGAATTGCTGAGGGAATGGCTTATTTATCTGAGTCTAGAAAAGTTCTGTGCTTTTAAATGGCAAATAACCTATAGTTACTCGAATGTTTTTCAAAACACAAGCTGCTTGCAATCAACTGGTATGTTGTTCAGTAATAACTGTGACCAAGGACCGTCCTCAGTGGCTGAAGCAGCACAAAATAACATTCTTGTTATCTTCCAGTCTTATTTGATGATCTCACTTTGCTCCCTTTTACAGCTGTGTGAGGCCTGAGTTAGCAAATGATTCTTACAAAGAACTTTTTAAGCAAGTGTTGGTAGCTGACAGTTTACGGGTGCATAGAAATAGATGACATGCTATACATCTAAACAGGTCTGATTTCTTCAAGTCTTATCTTTGGTCTACCTGATCTTGTCTTAGATGAAAGACAACAACAGAGACCTTGCTTCTTTATAAATCCTCCAAGCTAAAGGATGCTGCTGATTCAGGTATGTCTGCATTAGTCAAAATACAACCAAAAAGCAATTTATTTCCCTTGATTACTGCAGTTTCTATACCCAATATATTCTTGTGATCAAACCCAAATCTATGCATGTTTTTACCCACATCAGAGAAGAGAAAGAATTCTTTAGCTGCATGCCTTTGGGACAGTGTCTCCACATAAGAAGCATGCAGATCCCTGCAACTCATGCAGCGGAAGAATATGGGACTGTAACACCAAAGTGGACTGCTGGTGCAATTCTGGCCATCCCACATCAAAAAGAAATGAAGAAAGAAGAGTACTGATAAGGAAAACTAGCATGATCTGATTTACAGATTACCTTCTGTGCAAGGAAAAATTAAGTAGACAAGGATTCTTAGACTAGAAGCAGGTGGGATATAATCAACCTTCGTCAGCACGAAGAAGGTGAACAGATGAATGTTACGATAAAAAAGGAGTTTTCTTCTCATAGGAGGTTATAACTGAATTGTAAAACTCACTTGTGGATGCTGGATTTACAAAGCATTGGTCTCTCTATATACTGTAAATCAGGAAGAAAGTGGATGAGTGCTGCAAGATGGGAGCAAACACAAAAGCCAAGAGCAAAATTTCACTTACTGACTTGATTTACTGCTTGTAATCTTGCCTAAGCATCTGCTGCTTGCCATCATGGGTGATAGGATACAATATCAGCACAAAATTCTTCTACCTTAAATCCCTGACAATATTATGGTCTTGTCATAATCCAATTAGTATTTACCTTCAGTGTTACTTTACTACTAATACCT
Organism: Pezoporus occidentalis; assembly: GCF_034315485.1. Taxonomy (NCBI): domain Eukaryota; kingdom Metazoa; phylum Chordata; class Aves; order Psittaciformes; family Psittacidae; genus Pezoporus; species Pezoporus occidentalis. The sequence continues at coordinate 531,063 of NW_026914330.1, read as the reverse complement.
ACTTATCGTAAGCTGTTGCTTTTCTTTCTCTTCATTATACCATATAAAATTGCTGTTCTCCTTTTCCTTATGTCAGCAGTGCATTGCAAGGTCTACATGGCCAAGAAAACAAGCAGAAGGTTCAGGCATTTTTCTTAGCATTTTCTATGGCATCACCCTTCTCAAATTAAGGAAATAGGTAGGCTAGGCCTTGTCTACAGAGGAACAGAAGCACAGCTGTTAGATGATAGAGTACAGTACAGTACAGTAGAGGCTGTAGTGACAGGACAAGGGGTAATGGGTTAAAACTTAAACAGGGGAAGTTTAGGTTGGATATAAGAAGGAAATTCTTTCCTGTTAGGGTGGTGAGGCACTGGAATGGGTTACCCAGGGAGGTTGTGAATGCTCCATCCCTGGCAGTGTTCAAGGCCAGGTTGGACAGAGCCTTGGGTGATATGGTTTAGCCTAAGGTGTCCCTGCCCACGGCAGGAGGGTTGGAACTTGATGATCTTAAGGTTCTTTCCAACCCTAACGATTCTATGATTCTGTGATGATGTGATAGATGTATCTTGAATGAGTTTCTTTCCATTGACGTTCCTACAGAATATTCAGTGCTAAGTTCATACTTTGCATGAGCCTGTCTGCTAGCATTTTGTAAAGCAAGAAAGACAGAGATACTTGCTGTGGATAATCTTGAATCAAGCTTCACTGTCCCTGTCTTCCAGATCAGATATGATTTTTACAGACAACACAGTAGACACAATCTAAGAAAGAAATCTCCAAATGAGAAGAAGCAGAGGAACTAATGGTTTCTGGGACCATGTTATTCCAGGAGACGAAGAAGTGCCTATCTTACTCAATGACCAGCACAGAAACTTGTCACGTACTGGAAAAAAGGTGCAATGCTGGTGAGTCAGAACACAACAGAACAGTATCAGGAAGCTCTTCCTGCCAGGCAGGCAAGATATTCTGCTGACTGCGAAATTAAGAGATTTTTTAAATGTATTATCCAGTTTGGATTAAGAAAATGGGAAAAGATGGTTAAACAAAGTAGAAACCAAGGAACTAGGTGATCACTATCCACATTAACTCTTGCTCTCAAGTCAGGACTGACTGAGGATTGTACCATTCTATGCTGTAAGAACTTTTACGCAAGAGGACGAAGAGGCTGCAGGAGAACCTGGCAAACATTGCTACTCTGGAAACATTTCAAGCTTCCATGCACAGAGGACATGCATGCCTAAAAAGCAGGATTTCCTCTGACAGAGATCTGAAGACAACTGTTGTCTGCACTACAGCAAACAAATGTGGCCCCCAAACAGAGGCTAAAAGACCTTGCCCATCAGGTTGCCTGGAACCCAAGAAATGAGGAGGTGTTATGGGTCATGTTTCTTAAGGACTGCCTACGTGAATACTCTGTAAAGCACTGGCTTTAGGAATCATCTGCTCTCTAAGTGGCTCTGCTTCTAACTCAGTAAAAGGCATATTTCATAGAATCATGGAACAGCCCATGTTGGACAGGACCTCACAAGATCATCTGGTCCAACCTTCTGTGGAAAAGGGAGCCTTAAATAAGATTATCTAACATCTTGTCCAATTTCATCTTCAAAACCTGCACTGATGGGGACTCTACCACATCCTATATTTAAAGTCATACAGTGTATTGCATGTTGTGTGGTGTTTGTAGACACTACATGGAATGATTTACAGATTTTGAAATAATTTTAACATAGCCAGTTCAAACCTGCATACATAACTGACTTATTTTGACAAGGAAAGTAGAAAGAGAGTACATGGATCTTTGCTTAGTTCTGTTTGAAGGACTGCTGCTGAAAACGAAGGATCTGGCTTCACTCCTGAGTGCCACCTTGTCACTAAAACAGTGACAGTTCAGCTTCTGGGGAATATTCACTTCATTCATTCATTCATTCATTCATTCATTCATTCATTCATTCATTCATTCATTCATTCATTCATTCATTCATTCATAGCTTTGGACAAGTGAAGTCTCCAGCAAACCACCTTGCTATTCTCCCAACATGTCTTAAGAAAGAAAAGTGCAAATACACAATACAGCTAGTTTTTTTCATGTTTACATATGTACATTCATACAATAACTTACGTATGTACAGCTAAGTAAATGTAACCCAAATTAAACTCAAACCTAAATGCCTCTTGTAGACATGGGCAACTCAAGAGAATTTTGGCAGTTTAGCTGTGTTGGGGGGGAGAACAACACAGCATTCTTGTTATGTGAGGTATCTCCAGCAGAACAGAATAACCCTTTGTAAGCAGAGGACCTACGATACAAGATGACCAGCCTTTCTCATAGCAACTTTGGAAGTAACACTCTATGAAAAACAAAGACCTTTTTAGCTCTCTTTATGTGTTTCTTCAGTCGCAGTCATGTAGTAACATCTATTCCAATAAAAGAAAATCACTCTTGGGAGAGAACAACATGAAGTACTGCAAACAATTCCTTCTGTTATGAATGCTGCATACACATTTTGAAGTAGAAGTCTTATTTGAAATATCTTAGAAGACTCCCAGGGATACAAAATCCACACTCTGTATTGGTTTTGCTTCTCACAGAAATGAACAACCAATGTTGTGAGGCATGCATACCTTTTTGTCGGTGTAGGTGCTCCAGAGGACATGTGGGTCACCATGGTGTCATTCATGTTAGTCAGAGGCCGAGGAGGACTACAACAGAAATATTTATTCCAGTTAGTTATTTGAAAAACCCAAAAAGGAAACAAAACCAGCACTAGGGAAAAATAAGTCACTGTGCTCTGTGACAACATCAGACCAAAGAGCAGTGGCAGAAACAGCTTTGCACAAAGACACTTGAAAAGCTTGGTTTAGTCTAGTATAATTGCTTTTCACAATTCATGTGTTACACTAAAATGAAGATAAAACTAACCTTTGTCATTACATAATTGACTTTTGGCACTTTCTAGTAGTTCAAGCAAATGTGGGAACCATTCAAATTAGGGCAATTATTTGAAATGTTTAAAGAAATTAAGTAAAGATTTATTATAACCAGCAATCATTTATACAACAACCACACACATCACCTGTTTGGGTTTGATTTTATTTAAAGTTAGTTGGAAAAAACCAAATGGGTAGAGCCTCATGTTCCTTACTGCCCTATAAAATACAGCATCGGACTGATGCTGCCATTATTGGTGTTTTTAAACCCTTAGAGTTTCCTGGTACCACACTGCTGTGGCCACCCAGCCCATGAGTGCTTGTGACTGCAGTGAGCAGGAGGACCCAAGAGCCCAGACAGGATGTTCCCAGGCAGCTCAGCTGGTGAATTCAAGGTGCTGGGAGAGAAGAACTAAAGCAGCTGCTATCAGAGAATCAATATTTGCCTACGCTTACCCTCCAGTGATATCCAAATACATCCATCATCCTTTAAAATGAGACTCACAAAAAAGCATAGGGTTGCCTGTGTACAGATAAAAGCTCAATTTGCACATCAGACAATGCAGTACCTGTGCAGAACACAATGGAGAAAAATGCCATGCTTCCCTACATGCTTCCTTGGATCATAGATTGAAATCTTCATAGGTTTATATTTACCATCATCTTAGCATTCACTTTCGTATAATGAATCATGGAATGGTTTGGTCTGGAAGCAACTCTTGAGCTTATCGAGTTGCAACCCACCTACCACAGGTGATAGGGATACCTTCCACTAGACCAGGTTGCTCAAAGCCCTGGTCTAAACGAACCTGGCCTAAATCTTTTAGTTAGATTTACTAATCTAAATGATTTTTTAATCTAAATTTTTAAATGTAAATTTTAAATCTCTCAGTTCAATTTACTGCAGGTAATACTGAAATGAATCCCTGCCAGCTCCAGTTTTCTACAGCATAGCCAGGCAGTGTTTGACCCAACAGCATCCACAGCTTTCACCTTCCCTGACATTCCCAGTGTAGCTGCATGGAGCCTGCTCCTGTTCCAGATGCATGAACACCAGGAATTGCCTTAAGAGTCATCAGCTGATTTTACTCCAAATTTTCAGAACCCAGTAATCCAGTGAATCAAACAACTGTTAAAGAAAATCACCTGGCTGTCAAGCATATAAAATCACAAAGAATATACTCCCTGTATGTCTATACTCCCTGTATGTCTTCCTGCATCCCTTCTCCATGGAGGATTTGAATTCCAAAGCACTTCAGTGCTCAGCCCTCACTCAGACCAAATTTGCCCAGAGATAACTATGCTGCATGTTTAATGTTAATATTGTTCTAAATATAACATCATAACAAGAAATTATTTGGCCATCAGATACGTACTGAATGTGCTCCTTTGGAAAAGGAACTTGTCACTATAGAAAATAGCAGACATAGGGTTACAAAAGTAGAGGAAGACGACAGATGTGCCATACCGTGGCTCATTTGGAATCCATTCCTTTTGCTAGTGAAAATATCAATTCATTCTGTGGTAACAAGCACTTAATTAGCAGTCCTTTCCCTCTGCCCCTTTATCTCCCTACTTACTTCTTCTTGACCGAATGCAAGGAATGCTCTGCTCACATCTACACTGCAAACCTCTCCTTTTCCCCCAAAGATTCATTACCAGCTTGCATTCTCCTGCCCTGCTCACCACAAAACAATCTGGCAGCTGTGAGAGAGGCAGCTACAATGAAAAGCTGCTTTTGCAAACTGGTATTTTTCAGCAGCAGCAGCTCCCGCTTCACCGATTCTGGATGCATTAGCTGGGTTTTTTCCTTTGGGAGGACAGTTTCCTTAAACACTGTGCTCTTAGAGAAAACAAATACCACATTGTATTCCCAATAATTTTAGGGTAAGAGAATTTAAACTGTGGTGATGGAGGGGATAATGGAAGATCCTGCCAGAGTGGGTCCAGCAGTGTGCTGCAGCCTTCACTGACTGCGTGGGGATGCGGAGCATATGGAGGACAACACACAGACACCCACCCTCTGTGAGCCTCAAGTGCAGTGTGAGCTTTCACAGGATTCATTCTACTTTAAGTAACAAATTGTACACGGGGGCACATTTTCCACTGTCCCACAGGTGGGTCTACCATTCTGAGGGAAGGGTAATTCCTTATTTTATTATAATATTACTTTTATACGGCTCTTTCAATGAGAAAGTGGATGTAATTCGCTGTTTGCAATCTGGTTTTAGTATCAGTATGAGACATTTCCACAAGTTCCTTCCAGTTCTGTAAATACCAGTGTCCTTAATTTTCCAGCTAAACCCTTGCTAACAGTGATAAAGGCAAAGAAAAAAAAAAAAAAGGAACATCTGCTTCAAAGATTTCTAATAGCATAATTCTGTCTTCTTTATTACACACAATAAAGCCTTTCCCAGTTCAGAGAATTTCTTGAGGCCATTTATACATTTTCGGGGAATATCTTTTTAAAAAACTGTAGCTCTGTCAAGATGGCACATTATTTTCTTGTACAACCACGCCAGAAGAATACTGCTCATGAAACCAGGTGGATGCTGTAACCACCTGCACAACACTGCTGGAGTAATAAGAGCTGCTTTGATGAACCTGGGACTTTCAGTGCTGGTCACCCTTATTTTACCAGGACTTCTAGTTTAAAAGGAACACAACAGAATTCCCCTTCCGAGATGCTCATGACAGTTGGCATCTGCTGTAGCCTATCACCATAAGAGAAAAAGAGACAAATACTCTTGAATCAGCTACTAAGGACAGACTTTTCTGCCTTAATAATCTCACCAGAAAACATCACTGCCTGGACACCTGAGGTGGGAGAAATTCCCAAGTCATTGCTGGCAGAGAAACTAAGAGGATGAACTCAGAAGCAGTAACTTCTGCCCACAGTGTAGCTGAGATATTAAAACAACTGAGGGACTTGGATGCGTATCAAGAGCAGCTTACAACTTTCTTTCAAAACTTTGTCTGTTTGTTAGGTTAAGTTTTTTAGATTTAATTTATGTAGCATTTAAGGTGTATTTAATGAGCCTAGGGTTGCTCTTGGGAAGAAAAACACCTAAGAATAAGCAGCAAACTAAGAGAATCGTTCAGATACCTGGGAGCTGGGACAAATGTGGCAGCCATAGGAGCTGAGAAATCATAGAAACGTAGAATCAGATAATGGCTTGGATTGGAAAGGATCTCAAAGATCAGACCATCCACTCCCAACCCCCTGCCACAGGCAGGGACACCTTCCACTAGACCAGGTTACTCAAAGCCCTGTCCAACCTGGCCTTGAACACTGCCAGGGATGGGGCAGCCACAGCTAGGAAGAAAATTAACTCTGCCCCAGCTGAAACCAGGACAGGGTACTTCCATTATCACAGTCTCCTTGGTTTTAGTTTATTCAGATTCTAATCAGGGACTGCAAACCTCGATGTACCGAAGCATCCTACAGCAGTGACAGATGCTATTGGAACACAAATAAATAGTCCCTTTCTTGAAAACAGGGATCATGAGAGTCCTCTGCAGTCAGCACAAAACTGGGAGGGAATGAATAAAGACTTGACAGAACAACGCAGGTTTGCCATCACTTAGAGGCCATTTTAAACAATTTATCCATGTAAATTTTTTATACAAATGTCAAAGTTAATTTTGAAGCTAAAGTACCTGAAATTGTCTTTACAGAAGGTATCACAAGTCTGAGCTTTCCAGCTCTAGTACTTGTTTATCTTGCTTTATTTCTTCCAAACATATTTCTGTATGGACATTACCTCTGTCTCTACCAACTTCCTCTCTAAGCGTCCAGTTTTGGCTACTACCGGAAACAAGATATTGGACTAAACAGCTTTGTGGGCTAATGCAGGGTGGATGATAATCTGTTCCAAGATTTCCCCATCATTTTCTTAAATATGTCAGCCAGCTTTTATGAGAAATTACAATAATTCTAATAAAATCTTGACTTTATTGCTATTATTTACTCTTATTAACTGCTATCTCCTACCTGTAGCAAAATCTATGAGATCCAGATGTAACTGAAGTTGCTGTCACATCTATTCTCAGTAATCTTGGCTAAATATGAAAGTAATCTTGTCTAAAAATAAGAAATAAGAAATAGATTAGTCACTGCTATTTTGTGTCAACAGTTTTCTGAGTAGGAAAATCAATCATTACACGTTCTGAAGAAAAGCACAATTAAACCTAAGTAATTATTGGCTTGTCTTCTGTCAGACTTGGTTGATGAAGGTCCAGAACAAAACCAGGATAATTCTGAGACCTCAGGAGTCTAAAACCTCAATAAATAAAAGGAACTAAATCTTGAGAGTTTTTGCTGTGCTGGACAATGACCCTGGAAAGGGACTTTTACAAAAAGGCAGCAGTAAACAACATTTTACCAACTGCCTTCCGCTCTAAACAGTTCTCCTATCTAAGATTGCTGACGTGTGGCAAAGCAACATCATTTATTTGCTTCCACCAGAGTACAGACTTGGAAATGCAAAGCTCAGGAAATGCATCTGTACTTGAGGGTTGGGGGCTGTCACAGCAGCCAAGAAAAAATAAAAAGAACAGAAAAAATAAAAAGAAAGAAAAAAAGAACAAAAAAAGGAATGCAGGAATGCTGCTCTGTCAATCAGATCTGGAATTGATGAGTTTGAAGCTGAAGATTGGCCCCCAAAATTCCAACATTTGAAAAATGCCACTGGCCCTCAGGAAGAACAATTACGCTCTTATCTCAGCCAGATAAAGATTTCAAGCAGCGGAAGTTTAGTGTATCTGTGTCAGAAGTGTAGCATAACATTTTCTACCACTAGTCAACGTCTCGTGTGTAAGAACCAGCGTGGATATCCCATATGACAAGACAAGACAGTATTTCTCAGGTGCACTGATTAGCACTGTAATAAATGTCAGTACTTGCTTAATTCTCAAACAATAATGCCTGAAATTAAGCTACTTTTTAATCAGAGTTACAATTAATCCATCAGTTTCTTTGCTATCTTTTCTAAAATTGTAGCTATCGTATTTACAGGGCTACCAACAGCACAGCTCTATATTTGCCAACTCTGAACCTGGGTTTTGCTCTATAACCTGAGAATTCCTAAACTAGTAAGATTCTATAACAGATATTATCAGTCTTTTTGACATTGCTAAAGGAAGGCCACCGTCAGCCCAGGCTGTGTTTCTTTGTGCAAAAAGAGTTACAAAGATTTATGAGTAAGGCTGGACCAACACATGAAGGTAGGCACAAAGCAAAGAATATATTCGATATATTAGACATATTCAATAGATGAAACTGAAAAATCATATTGACATTACATTACGCTACCGAGTGGCTGACCCTAGTCTTTAATGATTATGATGATTACTACTGTTATTATTGCTATTACTATTATTATTACTATCACTATTACTATTATTTTTTTTACAGACATGCTGATGGAATTTTAAGGAGAGATTTACAGGAAAACAGATAGTTTTGTGGATGTTAAGTAACTGTTAACACAAAGCATTTCAAGGTGCTGGGCTGGACGGCACTGCAGTTGAGACCTTGATATCACAAGAGAGATTTGCTTATAGTTAAACAGAGGGACTGTAACAAAGCAACCAAATCCATAGGGAACCCCAGCTCAGTTTATTAACTGAAAAACCCCACCATAAATGATAAATAGCATCTGATGAAACACAACTGTGTAAAACTGTAAAACTAAAACCACCTCAGTGTGCATGACAGTCCTTTTATCAGATAAGGTGTCAGCTGGAAAATGCAATAAAGTGAGCACAATTCGTTTTTCTGGGAACTGCTTTATTTCTTGTACAGCAGTTTAGGAAGTACAAGTCATTGGAATTCATCAGCACTGTTTGCTTCTCACAAGACACACACTATTAATGCTTTTCTACTCAGTACTTCCATGTGAGAAAGACGTTGACCATGAAGTGCAATCTGATTTAACATAATTCTTGCTGACAACTGTGCAGCATTATCACAGAAGCAAAGAAATGCCTTTGCAAATATCTGGAAGTCCAGTGGGAGACTACCATGAATAACCATGTACAAACTAATTCTAACTAAACAAATCTCTTTCCATTCTAGCATATCAGGAAGGATTCAAAGAAACAGAAATACAACCTGCTTTTCTCACATCATATCCCTAGAAGAACCATGTCAATACATTTGGATAATAGCACAGTAACTTTACCTGCTCTGTCTTAGCTTCAGTTCTTGTGAGACCATAAAGATTCCTCCAAAGTGTACCCAGGACTGAAGCTACCCAGCTGTCAGCAGTGGCACCCTGTTCTCCCAGAAGGACAAATGCTGTGATGGTTTGAGGTGACAGAAGCGAGGTTGTGCCTCCAGAATATATTCGTTTGTTCCTCTTATGACAACTGACTTAAGAAAAGAGATTACTTCTCCCTTGCCACTCTAGAACACAAGTGTACCTGCTGGTGACCATAAGTAACTCTATATACAGGGTTTTCTTTTTCAGAAATTACTCCCAGGGAGATTATGGTTGGATGTAAAAGACAATTTTTCATCATGAGAACAATCAGCAATTGGAATAATTTACCCAGGGAAGTGGTGAGTCCTGAATGTCAGACACTGTTAAGACTCAGCTGGACAGGGTGCTGGGGCATCTAGCCTAGGTCACGCTTTGCCAAGAAGGGTTGGATCAGGTGATTCTTGAGGTCCCTTCCAACCTGGGATTCTGTGATTCCACGATTCTGTGAAGTCTACTCACTGTGGCAAAGTGATGATTGGTTCTCAATGACCCAAAGGAAGAGCCGAGTGGGGAGAGAAGGTTCAAGGGAGCAAGGAAATGGTTAGTGTCCTCCCTCGGTGACAGAGGATAAAGACATTTTATTATATGCAAAGTGTTCCATATTGATAATACATTTTTTTTTTCTCCCATGCATTGCAAAGCCTCAAAAAGTAACAATAAAGTGGGAAGATACCACTTACTGAGTCAAAGATTTAGAGCCCACTCCTGCATGGCTATTTTCAAACTGTTCCTACAGTTCACATCCACAGATCTTCAAGAATGTAGTTAGATGCCCTGATACAGAGCTGTTTGGCCTCACTTATATTAGTAAATGAAATGGTGCCAGGGAGTCTTCCAATATCATGGAAAAGGATCATCTGCATGTTTAAACTGTTAGCAGACCCTCATGCAGTTTTGTCCCAAGCCAAATAGCCTTCTCACAGACAATTCCTGGGAGTAGTTTGGGAGTTAACAGGAGTCAGAAATGACTCCCAATTAGGAGTTCAGATGTGGCCATGCTCTTCTGGATGGTAAGAGATTAATAGCATGGATATGATGGTTCAGAGCCAGCTGGCTTCACCGGCAAAGAATACTCAGGAACATTCTAATTAACAGTATATGCAGTACTATGACTGATTGAGGGTTTATTCCTTTGACTTTGCACCTCCAGTTTTATCTCTGATATCAAAGCCACACAGTGTTTAATCAGAAAGCTGCCAGAGTCTGGTGTTTGATCAGCAGCAATGATCCAGGAAAACCCCTCATATTAGTGGTAGCAGACAGGGAACTGACAACCTCAAGCTGTTGATTTGTGGCACTGCTTGATCACCCTGTTCCCATCACCTTGAAGCTGGCTCCTCCAATTGGGTATTTCAGATGACAGAATCATTGAGATTGTAAGGGACCTCTTGAGATCACCATCTCCAACCTCCCTGCTCAAGCTGGAACGGCCAAAGCTGGTTGCCCAGTCAGGTTCCAAATATGTCCAAGGATGGAGACCACCACTCCTCTGAGTAACCTATGGGAGTGTTCAACTACCTTCACACACTTCATCCAAAATCGGGCAGCCTTTCCTTTTCACATCAGAGGTGTTGACCTGATCTAGGACGACCTGCAGAAATCAGATTTTGCACCAAGGTGCTAACTAAAATTCAAGAACTTGGACTCTAATCCTTTTGGGTCCCTTCCAATTTGAGATATTCTATAATTTTAAAATCACACATGCTCAGGAGGCAAGTGGTGAACAAGCAGCAGAAAAGACCAGAACATACAAAGTTCATGCACTTTGTAATGGCTTTTCAGGCCTGACACAAGCACTGGCTGTTATCTGTCCAAAACAGGTATACATTAAAGAATGTCTGAAAGTGAAAGCTTTAACCCATGCTAGGCAAGAGAACATAGCTTCCAAGAACACAGTGATATGGATTTCAGAATTCTGTACAAATGGCAAGAACTGTGGGGCAGTCAACGTACAGAACACAGGTTAAGTACAATACAGACATACATTAAACTAAAAGAGGAGAGCTGGTATAAGCAGACAGGGATATTGCAGAATACTGTGGGATACTGAAGCTCCAAAATTGCTCTTAATCCAGTCTCTGCCCAGCCTGTATTTGTGCTTGGGATTGGCCCCACCAAGGTGTAGGGCCTTGCACTTGGCCTTGTCGAACCCCATCAGGTTGGCACAGGTCCACCTCTCAAGGTCCCTCTGGATGACAGAGACAGTCCACAAAGCTACTTTTAAATAATATTAGGTGAAAATGATTTTAGAGTTCTTACTTAAAACACTGCCTTTGCTGTTCCACTGCATATGTCTGAAGAGTTCAACAATTTCTTGAAACACTTCTGGAAGTTAATTGGGTCAGATACCTACATGCTTCAAAATTCATCACATCTGACGTTAGTAGGTCATAATACACACTCGGTAACAGTGAGCACTGGATGGGTAAATTTCCTGTCCAATGTTCTCTCTACTGAACAGTTTTGTTCTACTATTTAAGAGACTAATTCTTTTACTGTTATTCATATTGCTCTATGAATTTCTACCCTCTAAGTACTCAAAAACTATCATTAAGTAGGTGGAAATGAAAGAATTATTTCTTTTGTGCAGTGTATTATATATAACTAAAACCATAAATAAAGCCCATTATTTATTATTCAAATCTAAATAACGATCTCCTGCTGCCTTTTCCCTCTGACTACAGGCCTGATTAAGTAGTATATAAGATCAATGCACCTGTTCGATAGGAGACACTGAAGGCAGGGCAATGAAGAAAAGGAAAACCTACTTAAAAATGCAATAGCTGATAAGGAGAAACAAAAGTTCACAACAGAAAGCAAAGAATGGGGTGCTAGAGTTACACTTTGTCACAGGACTAACATATTGGGGACACAGGCTTCAGCTTGGGAAAACAACTGTGAAGTGCACGAGGGTCCATGGCAGTCAGCTGAAGCATCCCTGGTGTAGTGCTGGAGCAAACCAGCCACAAGCAATAACCATGTGCAAAAGCAGGAGAGCGGTTGCTGGGAAGCGGGGGGTTTCTGTTGCACTTGGCTCCATATAAAAACTAAAGGAATTACATGTAGTTTTAAGAACTACAACTCAAGAGAGAGGCGGAAAAGCAGGGACGGTTCAGCAAAAAAATGCAGGAACAACTAAGAGCTGGAAAACACTCTTTTCACAGAGAGAACTGTAATTCCAAACCTCATAGTAGCAGAAAATTATGTGGTGATTTCATGGTAACCTACATGTAAATTCATTTTTAATAAAACCACACTGCAGTAGACAAGCAAGGATATAACAAAATCCAAGGAGCAGAAGCCACAATGAAGTGCACCGAAACACGTGAACTACATGCCACATGGCTGTGGCAAGCTCTTCAGATTGGAAACTTTAATGCTTTTTATAATATACCTGGTTTTTTTTTGTTAGTATTTTCTACTTTGCACAGGAAGTAGTTCAAATAAATCTTCTGATCTCTGTTGTATTTGTGGTTGAGGTTAAACCTCTGTGATGACTTACACAAACTCCTGAATTAGGAAATAATTGTAGTAACATCTGTGTATATGTGTTGAGTTCTTCTGCCCAAAAACACGAGGGAAAAACCTCACAGCAGGAAAAGCTTTGGAAACCTTTGCTTGTCAAATATATATTGTGGTATCTTACAATGACTGAAGACAAATCTATGACATGAGAAAATCCATCAGACACAAACATAAGAACTACCAGCCAAATCCAAGACAAAATTCAGAATTACACACCAGCAGGCAGCTGCAGCCCATGCTCTCCAACAGGTTATGGCCTGCAAGAGAGCAGGTCCCTTCAAAACAACCTGTCAGCACCACACGTTACTTGTTCCTTTTCCTACTCTGTTGTCCTTTCTCTTTGCGTAATACACTGCACAATAAAACCTCAGAAAGTCTGAATTTGGACAGTCACACAATCAGGTCTGAACAGCGCAGTGGGAAGACGCTGCAGAGCATGTGAAGCAGACCTCAGAAATAAAATCACTGTATTTTAAGAAGGGGCTTTTAATTTTCTTTTGGACTTTTACTTCCTTTTGCCCATCTACACATGCCAGGCCTGCAGCTCTGCTTGCAGCTATCTTTGCCATGCCACAGAACTCACACACAACAACTCTGGCCAACATCAAGCAGCTAGAAGATGCAGCCCTTGGGCAGCTGACTTTGAATCCTGCCCTGTGCATGGCTCAGCTGGACCTGAGGATCAAACCCAAGGTTTGATTTCTCTTGGCAGGAGGATTTGGGAGCAATATTTCAAAATGCTGACTGCCCTCCAGCTGTAGGCTGAAAACAAAGCTGGGACACTACTTACACCTGGAAACAGAGCAGGGTTTCTGGATTCTTTTGTAGGAGAATATTTGATATAAAATACATATTTCTTAGAGGTACTATGCAAACCAGAAATAAATCTCTCCTTAGTGGGTTTTGTGTTTTTTTTAATCTTGAGTAGGAGTTTGGATTAAGAAACAAGAAACTTCCTCCTCCCCTTCTGCAGGAAGTTTTTTACTCTACATTAGGGAACCCTGATAATTAAAATACATTGCTACAAGAAAAATTGAGAGCCTGTTGAATTGTTGGAGTTCTGTTTCAAAGTTGAAACTCTTTCAGATTAGATTTCTTCGGTTTCAAATAAAAAGAGCATTCTGCTGCTGAGGACTTGGAATGTGAGATCTTGCAAAAGGACCAGTTCAACTCTTGGTGCCAGCAACACAACAGTTTCTCCAGTGAGTGCGTGCAGCTCCTATGCCATTGGTGTTGCATGAGCCACAGCAGAACATGACTCACTGTTCTGCAAAATAATGGCTGCATCAAACTAATGGGAGTAAAAACCTATAAATACTTATTTTTGTCAGTGAATAGATACAGCTGCACCAGCACTGGAAGCAATGAATGCATGAATGGAAACAAAGTCTAACGCACAGACTGGGAGGACACAGCACTGTGTTATCTTCATGGCAATGAGCAGGTCATGCATAAGAAATGTCAGAAACAGAAAACAGACATTTAAAAGTGCAACAAATTTAGCTCTAATTCATCCAAAGGAGATTTGTTGCTGTTGAAACAGCTAAACCACACTTGGGGATTATTACATGATGCAGCTTTTCAAAACAACAGCTGGCTTGTCTTTGCCAGAGGTGAACTGGTTTACAAAACCATGTCCTCAGGAGCAGCCCCAGAGCAGGTGCAAGATTTATATATACAGCTGCATCCAACATAAACTACGCTGGCTTTGTGCACAGCTCCCAAACGAGTGTAGACATGGCCACAGGGCAATGAAAAATTCATATAGCTTCTTACCTCATCTCCGTTCTATGCAAGGGCTTAGTTTATATCACTGGGGAGCCAGGGGAAGCACCTAGTCAGGTTTGGTCTTGAGCTTTGATGTAACCTTTGAGATTTCCCTGAATAAAACACCAAAAAATTCCAAATTTCCCAGAAGTGTGAAACTGTTACCTGTTAGTTCTACTGTTACACACACACAGAAGAAAGCATATTTAAAGACTCAGTCAAGAAGAGAGATCTAAGTTTCTGGTGCTTACTCAATATCTTTTCTGAGCAGGGAACAAAAAGCCCCAAATAGGGTTAACCTGAATTTGCAGGTTATGAAACCAATGAACTGTGCAGATGAAACAAACTTGAGAATTGGAACATGTTCACAGCTGTCCCTAAAGGGCAGACAGAGAACCAGATGCAAAGTTCCCTGTAGCACTTCACCTGTTCCCTAAGGTACCCAGATTATGATACTGTTTAAATAGTTCTAAAGAATGATTGCATTGTAATTAAAATAATGCATCTGACTGCAGTTTCAGAAGGCACTGAGCACTTGCTCTGCACAAACTTTGGTCAAATTCCAAGCATGAGAGGACTGTCAGCAGTTCCTTATCATAACATGCTACTTTCTGACAGTGTATTTATAAGAAAGAAACAGGAATTCTGTAAAAAATAGCTACTACCACTTCTCCAGTGAAAGCACCTAGGACAAATATATCCATGGGTATGCTGAGCCAACATCTTTTTTTCCTATAAAAAGGGAACATAACAACTGTAATATTAAATTGGACCTTACCACATCATTCTGATGCTAATCATGTGAGCAACTTTCGTGAAAATATGCATTTCTATATTACAGAGTAATTCCTCCTTTGTTCTCTTTGTTATTTTAAACAGTAGAAAATAGCCAATTCCTGTTCTTATCCTATTCATGAGCATTTTGAAGGACAAGGGATGAGAAATGTGGTCTCTGCTTCCCTTTCAAATGTGGAGTTAAGTTTTCTACGTGCCTTTACAGAGCTTTTACATCTGTTTTTTAACTGTGACTAATTTTCCTAATGGCACTTAGTAGTTAAGCAGCCAAAAGCTATCCTGAAGGAAGGGAAGGCAGGAAAAATAATTAAAAAACACATAATTCAACAACAATTTAGGTTAAAAAGGTATAATCCAGAAATAGCAGCCTAAATATTTGCCAAAGGGAAACATTTCAGACATGTTTGGATATGACGGGGTTTTACTCCGACTCCTTACCGAGGCAGGGATAACAACCTCCCATCATTCACTGCCCCGTGCCCGGCTGAGGGAACTCAAGGACTTTGTCTTTGTGCCTGGTCCTCCAGAAAACTGCAAATTCAGGTTATTTTAGCAGCAGGAATGACAAACAGACTGCTTTAGATTTACTGGTTTGCCGCAATTAAAAAAAGAGTTTAAGGTGTTTACTTCTGTTAAAATGATCGGAAACAATTAAAACATGTCAAGAAGTTAAAAACCAGTAAGAAACCTGAAAATATATACAGATATCTGAGGCTTTATGTAAAAAGTATATCAATCCCTGAGCACTGTAACAAACCCTAGTGAAAATATATGCAATGTATTGTTTCTGAGCAATTCCTGTTTATTATATATTGGCCAATATATTTGTATGCAACATCTCCTAACAAAAACATTAAAGAGCATTCCTCAGCAGTCTACTATCTCTAGAATGTAAATGGTATAGCAGTAGCTGTTCAGAGACATTGACACAAATGTGAGTTCATTATTATGCCTGCTTATTTCCAGTAATTTGCAGTATTACTTATCATGACAAAACATCACAGTAAATTCTGCCATTTTCCACTAAAATGTCCCACGGGTATGAATGCTTGATTAATAATAAACCTTATTGTAAACAAGGCATCAAGTGAGATATTACTTCATCATGACTTTGTTCTTGCCCTGTTCTGTAATGACTAACAGGAACGATGGAAGTGCAGCATATATTGAGTGCCCCAGCCCAGGCTGCTCAGCAGCCACCCCGTGCCACGTCCCTCTCTGAGCTGTTCCTACGACCCACTCACAACAACCAGAAACAAATACAACCTGAGAGCACCTCCACGCTCCTGCTCCTCACTGGCATTCCCGTAAAAGCTCCACACAAAAAAAAACAGGTGACATTTCAAATAGCATTCAGAGAAGTTAACTCTGCCACGACAATACACTGCTGCATCCTGGCCGCATGTGAAGACCGGGGGATGTTTTCATGATAAAGCAGGAAAATGGTAAGGAATGTAAATCCAGCGAACCTTTGTGGCTGTGGCGGATGCCGGTCCGGTCCTCCACCAAGCTGGCATCCCGAGGCGTGCGCGGCATCCCGGCGCGCTGCATGGCGCCGTCTCTAAGGAAACGGAGCCGCCACGTGACCCAGCATCTCCTTGGAGAGGTACATTATCCAACAAAATGTTTTTAGGTTGGGTAAGGCTGTTACGGGTGAATTGTCCTGCTACAAAAAAGGGCTGAGGATTATCTTGGTTTTAATTATTTTTTTTAAAATCTAACCCATTTTGTTCTGTTTGAAGGCAAAGGGACAGATAACCAGGCAGAAGCAGCACACCAAAACATATGTGAAGTTTTTAACAAACAAGGAACACTGTATATTTAACTAGATTCTTCCTCTTGAATAAATTAATATAAAATTAAGCCAGGTTGGATGGGGCATTGAGCAACCTGCTCTAGTGGAAAGTGTCCCTGCTCATGGCAGGGGGGGCTGGAACTAGATGAGCTTTAAGGTCTCTTCCAAACCAAACCATTCGTAATTCTACAATGATTCCATAAAGAGTGCAAAACCTGCTCTTCAAAATACAATATTCATCAGGAGAAACATAAGCATAACAAAGGGAACACCAGACTGAGATTAAAACGTTGGCTTTTAGGGGGAGAATATTGTTGTGGTTCTCTAATGAGACCACTCACAGCCGGCTATGGCTCATCCCACATGGATTAAAGGGAGTGCAGAATGGTTTCTCTCCTTTGTAAAATTCTAGGTCCCCAGTTATTCGCCATATAGACATTTGTGATTTTAAAGCCTTCAGAGGGACAGAGTTCTTCTTGTATCAGCAGGATCCCAGGCTTCAGCAGCATCAGTACATCTCAGACTTTAATCCTTGCAGCATTAGTAACTGATCTGCTAACTGTGTATCAAGGGGTGCAGAAGATCCACTGACACTGCATTCTCCACAGCACTGAGGAAGGAAGGAAAGGGAAAAGCAAAAAGCAAAAGAAGAAAAGGGAAAGAGGGAAAGGGAAAGAGGGAAAGGGAAAGAGGGAAAGGGAAAGAGGGAAAGGGAAAGAGGGAAAGGGAAAGAGGGAAAGGGAAAGAGGGAAAGGGAAAGAGGGAAAGGGAAAGAGGGAAAGGGAAAGAGGGAAAGGGAAAGAGGGAAAGGGAAAGAGGGAAAGGGAAAGAGGGAAAGGGAAAGAGGGAAAGGGAAAGAGGGAAAGGGAAAGAGGGAAAGGGAAAGAGGGAAAGGGAAAGAGGGAAAAAAATAGGGCAGCAGAAAGGAAGGAACAGAAAAAAAGACTGACTGGAATAGAACCATAGATCAGACCAATATACACACGCTAAAATGCAAACTCCTGTACATTTTAAACTAAAAGAAAGAATAATATGATTCCTAAATTGTAAGTGTAAGAGGGATTATGCACCAATAATCTGAACACCTGCATGTAAAAAGCACACAAAAAATGAAATTTCACTTGTTTACTCCAACAAACAGACAAGTTATTTAGGTTTGTCTAAAGCCTAATTTCAATAACTTGGGATCTAGGTTATCAAAGAGAAAAGGTCACAGCAACTTCCCTTTGTTGTTCATTCCATTACTATTATTACTATTATTCCATTGATCATAAAGGGTAGACTCTTAACTGAAATTTGGCTTCAGCAACAGTAGCTTAAGGGTTGAAAAAAGTCTCAGCTCCTTTTTCAAGTATAAAAGGAGTTATAACTAACATTCCATATTCTGCCCCTGAATAACAGCATTATTTCCAGAACCACAACTGTGAATATAAGTATTATTAGGTGTTAAATTATTATTAAATAAATACTGATAGTATCCCATAGTTTGGGATTAGATACTTGGTAACAGAATTACAGAATGGTTTGGGTTGAAAGGGACCTTCAAGCTCATCTAGTTCCAATGCCCTACCATGGGCAGGGACACCTTCCACTAGACCAGATTGCTCCAAGCCTCATCCAATGCAGCCTTGAACACTGCCAGGGATGGGGCAGCCACAGCTTCTCTGGGCAATCTGTGCCAGGGCCTCACCTAAAGAATCTACTACTAATATTTAATGTTAGTATTAGAATTTAATATTAAATTAACAGTAATTACAGTAATTAATAACAACAATTATTAAATTGTTTTAAATAATATATGATACTATTAATATATTGATATTTCACAATGATAGTAATCTAATAATTAGTATTAAAATACATTCTTAAAATATGAGTATCAATCTAACATTTAAATCTACTAATATTGCATTCCCAAGGAACAGGAAAGAGCTGCTTACTAATACTGTAAAAAGATCATTACAAGGTTGATGTGCCATAGGAATAAAAAAGAATTCAAAATAAACAAACAGAATTATACCACCACCACTTGGAGGTTGCTACTCATTTTGTTTATCATAACCTCTACCAGCCTGGAATCAAGAAGAGATTTCTCTCAGCCAGCAAAACTTGAATGTACTGCAGCCTACCACAGAAACAAAGAATAAAAATTCAAAATAAAGAAAAATTCTGTTCTGTCATGGAGAAAAAGGACAGCTGCAGTCAAACCAAGAGTATCGTGCAGCCTTCCTACTCTGAACTCTTCTATTACAATAGTGGCTTCAGGAAAAATAAAGCCCCTGGCAGATATCCGCATCCTTTACATGGCCACTGGGCTGTGGGGGATGCTGGTCCCCAGAGCTAACGGCTGCAACCACATCTGGGGGGAGCTGCTGCAGAAAATACAGACACCTGCCTCCTTTACTGGGATATGAGGAGTACTCAGTGTGGCAGGTGGTGCATTCAAATGCAAACCCTACCAGAATACCTAAATCAAGGAAAACATCCATTTTGGACATGTTTAAATGTATACCTTTCTATGAGAAAAGACGACATCTGTCTGCTGTTATACGTATTTACATTTTTTAAATGTATGTTTATGTAATTTTAGTAAAAAAATGCCTATAACGTGACAGGAACACAAGCCATTCCTCCGCAGTGACAGAATGAGCATGAATGAAGCCATCATACTCCAGAAAAATAAATTCATACCAAATGCTTCTGCAGCTCTGAGGAAAGCAGCAATTTTCAAACACTGCTAACAGATAAAAATGACAGATTCTAAGACCTCACAACTGTGTGCAAGCACCTAATGAGTGACAATGATTAAGATGCGCTTTTCAGTCTCACATCACCTTCCTCAGCCTTATTCCAATCGTGAGGGCATCAGTGCAAGTGCGGAAGGAGGTGGGCTGAGCTGGAGGCCCCTGCTGCAGAATATGCTGCTCACTCCCATGTAGGTGGTGTGCTGCTGGTGTTTGCACACAAGGTACCAGGAAGCACACTTGGCCACAGTGGAGAAGGCTAAGCTCTTCTTTAACCTGTTGGATGTTGGACTTCTTGCTCAGTGGGAGGCACGTGTGCCAGTAGAAAGGGTGCCCATGAAGCATGGGGACTGAAATCACTTCCAGTACAAAGTTCAGAGTAAAAACATTACAAAGTGGACAACATATACTTATGAATTTGTAGACACACCTCACAGACCCACTTATTTGTGTGTGTGTACATACAGACACACATTAACGCAACAAGAAAACTCCTGAGCTCCCAGCACAAAAGGCAAGATTCTCATTGCTGTTCCCAATTATGACCCATACCAATAGGGGAGAAAGGTACTTGCATACCTTGAGGTTCTCCTTTCTTTACCTAACTCCCACTTCAGATGGGAGAGAATTCTCTCAATTACTCAATTTATCTTTTTTCCTACCCAATAAACCCAAAACTGTAACAGGTTGCTGTATCTCCTGTTCCTGGTAATCCAAGGGAATTGTCTGTCTGTAATAATGAAAGCAGCCTTGGGGAGAAGGACTTGGGGATGTTGGTCAATGAGAAGCTCGATATGACGCAGCAGTGTGTGCTTGAGCCCAGAAACCAACCGTGTCCTGGGCTGCATCACCAGCAGTGTGACCAGCAGGTCGAGGGAGGGGATTCTCCCCCTCTGCTCCACTCTCATGAGACCTCCGCCTGCACTTCTGTGCTCAGCTCTGGGGCCCCAACACAAGAAGGATGTGGAGCTGTTGGAGTGAGTCCAGGGGAGGCCACGAAGATGCTCCAAGGGCTGGAGCACCTCTGCTATGGAGACAGGCTGAGAGAGCTGGGCTTGTTCAGCCTGGAGAAGAGAAGACTCTGCAGAGACATTAGAGCAGCTTCCAGTGCCTAAAGGGACTGCCTAGTCCCATTAGGATCAGCTCAGGGACCACAGCACTGACCCTCCTCCACCCCAAAAATTGACCATTAACCTCCAGCTTTTGCTTCCCTAACCTTTAACACTTTTCAGTACATCAAAAGACCCTTCTTCCAATCACAGAATAGTTAGGGTTAGGAAGGACCTTTAGACTATCTAGCTCCAACCCTCCTGCTAACTTTGTTTCTTGAATAGCCTTTGACAAATTATCCCTTCAAAGGCTTTTTGAAAATTCAAATATATGAAATCAATTGGATTCCCTTTATCCATGGTCCTCCACCAGGAACCATTACTCTTACAGAAGTCCAGTTGTTGAGTGAGGCTGGATTGATTTCCTTAAGAGGAGCTGGAAACCCTAAATAACATCTCATATAAAATTTGTTTTAAAATAGGGTGGGGTTGGGCTCCTGAGGGTTACGATGCAGGAAACAACTCTGAAGCTTTGGTTTGCTCTGCAACCAATGGGCACGTCTGGCAGTTATGTACAATTAATCAAAATTAAACACAGCATTATTTTTCTTGCTAAGAGAATTGTTTTTCAAGATATATTTTAAATAGTGCATTCTAAAAGGACAAAAGGATGTGGAGTAATGTGTGAGTTAAGACATTACACAGTAGCCACAGCTGGATGACGCCTGGGGAAACATGATGCCCAAGATCCAGGGGTCAGCATCACCCACTTCATGTTCCCCTCACGCCACTCTCCTGGGGACAGAGCTCTAGGGCCGCTTGTAAGAGCATCACCTTTAGCCACAGAACACCTCAGGTGTGCTACACCTTGGACAATGAGGAGTCTCAGCACCACTAAACCTCAGAGATTTTTGCGACTGCAAGAAGAAGGAATGATTTCCACCAAAAGCAACCTCACAAAATCAGCTAATGAGGTTTTAGCCCCACTGTTAGAAGCAACAGGCAGCCTGGCCCAAGGGACTGCCAGTTTTGTAAGCAGATCAGTATTCGGCAATCTACACAGTTCTCAGTTTTCCAGTAAAGCTGTCCTTAGAGCAGATAAAGGAATACGATTTGTGACAGGTCAATGCGCTCTACAGGGTTTTTAGCTGAAACAATGAGAGAGACCCAAATAATTGCTGCCTGAGAAAGTATTTGTGGGTGAGAGAAGGGAACTATCAATAAATAGGTTTTGAACAGTAAAACAAGATAAAACCTCTGGCAACATATATCTGATGGTCCAAAGTCACTTCTGTAACCTGCAAACCGGTATTCTTACCGTACCTCTTCACAAAGATGGTCCCAAATTTATGTTCATGTGCAAAGGCAAACCATATACACATTATCATTGCAAAATTTCTGGGAGTAAATATATTCAGTGTCAACTCCAAATCTCTTCCCAAATCAGTCTGGCAGAGAACAAAAAGCTCACTGTGATTTCTTACAGGCTGCAGGTGATGCAGAACCACGCTTCATTTCAAATACAGTAATTTGTGCCTTTCTCAAAGAGTTAAACCTATTGTCCTCTAAACCAAGGTAAATCTATGAAGTGTCATTTCACTAGAAAGGACATCTAATTCAAATTCTAACTTAATGTGACCTGTAAATAAAATATTGTAGCAAGGAAGAACAAGAAGTCAGGCCATTAGCAGTTTTCCCCATTCAAGCCCCACTGCTACGTCGCACTTGCATCCTAAAGACAAGTTGTACTTTCTTAGCAGCTATGTCACACTGTGTACAACATAGGCAATGTATATGCTGGCCAGCATGTCAGCCACACCATCTCCTGTGCAGGCAGAGCATGGTATTTCTCCCTCTTGATTGTACTGAAGTACAGTGTAAGTACTACTGAGGCCATTATACATCCTCCCATTGCCCGGCAGCTCTCCAAAGGGCTGAGCCAAGACCTGACGGCAGCACCCACGCCCACACTCGCTGGTGGGAATGTGGAGGCAGCCTTGCCATGGTGCTGCAAATCCCAGGGTACCATGTGAGCGTGGCTACCTCAGCCAGGGATGGTGATGGATCTGTGGATCCACGGCCTCAGCAGCCTGCTGTGGTTTGCAGCATTTAGTCGTGACATGGCTGGCCAGCTGAGCCGCAACCGATCACAAAACCCACATGCCTCCAGCTTCCCTGCTGCGATGGCAACTTCTATACATCAGAGATTACTGCTCCTCACGGTATCAGCCTTGGCTCGCTGCAAGGCACGCACATGTAAGCAAAATATGGCCCCTAACGTTATTTATTGCCAGCCCTGCCAGCAGGAGCATGAATGCTGTGAATCCCTACAAATGCCTTCTCATCCCATTTTCCTTCTCTGCTGAAGGCTTAAAGAAGCATCTCCACTCCTCTAACACAACAAAGTTGATTTGAAGTAATACATAGTCAATTATGGCTCCGCATTTCTGACCCCTGGAAAGCCCCGTAGCAAACAGACTCCCTTTCTGTGAGCCACTGGAGTGGGACATAGGTTTCCTCTTCAGCTGCCACTCATTAGCACAAACCCACCTTCACTGGTGTCACACTGATCACCCCTAGCTGTGCAGAGGAACGGCTGCAGAGGTGACACGTGCCACGTTCTGCTGCCTCTTCCGTGATGACACTGACTGCTTGCAGCAAGGAGAGCGGAGCAGCTCAGGGCAGCAGCAGCAGCTGCTACAGCAGAGTGTGACGCAGCCCATCTGTCACCGCAGCAGTGGCCGACTGGGTTTAGCAACAGCATGGGAACAGCCCAGCGCTGCAGTGATCGCTGCAGGACCACACCAGAAGTGGGATCTTGTGCCTATTTTGATGAAGAACAGTATATTTTATGTCCTGTGCAACAGGGTTGTGACACCGAAAGCACCCATCTCAGATAGCATCTTAAAATGAAGGCTTTGATGGGAGAGGTTTGCGCTGATGGGTCTAGAGCCAGGGGAAAATGATCCTGTTACAACCTGAAATAACACTGCAGTAAGGAAAAACTTGGAATGATTTCTCCTGGGAAAACTGATCCATGTTAAATATAATCTCTGCTTTACCAACCAAAAAGAGTTTTTTAATGCCTTACACTCCCACCCTCCCCATCATAGAGATTTAATTCATTAAAAAAGGGGGAGCCCTTGGAGCCTGGGGGTTCCAGCAAATTAATTCAGAAAACTGACTCCTTAAAGAGTATGATTCATGCAGAATTACTCTCTAGCAGCCAGGAAACTCCCACCTACAAACAGCTCACAATCTAGAGGAGAATGCAGGGAGAGGGATAAAGGGAAAAGAAGCAGAATACACCAAAATAGCAGCATTTCCATTTTTCATATTACTGACCCAGCCCAGCTGCAGGAATGCAGGTAGAGAGGGGGAGAGGTAGTTTCAGAAACACTTATTTTTGGAAATATAAGTAAAGCAAATCCGTAATTGCCTTATAGAGCATATCTACGGTGCTCTAGCAGTGGAGTCTAAAATTCCTGACTCTGACTCTACACAAAAGTTTTTGTATGCACTTTTCCTATCTCATAAAGCTGTAAGGAAACACTACAGTAACTGAGCTTCTGTCAAACACAGAATATAAGACTGACTGGAATTCTTACTTTATTTAAAAATAATCTCCCCTTGGTTTTAAAGTTTCACTGGTGGAAATTCCACTGCTACTTCTGATTTTGGTTATCTAGTCATCAAAAGCAGCACCACCAGCAGGTCAAAGGAGGTGATCCTGTCCCTCAACTCTGCTCTTGTGAGACCCCACTTGGAGTATTGTGCTGGTGTCCTCAACATAAGAAGGACATGGAGCTGTTGGAGCAAGTCCAGAGGAGGCTACAAAGAAGATCTGGGGACTGAAGCACCTCCTGTACGAAGACAGGCTGAGAGTTGGGGCTGTTCAGGCTGAAGAAGAGAAGCTGCATGGGGACCACACAGCAGCCTTCTAATATCTGAAGGGGACCTATAGGGATGCTGGGGAGGGACTCTTCATCAGGGACTGTAGTGACAGGACATAGGCTAATGGGTTTACATTTAAACAGGGAAAGTTCAGGTTGGATATAAGGAAGAAGTTCGTTACTGTGAGGGTGGTGAGACACTGGAATGGGTTGCCCAGAGAAGTTGTGAATGCTCCATCCCTGGTGGTAGTGTTCAAGGCTGGGGTGGACAGAGTCTTGAGCAATATAGTCTAGTGTAAGAAGTCCCTGCCCATGGCAGGGGGTTGGAACAAGATGATCGTAGGGTTCTTTCCAATCCAAACCATTCTAGGATTCTATAATTCTAACAATTATTTGCTTACATTCACTATTAAAAATACAGCTCTTATTTTTATTCGGAATGTGTCTAGCTTCAGCTGTTGGTCTGAGCCTTTTGTTAAGCCTATCTGCTAAAGCACCCTGGGATTACATTTAATTTCTCTAGGATAGATATTTTTAGTAATATCATTCCTTAACCTCTGTGTGTTACCCTTGCACTAGCGGAGCCTTTCGATGTAAAGCTATGCATCTTCCCATACCTATTTCCAGTTCTTTAATAATTTTCATCAACCTTCTCAAACCCTTTAGCCTTTCAACACCTGGCTTGATTACAGGTGCGATAAGGGCAGCATTTTCTGCCCAGGGCCCTGTCACCACCCAGTACAGAGGGTCACCTCTTCTCTTGGCACGCAGGTCCTGTGAGCATCCTTGGTTACGAAATCACCCGGACATCACACATTCAACCAAGTGCATACCATGCCCCCCAAATGTTTTTCAAGTCATTCTGCACAGCTTACTGTCCTTTTCATTGCCAGTCTACCAATATTTTTCTCATTTGCCCATCCAGCCTATCAGCAATGACTGTACACGTCTTCCTCCTGGTCATGGAAACCAATGTTAAGAGCACAGAAACAAGGCTTGAACAGGTCAGGACTCGGCTTGAGAACATCCCTACTCAGTGACCTTCCTTTCCCACTCGTATTGAGTACAATAAGCAAAATAACTCTTTTTCCAATCTTCTGTCTATGTGTTGTATTGATTATTATTTTCCAAATTATTCAATGCTCATATTAAATGCATTATTCCAACAATATCGCTTTATTAATCAAAACTAATCTCATAAAGAAAAATACAAGCTGAGTCTGACTATACCACATTGCCTAAAGCCTATGCTTGATTGGCAGGAGTTACCTTTTTATTTACTGATCAACAAAATATCTACTGCTCTGTTGTTTTATTCACCATCCAAGCCCTGTTGGTAAATACAACATGTCAGAGATTGCCCTGTTTGACTCCATTCCCTACACACCCCTCTCACTGCCTTGGAAAAAGAAATGAGATCATATGAATTCTCTTCCAGTGCTCCAAGACATATTAACAACCAGCAGTAAGCATCCAAATTAAGAAATTCTTTCAAAATGCAGTTTGGGCCATGAACATAGGCAGTGCAGTCATACATCCTTTTGCATTATCTCTGGAAGGCAGAATTGCTCTGTCACTACACTGCACAGCTGCAGCCCCCTGCCAGACCAAAACCTGGAAATCATTCCCCAGTAACTTGTAAACCATCAGTTTACATTCTTTACTATCAATTGTTGTGTTTTCTCCTTCCCTTGATGACTAAAGCTGTTTTTTCTTCCCTTCCAAGCCTTCTTTCCCTGGAACATTCGGCCACGTATCCTTAAACTGCTCCTAGTTATTAATATTTTAGTTTATTTACTCAGCTGAAGTTGGTTCCAGCTTTGTGAGACAATCTCTTCCAAAGCCCGTGTTAGATGCTGATGCATACCTTGTTTACATGAAACAAATGTAATCAAGTCATGACCACTGACACCTAAACGGTGACTCATTGTGGCCCTAAGTGATTCCTCTTTATGAGTTAAGTTCTATTAAAAAAATCACCACTGGCTATGTTACTTTTCACACTTAAAAAAATAGGGGGGAGGGAGATTGTCTGCTCTTAAAACGAAAAAAAAAAAAAATTTATTTGTTTTACATTGTATCTCTTACACAGAAAATTCTAAAGGTTATCACTTATATAAAAAACCCAGTAGGTCTTTTTTGTCCTATGTTAATTATATTTTCATCATAGAATGGCTTCGTAGGAAGGGACCTTTAAACTCATCCAGATCCAAACCCCCCTCCCACAGGCAGGGACACCTTCCACTAGACCAGGTTGCTCCAAGTCCTGTCCAACCTCACCTTGAACACTGCCAGGGATGGGGCAGCCACAGCTTCTCTGGGCACCCTGTGCCAGGGCCTCACCACCCTCACAGAGAACAACTTCTTCTTAGAATCTCATCTAAGTCTGTCCTCTGGCAGTTTAAAGCCATTCCCTGTGTCCTGTCACCACATGCCCTTGTAAATGTCCCTCACCAGATATCTTGTTAGCCCCCTTAAGGTATTACTTAAGGACACAGTAAGGTCTCCCTGGAGACCTCATTATATTAATGTGATTTAGTGTATGACATAAATAATTTACTTCCATTATTTTTACATCAGACCATTATTGGTTGTTCCTGGAGTTGCCCTTGTAATATTAGGCAGAATTTCCCAATACTTTGGTTTCTTAGGGCACTTTTTTTTTTTTTTAAATTAAAGTTGGCAGCATTAGCAGATGTCTCCAAGTTGTCCTGCTGCTGCCAGGAGTATCCAGGCTGCAGTCCCAGTGACTGCAGAGGATGTTGCACCATACCCCTACCCACATGTCCCCAGGGCCATATGCTCCTGCAAGGCTACCCAGTGTGCCTTCAGCTCCCTTCTGCCCAGCAGAACCCCACTAGCATCTCCCTAGCAGCTCCCACCTTGCTACCTCATGCGATTGGGCACAGGAAAAAGGCAATGTTGTCTGTGTAAGTTGAAGCAGAGGCTGTTACCAACTGGAAACAAAAATCAGTTTCTCTAAAAGCACCTTTAATGGGTCATGTATTAAAAATACAAAATACAAAAGTAAGCCACCTAATTCTGTCTTCACCTTTCTCTGTCCAGCTGAGGACTGAAACTTCTTTGATCCATTAATAAATTAATGTGTCCTAGCAAAAGAAAGAAACTTGGGAACCTCTGTCAGAAGAAAAACTTTGGCTCGTAGTTTTGGGATCAGGTTCTGCAGCCCTCCTTAATGCAGGCGGGTACAGTGCCACTGCTGGAATTGTTTTCATACACTGTACTTATGCAATTACATATTTTTATTTTTTTTTAAATAGAAGTAGTACATTGTAAACTGCTAATTTTCTCTTGTGAATGTTCATGGATTTCAAAAAAATCTAAAAAGAAAAAATGTGAACAGATTCATGAGCTGATAAGATTTTAAACAAGAAATGTTTTTTTTGTGAGGCTGAACCCTTACTACAGAAAATCCAGAAGTAAAGGCGAGTGACAAGCTCCATGACACATCCTGGCTAAGGCATGGGGCTGATTCCGTGGACAGTGTACAACCCTGTCCAGTGGGCTTGATAAGCCATTCATTTACAGCAGAGCCCAGACTTCAGCTCTGGATTGAACAGCAGCATAACAAGAATTTTGGTTGGTTGGTTGGTTTGGTTTTTTTTTAAGAGTGCAATTTCACAGAGAAAATCAGCACAATTCTATTGCATTAAATCAGATCATCTCCCCTCACTGCACAGAACTACACCAAGCATAAAAGTCTATAAATATTCAGTGATGCAAGAATTGCAGAAAACAATCACACAGCTAAGCAGAAATTGGTAAAGCTCAGAACTACGTGGTTAAGGAGTTCAGCGTTGCAACTACTCTGCATGTCAAGTTACACGTCATCTATGCTTTTCACAAAAGAAAGCCAACACCAGTGTTTTATCATACTACAATAAGCTTTGCAATTCTCACCTTTGCAATACTTTGACAAGCTAGCCTCCAGCTTTCTCTTAACGACTGCCACAACTGTTAAAAGGAGCGTACAGAAGAGCCAGTCAATCCAAATCAGATGGCAACAGAAAATGCCAAAGCAGCACATCATGATATTGAACTGTCAGAGGTTAGAAGACATTCAGATTTGAACAGCTCAGTTCTTCACTCAGGAAGTGTGCCAGAGGAAACAACTCAAGAATAAATCTGGTATTAATGATGTTGAAGGAATGCCAGACGAGCATCAGTTCCACTTACTCTTAGAACTATAGATTACTCAATACTTGTGAAAATGGGAGTCCTCCATTTTACAGAAATTATATCTCTTTGTTTTACTCCTCTCTCCTTACTCTTCTCTATAGCACGTGCTTAAACTTAGATACACAAAAAGGCTTCTTCTCAGGACTCTGTAGGACATTAAAACAGATCTATTTGGAGGTTTAGTTTATCTCGCACATACAGTAACAGAATTTGTTTGGGTTTTGTTGTCTCAGATTTTACTTCTGATGTGAAAACTGACAAACTGGGGAAGCAGACTGATTCAAACCAACACCAGTACAATGGTATTTCATTAAAATCATTCCATGGGTTTGACAGTAGGGTCAGAATGAAAAGGTAACAACGATGCTGCTGCGCAGAGAAACTCAGAAAACCTCTCAGTGAGACAAGTAAGAACGTAAAGCCATTGCTCCCAGGCAGCAGCAGCAACAACAAGCTAAATCCTGCTACTATTAAGACTAGGCAACATTAATTTGCAAATAAGTATGTTCAACACTGTTTTGCTTATATGATTTTAATCTACAGTAAATGAGAAACTAGTCTGATCCAATACGGTGTGCAAAAGGTAAGAATGGTACTTTGAAATGCTAGAGGATGCAAGCAGAATATAGAACCAGGCCTTAGTCTAACTGCACACAAACATATTCTAGTTCTCTTTTCTTGTTAGCAATGTATTCTTATCAAAACAATATGCTTCCAATCACTTTTCAGAGAAACACCTTTAACAGTTACAGCACTGCAACTTGATAATTCCCCTTCAAGTGCTTCTCTTGGCTAGCCTATTCCAAAGTCAAATACAGCCACAAGCACCTTGCTTTATATCACTGATAAAGTGAAAAATAAAACAAAATAGATACTCACACTATATGTGCAAGATCAAGTGGCTTTTCTGGCTGCTCAGGAAATACAGGACGAGGTGGCTCTCTACTGGGTACGCAACCGAGTGATTTACTAATTGCATGGCTCAGCTTCTTTGCAGGTGATTTCTGTTTTTGAAAAGAATGACAAAATGAGTTGACCATTCTGGACAGCAGGGTAATGCATGCAATCAGATAACAGAAAAGTGTAAAAAAATGCATTGTACTAGAATAATCAGAAATATCCAGCTACATTCTGCTGTACCCAAGAAATTAGTACACACACGAACAAGTTTTGTGCAGGTTTTTTTGTGCTATAATATCAAAAAATGAAAGAGGTTTAACAAAAGCATGTAAGATGAAGATGATGTCTGGTGTTTCTACCAGGAATAAATCAAGGGGCAATCATATCCAATTAAGGGATTTCTTATACTTACAATGACTTCTGAACACAGGCATTGTATTTTGAGGGGAGGGCAGGGGGGAACAGAGGACCTGGTGCCCAGACTCAGTGGCTGCTGCTCCACACTCATTCCTGTCTATGGGACTCACCAGGATGCTGGTGCTGTGCCCCCTCCCCTCATCCTTTGCAAAGGATTTTTGAAAGACAACTTGCAACTGTTTTGTTTGCTGCGGGCAAAGCCAAGGTGAACCACGGTGTTAGAATAGATCGGAACAACCTGTTTCTTTATTTTCTTTCATAAGTTCACTTGGTTGTGTTAACTAATATCCTGGGAGCAGCTATGCCGGGATCACCTAAGGAAAGGTGAAAGGCTGGGGACAAGTGTTGCCAAACACACAAAAATCAACAGCTGCCCTGAATCAGGCACTTAAAATGTTAAGTCTGAAGATGACTTACAAAATTAAATCTTGAAATGCTACTGCATTCACTGAAGTGACGCCAGTAATGCGGGAGGCCAGTTAACGCTTTTATGAGAGAAATCACTTGGCAGTCCTGTTTTTCCGATCTAACTCACTAACAGTCCATGTATGTGTAACCTAGTGGCTAATTACTTCTATGTAACTTTTTTACTCCTCCTGTAAGACATTCCAAAGTGGAATTAGGACCAATTCTTAATGCACATTCAAATTAAAATTCAGACTAACACCGATTTAAATAGGAGGCAAGGCTACCCAGGACAAGAATTACACATACAGTTACAGTTAATAGAAATCAGTAACTAGCAATTGCTAACATTTATGAATATTTACTAAAAATTAAACAAACAATTAGTAATTATTAAACCAGTGAGAATCTTCAGCTCTGGACCCCTTGGCTTTAGCAACACAAATCAGGCAATAAAGGCTTTTTTGGGTGGAGAACTTGCGTGTACAAAAGTTGTTCCCTCTGTGAATTTACATTGTTCATAGTAGACTGGGAAGCATTTTAAGTAAAATACTAATATCGATTGGAAAACAATGAAAAAAGAGAAAAATCCTTTCAAATTAGAAAAGAAAGAAGAGTGGGATGCCTGTGAGAACATACTAGGACAGCTGGTCCTTAACTGAAGATATTCTCCTTCAATCACCATACAACTCACAGTCAATGCTAACAGAGAGCTCTAAAAACCATGAATGGAGGCTGCCTCTGAATTCATGATGATTATAGTGTTGGAAAAAAAAAAAAAATAAAGAATTACTCATGATCATATTCATCCCTGGAGCACACAGAACCATGCACTGCTTTGGGTTTCAAGGGACATGTCCAAGAAGATTCAAGTGGTAGCTACAATCAAATTCCAGTAATGTGCCTCCATCAGCACCTCACACTGCTTTACAACTGTACCCTGGCCTGGTTACCACCTTAAGACCATACTTTTCACAAATTAAACCATTTACTCAATATGTTACAGCTTAATTCCTTTCAGATTCTGTAACTCTTACTCATTAGCCCACACATCCAAACTGTGGAGCAGCAGTACGCACGAAGGCCACGGAGAGCAAAAGCCATCTAACAGCCCTCAGATATCTGGTGGAGTGCACAACTGCTCTTCCCAATATGTTACCCTTCAGGTTTTGCAGACAAAAAGTCTTGGCCCTACCAAACTACCACTGCAAAAATCTTGTTATGGGCGTGAGATTCTTATCTGCTTTCACCAGCAAGGGCTTCAGTAGTAAGGATGGCAAGATAATCAACTGCTTCAGCTGACGGTCTTATAGGGAGCTCCAAAAAACCAGCATCTCCAGAAGCACTTCAGCTTACTGATTCACTAAATAGTAAGTGCTAAAAAGACTCCCTGGTGGTAAACTGATGGGTTCCTTTTTTTCGTTTTTCTTTTTTTCCTCATGTGCTGAGAAAACCTGGCAGACTGCGATCAAGGGATGATCCCTGCAAACAGTGCTGAAGTGCACAGCACTCTCACTCTGAAAGATTCTACAGATAATCCCCAGCCTTTAAGTATTTTGAAATCACACGAAAAACACAATCCAATCTTTATATTACTTCTTACTAAGTCCACAGTAAAATTTAAATTATGTACGCAAATGCGATACCAAAAGTAAAATTCTTATTTTACTAAATTAATTCTTCAACATGTTCAACAATTCCACATTTATTTCTCTTTCAATTTGTTCTCTGCTTCTCCTTTTAGAGTATTCCCTACTTTACTCTTTACCCTGTTCATCTTTTGGTTTCTGCACAGACCATCTATTCTCAGTGTGCCTTTTCTGCGACCTCCCCTTGCAGTACTTTTAGGCTATTTTAAAGGTTTGGGTTGTTTTTTTTTTTCCCATTCTGGTACGAAACACAATATCCTATTGTGCTATCCCACCATTTATTTTGTCAAACAAATACAGCATTGTCTAGAGTGCTGTACAACTGAGCCACTGCTGCAGCTTTGCTTTCTGAAAATTACAGGGGAAAGATAATTTCCATTGATCCCAACTTTCTGATGATGCTCCTCAGCACAGCTGGCAGTGAGGAGAGCAGGGCAGGGTGAATGAGTATGTGCTTCACCAGCAAGTAGACCTCTTACATGCGTCTCGTTTCCCTGGGAAATAGCTGCTTTTTCTTTCAATTGGATGAGTTCTACTGTAGAAATTTCTAATAACAACCACTTCTCTCTCCTCATTGTTGCTAACCTTGACCTCCTGCCTGTTTGAAATCACCTGGAGGCACTGCCATATTCTGCAAAGACAGGATACTCTCTCCTTCACGAAAGCAGAAAACAAAACCAGGAAGCCCCAGGGTAACACAATCCTCTTCACCAAAGCAAACCCACAGACTCACAGTCCCCTTCCCCATCACTGGCACCACCACTGGAAACCTCCCAGCTACTACCACCCATGTGCCCACCACTAGCGCTGCTGCTTTTTTACCATCTTCTTCCTCCCCTGCTGCTCATCTTGTTTCTTTTCAACTTTATATTTGTGATGTGAATAGCTGAAGACAAATCATATTTTATGAAGTATCTGCAACTTAGTATCTGTCATAACAGGATCTCAGTCGGCTGGGAATTTGGATGTATGACTGCAAAATCCCCAGTATTAATAAATTTGGTAGTTAAAACCAATACAGAATTTCACACTTTGAAAAAGGTTTCACACATTCCAGAGTCCAATTTATGGTCTTATTTATTTTCAGCTTTGGATGGGAGAATGGTCTGGTGTGCCTTTATTTTCAGAGGCTTTCAAGCACTCAACATTGCCTTCTGCTACAGAAGCGTAACTGTAGAAACCAGCTGACAACATGCTGCTCTGCCTTCAGCTTTCTCCACACACTCCCCTGGGAGCAGCAAGCAGGCAATCCATTTTGTTTTACTTCCTACATGGGCACAGTACATGACTCAGCAGGAGTTACACTACTGCAGCCATTATATCAGTCTGATGGTAACTGACTGATGATTCAAAAAACATCAGGCACATAACTGACGTATGTGCTCTTTATCTGAAGATGATGCCAAAGCAACCTTTCTGGACACAGGTGTTCATGGTTTTGGTTGTCCTCCAAAATGTTAAGCCATAAGGCTTTCATGAAAGGTTTCTTTTCCGCAGCATTCCAAAAGGTTCACAGGATGCAGGTGTCAATCTGGCTCTAGCAATACGCTGGCAGCGCTTTGCAGTTCTAAGCACATTAGCAAGGAACAACGGCAGCGGTTCTTATTGAACTCCTGTTTTTCAGCACAAAACAAATAGTTTTAAATCTCAGTCTCTCTAAGATTTCTTCTTCAGCAAACTCTCTCAGCCTTTTATGTATCTAGACCTATCAGTGGAGGATACTCAAGTTTTCCTCAAGTCAATTAATAAATATACAAAGGAAAGAGTTTTAGGTTCTTTTTCATCATGCACAGGACAAGAGAACTTGTGAGAGCCACCAGCTACCATGTATAAGGAATCAGTGAATCTTCTAAACAGTCATAATTCAGCATGCAGTTACTAGACATTCCCTTCTTGAGCTGGTTATTTGAGATACACAACTCCAGGTTTCCTGTCTTCTAAAACACAAAGTTTGGAGTCAGAGGCAGACTACTGGATTAGGTATGAATCCAGATAACCAGAGCTGTGTCTGCAACATCATTTCCACCACCACTTTCTAGATGATACATTTAATTAATATTTCAGCTGATCAGGAAGCCAAGGTTGGAACAGGACACATAAATACGACACAAGCTGTCTTTCTGCAGGCACAGTGCTTGTTGGTACACACGCCTTCCACAGCTACCACAGCAGTGAGCTGCAGAACCACATTCCTCAGCAGTGCTACTGAGGTTCCCGAGTAGCAACACTCACAAAGAGTTGTCATGATCCCAAACAGTGTCTACCTACCAGCAACAATATCTGGCTTCTCCAGGTCCAGAGGAAGCTCAAAAAAAAGTAAAATAAATACTTCAGAAAGGCTGGAATGTTTGTTCCCTTTTGTAACGTAAAAAGTTGAAGACCCTGGCTCTGCAGTGTACTCTTCAGGCGCTTTCACATTCCACTTTTAGAGTACAAATAAGGTTAAAATACCTTTCCTATTAACCACTGAAGCACTCTTCTTATGGCACTCAGCCTCAGAATGAAATGCAAACCAAGCACTCGGAGTTGGTTATTTTAGTTAACGTATCATTAGTACATCAGGCAAGCACTGTCCTGAATTCTACACTTTGTTTAATAAGCAATCATTATTTTTATCAGCTTACTGTCCTGGGAGATCAGTAACATACTACACTGAGACCTCCCATAAAACACATGGCAAGTGGTGAGTATGTATGTTCTTAAGTTTAGGCAAACCTGAGCTGTGCCTGCATCCAGACGAGCATCACTCTTGGAGCTGACATGATCCACACAAAGGTATGTGCACCAAATGAAAAATGGACTGGCCCCTTCTGCTGTTATTGACAGATATCCCTCAAAACTGTTCTCTACACGCAAAAGTCATGAGAAATTATCACTAAAATGCAACTGTGATGTTTCATGTGTTTGAAATCCTCTTGCACCTGTACTGTGTGTTGCCAGATCCCTCTCATTTCAGAATGGTTTACAGATCTTGTCTGTCCCCCTGCTTTCCTACCAAAGGATACATCTCTTAAAAAAATACTTCTTCCATCATGAATTAAAAAGCTGGAAACTACAAACTACATTATCAAAAGTTGCCTAACTTCTTCTAATTGCCTATGCATAAATCATGTCCACCTCTACCAAAAGGGTCTAGTAAGCAATTGTTACAATGGGTTTGGAAATTCATAAGTAATAAAAAATTAATTAAAACTTGGTTGGCAAGAACATTTGCTTGAAAACTGGGGTTTTAAAGTTACCTGTTTCTCTCTCTCTTCCCCCTCTTTTCCTCCAGTTATCTTAGAATCACAGAATTACAAAATGGTTTGTAGCAAGGGACCTTAAAGGTCATCCAGTTCCACCCCCCTGCTATGGGCAGGGACACCTTCCACTAGACCAGGCTAGAGGAAGCTGAGGTGCGCACACCTGCCTCCTGCTCTGGCAGAACAAGTACGTGGTAGCCTCAGATGTCCAGGGCTGTTCTGTGTGCGCGGGGGCAGCATGCCCTCTGCTGGAAAATGTGGAATTATAACAGGTTTTTTTTTCACAGAGCTTGAAAACAGGAGCTCATGTGATGGTGGAAGTTCCCCCACAGACAGCAATATGACCGGAACACAGAGCACACTGTTTAACGCTGTGTTCCTTCTCATCTTGTTTATGAGGGACTGAATAAAAACATGTTCAAAAAGTTTTAATAACTTTAAGGTAGTTTAAATGGGAAATTAAATGAACCAGAAATACAAGAGATGTAATTCTGAGAGCAAAATCTTATTAACAGCTACTTACAGTATTGCTAGCCTTTACCTCGCTAGATAAAAGGGTCTGTCTTTTGTTGTAGATTTGATTAGTACCGGGTGTAATGACTTCTCAACGGAAGCCATAGATATTATCACTATAGAAACAACTAAACGTTGGGTTGGTTTGTTGATACACACTCCAACATGTTAAGGGTGGCTATAAATAACAAACATTCCATTATTTATAGCAGGAAGAACAGTCTAAGTCAACTACCCTTAATAATAAGCCATCAAACCGTACACCCAAGGGTAGAAGCCTCGAGGGTAACTTGGCTGGTTAAACATTTTACCTGAAATTTATAGATGACAAAGACTGCTTAAGCTTAGCAGATTACAAAAATAAACAAACAGAATGAACAATGACTAATCTACATGCTTTCAAGATGAACAATTTGATTTTCTGTTCTGCTGCATGTACATAACTAAATGAATCAGTGTTTAAGGCTATTTAATAAAACAAAATTGAAACAGCCCAGAAGGAAAATGTGAAGTTTTTTTCTTCCCCCCCCCAAACAGGCCCCAACAAGCAGTGTGCTCATGCAGCAAAACCTCTCCTTCTAAACAAGGTTTCTACCTGACCTTATATAATTACTACAGAAATATATATATTTATATATACTTTTAAAGATATATATATAGCACTATACTATGTGATTTATAGTATAGAAAATTATCAAAGGCACTTTTGAATTTCAGGAAAAAGAACCTTACGAAAATAGTTATTATTAGTGCTTATTCTGGGTCTTAGGGCTCCAAAACTCTGAAAACACACCGTACAAGATGGCACTAGATCTGACAGAATTGAAATCCCAGGAAAAATAAACTTCTTTTTTTATAGTATCAGCCGTAATGTTCAGTTTTGCTCAGCAGGGGTCTTTGGGGCTTCATGTGAGATACTACTGTTGAGCAAACATGCAAGTAGGTCATGCTATTTCACATGAGGCTGCACCAATGCCAAGATACGATGCGTAGTTTGCAGTTACATCTCCCTTTCTAGACACCAATATAGCTCTTCCACAAGTTCAATGCTGCTGATGCAAGTTCCAGTTGCATTCATTCAACCTGTTTTCTGCAGAGCTGCTCCTCAGCTGTGCATCCTTCAAAAAACTTTGTGTCTGCTTAGTCCCACCTGAGACCTTTGCCATTTTTGTACTGAACTGCATCTTTTTTTTAAAACATCCAGAACAGATGCCTTCAAATGCATTTCCTTTGCTGGGTGTTCTTCATTTTATTATCAGGTTCAGCTCTGCCCTTCTCCCAAGGAGTACTAGTCACCAGCTAGTGAAGGCAGAAGTGTCCTACTGAAGACTGACATGAAGACGACACTTGGGATTCCCCAAGCTCACCAGCTGATAGATTTCATTAAAACTTCTCCATTTTTGTCCTCAGTTTCCATCTTTCATCTTTGCTTCACCTGGATACAACCTTTAGCTTCTAAATGTCATCTTTGATTTGGGTTCTGCCTAAGCTGAACAAGAAATGTAAATATCTCCTTCACTCTTTGTATCTTTTATTCTTTTGGCTCATGTTCTGGTGTAACTCTGTAGTTGTGCTATACAAACCTCCTACAGGCAGATTTACACAAGCACATCTTTGAAAAGTGTTCCTTCCATTTCACCTACTGCTGAAATTTCTTAACTAGAAGGAGCTGCATATTGTTCCTGTACAAAACAGCCAAATTTGCTGCTGCTAAATTTCTTTCCACAGACTTTTGGACCAATTGTTTTCAATACCAAATGTATCAATATTTTTATTAGCTATTAAAATCTAGCCTCTTTCAAGGTTACCAGCTATCATTAGTTTCTTACATACACCCTTTCCTTTTGTTCTGCAAAATCCCCAGTATCATCTGCTGTTTCCAGTAATTTGGCTTCCAGTTCTGCATTTTGTTAAGTGTTGCTTCTATATGTGTAACTCCCCCTTCTCCTGCTACGGGAAGAGTATGGAAGGAAACTGCTCCAAGAGCCACTACCTGGTCCTGATGGCAGATAATGTGAATTCCTGATCTCCAAAGCAAGATGGCTGCACCCTAGGGTGTCTAGCAGGCATGCTTCCTCACCTGAGCTACTCTTAATCCTTACCTTGGGAGCTGCTTAGTCCACGCTAATGCTAGGGACTGTTCTGACAGTCCAGAGATTCCAATCACACAACAACCTGCACTGTTTAATTTACCAGAAGAGTGACAGAAGTCTGCACATCCTTCTTTTCCATTTATGTAACTTCTCACTCCTCCAATTCACATTATAGCTTAAAATCAACTCATTCTGTACAGCCTATAAAGAATCAAATGCCTCAAAAGTTAGCACTGAAACAAAGCAGGTTCACAGCTCCCAGTACCAGAATGGGGCATGTCCATCCAGCCTGACTTGCGGCAAATCCAGGGCTTCAGAAAGAAATCTCTGTATTAGAGTTGGAGCTACTATTTAGATAGGTCTTTGTATTAAAACATACAGACTGGATTTATATGTACTTTAGGGGATAATGATCTACTGGTAGTTAAGATTAAGCATTCCAGAAGTTTATTACCCATGCAGTTTAAAAGGGACAATATTTAAGACTAAATTTTCCTGTCTTTGCCTTCCAACTACTGAATGGTACTAAGCCTCAATTTTCTAAATTAAACAGTAATACTATAATGACTCTTCCTCATGAAGATAATTACTAATTATAATCCAATCATCATTTGAACTTCTCTTTGAATTAGTAAAAGGTTGGGCTTAATCTTGCACCATAAAATAGGGGTTTATATCTAAAACTGTCTATTTCTTGAGATGTGATTATCACATAGTCATCCAACCGAATATTATTTCTCATATAATTTCTTTAAGGCTTTTTAGTTAAGAGTTTTCAATGCATATATTTGCAGTTGTCAGGACAATGACAACACTGAATTTTTCTCCTGAAGAAATACTATATTTAAAGATGTCACTTGGATAAAGTTCCTTTTGTAGCACACCATTCATGCTAACTGCTTTACCTTTCTGGGGAGAAAAGGTATAGCAACCTTAAGTCTTCTTAAGGTAGAAGAGAGGAAAATATAAGAAAAGTGGGGCTGTTGTGCAGAGGGGAAGTGAGCACATGTTAAGGATCTGAGGAGGATGGTGCTGTCTTGTGTACATTGAACAGCACTTCGAATACCATGAAAACCATCAATAAATTAATGTTACTTGTAATAGAACCAGTGCAGTTTTACCTATTCATATGCTTTCTCTATTTAAAAACGTTTACAAGTTCTGCTGTGCAGTTCTACTAAAACATTAACTTTCAGAGTAAGTTAGTACAGATGCGGTTGGTTCAGCATGACAAAGAAAGGTGAATTACCCAAGATGAATGCTCCTTCATCTGATGCTGGTTGCTATGAGGACCATTTGCATGGCCGCGCCAAAAACAGTTTTGACAGAGCTGGTAGTTGTGGCACTGCTGGCATCGGTACCGGAAGCCCATCATGCTCTCACATCGGCAGTATGAACATTCCACAGGATGGAAGACTTAGTGGAGATGGGGAGGGAGGAGGGAAAGAAAAAAAAAAAGTAATAAGTGAACTTTAGGAAACCTGTGACCATTAAATTTCATTGGAGCTTCCAAAAGTGCCCACTCCTCCCCCCTCAGGTTATTTTAACCACTAAACCAACTTGTTATTCTGGACAGGTCATGGATTTTGAGTGCAGAGCAGGTATTTTCAGTGAGATTAACCATTAACTTAAGTTATGGTTCTCATAACTTAAGTTAATGGTTCCACCCAACAAGTTCAAAAGCAGTTCCACCTGACAAATTCAGTATTTTGTCTGCAGATTTCCCCCTCCTGGGATATACTCAGCCCCAGAGGTCTCCACAGAAGTCCAACAATACTGAGAGTACATGTGAGTGGACAGGAAAGGCAGAAAGGCAACAATTGCAAAGCTTAACTGCTGCTGAAGGAGATCCCTTTGCCCCAGAGCCAGCTGAGAGTGCTTTTCAAAGGAGAGGCAAATTCAAAGCACCACAATGGACTTCTGCTCCATATCACCTCTCACCTGAAGAACTTCCCTCACTCTTCCCCAGCAGTGAGCTGCCTCTTGTACCTCTACAGCTTAAACTGAAGAAATGCCTGATGTACCTCTAAATCTTAACATCTTGAGAACTGGAAAATTACATAAGGTATGACCATGCAGAGTCACCATCAGGAGCAAGCTAATAAACAGATAAATAAATAAATGATTCTTCCCTGTTCTTCTACCCATGAACAACCAATCACAGACTTGCGCCATTTAGGACAGAAGTCTTAAGAACAAAATAAAGAAGAATGTGAGAATGAGCTAAAGGTGATATCTTACTATGTGAAATGCATCTTAGAAGGTGAGGCACAGGAAACAGAATGGAAGGGTGAATGTGGAGGTGAATTACAGGAGCCTATGGTTTTGCATTGCTGTGGGTCTAGAGCATAAGTAATCACAGATAGTTTGTTATGTACTACCAAAAGATGTAAGAGAAATAATTAGAAAAAGTCTGAAGGTTTGATTTATTATTAAAATGATGACTTAGCTGTTCTAGTTGACACTTCGTGCAATACTGCACAGGGCAATGAAGTTAACATAGAGCTACTGCATCTATAGAAAGGTCTGGCCAGTTGAACAGTGCTCAAGTGCCTGCTACCTCAAGAGTGGATGCATATTCTAAAACTATGGAAAACACATGGTTAACAATCAAAGCAAAGTCAACCTGCTGATCAGGAATTGCCATGGATAATTAAGCCAAGATGGTCAGGTGAACAATGCTTTACTGCAGCAACTAGCAACACTGGATAAAGCGAAGGACTAGATCATGGTAGGGGATTTCAGTATACAAACACTCCTTGGGAATGGACTGTAGAGGAACTGGTGACTTTTTTTTTTAATGAAAAAGTAGAGAAAGCAATGGAAAGGAAGACTTCCAGATTTGTATCAAACAGGAGAAAAGAAACTGGTTGAAAAAGATGATGACAAGTGATCTTAATATGACAACAGAGTAATTTTGTGAATTCTGTGAAGTGAAAGAGAAAAATGTGACTTCAATGCAGCAGATTTCAGTAAACTCATGGGACTTAGTAAGTAGGCTACAAGAAGAAACAATTCAACAGGAAGTTGGAGTTAGGAGAGTTGTCAGTTCCTTAAAAAAGTTGTGCTAAAGAAACAAGCATAAGATATCTCAGTGAAGAGAAAGAGCAGACTGCAGTAAAAGACCAATATGGCTAAAATGTAAGAGCTCCTCAATAGCCTAAAATGCAGAAGGAAATCTACAGAAGTGAAAACTGGGACAAACTGTTAACATGGGTTAAAATATTCAGAAATAAAGTTACAAAAACAGAATGAGAGAAAACCAGCATGGGATTTAAAAGAGACATGACAAGAATTGTAAGTATGATCCTTAAAAAGGTATGAAATTATACCTGTGTAACTACTGACTTCTCACGTTGTTTTAGCTTGCAGAATACACTCTGGAACAAATACAAAGCCAAGTACTGTAACCACCTGAAGAACAACAGAAATGAGCCACGGACAATGTTTGCCAAATCAACCTAATGTTTTTCCATGACAGAGTAAGTGTCCTTGAAAACAGGAAACGGTCATCAAATATCATCAGCTTTTCATTTAACTTCGGTAATTCTTACTAAATTGGTCTCCCATGGCGTACTTACGACAGATGGAAATACACAGTAGATGAAAGAACTGTAACCTGGACGTGAATCTCATTGGAAAAAGACCACAGAGCAGTCAACTGCCAAAATGGAAACATCTAATGAGTAAAGGGCTTTATTCCAGGTCACACATGCTGGTCAATATTTTTCATAAACACACTGAATGATCAACAATGTCTGATTTGGGGCATCACCTTTCAAAGAAGATGTGGGTTAATTAAATGTACAGGAGAAAGCAACAGAATTATCTGAATGATATCTGGTAGATATCTTCACTAGGAGTAGACTGTGAGAAGGTATCATCAAACAGGCAAGAGGTACTTACAAAATAGCAGTACACTCTCCAGAGCCAGTGGCCAAAACCCAGGTACTTACGGGTTTAAACTGCAATAAGAAAAAACTCATGCTAGAACATTAGGAAAAAACTTTCTCACCCTAAGCATATTTAAACACTGATCTCACCCCAGCTTCAAGTCCAAGAAGGTGTTGAAACATTTTGATGGAGAATTTTAAGAAGCAGTGAAGCAAATCTTTCAAGAACCTTTACACACATTTGAATTTGCCTTTGGAAAGAAAGATGGGTGAAGTAACAGGTTCCTTAAGACTTTTCTTGCACAGACAGATGCCTCAACACACACTCTCCCACAATACCCTTTCTGCGTGGGGCAGGGCTGCTGTCTCCCGCCAAGCCAGAGCACTAGGTCACTACCTTAATAAAAGCCAATATACTGATATCAGCTCATCACCCAATGTTCCATGTACCTCTGAGTACCACTTCATCTTGTCTCTTCTTCCCCACCTTTTCAAAATTGTCTCTTATCTTCTCTGGCTCCACGCATTTAGAAGAGATTACTATTGATGAAAAGGGGACAACAGTACTACAGTGTCCTGAACCAAAGAATCAAACACTTGAAATTGACGTGCTTGATTTAAAAAAGCAGTAACAACATTCTGATAAAACAAAACATGAGGCAAAATAATAATGGTGACAGCACTCAATGTACTGCAAACAGCATGCTCTCAAAAGGACTGGTGAAGAGAATATTGGAACAATCATTATTGGAGCTTATTAGATCATGGGCAAAGTGTCTGGCCATCAAGACAGAAAAAAAAGATGCACTTTTTTGCTTGTTTGTTGGATTTTTTTCTTGCTTAGTTTTTGCTTTTATTTCCTTTTTCTGAAAGTGACAAAGTTTAGCTATGGTTGGGACACAAATAAATGAAGTGGAACAGCATGCTTCCTCCCAGTGCCAACCTGCCAGCTTCCCTTCCTGCCTTAACAGCAGGTGGTGTAATCCAATGTAGATATTACATTTTTTTGTTCATTTCTGAATGTCAAAAAATATAGTGTTGCAAAATGTATTTCTCTTCTCTCCTGTTCAGGTCACTTCAGGACTTCTCTTCATCAGGGACTGTACACTTCATCAGAGGCTGTAGTGACAGGACAAGGGGGAATGGGTTTACACTTAAAACAGGGGAAGTTCAGGTTAGATAAAACAAAGAAGTTCTATACTGTGAGGGAGGTGAGGTGTTGGAACCAGTTGTCCAAAGAAGTGGTAAATGCTCCATTTCTGGCAGTGTCAAGGCCAGACTGGAAAGAGCCTAGGGCAACATGGTCTTGTGTGAGGCATCCCTGCCCATGGCAGACAGGCTGGAACTAGGTGATCTTAAGGTCCTTTGCAGCCCTAACTATTTTA
Source organism: Pezoporus occidentalis (assembly GCF_034315485.1). Classification (NCBI taxonomy): domain Eukaryota; kingdom Metazoa; phylum Chordata; class Aves; order Psittaciformes; family Psittacidae; genus Pezoporus; species Pezoporus occidentalis. The sequence goes on along the minus strand of NW_026914330.1, from coordinate 487,622 downwards.
TGACTCTAAAATATTTAATCATTGAAAATGACCATTTAATAGGAGATACTCAATCCAGATCCATAGCAAAAAATGAACCCTTGTGTATGTCCCGTTCCAGACTTTAAAATTAAAAAGTTTCTGCCTTGCTTTTCCTTAGCTGGCACATTTGTAAGCAGAGCTGTGCTTTCCCTCAACACTTCTTTTGCTACCATGCATGCCAGTAATCCCAAGATCATTCCTTCTACTGTCTCAGTCCTTCAAAACTGCTGTTTTTACCTTCCCATAGTCAGGCCCCCAACACCAAGCCTCCCTTAATTTCTTTTACTGTAGGGACCAAATCCCAGCTTGATCTCCCTGCCTGCTGAGCCTGCTGTGGCTTGCCACATACCTGTGTACATAAGCTGCAATGACTCCTAATCAGCACTTTTCAGCAGAGGAAATGCAGCTGACTCTGGAGCAAAAATACCATTTGCAACAGAATAAAAGTTTTTGAGGAAGCTAAAATTGTAATAACTTAGCAACAACAGTAGCATGAATTACTGATGGCAACATAATTCAGCAAGCAGCTTGGGAGATAACTGTAGAAGAGGCTGATAAGAATGAGAAACATAATTCCAATGCCCCAAACATTAGAAGTTATGCTATGAAGTAATCTGAATGCTAAACCTATGTGTAACAAGACTCCTATGTGTAACACAGGAATAAATCCAGGGACTGGTTGGCAGAAGAGACGAGTGAGGAGAATCTCTTGCTGCTTGGAAGAAAACATCAGCAACAGGGACACTTATGCAACTGCTCCCAAGGAAGATGGCATATTATAGAGCAGCCATATTGCACAGTAAGAGCCATAGATAATGCAGGATAATGCTGCCAGATAATGCAGGAATGCATACACTAATCTGTAAGGATGATTTTATACTCAGCATCTAATAATTTGCTCCAGGTACTTTCAAGCAGAAAAAACTATCAGACTATGGATTATCTCCAGATCTTTCCATCATGTCACTTCTGTTCAAACTTTATGTTTAACCATTTCATTCTTGCCTTAGCTCTGTGCAATTCTATCCTGACCTGTAATTCATATGAACAATCTTCCTGTCTCTGTCTTTACCGTATTTATTTCAGCCTATGTGCTTTTCTTGCAGTAAAAGTTTACAAGGGTAAGAGGATGGAAAAAGAAAGCAAAAAGTCACTGTTGCCCTTCTGTTAATGCAAACTGTCACATCAGGATGGGAAAGACACTGCAGTACCATAGTCTAACTTAATATTTTAACAAGTCAACCTCCTCACCTTTTGGTAAGCTTTCCTGTGAGATTTGTCTCCATGAAATTGCTCCTTTCAAAATTCTTTAAAAAAACACCCACTTTTTTGATGAAACCCCCAGTTATCAGGAACTGTCTGTAAATACATAGAGCAACTGGGGAAATTCATCTTCTCTTCTTTTGCAATAAAGAAGGCCCATTGGGCATCATAACTCCAGTCTTGTTCACTACTGAACAAATGCACATTAAATTCACAACCAGATATGCTTTGCAAGAGGATCAAGAGAAGACAATGAAACAAATGCCAAAAACCCAGCATATATAAAAAAAAAAAAAAAAAAAAAAATCACAGCAACACTTAACCATGCATAAATGTCAAGAAACAGAGAATGGAATACAGATCATGAAAACTTAGTCCTGCTGAGCCTTGCCTGTAAACTGCTAGGCAAAACCAGCGGTTGGAGTTTATCTACCTGTGTCATAAAAGGAAGAAGTCTATACACCTTGAAATTACTATGAGTACATTAAATAGAAAAAGAGGCAACAACTAGTACGGCAGAGGTTTTGATGGATGATAGGATGATTTTACTCTGTGGGGAAAGAAACAAAAGATGGAGTTTATGGGTGAAGAAAAAGAAAAGTTGTGAGGTTTTTTTCTAGAATTCACATACAAAACACCATACACACATGCTGAGTGCAACTGTACAAGAAATTAAACCTTTTTTCCACTATAAACAACAAATACTTTCAATACACTTGCATGACTTTCTGCAGGAAACCTTTCTGTTTCCCTGAACTCCATAAAGCCCTTGCAGCCGCTGACTCTTCCACTACTCTTTTCTCACTGTTAGTCTCCATTTTCCATCCCTTATTGCTCCTTAACCACTTCCCATTGGCTGTAAAGCCAGGGAATTTTAGCTAAGAAAAGGCCTGAAAGCCAGAGGAGCTCAGGATTTACCTCCCGTAGCGAGCACTGAAGTGACTCATGTGCTCAAATGCTACTTAAGACAGACAGTTGAATAGGAACCAAAATCTTGGGGAGTCAGCACTTGAAAACATATGTTACAGCATCGTTCAAGTGAAGGGTTTTAAGAGTTTCAGAACAGGAACATTTAGAGAATATTGTTTCTCTGCTACTCGTTTTTTTATCTTCTGCTATCAGTGATGCTAGAATTCTGAAACTAAACTTGCTCTAGATTGGTGCTGGTGATTTCATAAAGAATCAGTCTTCATTCCTTTTCCCTCCAACAAAAGTCTGGGCTTAAATGCTCTGGGACTGAGACCATTACAGTAGGAAAAACAAAGGCATATGTGCTTTGTTACTTGAGAAAGGATAGCACATTTACATAGTTTGAACAGAAACCCTGCTCTGACCAGATGTTTCAAACAAGAAAATATTCCATTTACCATTTTCAACATGGGCAAGTCTGTGCATGAGAGGCAGCCACACAAGGCACTGAGGAGGTGGATCAGCCATCAATGTGTCTAAAAACATGTTTATCATGATCTTTTTCTGCAAAGAAAAGAGAAATAGAACTTAATTATAAGAAAAAAAAATACTATACCCCAAACTACTTCAGCCTTAAAATTTTTCTATGACTCCAATTCTGTCTAGCAGAAACAATTCACATGCTAGAAAGAGATAAAAATCACAACTTCTTAGGGAGTTTCAATCTATGTTAGGCAAGCAGTAACAACACAAAGAAGGTTTTAGTGTAGACATGATATAATCATACAAAAATAAACATATACAAATGAACAGAAAACTCCAAGAAATGGAGGACTGGTCAGTCTGGATTAGTTCCCCAGATGCAGTTAAGGATTCTTATTCTGAAGAGGAATACAACAAATGTAAGCAGAGGTTATTTAATGCAGGAGATGGTATTTCAAACATACAGTCAGGACTAAAAAGTAGACACATAAAAGAGTAATTACAATGAATATTCATCCAGGATGCATACAATAAATGATTTTTTTTTTTTTAAGTCAAAACAAGAAAAAAAGAGGCAAGGGGAGAACCAGACTAAGATTTTAAGCAATGTGACTAAGAATGAAACTGAAATGAAATCATTAGGAGAGGGAAGTCAGCCATGTGAAGAGTAGTATTTCCTAAGGTTTTGGATTCAAGTGAGCAAAAGAAAACTGCTGCTGCAAATACAAGCAGATGGAGACAACAGGTAAGAAAACCAGTGAAGAATCTTGTGGATACAAAGAAAGAACATGTTGGCTTTTGCACACAAGCAGTGAGATGTGTAAGAACCTCTCACAGGCAGGTGGCCAGAGGGTCAGGTGGTACTTTATCTAACCTTAGCATATGGCAGTGCTACTCCAAAGAGCACCCACAACAGGGAGGGCAAGGAGGGCTGGAGGAAAAGCCAGGCTGGGTTTCTAGGGTCTGTGAAATTAATTGTAGCTTTCATTTGCAATTATGAAGCCAAAAATGAATGGCTTTTAACTAACAGAGGGTAGATTGACATTACATATTAGAAAGAGGGTCTTCCCTGTGAATGGGGGTGAGGCACTGGCACAGTTTGCCCAGAGAAGCTGTGGCTGCCCCATCCCTAGCAGTGAACAATGCAAGGTTGGATGGGGCTTGGAGCAACCTGATCTAGCGGAAGGTGTCCCTGCCTGTGGCAGAGGGATGTAACTAGATGAGCTTTAAGGAGCTTTCCAACCCAAACCAAGCTATGATTAGACAGTGATATATGATACGGACAGTAGCAGAACCACCTAAATGTAGCAGGAGATCTTCCTTCTGCTATATACAAGAATATTCCTAAAAAAAAGAAAAAAAAAGAAAAAAAAGAAAAAAAAAGAAAAAAAAGAAAAAAATCAATGAGTTCCCTTTGCACAGTGTGAACTGTATGAATTGTCAAAGCCTGTGTAGAGAGCGATGGAACTTCATGTAACTCAAAAGAGGGCAGTCGGGGACACAGACTTTGGGGTTTTTTCGCCAATACAGGTAGGATATTTTGCAACCGATTGACCAGAAAGAATCACACTATATTATCATTGCTACATTTTGTCTGTCTGGGCCGAGGTGTTCACACTAATGGCTGAGTTGACACCAAACAGCACTAATGGCTGAGTTGAAAGCAAACAGCAGTCTCCTCCTAGAAATTATGTCTCAGAGAACGAGCCTAGACAAAGCCCTTTCTTGTAGCTGGTCTAGCATTTCCTATTGGGTTCAGAATCCAGCCATGGAACAACTACAAAATATCATTCAGCCACCATCTGTGATGCAACAACAATTAAATAATCTGCCAGCAGTTCCCAAACTCCAAGAACATAAATGGAAAATTAGTAAATGTGAAGGCACATCAGTCATGAGGGTCAAATGCTCCTCAGGAGAACAAATGCAATTCTGCATAGATAAATTCTGTGATACCTGCTGACTCTACTCCATTTTAATAACTGTTTTTACCAATTGTTGTTAGCATACCTACTTGTTTTAATAGCTCTGCAGCCTCAGATCTTCCTGCAGGTGAGTGCAGAGACAGGTTATACCAATGCTATTCTTGTATTTAGAAAAACACCATAGGCTTGCTTCAATAGCAAAAAAAAAAAAAAAAATCAGCCAGTTTTACTGTTAAACTGCCAACACACTTGTTTCAACAAGATGTTAATGCATGTATTTCCCCACAAAATGCATGCGGGGAAATGTGGCACAAAACCACATCCCCTGAGCCTGCATAAAGATACATGATTTATAACTCTACAGCAGTCAAAACAAGTTATACTGGTCCAAAGAGTTGTATATTAAACCTCACCTGTATCTCTAACCATTCTGTGTCTTGTGCTCTATCAGGGTATGCTTATGTCGTTCTTTATACACAAGACCACCTTGTGCTTAATATATCCTTATTGCTCACTTTAGCAACTGTACATTGTTCTGACACTGTTAAGTTTGTGATCTATCTAGTTTAACTATCAGCCATGCTATTGGCAAAGCCTAAGTCAACCAGTACTTCAGCAAAGCTTTTGTGTAAGGCATGCACAAACCAGTGCCTACCCAGGCCTGCTTGTATAGACTGTGCTGCTGAGTTTCAATAGAACGATGTGCAGTTGGACCGTACAGCAGCCAAGCTCCTGGCTCCTGAGTCTCAGAAGCAAATGTCTCAGCTCAGTAGGAACACTGCAATTAAGCTGCTCTGTAAATGAGATGTAAAGTGGACACACCTCTGCAACAACAGGACAGGCTATGCCATTAACACAGAAGGATTTTGACTAAGGCAGGGAACGTCATGGTGATACAACATCTCTGACAAATACAGGGGCTGTGGCCAAGTGAACAAGTCTTAAGAAAAATATGACATGATATCTTACATCTGTGGAATCCTCCACTTGACCTAGAATAGCAAAGTATTACTGGAAGCTCTTTATACATCTGGAAGCCATCACAGAGAATGCAGTTCTTGCCAAAAGCATCCCAATAAACTCCATTTTGTGTGGTCAACAAGTTGGAATTATTCCCTCTGTGACCCAAGAAATGAAAGAGTTTGTAAGGTATACAATCACCAACACTTCTTCACCTATCTGCCCTTTCACCTCTCAGACTGCAGCAAACTATTAGGCTTTGGCACCTGGAAAAAGTGTCTCCTGGAACCAAGACCTCCATGGGTAGCCAGGAGCCACAGCTGGCCAGGAAGTATTTGCCTCTTGGTAGATTAAGTAACACTAGTGAATATTCCTGGCACTGAAACTCAAATCATGCATACTTCTATGCTATTGACCCTGTGCCTAGTTTAACTACTCACTCTCCCAAATGATTCCAGTACCCAGATCAGGTGTTATTATCAGCTAGGAATCATTTTTAATAAACAGTTTCCATGTAACCACCCTGCCTGAGGGAATAAGAGAGTTTAGTAACATGGATGTGGTTAGACAATTCCAGTTGGCCTTAGCACCCCAGGACAGCTCAAGGCAGTGTTTAGTTAACTACTGCAAATGTAGTTTATGTGTTTGTCATGTACATGCCAAAGTCTGAAACCCCATAGCTTTACCAATGCTATCTGGAGCAAAATCACAGGCTGTAAAAGGAGAATATCACAGAAGTACCTCTGGGAAGCTTGTTTTCAGATCTGGGAGGCATAAAAAAATGGGATTAATTCTAAACCAGATTATCCATCTACTTCCCAGGACCCATTTCAAAGTTTTCCAATAATGAAAGAACCATCTTGGGATACCTTGTATATCGGGATTAATTAAAAAATACTACCACTCTCTACAAACTGGCCTTACATGAGAGATTCTGTTTTTCTGAATAAAATTAGAGCAAAGGAATTTCTAAAAGTAAATCAATATGAAGAATTAGCTTTATTGTTCATGGGAGCCAAACCCAGAGTGCTAAGACATTCTGCAGGCAAGCCACATGCAAATCAGAATCATATAACTGTTTTGGTTGGAAAAGACCTTTAAAATCATCAAGCCCAGCCACTAACCCAGCACTGCCAAGTCTACCACTAAACCATGCCCATAAGTGCCACATCCACACGTTTGTTAAATCCCTCCAGGGACTCCACCACTGCCCTGTGCAGCCTGTTCCAATGCTTGATAAACCTTTTGGGAAAGAAATTTTTCCTAATATCCAAACTAAACCCTCACCTAGCTATGACGTCCTTTAAGGCAGGTATAGAGAGCGATAAAGTCTCTCCTGAGACTCCTCCAGGCTGAACAATCCCAGTTCCCTCAGCTACTTCTCACAAGACCTGTGCTCCTTACCCTTCACCAGCTTTGTTGCCCTTCTCTGGATCCGCTCTAGCATCTCAGTGTCTTTCTTGTAGTGAGGGGCCCAGAACTGAATATAGGATTCAAGTTGCAGCCTCACCAGTGCTGAGTAGAGGGGGATGATCCCTGGCTCTCCTTGGCCACACTAGTGCTGACAAAGTCAGCATGCTCTTAGCCTTCTTGGCACCTGGCTACACTGCTGGCTCAGATTCAAGGGCAGTTACTATACCTCACTTGGCTACAGTAGTGAGATCTCAGCCAACTGTCAAAGTCTAAGGAGATACACCAGTCCTTCTTTAGGGGTAAGAAATGTCACTGCCAGAATTCAGGCTTCTGAACAAAATAAAACCCCATCCCCATTCCTTTTGCAGACATGGACAGACCATGTGGAGCTTAGAATCCAATGTCTGACTTCTATAGCCACATAGTGAGGCTGAGGCTCTACATTCAAAAGCAGTGCCACTTGTGTGAAACGTGATCTGATCAGATCAGAGAGGGTGGCATACCCATGCAAACAAGTATGGCCCACAAATGTATCAGCCACTATGGAAACAGAAATAAATATTTATTAATTACACTACTGGTAAAACAAAATTCTCTCCTCAGTAACTCCAGCCCTCATCATTTCCTAAATCAAAGGCTCTTTCCTACTGTGTTGTGTTGCAAATATTCTAATTGCTGATTAAGTTTAACAAAAATTACTATAAACACTAAATCTAAATACTTCAGAAATACTTCTTCCGGAACATAATCATGACCAGAATCTAAACATTCAATTTTAGGCCTACGATTATCTAGGTTCGGGCTTACAGTTGATTTAAGGATTATTTATACTATTTACACTATTTCAAATTAGAAACAAATCCTTGGAACGATTAAATTGCAATAAGTGCATAAAGAAATAAAAAGCTCTTTAAGATCATTATCACAACATCTACTCCAAACATCAGCTGTAGTGGAAATATTTTGGAAAAAACAGCTATACGAATAAGCATAATGGTAAAATTGATTTAAAAATAAACTATGTGCACACCACGTATTTATGTTGTACAGGCCCAACCACACAACAAGTATCTGTTGACACACTCTTAAAACACTGAGAAAGCTTAATAAATAATCACAGGAAAAGAGTAAAAATGTTGTGTTTCATGTTCTAGAAAAGAAAGAGATCATCCTTGCTGTTCTGATAGGGAACTAAAGTGTCCCTTCAAGGAGGAGGAATGAACAAAATTATGCAAAATCATTTAGCTGCCCAAGACTCAGGCATCCTATTTTTAATTCCTCAGACTGTCTTAAAACTGCTGAGGGGATATAGCACTTATTACCACCCCCTCTCCAAACCTCCCATCCAAACCATGACCCACCCAGGCTTAACACGCGATACAGAAATCCTGGGTGGTTAATGCTTACTTGTTGTGGGAAACAGGTCCGAACAGAATGCTCTGTGTATCCAAAAGAAGGCCCCTCAAAGACAGCGGTTGGAAGTTTTAGAACTTCTTTCAAAAACTGATCAAACTTTGTAAATATCATTAGTCCATTTGAATCTGATATCTGAGAGAAAATATCTGCAAGAAAATATAATAAAACCCTACAGTAAATACATGCTTACTACAGGAAAAAAATAAGTATTTCAATCCATTTAAGCCCCAAGACATTTCTTTTTGGTTTCTTATGAACATAATTTCTTATGAAATTACCTATCAAGATGAAATTTATAAATGAACATATTCGAACATGCTATGATATAAATCTTTCTGTTTCCTCCATCCCATCTCCCCCAGTTTGAGATAAGATTCAGTGCATTAACTGTAACAGGAAGGGGAAGAGGAAGGGGAAAGCAGAAGCGAGGAGGCAGTATAAAAGTTACAGAACACAACATCTTCAAGCTTACACCTTCAAAATAAACCTCAAAATAAACCTCAAAATCCTCTGAGAGGTCTCACAGAATTAAAAGAAGTTGTAAGAACCACAAAGTCCAAAGTGCTGAGAACTGGGGTGCCCTGACCCCTGTCCCTGGCTGAGACACCCTAGCCAGGCAGCTGAGCTGGGGGAGAGAGGAAATTGAGTTTTGTACTAGAGAAACTGCACACACTGGAGAGCTAGATTATGAACTTCTGTCCTTACACAAGACTTATGCTGAAATTAAGAATTAAGCTGAAAGAACGTAGATTTAAATTAGATATTAGAAAGTTCTTCACTGCAAGGGTGGTGAGGCCCTGGCACAGGGTGCCCAGAGAAGTTGTGGCTGCCCCATCCCTGGCAGTGATCAAGGCTAGGTGGGACGGGGCCTGGAGGAACCTGACCCAGTGGAAGGTGTCCCTGCCCATGGCAGGGAGTTGGAACTGGATGAGCTTTAAGGTCCCTTCCAACCCAAACCATTCCATTATTCTATGACTATATGATAAGAGGACTGTGTGGTATGAGATAATGTATGTTTTTTTATTAGCTCCATGGTGCTAAACACATTTCTGAAACCAGAAAGAGGGTTGAGCAAGGTGTTCAGCAGCCTTGTGCATATATGGGAAAAGAAAGGGAGGGAGGTCAGTCACATCCAGCAGCAGGGAGAAGGGGGTTTGGCAAGATTCCCCCCCAAAGCCACACTCAGCTGTGGGCATGGGAATGGAGGATGCCCCTGAGCCACCCCTGACTGCACAGAGCTCAGCTCCTCCAGCCCCTCTACTCCAGCCACTCTACACAACCAGCTTAGAGGCCCCAGCAAAGCCAAAAATACAGAACAAGGTGTGCAGATAACATGGTAAGAAAATGATATCACATAAAACATTGGAACAGTTGTATATAGATACATCCTAACTGTCCTGGGATCAAAAATCTCTTTGGAAAAGACAAATCGCTTAAATAGCAAAACTGATAAACCTTGAAGTCATATCATGATATAAAGGAAGATTTCTCTAACGATAGTACTAATATTAGTAAGACCTAAATTTTTCCAAGATGTGACAGATACCAGAATTCTTCACTAGCACTGAATCATCTCTGAGGTTATTTGAGACACCAGCAGTAATTACACATCGTAATGAGGATGCTGACAGAAAATAAGCTTAATTTAAGTAATCAAAACTAGGTCCATAAAAAAACTCCAACTATTTCGGAAAGGCATATTTCTAGTGAACTGGCTAAACAGACAAGCTTGAAGTGAGGGTTTGAAGATCTTGTTGAATAATCTGATGAGCCATATTAGGAATAATGGGGGGAGGGAGAAAGGAAAAAGGAGAGGAGAAAACAGTAGGGAAAATGAAAGAGAGGGGAAAAACAGGAAAAATACTAAAAAAAAACCAAAACAAACGGTGTCAGGAGGGGAACAGTGTATTTTAGAAAATTAGGCCAGGCAGAAAGATTAAATTTAACCCAAAAATTGAATGTGGAAGAAAAGTCAGGCTCACAATGCACACAAATGAAAACTATAGAAGCAATTAAACCTGATCAGCAAGGCAAACTTCCTGAATCCCAATCCATTCTAGATCAGACCCCAAAATCTGAAGGTCTGGTAATGAACCTTTCAAGCTGACATGGGCAGATCCAGACTGCAACCTGACAGCACTTGTGTTTAACAAAGGACAGAAATCTGCTGGGTATTCACAGTCTACTAATGCGGACTGAGCAGGATGCAAAATTTAAATTATTTTTTAAAAGAAATTAATTAAAGCTATGGAAATAAACGGAAAATGAGATAAAATAGAACAGGCTTTATCAAGGGTAAATTAAAAAGAAAAAACCAAACCAAAGCCCACTAACTTATATCTCACAGTCATAACAATGGTTTTATAATCAAAGTGAGGTTAAACTCATTAAATTAGCAGGGAAATTGGAAAAGATAAAGATTAGTAGGATATAAAATCATCTGCCCTTTAAAGGGGCAGTAAATTATCCTCAAACAGAAAACCCGAAGCAACCCAGAGCAACAGTGTCATTTCTCAAGAGCTCCCTCAGGGTTGCAACAGGCAGGTTCTAATAGGGTTTCTCAATGATGAGGTATTACAACTCTCATATAAAATTTCAGTTCAATGCTATTATGACATAAACATTTTTTTTTAATGGAGAGAATAATAAATCTAGAATTATAAACCCCACTGCTCATTCCCCAAAATACCAATGTAAAATGGCACTTGTGCAACTCACTATTTCCTTTTTTTCAAATGCTTGTAGTAAAACTTTTATGCTAAAAACAGAGCTCACAATATCATGTCAGACTTGCCCAGCAGTTCCCTCCAGAGCCTCTACTCGGCTGCTCATAAGCACCAAAATTGTCTGTGTTTTCCAGTCAGGGAACTTGCCTAATGCTTTGAGCAGTTTCAAGTGAAGGCTCCACCATTTCTCCAATGGAGTTAAAACCACAGCGACAAAACCCTGGCACCCTCATCTTCCAGAATCTTGACCTTGAGCATACCTTGTGTCACCAAATTCCGATGAAGTTACAAATTTTTATCATACATATTCATAAAATACTTGTTAAATACTAGGTTCAGTATCAGTAAAAGCCAAGAAAATTAATTTAACAAGTGAATTGTTTTGACTGTGCTTTTTGGGGTGTGTGGTATGTGCAGTTTCATTGGCATTAATCTAAAGTATCTATTAAGGTCAAAAGGAAACAGAGGCCAGTCAGCCCCACTTCAGATCCTGGGAAAATTATGGAGCAAATCTTCTTGGTGCACATTCCTGCCTGGGATCTGCCAGTATGGTTCTACCAATGCTAAATAACACCTGACCACCTCCATTGTCTTCTATGATACCTGAATTTGTAGATACTTTTCATCTCATTTTGAGCAAGGCTTTTTACTTTCTATTCCCCGCAACATTCCAGTACCCAACCTGGGATGTCACAGTCTGCATGGGCAAGTAGCTGGTTGGATGATCTAATATGTGGAGACCAACAACAAGTGGACTACTGCTGGAATCTGTCCTGGGACATGTGGGGCTCCGTGTTTCTGTCAGTAACATCTGTGCATGCTTGTTGAGCTCACAGATGGTGCCAAACTGGGAGGACCAGGTGATATACCTGTGAGGGTAAGGGCTGCCAACCAGAAGGACCTGGAACAGCTGGAGGAATGGGCCAGCAAGGACTGTATTAAGTTGAAAAGGATAAATGGAAAGCTCTGCCCATGGGAAGGAAGGGACTCCAGCACCAATCCAGGCTGCAGAGCAGCTCTGCAGGAAAGGTCCTTGTGAGTTTTGAGGTCACAACATGACCATAAGCCAGCAGTGCTCACTGGCAGCAAAGTCGACAAAAACATCCTTGGCTGTATGAACAGGAACTCAGCTAGTGGAGGGAAATGATATTCTCCACACAGCACGTCTTAGACACCTTTTAGGTACTGTACAGAGTTCTGGGAACCCCCAGCATCAGAGAACTGTTGAGAATCACAAAATATGAAAGACCAACTGAAGTGAGCTCTGTAGGGGGCCACAAGGATGGTCAGCATGCTGAAGCACTTGTCCTCTGAGGACAGCCTGAGGAAACAGGAACTGTTCAGCATACAGAAGATAAGCCACTGAGAATAGCACCACCCAAACACTTATATAGACATAATGGAAATGCTTTTGGAGGAAAAGTTTTAACCCATTACCCCTTGTCCTGTCACTACAGTCTCTAATGAAGAGTCCCTCCCCAGCATCCCTACAGGCCCCCTTCAGATACTGGAAGGCTGCTCTGAGGTCTCCACGCAGCCTTCTCTTCTCCAGGCTGAACAGCCCCAACTTTCTCAGCCTGTCTTCATATGGGAATCATAGACTGGTTTGGGTTGGAGGGGACTTTAAAGCTCCTCTAGTTCCAACCCCCTGCCATGGGCAGGGACACTTTCCACTAGACCAGGTTTCTCCAAGCCCCATCCAACCTGGCCTTGAAACTGCCAGGGATGGGGCAGCCACAGCTTCTCTGGGCAACCTGTGCCAGTGCATCACCCTCACAGAAGAGAACTTCTTGCAAAGATCTCATCTCAACCTCCCCTCTGTCACTTTAAATCCATTCCCTCTTGCCCTGTCCCTACAGACCTTTGTCAAAAGCCTCTCCCCAGCTTTCTTGTTGACCCCCTTTAGGCACTGGAAGCTGCTCTAAGGTCTCCCTGGAGCCTTCTCTTCTCCAGGCTGAACAAGCCCAGCTCTCTCAGCCTGTCTCCATAGCAGACACACTCCAGCTCTCCAAGCATCTTTTTGGCCTCCTCCAGATTTGCTCCAGTAATGCAAAATTGTTTAGTTTGAATAGACATGATACCACAACAAACCACATATTTATTACTACTACTACTACTTTGGTCCATTGATTAAGGCCAAAACAAATAACTTCCCTTTCACCTCACTCCAATAAACAAAATACCCTCTCTTCAAAATCAGCCCCCCACAATTGGGCTAATTCACCTACAGCATATTAGCTTTCAGGACCTTTATTATGTGAAACCTAGTATTTAGCAAACATTACTGTATGAATTTTAGGGTGAACTTCAGTAAACACTAAAGGATGATCTATCACTAGATGGCAAGTGCGAAATAGAAGCTGGTGAGGCAAGGGAGCCCAGGAGCACCCCACAGGTAGAGACAGTCATTAGAGAAGTCAGCCCTCAAAATGAGTGGGATGGAGTCCTGATTTACAAAAAGTTCTGTTCACAACATACTTGCAGAAATGACACAGAAGGAAGCACTAATTACTTCACAATGAATCTACTTGAATGACAAAATGAAGCAATTTGAATCCATGAAATTTGACATTTTTACATGGAACTTCTTAGCCTGAAAAAACTCTGTCAAAAATCATGAAGTCCACAGCAATAAGCTGGCTTTACAACTCTGACCCTGCATGCCACATGAAGGAACTCATTTGCAAGGAGTCATGGGAAAAAATCTTTTCCAGAGACAGCAAAGTGGTTGCATTGAACAACTCTCATTTCGTATGTGCTGTCAGACACTGTGTGGACTTAAAAACACTCCATTTGTTCACATTACTAGAGTTTAAAAAACCAAGCCTGTACATATGCAAGTATAGGGCTCAAGTTACTATCATTCATATAAATGCTGAGGGGAAAAAAAAAAAGTTACAATTTCCAGAAAGCCTCATGCTTTCTGGAAGCATGGATTCCCCTGGAATCAGAAAAACAAGTAAACTGGAAACAGAAGGAGTTTGGTGATGAAATGGGTCAGTAATCAGAGAGAGGTGGGAAAGACAGAAAAGAGGAAACAAGAAGACAGCATATTCATAACGATCAGAAAAAATAAAGAGTGAGGACAGCTGAGGCACAGCAGATCAAAAACCTGTTTATGCTAACAGCAGATAGCTGAGGCAAGCACGTTTTCCAGAACACTCCTCCACTCACTGAGTATCTGCATTCAGCAGCCTTAAATGAATTTGCCATCAGTGAAATCAGTTCAAGCAGTAATCAAACAGGGTAAATGTTTGATACTGACAACCTCCTTTGGTAAAGTTTAAATAAGGGGGTTTGCTGTTTCAGTCTGTCACTGCTGATCTACCCTTTAGTTCTTGTACTGGAAGGGTAATGGAACAGCTGTTTTCACCAACACACTACTCATGATTTTGTAGAACACTGTCCTTCCAGCCCCATTTTTCTTTCCAGGTTGAGGAATCTTGCTTTATCTAGTTGTTTGGCAGAATTTGGGGATTCCATCGTGGATCAGTTTACCCAACACCAGTCCTGCTGTCTCCAAGGGCGAAAAGGAGATAGCAGGGCTCACAGAAAGAGCTTTAAACTAGATTTGAAGCGGGAAAGGTCCTCACAAGAGATAAGCCTGGGGGCAGCACACCAGTGTTTGTGCTAGCAAGGTCCTACAGTCTGCTGTCTTTGTGGAGACAGGGTATGGAGATCCATGTGGCAGAAAGATGAAGGGTTATGGATGTATTAGAAACCATGGAAGCACCTGAGAATGGTCACATAGGAATTAGAGCTTCTCTCCACAAACAGGTAACAGGATCAAGAGCCCAACTGAAATGCACCCACACCAATGTACGCAGCACGGGCAACAAGCAGAAGTGTTACTGTCCAAAACACATTGAAGCTACATGCTCTTTGAAAACAATGCTCCACAGCCAAAGAGGAGTGCGCCAAGAAAAAAGGGACAGATGACACTGGAGGGAAGACCCCTGAAGTACACAGCAAACTAAAGGTTAGCTGGTAAGATGCAAGAAAGAATAAGTAACAGGCACAACAAGCAGAAACAGAGCAATGCTGCAAGAAGCAGCACTGTTCAGTGAACGCAGTCAAAAGCCTTTCCTCCAATGTGTATGAACACCAGCTAGGAATTTTTCTAAAGAAGTTAGAGAGGCAAAGGACATGGGAACCAAGAGAACAAGAAAAAAAAAGGAAGTTTCAAACGCCATGAAGAAAAGCAAACATTATGAAAAGACAGAGAGAACAGTACATTAAATGCACAAATTCTAAGACTAGACACACCTGTTAAATAGGTGTCACTATTAAATGAGGTGTCCTTATGCCATCTTTTGAATCATTAACTTAAGGCTTAACGTAACCTTCAGAACAGTATCTAGATCTTTGCCTGAAAACATCAAAACTTTACTGATCTGTGTAACACTTCATTCCAGTGGTTAATAGCCTTTACCACCAATAGGTAACAGCACCATTTTCTTGATGTGTTTCAGTACTACCTTGCTAATTCTAGCAATAATGCTCTTCTGTCCCAGGCCTGAATTGCTTATCTACTGTCAGCTCCTCAAATCTCATCCTAATTAAATCCAAAATGTAATCTTTTACAGAGGAAATGCAGTCTCTACATTTTTCCTCAGTATTTGATATTGCGTATTTTATAGAGGTAATGCATTTGTTAAAAATGCTTAAGTATCTTAAATATCCTCTGTCATCTATGCCTCTCCCCTTTAACACTAATCTTTAGCCACCTGCAGCTTTTTTTAAAAATCAGATTTTTATAGTTCCTACCAGATAAAAACACTGCATTTCCTGGTACTGAAACATGAGCAGCCTTAATATAAAATATGTACATGCAATTTCTCACTATTTTTCAGACCCTGCCATGTAGTTTCATTCAGCACACTAGTATTTCACATTTGCAAGTTTTAAGGCAAATATAATAAAGAAGCTTAATAGCGTGGAAAAGCCTAAAGACTTATTTAGAGTGAATGACAGCCGTAGAGATTAGGAGGAACAAATTGCTACAAGATAACTTCCATGAAGGGAATTTAGGGTGAGGTGAAAATGACAAAACCTGAATAGTAAAATCTGGCACTGACAGCAAAATTAACATCTCAGCTTTTCAGGGTGCAAATGAAAAGTAAAAACCACCCAGAACCACAGTATACCTTACCAATGGAAAGACAGAACAAGAATTACTCCTAAAGGACAAATCCCATGTTTATGGATATCACTGATTTTCTACTGATACAGCAGAAGGCTCATGAAGCACGGAATAAAAATATTGATGAAAGAAGAATTGAAAAAAAAAAAGAGTATAAAAAGAACTAAGAAGCTGGTGTTACAGAATGAGAAGATGCAGAGAGTACCTCAGGTGAAGCAGAAGACATCCAGAAGCCTCTTAACATCCTCAAAACTGGGGCAACGGCAACAAATTTGACATTACTAGCAGAAAAATCAGACCTGAAGTTTTACACTTAAATGCCCAAGCATTTTAAAATAACCAAACGTACGTGTAAAGCCCACTCAGTAACTCAGTACGTTCTATGGCCAGCAGATGGCATGTGTGACAAAACCAAACTACAGCTACAGTTAATTTCCGTATAAAGACGACTGAATAAGCACAACCAGTTAGCTTTCAAAGCTTAATACCATAAAACATGGCCGGTCATGGCAACAAGATATTTCCTAAATGGTTTTCTTTAAAATACTTACATCTGAGTTTGTCCAGTATTTTACCACCACACATGGTTGCTAACATCGCTTTCACCGAAAATACTGTCAGTTTCCCATGGCCCTCACTGTGGAGAAAAAATTACATGGTAAGTAATTACTACACAGAATGAGAAGTAACAAAAATACTTGAGGCTTAGGAATTAAATGCAAAAAAAGCCCTTCATTAACTACTAAGATTTGCCAAAACTTTTTACTGTAACTTTAAAACACTGACACCACTAACATTTTTAATAGGTTGGAACAGTTAACAAGTGTCTGATCACAAATCAAGTTCTCTTGCACAATTATGATAAACATACTTGGTGAATGCCAAGGTCTACTCTTGTCTTGCATGAAGTTGCTTTAAACTTTCACTCCTTGATCTAAACCCTGATGTTCAAATACACCTTTCATTCTAAAACTAGTCCAGTAATTGACAGTTAATGGAGAAGTCATGAGATATCCTGAATCCTATACCACGCAGAACAGGAATAATTAACATTGCTTTATTTTAATTTAATAAAGCTGTTGTGCTATCAGAACAGATGGTACATCTGGGGAATCATTTTCTAGTATCAGCAAGAGAAAACAAATTTGTCTCTATGGAAAGTATGCAAAAGCCCATTCAGCATGGTACGATACGTAAAACAGGCACATGTATTCTTCCTGTTAACAGGAAGGAAGATAAGGATGAAATGATGAGGGAATTAATTCACAAGAACCACAGGAGGAGGTTTGCTGGGGTGAAGCACAGCAGAATTGATGCTCAGTGCTAGACCAGGTGGCATGCATCTTGCCTTCCTGTCTCTTGAACTTCTGTCATTGATAGGACTAAAGACAGGACTCAGAAAACCTCCACTTTATGATACTACAATAGCCACAGAGTAGTGATCTCGGTATAAGTCCAGTGTTACTGTGAAGTCAGTTGAACATTGCTTTAGTGGTGTGTAAGGCAAAAGAAATGAGTGTAAACATGGGTAAGAGCTGTTGGAATTCTGAACAACTTATGCCAAAGAGAAACATACTGAGTCATTATCTTTAACTATATATAGCAACAGCGGGGCAGACTGACAATCCACCAAGGAAGTTAAAGTCACGGGTAAAAGGAGAAAAAGAATTAAAATAAGTTCAAGTAACTGTTTCTTCTCTTGAGGGTGCTGAGGCCCTGGCACAGGTTGCCCAGAGAAGCTGTGGCTGCCCCATCACTGAAAGTGCTCAAGGCCAGATTTGGACAGGGCTTGGAGCAACCTGGTCTAGTGGAAGGTGTCCCTGCCTGTGGCAGGGGGCTGGAACTGGATCAGCTTTAAGGTCCTCTCCAACCCAAACCAGTCTATGATTCCATAATGAACTGTAATTAACTGTATTGGAAGGATAATTTGTACTATCACGGAAAATACGATGACAGGGAAAATACATGATGGGTGTTAGAAGGGATCTAGAAAAAACCCAACTTCTCAGTGGAAATGAGATGCATACTTAACATTTGCACTTGGACGACTATCACTTATAAAGTGTTAAAATTAGAATTATTCAAAGTAAATATTGGCTCCTGGTATTGAAGTAGTAACAAGGTCTAATGTCAGTGACAGACGAGCAACCAGATGGAGATATCAGGAAGCAACAAAATAACATTTTTCCCCTTTTCACACTCAAAGTTAATATGCAAATATTATCTTCTGCTAACATTTCACACTCCATGGTGAGGGAAAGGCTCTCAACCTTTCTCAGGCTGAGAAGTGCCTGAAATACAACATGCTATTTCTGTAATACAGAGTCAAAGAATCTTTCCAATATCCCCTCTACAGAGACGAGGCAATCTCCTAGAGCTAAAATTGCAGGAAGAGCTCTGGAGAGCAATAGTGATTCAAAGGCCACCACTTTGTTGATATCCAGTCCCCTTTTAACAGCTCTTCAAGCCTTGACCTCCACTTTTATCTGAGCCGATCTTACTAGTTAATTCAAATCTCCTTAAGTTATAGTTTCAGGCCCCTTCTTTTCTTTTTAAGACATTCATTTTCTTTCAAATGAAAGTTCAGCTTTGAATTCATTTCCAGGAAAAACAAGTTACTAAAGTCATCAATATCTCCTCTCAGGACACAAACTTGCCCTTGCAAAGGTATTGTATGGTGCCTTCAGATATTAAGACTGCTTTTGCTGACATTCTGTTTATTAATCAAGAAAAACCTCCAAACTCCTCCCTCTGCAATCTAGTAGAGGTGTTATTAAGCAACATGCCAAAAAATGATTTTTGTACCAATGCAATTCAATCTGCTGAATTCCCCATGGAAATGAAAAAGGACAAAACTTTCAGTATAGTTTTAAAACTCCGATAACAATTAGAAGTTCTGAGGATTTGAAACAGAACTGGAGGACTTGCTTAAAAAAGACTAGGCCTGTGAGGCTTCTTCAAGTTGCCTGAAGGAAGCATCATCCTCTACATCTTCCTGACCAGGCGGTCTGTAGCAGACACCCACAGGAACAATGTCCACGTCCGCCTTCCTACTGATCCTGACTCCAGCTCCAAGCTGGCTCATCATCTATCCCCAGGCAGAGCTCCATGCACTCCAGCTAATCTGCCATGTAAAGGGCAACTTCCCTCCTTGTCTGTCCCTCTAAAAGAGCCCACTGCAGCACTCTAGTGGTGTCAGCTCTCCTACTGTGTCCTCTTAAGAGAAATCAGACCTCTATTTCCTCCTGTTTGTCCCCCACGCTGCACACAACGTACAGCCACTTCAGAGAGTCACCCAGTCATGCTAATTGCCCAGAAAAGGCACAAGAGCTTTCTGCTCAGCACTGCAGCCATTTCCTTACATATGCTTGAAATGAGCCCTCTGTGCCGACTATGAGGCTCTTCTTAATCACATCCCTCCACACCTTGCCCACTAACTCACTTCCTCACTTGTTTGTTGGTCATTTTCTCCCTCCCCCTTACTGCACACTGCTTTACTGCCAGCATACAGTGTGGTGTGATATCTGCAATTTAAAATGAAAAAATAAGATGGAGCAACTAAACCACTGACAAATTAAATGTGATTTCTAGAAACAATGAAATAACAAATGACTGCCCTGACACAGCCAGATGGGGCCAGGGAATGAGCTCTTGGATGCCAATAGTGAGTCAGGGACCTTGGGAAGCCCTGAGAGTCTATTGGGAAAAGCAGACCAGGAACAAACTGTCAAACACCCACGCAAAGCTCTGCAGGAAAAAGCAGCAAAGAACATTGTACCACAGCCATTCTTCCTTAACTCACCGATGATGCTGTATGAGCCATCATTTCTGCACTATGGTCAGGGTTGTTCTATGGGTCTCAGTGAAATGTTCATTGTGGGTGTTTTTCATACTTACCTAACAGAAACTCTACCTTAAATATTTCCATAGGGAAGAGGTTAGTCAGCTCTTTGATTCCTGAACCTATCTGGTGGAATGTTGGCGATGTTACCCCCAGCACCATGTTGTAAGAAGCTTAATGCACTATGTCCATTCAAGCAACCACATAGCTACCCCAGTGCTGCCATTCCCCTGCAGCCGGCTACTTCTGGGTTAAGTTAATGCCTGCCATGTTGACGAACTCCTAGAGGGGGAGCCCCAGCCCTGCCTCTCCACTTACTCCCGATTCTCCCACTGCACAACAGCGCAGCATCCCACCTTCTCTCTCAGCCGCATGTGCCAGCTGGAGGAAGCTAAAGATAAGCTGTTGTACTATGCTGGGATCCAGCTTGCTGCTTTGGCTCCAGAAAAGGCAGAACTTGAAGGGTTGAGGGCAGCAAGGGAGAAAAACATATCTCAACTAAAGCCTCAATCTTTTGAACCAGCTCCCCAAAACACGACCATATCTATTTTTAAATTCTTTATTTTCTAATGTGACCTGTCTCTAACCCTTACAGCTTGTCTCACAACTAATAGCAAATGAAAACTCAACAGAGAAATGCACATTTGATTCTGTTGCTGTAGCAGTCTTCCTGCTCTAATCTTTGCATTGGTTTTACCTGCCCTCAGTGAGACAGGGACTATTCTGAAGTCTTAGACTAATTTGGGGGAAACCTAGCTCCCTTTGGTGACAATAACAAGTTACATTAGGAAACGATCAAAGCCTGGACATCACAACAGAACAACTACTGGGCATATTCAGTACTGCAAATTGTCTTGGGTGAAACTCCTCAGTCTGTGACACAGTGTCCTGGCCACAAGCAGTCCTCTACTTCAGGAGAGAGGGCAAAGGCAGAAGAAAGATAAGACTGAAATAATAGCTGGCTGTGAGAAACGCAAGACAAAAAGTAAGGAGTGCTAACTGACAGTGGAACCAGAGAATCCCCCAGAGACACACCTACTGAGGAAGACTAGCAGATCAAACCTTGAAGAAAGAGGCTGAGAAAGAAACTCATAAACCTGTATGCAAGGAAAAACCTAGACAGGATCCTGAACAAGAAATCAGGCTTCTTCCAGCCAAGAAACGAGAATTAGCCTTTATGGGATCATAGTACGTTAGAAAAGGTTGCAAGCTGACTGCCAAAACAAGGTAGCATTATAAAACAGTCTTGTTGATCAGGGTGCAATAAAACACTTTCACTTTTTAAAACAGTGCTATACCACCATGAGGTTAACATTATGTTCTATCATAGCGTGCAGAACACAGTTTTACTTTGTCTTCAGTTCAGATACACAGCTTACAGCAATCTGCAAGGTCCAGAAGGCACTAACCTATCTTTCTTAATAAATCAATTTTTAAGACAAAGCATCACTGCTGTGGCAACATAAATCTCTGCAGGCACTACTATGATATTAAATATATCTCTGTGTGTGCACAACACAATTCCATGAACTTGAGAAACAGCATGTGGACAGTTTGCCAAAGACTCGTGCAGTTGTTGGCTGCATTCACCTAACTTAAAGAGAAAATTAGTTTAAGAATACAACTAGAAGAGTTACTAGCCTGTCATATGCTGCTATCATGAAGTTGAGGAGGAGGCTGATGGATTGCTCTACACTGATTTGGTGAGTAGAAGGAAGGCGTTTGTTTAGCTGGTAGTAGATGGATGAAATAATTGTTTCTAGTCGAGACACGTTGATCTCTGTGTTATGATCCAAAGTGTTAAGGCCATTATCTCGGAAGGCTTCAATCATATTCCAGATATCAACAAGATGAACTAAAAATAAAGGAAAACAAATTAACTTCTATTCTGTAAAGCATGCAAGCTTACTGTTACGGTACTATTTCCGAACACTGTTAGCTTTTATTTTGGAATGAACAGTTACTTATTTGTTTTCAAAGTGAGAGACAGACTCTTGATATTCACTCATAGTTCGTGTCAGCTAGTTTAACATAACAGATCTGTGCCCAGATATCTTGTGGGACTTCTATCCCACCCTTAAACATCTGGGTGCTCTGACAGAAAAACATCATATAGGAGAAAAGCGGTCTTCTGTCATCATGCAGTGCGGTTTAGCAGTTAGGTAGCGTCACTTGAGGACTTCAGCCACATTCTAAATCCACTACAAACTGGTTACAATAATTTTGAACAGCCTTATGATAACCAGTAGTTGAGTATTGAAGGAGGAACTTGATGTTCCAGTTAAACTGTGACTGTTTCCAGTTGATCCAGTTGCCAAGTCCAAAGCACAGTACTTTGTAAACATAGGCCTAGAACTCCAAAGTGTTTCCCTAAATTACCCTGCCTTATCTTAGCACCTATCTGAAGAAGTGTTAACAACACAGAACGTTTTCCAAACCCACAGTATGAGATCTGCAGAACCACATTAAATAATATTTTTTTAATGTTTCAAAGCTTGAAAGATAGGCATGATAATGGGAGAAGACAGGATCAGCAGTAATCCATCAGTCCAAACTGAGTGTGAGCCAACAGTTACAAAGGACAGACTGATTTGCTAACTTCACAAGTTTTGTTAGCTTCCCTCATTCATCAAAAATGGTCTGAAGTAAGGTGTGATCTTTAACATTTCTTTAATAAAACTTGTCTTTACATTTTTCACATAAATACCACACAATGATAAAAGACAAGGCACGTATTTACACCAAGCATATGCCCCAGATCACCCTGTGGTCCAGACAAAGACCATAAATGTACAGCCTCATCTACACCTATAGGTACCGTAAAGGTTACTTGAGGCATATGCGTTGCATCAGTGAATTGGGCTCAAGGTGTGCAATGTACTATAATAAGCATTTCTTAATATCTCTCTACTGATCAAGAGAGATTTTTAATATAAAAGCATGAATTACAGACACAGACTAATGCTTCTCCACAGGAATGAAAAATCTGTAATCCATACATCACACTAAAGGCACCGCAGGTACTGCCACACAGCCCCAGGACACACACCCCCTGGGGCCAACAGCGGAATGGAGAAGATACAGTTTGCAGTGTGCAGTTGCCCATGTCCTCTGCAGGACTGCTCAGCTGTTGTGTCCTCCTCCACACCAGACACACACTAACTCCACTTTTCTGACAGGAGGGACCGACTCTTGTGTACATTCTTCTGCTCCACTTTTTGCTGTGTCCAATTCAACTCTGGTAGCAGAATGCAAAGTCATGTCACCTACTCACTCGTGACACAAATCTTTGCTTTGGTGAGCTACCCAAGGCCAAAGACCCGCGGAAAAGAATGACAAAACTTACACTGACTAGTATGGTATGAACTTTAAAGAATCCTTCACAGCTGATACATTTCACATAGGGCACCATGACCAAATCCAGACACTTTCACGCCAGTGATGGGATTAACACATCACCAAACCCATTCCTGTGCCTACTTGTCAGGTAGTTTGCGGTACATTGTGATGGAACAGGACCTCAAACAGCTTGAGACTGCCTGCACCAAATACTTCGGGCAACCAAAATATGTCAAGCTGGCCCATATATTTTAAATTTTTGAATCATTAAAAAATAAAACTGAAGATGTTACACTGTATTGGACAAAGATTGCTGTCTCTTTTTAGTTATATTTTTTCATCTCTGATTAAAGTAACAACTACCATCGTCTAATAAAATGTTTGCTTACTCTTGCTATACTTAAAATTCACAGGGATAGAACATTTGAAACAATCATGCATGAGAAATTTTTGAAGGTAAAGAGTAATTATAACTTACGATTACATCTTTTTTGTACAAACCGCAGTTTACAGGCTGTTCGATACGTGGAAAGTCTGATGACATCAAAATTCTGCGCTCCTATGAATAAAAAAAAGTTTGCGTGTTTCTTTCCTCTGTAACAGACAGCTTATCTGAGAGAATTACTTCAAAACCGGTATGACTGTTTCTTTGTCATATGAACCTAACAAAGATTTTTACTAGATATCTCATGGTAAAGTGATTTCCAGCAGCATATTATAAACTGAGCCAAGTTTGACACTGGTATGAGTATCTTAAAAGCAAGGATCAATCAGTGAGTGGGTAAGGAAGAGGATTGTTCTGCTGTTGGAAGACATGCACACAGGAGATAAGAGGTGGTGGGGGGGGGGGGGGGGTTAGTCCTCCCACCACCACCTGCATTGCAGACCCATCAGGAACACGCTTTTGGTTTCCTAGAGAGATTCAGATCAGGTAAGCAGCAGAAGAAATAGCATAAAAGAAAAACATATCCTCACCAACAAACTTCCTCTTCAAGATGTGTGTTATACCGTTGAAGAATGACACATTGCAGAAGAGGTGAATGCTATTAGCTGTCACCAGTCTGTACCACATCTACCAGTTTCAGCAACTACTCTGAGCATTGCAAACTTGAGGAATTTCAGAAAGTTATGTTAACTCTCTGACAAACAGACCCGTGTTCCTTCTAAAATGACCAGAGATGACAAATCATGTGGGGATGATAAATGACACTGGCTTAAAGTCCAGTATTGTTCATTTTAATTTGGAAGGAGCCAACAAGTCAATCCCATTAATCATAAACCAAAATGCCTTTTAAATGGCTCACATCTCAACAGCATCAGTGGCTGTGACCTACAATCAATATATCTCTGAGATGTAGGCTGAAATCATCCACGTGCACATGGGCAATGGCATTGATGCCCATGGCTCCTGTGCCTCCTGTATTCTCACTGGAATGCCCAGAAACAGGATCTGCAGCAGTCTGTCCTTCCCTCAAGAGCCAGAGCCTCAATGAATGGAGAACTGAGAAGTAGGGATAACCGACTTGAAGAAAGACTTTTAAAAGGTACCTAAAAAAAAAACATAAACCCACAACCTCCCAGAGAAGATACCAGATTAGTGTACTGGGGGGGAAGGGGGTCTTGCTCAAAGGTGATAACTTATTCCCTCCTACATTCTGAATTCAGAAACCAACTTGCAAATACCAAATTTTAATTACCTTTATGTATTCACCCACTGACTCACTGATGCAAATTTAAGAAAGTATTCCTGTCTTTGAGATATTTCATTGCAATTTTCCAAATACAACACAAAAGCATCTGCACACATGCCAAAGCATCTGCTTGTTCTTAGAGACCTAGGTACCGTGTCTCTAAAGAGATGTACAAGGATTATCCATTTTCATCTCTGATGCAGAAGGGGAGGTGAAAAGGCTCTCAAGACCAGCAAAGAGGCTGACCAACTTCCAAAGGCTCCCCACAACAGACGACCTAAGAGTGGCAATAGACTAGCTAATATCCAAGATGGGTTCTACTTGGTAGTATGGTACAACGAACCTAAGTGGATTACTTTCCAGTATCATCTTTAGAAAACTAGTCTCAGCTGTATTTCAGGAAAGTACTTGGCCAGGTAACACAAGCTGGAGTATTCAGATCCAAGGCTACACAAAATAGGTAATTTTGTGTTTTCTATGCAACATCCTTTCAGAACTCTCAGTTAGGGTGCTTACTTCTGTCTTTCAAACCCCAGAAGGCATTTCCAGAGACCACAAGACTTCACAAAATTCTTAGTCTATATATGCATACGAAACATATGTATATTTATACATACATAAAAGGTCATTTAACAACTATAAGCAAAACCAGAGTCATCCATCTTCTGTTCTTGTCTGCCTGTATCACATCATTACCACAAAAGCTTCAACAAGGTCTTTCTTCTAAACTATCTGAAGATGAAGTGGGGTCTGTTTTCAAGACAATCTATGTAGCTCAGAATCACAGAATGGTGGAGGCTGGAAAGAATGGAGAGAATGGTTCGGCCAGGCTGAAGATCAGCCTGGCCCAACATCCCTGCTCAGGCAGGGCCAGCTACAGCAATCTGCCCAAGACTGTATTTAGTTAAGTTTTGAGTATCTGCAACAATGGAGACTCCACAACTTCACTCAGGAACCTCTCCCAGTAAAGATGTTTGTCCTCATGGTAGATGGAATTTGCTGTGTTTCAGTTTGTGCCCACTGCTTGGTACTCTGCCACTGGGCTGAGAAAAGTGCAGCTCCATCTTCTTTATACCCTTCCATAAGGTAAACTCGGTATGTTTTCTACACTTCAGAGAAATTTGAACAGCTTGCATAGAATTCTTGCCCATCAGACCACTCCATAAGTACTGCAAAACCAACACATACATCCCTGTGGGTAGCATGTCCAGTGTGGGTGAATGCCAAGGTCTACTCTTGTCTTGAATGAAGCATTATCTGAACACTTGAGCAAATTTGTATGTTGAGCAACAACAAATGGTCACTGAAAGCATTGATTTTACACATCACACATCTCTGTGTATGAAGCTCACCTAGAAAGGCAAACATTTATGTGTCTACTTGACAGTGAGATACTCCACCACAGGACAGGTGAAGCTTGAAGCCCTTAGATTTCTCATACTGATATGCTGAAGAGCCTCATAGAGAAAGGTGATTCAGAATGTCTGTGCACCAGCACTTTCCCTGATAGTGAATAGCAAGGCCACAGCTGCACAGACACCTTGTACACAGATAATCAGAAGAATTCAAAATATTTTTGATGATATAGCCTAAGCTAAAAACTAGCAAGTCAATCTGCACTAAATGACCACAAGATGACTAGAACACTTGAAAGTGATGAGACAAATGTCAAACACTGATGCATCATTCAAAGCATTTCTAGTGGAGAAGTACTATAGTCATTTTAAAACATTCTGATAAGGTTTCCCAGGATATCACACACAATTCAGTCATCTTTGCTCACGTAAAACTGAACAAAGGCAGAGAAGAAGGGGAGAGAAGGTGTACAGCAGGCAGACTACAGGAGTTCACTTCTGCCATATGCTGAGCAAGCCCAAAGGGACCCGGCTATGAACTCAAACACAGAGCAAGCTGCAAAGCTGGGGAGAAATACTATCCAAGACTGCTCTCACATGACAGGAAGCAGATATAAATTAGCCAGGAATGAAACTGTTCCTGAAATGATAAGCTGCTTATAACCACAGTAAGAATGTTGCTCTGGAATTCCTTCAATAAAATAGCATGAATATATTATTGGTTTAAGACAGACCTTCACCAGCCTATAATTGGAACTACAGGACACACTTGCCTAACTCTGTGTTTAGTTCAGCCCTGTGCTCCCATAGGAAGGTAAAATAATACAATGCCATGCAAACATACATCCTTTCACATCTAACTGCACGTATCTTCATAAAAGGCTATGTCTCATTCCTTTAAATTATAATATCTCTGGACAGGCATTTGATATTTGTAACAATGATAGCCTCTCCTTCAGAGAATGGTCCTGTGCAAAAAACAACCCCCCAAACCCCCCAAAGTGTTTCTCTCCCAGCATTGTGGTGCCTTTCTTATTTTTAAGTTAAAAGGCGATCTTCCTGTTATCATTAATTATTTTAATAGTTGTCCACAAACTTTAGATATTGCCATATATGAGGAATGTGAATGCTCCTTAAAGAAGCATCACAAAATCTAGTAATGAATTTGTGACCCACCTCATTTTCTCCTCCTGAGCAGCACCCAGGAGCACCCAGGATACTTTTCACTAGATGAGGCAATGGTTTTGTAGAAACAAGATGCAAATGATCTGTTAAAACTATCAAAGTGAAGCTCTCAGTAAAGAATAAATGACATTATATCTTCACATTTCTTACTTACTCATTTCCATGAACAGCTGTCTCTTCTCTGCCATTGTCCTCCTCCTCTTCCCACTCTCCTCAATCATTCTGAAGACAAAAATGGCAAACACTGTTTGTGCTAGAATTTCTATTACAAGAGCAACTTACTGTGAACAACATTATTTTATCCCTCAACTGAAACAGTTTGATTATATTTGGTAAATTAAACACCAGCAGTTAGACATGTCTTCATAACAACTGTGTTCCATAAGGGAGAGATACACTTCAGACTTAACAATACCTTTTAAAGAGGTGCACAGCACAGGAAACATTAATTCTAAACATTTTATTTTATAAACTTCAGTTTGCAAAACTCAGAACACATACATATGTATAGCAGTATCATGTAAAGAATTCATTTGCGTTCAAAGAGATTTTGTTTGCAAAACACAAAGTAAGGAAGACCTTTCCAAGAGCAGTCAAGGCAATGGAGACTTTGGTGTTCAGAAGGAGAAAGCATATGGCATTCCGTTCCTGGCTGACAGATTCATAATGCTCCTCTTTCCTGCCCAGGGGTTTTGTGGGGATGGTGGTTCTGGGGGTGTGGGGTTCTGTTGTCTTTAAACACAAACCTGTAAGAATTCTTTTACCTTTGAAACCTGGAACGCCAGCTCAAATAGTATTTGTTGGAGAAGAAAAGATCTTAAATATAATTAAGGTGGAAAGAAAAAAAAAAAACAAACCCATAGAGTTTGGTCACAAAGGCCTCCCTATGAGGAAAACAGAATAAAGAAGGGACAGCAACATAGTGGAACTTACACCCCAAGGTAAGAAGGCTCAAGGACAATTTAGTACCTCTCACGGCTTACTTCACTATGTAGTCCTAATGACAGATGCTAATTTCAGTCAACTCCAGTGGGGAAAAAAAAAAAAGGAACTTGATTCAGTATCAGTGTAAAATTCCACTTAAAATTACTACAATATATTATTCTTTTGGCACCAGATTCACCAACTCATTCAATGTTTTTTTAAAGGTTTTTAAAAAAGGGTGGAGAGGGG
Organism: Pezoporus occidentalis; assembly: GCF_034315485.1. Classification (NCBI taxonomy): domain Eukaryota; kingdom Metazoa; phylum Chordata; class Aves; order Psittaciformes; family Psittacidae; genus Pezoporus; species Pezoporus occidentalis. The sequence continues at coordinate 458,779 of NW_026914330.1, read as the reverse complement.
TCAAAACCCACCAAACACTTATTCTACAATTACAGCAGGAAGCTAGTCAGCTCACCCTCATGCAACATGGCAGTACAGATTTCATTAGGCTTAAATGTCAACCAAGGAAAAGAAAGTCATGTCTTGGCACTTAATATACACTCTGTGATTAACAGTTTCTATCAGCAGTTGTCCATTGCCTGCTAATTATTCCCTTGTGAAGATCTCTCAACACATTCATCTCAAAAGCTACCAAAAGCCTTATTCCTTAACTGTTCATAAAAGGAAACTAAGGGTACGGTTGCACAAAGTAATCTGCAAATATATTTTATGTCCTTATTTTTTTCCTATGTTAGAAAACCATACACTCTGAACAAACATGCTTCTGTGTTTTGTATTTGTTTTAACACGGATAAACCTCAATGGCAATTTTGTGGATTTTTTTTTCCTGCTTCCTCAAATTCATTTAAAATTAAATAAATATAGCCAAATAGAGTGTCTTATCTTCTCAAACAAGGTTATTCACAATGCATTATCTCGAGCTGTACTTCACTGCAAACTGCAGCAGGTGTTCAAAGAGCTGGGCATGGGGAAATTGCCTGCGTGATTCATGCTGTTCTCTCACAAGTTCCAGTTATCCTCATACAATGGCCCAAGCCAAAGAGTTTCTGGAACTACTCTTCTCTTTGTTTCCTCATCACATAAGACATGCCTGTGTCATCTTGAAGGATGCCAGAGACTGTACAAGCTTTATTTCAAGTGCTAGCACCTTCTAAATTGCACAACAGATGGATTCCAAGGGGTAGATTAGTTATTTGAGCTTTTAAGTTGTCTTTAGTAAAGTCTATTTTATCAAGACATACAGGACAATGGCACTTGAATCTTCTGCAGCACCAAAAAAAAACCAACAAAACCCCCCAAAAAACAGTACTACTAGATCTTCCTGTCCTTGGGCTTTGGGTGCATGCATCCCTCATCCCACCTGCCTAACCGTCTGCTTCCAAACCAGTCTCATCTCTCTGCAAAGCTTGAACTAGTCCTTGTGATGTCCAACAGCTGGGGAACCTGCCTCACAGCAGAGAAAAAGAGTGATACTAGAGACACCATAACCATCATTTCCTCTAGCAATCACCTTCCAAAGCCCATGGAGTCCAGCCAAACCCACCAGAGCAGCCACCTGCTGTGCCTTCACAGCAGGCACAAAGAAAGATGCAATATGTTTTTTCTTGCTGGTTGGTAGCACAATGTCCAATGCTCCCGTTCCCCACTACCACTCGAGAAGGTGGGCAAGTAGCACAGACAGGACTAAGGAAAGGCCTGAAGGCAGCAGTGAAGCAGGATATGCATATATGCCTACATACATACAACATACCTACAGCAATGAAGCGGTAGGTATATTTTATTATACATATAATACTGTACATTAAGGGCTGCATTGCTGTCTGGTAACATATATTTAAAGTCATGATATTACCATGACATCAATCTCTTTCCCTACAGACACTTTATGCCTTGCAGGTGTCAGGATTTGAGTGTTTTTTAGAGGTCATTCAAGCTGCACGGACTGCAGTTATAGAACACTATCATACATAATTCACAGCTAAGCAAGTTATGCTGACCAAGATACATACTTTAAAAATTTTTTAGTAGCTAGCAATACCCTTCATGCTCTCTGCAAAGCAAATGGGTGAATTATTTGTTCAGCAATGTCCTTGAAATGAGATCTGAATAAGCAAACTGGTCTCTCCATGATTATGAAGTGCTGCAGGGACACATCAACAACACAGCTCAGCCTGACTGACCCATAGCTGAGGAATTGTCTTGTACAGATTTTTCAGGCATAGTCTCAGGAGAATCATGTCCTAAGGAATGTTGTCTCAGGACCTCCCCCGAGTCTCTTGCCTTTCCTGAAAGGAGCAAAAGATTGGAAATTTTCATTAGGTGAACAGCTCAATAGTCAGGTACCTGCTCATTAAAAAAAAAAAAAAAAAACAAAAAAAAACACCAAAAAAAAACCCCAAAACCACTATGTAGATTTCCAAGCTCTCACTGCTGATTCTTTCCAGCTATTATCTGAGAGGCGGTAAACATCTAAGAAATGATCTTTCTGGGCCAGAGTTACACATTCTGAAGACAAACAGTCTGAGTGCAGAGAGAAGAGACAAGGTGGCAGGTATTTGGAAAAGTTGTAGAAATTACATTAGTCATATGAGATCTATTGGAATAATTCACAATCCCGATATTAAAGCCTGAACAATCAGATGCAGAAGGGTCCCTTTACTGATGAAGCTAGGAAGAAGAAAGATGTAAAGTCTATCTCAAGTTCAGTCTATCTCAGTCAAAGATGTAAAATCTATCTCAAGTCCAAATCAGGAATGAGCTTAAACAAGAATAACTGCAATTTTGCTGAGGACGGAAATTGCAGTTCCCATAAGAAAAGAGGAAAGGTAAACTGCAGTTTGTTCTGCCCTGGGTTTTGTTTGGTTTGGGGTTTGTTAGCTTGAAGGGGGTGGGTGGGTTTGGTTTGGGGTTTTGGTGGGGATTTTTTTGCTGGTTGTGAACTGTTGTGTGTTGTTTTGTTGGTGTTTTTTTAACATCTGTAGCATAATGCATGAGCAAAGTGCCAAGACATACGCATTGATTGGAATGACAAGGCAGACAAAAGTTCTCAAGATGGACACTCACCTTAAAATGGACACATGGAGGAAAAACACTCAAATATATTTAGGTAGCAAAAAAGGACAACATGAATGCACTGGGGATTCTCCAGTATCACACAACATGTTCAAATACATTGTTCCATTCCATTTTATCCTTCACATTTTGTGATGAGCTGCTTCTGAACACCTGGTATCTACTTCATCATTCCTCAAACTCCAACAGATCCACAATCCCTGGGATAAGGAGTACGCATGGACCAACATCTGTCTGGGAGAACAGTGTTGCATTTCTGTTCTGTCTTTAGCGTATGCTACCACTTTAGTATGTGCTAACTATATAGCATACGCTATAAAATCATGCTATGCTGAAGAAGACCCAAACCCATGCCTACAGTAACCACGCACTATATTGCTACAAAAACGACAGCAGCAACATGCATCTAGAATGTTGTCGTTTACACTGCAACAGAAGAAATTTCTTATACATCAAAAAACCATCAAAACAGCAACTTCGGACCTGAAGATTTCTCTAACAGGAACCCAGATCAAGTCTGTTGGACTTGAGTTATAAGAAGAATTCAAATAAAATGCTAAAGAGGGATTCAGAAGAAGCAGCATGCCTGGTCACGCTGAAAAGCCTAAATTATTTTATTGCTATGTTCTACTAAGAGAATAACATTTCATTGCTATGTTCTACAAAGAGAATTAACAGCACACTGATGGGCCCAATCCAGCTTGCCAAGGCAGTATCATGCCTCCAAAAGGAACCCGAAGCAGATGCACAGGGAAGAAGACAAAGGATTTGGAAAACACACACAAAAACCTCCTAAGGACTTCCTTTCAAGTTCCTAAAGTTTGCTATGCCAAGACATCCTGAGCCAAAGTGATTCTCTGTGTTTAGTAACCATAACCAGCTTTTTCCCCCACAAGGCTGTGTTTGTCCCTTTACTACCCATAAACTTCTGACACTCAGCAACACCCTCCAGCAAGAATTCCCAAGTGTGAAACCCACAGCTCAACAAGTAGCCTCCGTCCTCCTACCAGATTCACAAACCTCACAGTTCGGCTATCAAGAGGTACAGATCAATCACTACCCACCCTCTCCATGATATTCATGACTATAGATCTCCAACCTACCTCCTCCCTAGCTCCTTGTCTCCATACCAAGAGACCATAACTTATGTTAGCATGCCTTGTACCGAACACTCCCTGCGCTCCTGTAAGCCCAAATCAACACAGGCATGTCAAGAAAACTGAGCAGCCAAGGGAAGGTCAAATGAAGGGGGGTTGACTACAGTAATTAACATGTATGTAAGTAAGAAAAGCCTTCTCCATTCAGATAACCACAATAGAGTGATCAGGAGGTGACATGTAAAGATCAACAGCGGACGGCAGCCTTGCATAGGAATGACAGGCCACAAGCAGCAGTGCAGGACACACAGGACAACATTATTTGACTTTGGCAATCTGAGAAATGAGAAGTAGGGACCAAAAGTGCTGCAGAAAGCAGAAAAAACAGTTCTTCCAAAATAAAGCCATTTTGAATTGAAATTTTCCTCTACCACATAAACACAGTAATGAAATGCATTTCGTTTCTCTGTGCCTTTCGGATCATGTAGCTACATGTCGTCTGAAGGTGCAAAGACCAACAAACACTAGAACTTGGAGATGAAGAGCCCATGCAGGAATCAATACAGGTTCAAAAGATGAAATTAAAAGGGAGTCTTAATATAAAACTACCCTAAGCATTAATCAGACTTTTATGAAAACAACAGTAAACACTGTGTCTCAGTGCATGTATTTGAAGGGGAACAGCCAAGACTGACAGGGAAATGTTAAACCCTAACCTCAGCGTTTCTTTCAGCACAGTCTTAAACTGCATACACAAATACCAAAGATACCAGGCAGCATACTGTGGTTTGGCCATAGTACAACATGCTCAACCTCCATCGAGTCTGAGGCTTTCTAATGTTAGACAGTACAATTGTTTCCTACAGACCAGGCCTAATGATTCCTCACTTTTTCCCCTTATACTTCCTGCCTTCTATCCTCCAAGTAAGGTAAAGGGTAAAGTTTATCAAAAGAGCCTACACATTAAGATATCACAACTTGGGATTAGTAGTGTTTAATTAAAGAATCTGCTCTCTTCCTTCCCTCACTGTAAATCGCCACCGAACCTCAGAAAAACTACACAGGCAAGTGAGGTTCCCTGAAGGTCCTTGCAGCAAAAGAAGTCTCACTTGCCAGCAGAGACAGTTCAACTTCTTGAAAGTCAAGTACTTTGAATCCAGATAATATTTCCTGCTATTTGTATAAAGCTAGAAATCAAACACCTCTGAATTTCACAAAAAACTCTAAGATCACTTCTAACTGTGTTCAGAGTTACCATACATTAATTATTCTGAAAAAGCTGGATTCTGCTTTAAAGGTCAGGGTTAAAACTGTAGCACTGTGTCATCTATTCTACAGTTCTTGTGCAGGATCAAGAAACCTGTAACAATCCATTCTGCACTCTTGGAAATGTATACTGGTGTGGGTTTTGTTTATTTTAAACAAAAACGTAAGAATGGCCATACTGTATCAGACCAGAATGGGGTGCCTCATCATCTTTCTGCTGCTTTTAGACTCATAGCTGACTAGCTCCAAGTTACACTTTCTCCTGCCTCCACACCCATTTCTGCATTGGATGAGACATCAACAATCCTCAGATACCATCCCCTTCCTAGGCAGAAGAATCTGGAGGCTAACTGTTGCTTGCACAGAGATCACTCATGTCAGGTCTTTATCACCTTCTACTATCTCTTTGCTACTTCATCATCTGTTTTCAGAAATGAAGGAGACACAGCATAGAGCATTCAGTATGTAGGCACACCACTGCTTTAGAGAGCAGCAATAACAAGATTCTTGTCTTCTTTTTTAAGAGATGCTTTACAGTCTTAACAGAACATAAAATAATATTTAAAATTAATATTAATTTAATAAATTATCTTTATTATTTCATATATCATGTATTTTAATATATTTTAAAGAATATTAAGTTTGGGGTGTTTTTTTGGACATAACTGAGCATTGGTCTGAAGCTTGCACGAACTATACTAAGCAGTGGGACACTATTCCTAAGGGACATTTAGGAGCGGATGTATAAACCTAGGACTGCTCCTCCTCCCCCCTCTCCCTTATTTGCGTAACTTCACATGCCTCTACTCTGGCCAGTAAAAGGAGATGAAATTCAACTGCTAACAGAGTCCTTCTAAACTTCTTAATAACTGGCCTGCATTTTTAACACTATTTACTTCAGCACACACTTTACTGTTCACCTCCCGTTACCATGTGTGATTATACCCTGCTGTTCATGATAATGACAGAGTTAACCTGGGCACCATGTGACTACAAGGTCACACTGTATTGATCTCTGACTCCTCAGCTGTATTTGTCTTCTACCCCCAAATGTAGCCTTACTCTTAGGAGTAGAAAGTTGCATTTTTCTTACCTCTACCCTACACTGAAGCATTCTTAGCAATAAGATAATGTGTTAGTCTGGTTTTGTTTAGCTTCCCCTTTCCTCACTCCAAATTAGAAATCGTTATTGTGTGATACAAACCAAATCTACTTTCTCTCTTACTGCTAAAAAGAAACAGAAATCATGGGCAAAGTAAATACGGTACAACCGAATCACAAAAAAAAAAATCAGAGGTCTACCGATAGCTTACATGCTGAGTGAGACCAGGAGATCTTCAAAACATACAGAATTGGTGCACATATAAATAATGGATTAACAACACTAGAATTAGACGTAGGAAAAAAAATCTTCACTACGAGAGTAGTAAGACCCTGTCACAGGTTGCCCAGAGAAGCTGAGGCTGCCCCATCCCTGGCAGTGTTCAAGGCCAGGTTGGATGGCACTTGGAGCAACCTGGTCTAGCGGAAGGTGTCCCTGCCTGTGGCAGGGAGGTTGGAACAGGATGATCTTTAAGGTCTCTTTCAACAAACACCATTCTGTGATTTTATGGGTCTCTGAATGTAATCCTTTAGCTTTAATACACCCAATTCAACCAAAGGCTGAAACTTCCAGTGCTTAAAGAAATATGCCTAAACACAAACGATCTGTGTTGTCACCAGTCCCTTTAGAGGGGAAAACCTAAAATCTGATAAAGGTGTGAGCTGCGCACACAGAGGTGTTACATGATGAACATCCTGTTTTGCTAGTCCCACAAAAGCAGTATCATCAGATAACTTACTCTGCTTCCACTCATGCTGATGCGACAATGAAGTTACATGGTCAGTCCTGGATGATTTCTATTGGTATTTGTTCCTCAAAAAGCTTTTTGTAACCTTTGGCAATCTGGAGAGGACACTTGTACTCTGACAGCTCTTGGTTCACTTAAGGATAGGACTAGGAGTAGGCTGAACCCACTGCGTTTTTTCCTTAAAGGCTGTTAAAACCAAATGCAGTTGCATTTTCATGCCAGAGCCAGCATCTTCTGGCTGGATGTCTCCCAAAGTTCCAACGATTCTTGTAAGTGTGGGAAGCTGGAAGTAAAAGTTCCACGTTTTGGTTTCTCAGTTCTTGCTCTGACCACAGGGGCTAAATTTACACTCACCACCTAAGGCAAAAGTACAGAAAACTTGCAACAGAGTACTCAAGTGCTCTGCTCAAGTCTGTTGCGATGAAATACAGAATTTCCTCCCTGCAGTGACAGAACAGTGCTTGACTTTATAGTAAGGATGGTGCTGCATGTTCCACAGAATATGGTCTGCTTTAAGAAGCAGCAACTTTAAGAAAGAAAATCTGAAGTCAGTGAGATGAGCCCAGTATCGGCAAAGAGTTTAGCTTTTACATGCCAGGGAAGTGGGTACAGGTACTAACACCAACTGCAGCCTTTGGGTCTGAAGTCAAGTATGCTCAAGCTGAAATCAGAAACCAAAGTGTAAGAGTTGAAGCAACTTCTGCAGCCAGCACCTGACACTGTACAGTTGCACTTGTTTCTTAAATTTTAGATACTCCAAGTAAGCCACAAACTGCTCTGATTTCAGCCAGTCAGAGGCTGAGGCTGTTGGAAGTTACTGAGACGTGGTAGCATTATAATGATGATTTACTCATGAATAACTGTATGTATCTGTATGCCTACATTCATATATAAAAAAGGGTTGGTTTTTTTTTTTACTGTAATAAGAAGACTGGCCTCAAATCCCATGGGAGATTCTAGCTCAAGATGGCTATTATTTAAATATATTTAAATTCATAATATTGAGAATCAGCAGGGAATTATCTGCACTGCAGTAAAATACTAGAGAAACAGTTTCATTATTATCATTAGAAAAAAATCATTAAATGCTAACAGTTACTTGTATATAATTGTTACAAAGTAATGTCCACCTTAAAGCATAAAAACTGTGGCAGGTTAGTACCTTAAAGCTACAGCTCAGTGTGTTTGATGAAAACCTTCAGAAAGTTTGACATTTCCCTTCATCCATTCACCTTTTTCTTTCAGTAGGTCCAATAACCCTGTTCTGTTGCCTCATGGGCAACCTCTGTGACAGTTAACCTGACAGTCAATTTATAAATTCCTTACCAATAAATATGGAGAATTCTACAGTAAGTCACCATCCAAAATATCTTCAATAGCACCATAAACACAGCCATTTTTCTTACTTTGCTCAAGTTTTTTCTTTTCCTATTTATATTCCATTCTTCTCTTTCACAGTTCTTCCTCTTCCTTACCTTTAAAAGCTCCCTCCCACACCACACGCATGCATTATACATGTACTCCTGGCTGCACAAAATCTGACATATAAATAAGAAGTAGAACCTGACATCTGTTTTCCCCTTGACTTGCTGTAACGGGCTCAGCCAGGATGCCTCTGGACCACCTGTTTCTGCGGTTTCTGGTTGCACTTGTAGCTTATGCGCAAATGGGAGTGCGAGCAAACCCTGCTGATGGTTGCCAGGCCAATACTACAGGACCTATCTTAAAAGGTTTCGCTCTTCTTGGAGCTCATCAGCTGTAGGTAACGGCCTAAAGAAGCAGTTTTTCCTTTCAAATCTAAGGGAGGGAGACAGACTGTGTAATTAATTTTAGCTAACAGAGCAGACCTTGTGATCTTGCCCTAACTATAGCCACCATTTAAGGAGTTACACATCTGTCCTTCCCTAGCTGCTATTGTATTGACTTCCTACTCCCTCAGAGACTATAAACTGAAATTTCATTGTTTGGGTTCCATCTCTGCAATTTCAGGTGCTTCCTCACTGCTTTTTTATTACTCTAATTCAGTCACTAAATAGGTTAATTAACGAGAGAGTTGTTTGGCTTTTTTTTTTTTTTTTTGCTTTAAAGTCAATTTTGCTTTATTTTGTATTTCCACCTTTAAGATAAACTCCAGAGCAATTTGGATCTTTACGATTTGACAACCATTTCCAGAAAACCACTGAAATGCAGCCTCATCAGCCAAACAGAAGGTGGTCACAGAAATACAAGGCAACTTATGAATTATGAAATCTGAGCTTATTTGGATTCTTCATGTTGCATTTCACTAGCAGAAATAATATTTCTGATCATTATTACCAATAATGCAGTTGATGTAAGGGTAAAATTGTGCTTATACCCATTTCTGTTCAGAAATAACTTGTAATTAAAAGTTAAAAACAGGTTAAAACTTAAACAGGGGAAGTTTAGATTGGATATAAGAAGGAAATTCTTTCCTGTTAGGGTGGTGAGGCACTGGAATGGGTTGCCCAGGGAGGTTGTGAATGCTCCATCCCTGGCAGTGTTCAAGGCCAGGTTGAACGAGGCCTTGGGTGACATGATTTAGCGTAAGGTGTCCCTGCCCACGGCAGGGGGGGTGGAACTAGATGATCTTAAGGTCCTTTCCAACCCTAACTATTCTATGATTCTATGATTCCATGTAATTAAAATAATCAGACTACCAGTCTGGGGAATATACTGATCTTAAATATACCTGATACCCAGTGAAGGAAGTTTTGTAACTTTCTGCTGGTTTTCCAGTGAAAAGGAACACATCTTCATGGATGGTTTGCAGAAAAGCTTTCACTCCTTGTCAGTTCATTCACTTTTTTTGAATGAATCTGTCATTGGGACAAAGATACTGAATAAAACTTCAGGGCACATCTGTACTTGCAGAAAACATTATTACTGTCACATCTATTTTAGCACTTCAGGCGTTTGTTTTGGGCTTCTAAACTTGTATGCCTTCAGCTGTCATTTGATTTAAACAATTTTAAGCAATTTCTAAACTGTCATAAAAGATTTGATGGAGTATAACAACAATAATCTTAGATTTCAGAAAAAAGATGCTGAAGCATTTTTACTTTTTCTCAAGAACTTTAACAAAAAACCTCACAAAGATTGATTTCATCCCCTAATCTCCCTTTCTATTCAAAATATCTGATGCTCTCTTACTTATTCCTTTGTTCTTCATCCTTTCTTGGTTCACGTTCCAATCTCTCTTTTATCAGCAGTCAAACACGAATATATGTAATTGATGAAAAGTATTCCTGCATTCCCCTATGCCTCTTACTAGGAAAACGAAAGCAATCTAGAAGTTACTTTTAGGGACACATCTAACACACTTAGACCAAAACCCAAGAAGACAAAAAGACAAGCCTGTTATACTTACACAAGTAGACCGGCAACATCTTCTTTTAATGGATATTCTAAACATTTCTGATAATTCTCCTAGTTTAACTTAACATTTCAAACTGCTCGCATCACTGTATGGAGTAAAAAATTGAAGCATAAATAATTGTACACAAAAGTAGTAAAAATACTTTAAGATGTTACTCTTGCATCTACAGCAACAGGAGTAACAGAGCATCTTTGAGAAAGAAAATGCATTTCCTTGTGGCACGGTTTCCCAAAAACTTCAAGGTCTCTTACAGATTTTTAAGAGAAAGCTTTCTTACAGCTATTGGACTTGACTTGTAAAGCTCTTATGGAACCATTCAAAACTGACTTCAGTCTAGGAGAAGGGCATAAGGGAAAAAACAACCCCACTAGACTAAGACCAAGAGAATGGATTATAACTTTCCAGTGAAATTCTATACAAATCAATGGTTCTTTTTTTTAAAAAAAATAAATACAGTGGACTATAATACCCTTACAGAAATGTGCACATATTATACAGTAAAATGAATGGCAATCAAGAAGTTTTGAAAAAAAAAAAACAATGGTACTAAGAACTAAACATTTCCCTACTGCACACCTTGCCGCTTCTGCTTAAACTGTAAGACATTTGTTTTGTTTGTTCAGGACACTGCACACAGCCACACACTCTCAGCCAGTCCTTATTTCTTTAATTTCCTGATACAGAAAACAATATTGGCACTTGTCTAAGCCCCAGTGCAACACCAGCAATCTTATCTTCCCAGCTAGTAAGAAACCAATAAAGAATTTACTAGATACAAGTTAAACAAAGATGGAACAAGTAACAATATTTAACCACGGTTTTCTTTCAAAACTCTCAAGAGCTTTTAACACTATTTCATAGAGAAGCTCCAGATTACCTCAAGACAAAACTGAAAAAATTCAAACCCAAGTAGAGCTCCAAAGCACCCGAGTTACCGTAACCCCACAGAATTTCACTTGGTATGCAACCGTTCAATACCCAGATCAGAAGGAAATCCCTGACCTAAAGAATTTATGGCTCAGGTGTGATAATACAGAGGGGCTGGAGAGACCAACAGCAGGCACTGCATGCCAGCAACCTGCTTCTTGTGAAGTTTAAATCACAAAACCAAAGAGAGCTTTAAAAGAATACTACAAGGTATTGTTTTAGGTACATAGCAATATATATCTATTTTTAGTAAACAGGAAACTGTCAAGAATGAGAAACAAAAAACCTTGCAAGCTCTTAGGGACTACGTTTTGTGTTTAAACGCATACTGCACCATCAGATCTGTTTTTCAGCAAACTAAAGAGAGTATGCACAGATGTCTGGATAAGAAGTACCTAAAACACAAAAATGCTTTCCTTGAATAATTGGAGAGCCATCACAAACTCTTATTTTCCTTTATTGACCAAAAGCCTGAGGAGTAGAAATGGGTTTTTACAACCTGCACCGTTGATTTTGAAGCTCAAGTTAAGAGTAATGTCTATACATAACATCTACCACAAGCCTGCAAACAAGAGCAAATTTAGTAGTTAAAACTCTTTTCCTTAAATAATGCAATGTTACTGTTAGATAAATGAAATATTACACCAGAATTTTCAAGCAATAAGAAGCTGTAAATACACTAATTAGCAGCTTACCTCTCCCTCTCAGGAAGGGAAGACTCATCTTCTTTATAACACTGGAGGGGGTTTCTGCACAATCTATGCTTCCCAGCTCTTCCAGTGTGAATTTTACAATCCCCCTCTTTAGCAATTTTAATCTGCAAATTCCCAGAACTGCTTACTAGCACACAAGAGAGATTCCTAAAATTGCCTCTTCACCAAAATAGAATAATTATTAGGAAGTGTTTTGGGTTACATTTTTGCCCGTTTCTCCATTAACCTAGACTAACAGTACAAGGACTGAACCACCATCAGGGCAACACACATACATGAACACTGACAGAATGCAAACTAATGCAGATCTCAAGCTGGCAGATAACAGTACAGAGCATAAACACTGCTTTACTCCCAAATCAGCCACACCAGAAGATAACACCATTTTCAGTACCTTTCATCACCTCTAGACCCCTATCACTTGCTACCATCTTCACCAAGCAATAGTAATCCACACAAGACCTTCCCTTCCTGCCTTGCTTCAGATGTCATCACATTAGATGAAAAGTTTTAGCACATCAGAAAATGTTCACAGACTGCTCCTTTGGCACACCTGCAGAGATGGTACATTCCAGTCAAGGGGATCATGACAAACACTTGGAAACATGAGCAGCTTCCACGATCAGAACTGTTTGGGGGGGGGAAGAAACGTATGCAATTTAATTATTTACATAATGATGATTTTATTTTTTAATTGCTATTAATTTAAAATGTAAACTTCACAGTCTACAAAGTTATTTTTTTAAGTCAGACATTATTAAATGGCTGTGAGAGTAAGAATAAGGACTTTACATTAATCTAAATTTAATAGTATAGCTGACATTTGCTGCAGTCAATGGGAAAGTGAACATATATATAGTCCCAGCCTTAACTTTGTCTGAACTGCCAGAAACAAACGATACATTCTTCAGAAATTTGGCTGTACACAAAACAGTTGTCAAAACCACTGGTGCCTCCCTACTGCCCCAGTATTTCCTTTGATGTGATCATTCTATGAAACATAAATAAAAGAGTAACAGTAATTAAAAGATAAGATCCCATAAGCACTGCAAAAAAATAGCATAAATAAACAACCTCAAAGAATACTGTTGTGCTTGTCACCTGGATTCTGCTGTCCCTAAGGCACCTCTCTCCCTGGAGATAACACTTCCATGCCTGCACAGCCGGGCTGTTCAACTGTTAATGCCTCTCAAGACTTCCAGGCTTGCCATCTGGAAAGGTATTACAAAAACCAAACCCAAACTGTACTGTGGTTGCGTTCATAGGTAACCAGGGAAAGCAACATTTCATATGTGTACTTTATAGCACACCTACTTCCAACTAATATAGCTTTGCTATACAACCTGTAGGATCACAGTCACACAGCAAGTTAAAGATACTACTACCCAGTCCATTTTTCTTATTGTTTGCTGTTGCCATAAGTTTCTTCTCAAAGTCTGTTCTGCTGTTATAAAAACCTGACTTACAAGCAGTAACACAGAACACATTACAGTAGAACTGGAAACTTCACCCCTTCCCTGCCTCCCATTTAACTGCTCTTTGCAAACTATATTCCATAAAATCCCTTCTAGAATATTCAGTCCTGAAACATTCAGCTCTACATGGTCTTCTATTGCTGTTGCCATCTGTAACATGTGCATAACTGACAGCTACTTTTCTGCTCAACTGTAATTCAATATTCCAAATCGCTGACCAACTGTGGACACAAATATAATGTTTTCTTTCCTTAAGAAAGGAAGAGCAAAATAAGCCAAGTGCAAAATTTTAATTCATCAAATGGTAAGACATTCTTAGCATCATCTGTAAAACTAAGAGCTTTTCTCCCTTACCTTTGTCACTTTCCCCGCATTTAGGGACTAGGCTCCCTCCCCATTTGTGTTACAGCAGAACACCCTCTTCACTCCTTCATTTCTTAAATGAAGTAAAACTGCACTTCAAAGCAGCAAGACTCAAAGACTAAAAAACAACTCACGCTTGCAGGCAGACGGTAACTACTTGCAGTAGAGTTACTGAGATTTTAAGTGTTTTGTAACTAGAGTACACTCTTTACACATCCAATTGTTTTAAAATTCACCTCCATTGGGTGCAAGTATTTTTATAAATATGTATTACTTAAGCATAGCTAAGTAGTTAAAATACTTTCATTCCTTCCAGTAGCCCTTGAAAGCCACAGGAATGGAAAAGGCCCTTGAAACCATTTAAGTTTAGCCCCAGTTTACCGGTAAAAACCTGTTTAAACACTAAACCAAACATACAGAATACAATCACAATTTCTTCTCCCTGATAGTCAAGAGAAAGAAAGAAAGAAAAAAAAAAAACAAACTTAATACAAACATTGTGAATTCAAACCCTTATCACCAGACAACCTAACCCTGAAACCAGCAAAAGAAAGAAGCATAGATAGATAATGGTCAGAGAATGAGACTGTGCTGTGTGTGGAATGCTGAAAGCCAGCCCTTCACACCTGCTGGAGAACTGTTTGTGACTCCCAGGTGATGCATTCTGTAACTACAGAGCAGTGTCTACACACTACCATGCCTGAGCTAAGAGAATTATTTACCTTTCCTTTCAAAAGGAGTTCTAGTGAATTATTTGCAAAAAGTGCTGCATTTGAATACATCAGCTGGGTTCTGTGGAAGCCTGTAACAGATCAGGTAGATGATGCCAGGCTCTCCAAAGCACGTAGCCAAAGTACATGCTGGTTAATGAACCAACTAATCCCAGAGTCCTTGGTTTAAACCTCAAGACTTCACTTTCTCCCTCTTCCAAACCTGTCAGCTGGCACAACTAACAATATGTAACACACAGCCATGGCTACAAAGAACTGTAGTTATGACTCCTAATGCCACCCTTTGGTACTGGTACATGATAAAATTAAACTGATGGAAAAATTATGCCTTTATGATAATGCAAAAGCTCTTGCTCTTTGCACTACAGCTTCTTCTGAAGTTTTCTATACCATTCACCACTTCTTAAAATTCATATTAATATTCAAACATCTAGGTTCTGTGATAAACCAGACGCCTGAATGTACTGGCTACAACACAGTGTATAAAGGATTTTATCATTCTAAAATAACCAGAAAAAAAACCAGCAACTTTGAGACAATTCATCACAAGAACTTTAATGAACAATGAGGGGGTGTCATAAGGTGCTTACACAGAGGTCTGCTGGATGTGCCCTCATAAACGTGAGCTCATGTAACAAGTAGTCAAACTGGCATCTCAAACACCAGAGCAGGGAGCACCATTCTTAGTGCTGAGCTCAGTAGTAGATTGGGAATATATCAAACAGCCTCAAAACAAAGACAAGAATCTCATGTATGATAATAACACAAAGCAGAAACCCACAGGGTTCAAGCAGGACAATATGCTGAAGGCAGTGACCTAAGCAAGCTACCTCTGGAGTAGAATCCTGGGCAGAAAAAAGCATAGCAAGAATTTAAGGATCAAGGGAATGATGTTGCTGGAAACATGACATGAATTGACTAATCTGGAAAAGAACTTCAGAAAAGACTGTACCTCTCTCCATGGAGAGCCTTTGCAAAGTGTCCATGTTCTGGGGAGAGAAATTACCGCTCACTCTCCCCTACACTGCTAGTAACTAATTCTACTCTTCCCCCAAAAAGGAAGTCTTCAGATCAGTAGGTCTGCTCTTTTATCTAAACTCCCCATGAATCCGAAATACTCTTTGGAGAAGAGGAAACACAAAAAGTAACAGTCTTAAAGCAATGCTTCTGGGTTACCACCTTTCCTTCGGGTGTACTTTATGATACTATCCAGGAGCCTCTGGATAGATACTTACCAAGGAAAAGAGAGTGGGAAGAAAAAAAACCCAATTCTTCAATCCAGCATTTTCCAACTTTTAAAACCTGAGACTTCTGACTTTTTGAACTACTGGTTCAGGCATATGGAATGGGCAGCCACACCAAACAGAGCATCATAGAATCACAGAATGGTTTGGGTTGGAAGGGACATTAAAGCTCATCTAGTTCCAACCCCTGCACAGGCAGGGACACCTTCCACTAGACCAGGTTGCTCAAAGCCCTGTCCAACCTGGCCTTGAACACTGCCAGGGATGGGGTAGCCACAGCTTCTCTGGGCAACCTGGGCCAGTGCCTCACCTTCTTCCTCATATCTAATCTAGATCACCCCTCTGTCACTTTAAAGCCTCCCACTTGTCCTGTCCCTACAGGTCCTTGCGAAAAGCAGCTCTCCAATTTCTTGGGAGCCCCTTAAAGCACTGGAAAATACGCTAAGGTCTCCCTGGAGCCTTCTGTTTTCCAGGCTGAACAAACCCAGCTCTGTCAGCCTGTCTGCACAGCAGAGGTGCTCCATGCCCCAGAGCATCTTTGTGGCCCTCAGTCAGTATGGTCAGCTTTAGGAACCAGAGCAAGAAAACCAACAGTACAAAGCATTTTTAGGAGGCAGTAATGCACAACTACAGACCAAATTCTAACTTTAACAACTCAAATCTATTAGACACATTATATCAAGCAGCACAGAAACAAGTTTCAAAGTATCCTTGTGCTATCCAGCTCGTTCTCAGTGTCTCACCAAGCCCTCCAAAAGAAGAAAGTACTTTGCTGATGCACTACCACCAGTGAGATTCCCCTAGGTCTCCAAAAGAATACCCACCAGCTTCACCATCCCCAGCTGAGGGATCTGTTGCACAAGAATGTCATTGTGTGGGTTTTTTTAAATACAAGATTGCACCTCACATGGGAATATTTTTACATGTGCAATACTTCACATAAACTGCAGAAATCACTACCTCACACCAGAAGTTTGTCATAAATTAAAGAGTTTCAACATCAGTTATGCAAGTGTGAGAAACAGGCATCTGAAATCAGTTAGATAATATGTTTTTAAGCTCAATACCCAAGACAGTCACAACAGATCATATTACCTGGATTACACTGAGAAGTCTCTCAGGGCAACTTCCACTTTCCTGGGCTCAGTTCCTTCTTCAAACATTTAAAGACAATCTAAAAAGATGGGGAGGGGAGAGAAATAAAAACCGAGTTGGGTCGGGGGGTTTAATCGATAAAGCCGTGGTTTTACACAGGAAAATAACAGCCACCCTTGCTATTTTGCAGTTACAGCTATGATTATGCTACATTTACCCTGATTGCGTATCCTCTCAATTACACAGAAACGAAGCCCGCAGATTCTGCGTCTACGCGAGCATCTGCCTGCTCCAAGACGAGCCGCGAGGCGCAGGCAGCACCGTTCGGGCGCCAGGACGCTCCCGCTGCCAGTCAACAGCCTCCCCATGGGGTGCTGCGGCGCGGAGGCTGGGGCAGGTAAATCCGCGGGGCTCTCTCCAAGGTATCCAGGGCCCGCTTAGGAGCGCCAGCTCTCCTCCATCCCAGGCCTCCCGCAGGGCGCTCGCTCGGCACTTCCTCCGCGCCAGGCCCGGAGACCGGCAAGCCCCCGCTACCGCACCCGCAGCTGCTGGGGCTGACGCGAGGGGCTCCAGCTTGCGCTACCGCCACGACTTCGCGGGCAGGAGGGACGCGCCCCGGGCCTGCCCGCCCGCTGCTCCCTGCCCGGTTAGCGGCGGAACAGGGCACCCTCCGCCCTGAAAGGCCCCGCGCCCTCCCACCCCGCAAGCGGTAGCGGTGCTCGCAGCGGGCCCGCCTGCGTCCCGCCAAGCACGCACCTCTCCCGAGGGCGGCGATCAGGGGTGGGTGTCCCGGGACTGCCCGGTCTCGGTCCGCCGCTCGCCGCCACGCCGCCGGCTCCGCGGGCACGGGTGGCCAAGCGCCTCAGCCTCCCCACTCCAACGGTCCCCGGCCGCCTCGCGCCGCCCAGCCAATCCGAGCACGCCTCCGCCAGGGCGCGCGCACTCTCTCCAATCTGAGCCCTTAACCGCCTCACCCCCTCCCTCTCTCTCAGCCAATCAGCTGGCCCTCCTATCCCCTCCCGCTCCCTGCGACACCGCCCGGCCGCCAATCACGAGGCAGACTCTTCCCCGCCGGGGGCGGGCGGACGTGCGTGCGCTCCTCCCGCGCGCTCCCTGTGCCCCTCAGCCAATGGGGGGCTAAGGCCAGCGCGCGCTCCCCTGACGCCAGCGGACCCCTCGGATCGCTCGCGCCTTCCAGCCAATCAGCGGCCAGCACCGCCTCGCGCGCTCCCGTGTCCCGCCTCTCGGCGCGCCTCGTGTTCCCCGCGCAGGCGCAACACCTGCAGCTGAGGGGAGGGGCGGGGCGGTGTCGGGGTCCGCTGCTGGGTGCGGGCGCCCTGCGGTGCCTGAGGAGCTGTGGGGGGAGAGGAGGCGGCTTCCGAAGGGCGTTTCGGTGCCGGGAGCGGCCTCTCAGGGGGACAGGGAGAAGCCCGGCACAGGTGGGCTCTGGTAGAGCGGTCATGGTGCTGCTGCGACCGTGAAAGGCAAGCGAGGGTGTGTTTGTGTACGTCTGTGTATGTATCGAGCCCCAGAGTGTGTTTGTGTACATGTATGTATGTATCGAGCCCCAGAGTGTGTTTGTGTACATGTATGTATGTATCGAGCCCCAGAGTGTGTTTGTGTACATGTATGTATGTATCGAGCCCCAGAGTGTATTTGTGTACATGTATGTATGTATGGATCCCCAGAGTGTGTTTTTGTACATGTATGTATGTATGGAGCCCCACTGTGTGTTTTTGTACATGTATGTATGTATCGAGCCCCACAGTGTGTTTGTGTACATGTATGTATGTATCGAGCCCCACAGTGTGTTTGTGTACATGTATGTATGTATCGAGCCCCAGAGTGTGTTTGTGTACATGTATGTATGTATCGAGCCCCACAGTGTGTTTGTGTACATGTATGTATGTATCGAGCCCCAGAGTGTGTTTGTGTACATGTATGTATGTATGGAGCCCCAGAGTGTGTTTGTGTACATGTATGTATGTATCGAGCCCCAGAGTGTGTTTGTGTACATGTATGTATGTATCGAGCCCCAGAGTGTGTTTGTGTACATGTATGTATGTATCGAGCCCCAGAGTGTGTTTGTGTACATGTATGTATGTATCGACCCCACGGAGCCAGTCATTGCAGCGCTCCCATGTTCTGAGCTGTGGTCACAGGAGCCTTGGCAAGTTTCAGGACCAGGCTGGGCCCTGCCTGGCCAGAAAAGCCTCAGGGGGCGAGCTTAGGGTGTGGGACAGAGCCTTCAGCAGCGCACAGCCGGCCCCTCAGCAGCCGTCACCGTGGCAGTGTGCAGGCTCCTTTGCTGGAGGTCAGACACTACTGTAGTGCCTTGGCTCTTGCTGTGACTGTACCTTCAACAGCCATCATCCCTGGCTGGGACGGCCTGGAACTGTGCACTTCAAGAATGTGTCACTTGCACACCAGGGGAGCCTTCTGAAAGCACCTTGCTGTGTCTTCCAGCGTTCTCCAACAAAGCAATGGCAAATTTTTCACATGACAATCTCCTCTGCTCCATTCTTTGACCATCTGTGTCAGGCTGGATGATGCTATTGCATAGCAATCAGCTACGTTACAGCTTGGCTTGCTGGCAACTGGGCGTAGTACAAACAGTCACAGCAGTGTTTTCTGAGGAGGGTTGGACAGGACAGGCATCTGTTCCAGGCTGTGCATGCGGTCTCCTTCTGATCAGTCTCCCTGTGTGGAAATGCCATGGTTCCCTCTGCAAAACGTTTTCTGTGCCTGTGAGAAAGAAACGGGATTCTTACAGTGTGTGTGGAGAGGAGGGACTACTAACATTTTGGATGTGTGGGAGGGAGATACTTTGTCACGAGGGAATAGGAAAATGAAAGGCAAAAAGCCCTGCTTAGATGTTCTAGCTAGTGCTGTGTTAGTGTTTATTCTGAGCTATACATGTGCACATGATAGTAAGTGTTTTTTCCTGAATCCTGGAGTCAGGCCCAGTAGCGGCAGTGGAACCAGATTAGGCAGAGGTGGCGTGGAGAGTTTTTCTGCTGGCTGCATCTATAGTAGTAAATTAAGTAGCAGCAGGATGTAGGCATTGGCACTGGAATTTGATAGTCTGTATATGTGATCTTCAGCCCAATTAACTATCCTTCCAAACATAGAATCATAGAATCCTAGAATCCCATGTTGGAAGGGACTTTGAAGATCATGTGGTCCAACCTTTCTAGACAAAATATGACTAGATGTCCCAGCACCCTATGCAGTCAAATCCTAAGTGTCCAATGTTGTAGAGTCCACCACTTCCCTGGGGAGATTATTCCAGTGCCTGGTTGTTCTCATTGTGAAAAATGTTCCTCTTGTGTCCAGTCAGAATTTCCCAGGAGTAACTTGGGAATCTCCATCTTGTTTGTAGCCACAGTTTAAATACTGGAACAAGGGGATAAGGTCTCCCCTGAGCCTTCTCGTCTCCAGGCTGAACAAGCCCAGCTCTATCAGCCTTTCCTCACACGGCTACCCAGTGCCTGGATCATCTTTGTGGCCATTCTTTAGACCCTCTCCAGCCCGTCCACATCTTTTTTGTATAGTGGGGACCAAAACTGAACACAATTCACACAGGTGTGGCCTGACAAGTGCCAGTAGAGTGAGATGATGACTTCTTTATCTCTGCTGGTGATGCCCTTCTTGATGTTCCCCAGCATCCTGTTGGCTTTCTTTGCTGCAGTTGCACACTGTTCACTCATTGAGCTTGTTGTCCCATAGTGTAGGCATCTTGTGTGGGATAGGGGCCATTCCTGATCAGCAGTGTGGGTAGAATCACCATTTTGTGCAGTCTGGCAGGTCTTAGTAGCATGGCCACAGCCCATTCTGTGCCGTGTGGTCTCATGCTTGTGAATAACCCTCGGGCAGGTTTCACACACTAGTCTAATTGCAGCTGCTGAACTTCATATGAAGTGTCTTACCTGAGGGGTTTTGCACAGGGATCATAACATCTCCTTGTATCACAATCTTTGCAGCTTTTCCTTGGACTGACGCTAGGAAATCCAGGTCTTTCTTATACCTGGGAGCCCAGAACTGATCACCAGCTGTAATCAGCCAGTGCTGAGAGGGAAGGATTGCCTCCCTCATTCTGCTGTTGGCACTCTGCTTGACACAGCCTGGGACACTGCTGACCAGTTTGTCCCCAAGGAACGCTGCTGGCCACCAGGACCCAGGTCCTTTTCTCTCATGCTGTCTTCCAGCCAGTAGCCCAACAGCTCATACTGGTACATGGGGTTGTTCTTCCTTTGAACTTGATGAGGTTCTTCTATGCCCATTTTTCCAGCCTGTCAAGGTCCCTGTAAATGGTGGCACAATCATCTGGAGGATCCCCCACTCCTCCCAGTTCTGTATCTTCTGCAGACTTGCTGAGGTTGCACACAGTCCCCTTAGCCTTATCAGTAATGGAGATCTCAAATACCTGGACCCAGTTCCAAGCTTGAGGAGCACCATTAGTGACTGGCCTCCAGCAGGACTGTGCCACTGATCACAACCCGCTGAGCTTGGCAGTTCAGCCAGTGTCCAACCCACCTCACTGCCTTCTCACCTAGTTTGTACTTCACTGGTTTCTCCGAATATGTTGTGGGAAAGAACTTGAAAAGCTGTACTAAAGTCCAGGGAAACATCCACTGCTCTCTCCTCATCATAGATGACTAGCAGGTGGATCATTTCCCTGCTGGGATGTTTGCCAGGCACGGCTTTGTGTTCACTGCCTACTACTAATCACCTTCTTGCCCTTCATGTGTTTTCAAATGGCTGTATCTGCCTTGCCCTGATGATAGAAGTGATACTTGCTTTTGCCCAGCCTTCAGGAACATCCCCAAGTCACCATGATCTTTCAAACATAGCTGGCAATGGCCTCCAGTGACACAGCTGGCTCCCCCTCCTCCTGAGTGGGCACCAGCTCCCAGCAGAGGCAGAACAGACTGTTCTCTTCATTTCAGAAGGGCTGTGGGTTGCTCAGAGTAAATAGGACAATACGGTCACACTAGTGTGTACTTAGTCCCTTGACTTAAAACCTTCCCTTGACAAAGGGGAAACCAAGCCTGGGCTATGACCCAAACCAAAGTCAATGCCTGAGAGGGGAGATTAATGGACATGATTTTCACAAAACTCTTCCCGTTCCCTTGCGGTCTTGCAGTACAGTTGCCTTCAAGATGCCAACATCCATCTGCACAGTATTGCTCCATTCTAGGTCACAGCCTCTCCAAGCTATTCCAAGGGAAGAAAAAAAAAAGGAGGAACTGCAGCAACAGCACACATGCTGTTTATGCAGCTACAGCAAAAGAGCAGCTGAAAGTGTGCAGAGAGGGTACTTCCTTGTGTAGAGCATGTTGATGTAGTCTCAAGAAAATGAGCTGAGAGTATTTATAGTGTCTGTGAGGGAGTCTTGTGTTACGGAGGTACAAGGGCTAAAGCAACTGCTGTCATACTTCAGAGCACCCCACCTGATATGCTGGGTGGGATCTTGGACTTAGAACACTATGGACACAAAGCATTTTCTTCTGCTTCACCTGGAGTTGAGGAACCACTTTTTAACATGGATTAGAAAGAAATTATTCCATTATACGTGATAAAAATTTAAGCACCTGCAGGGCTAAAGAGGGGGTTCCTCAAGTGGGACTTTGGTGAATAAAGAGACATTTACATGCCTGCATCTTCTTTGTGAATCTAGCATCCTGAATTTATATCATCTGGGTTTATACAGCACCTGGGGTTTATATCATCTAACTTGAGAAATCTAAAAATGAGATAAAACTCTGATCCTGACACCCTGGGATCCTTCACAGTCAAGTGAATAAGTCTGGACAGCAATTTGTATAACCTGCCATAAGCACCTCTCCTGAAGTGACAGGACTCGCCCTCTGAATTCTGTCTTCATTGAGTTTAAGGGAAATTGTAACTTGTTCAGATTTAGGCATGTAAATTAAAGATGCTGAAATTAAGGCTAATAAATACCATTTTGTGTTTTGGGCACAGTATCAGTGCACTCCACAGCCTCACCCCTACATCTAACAATATCTAAAGGAGTGCAGCAGGTACTGTCATGGCTTCCTGAAAGTGAGAGAAGCTCAATTAACATCCCTTTTTTCCTTGCTGTTTTGAATTTCAACATCAACCACCAGCAATTAATTTAAGTGCTTGGTAAAATGTTGCTTAGTGCAGTGGTACATTCAGTCCCATGAAGCAATGGCGTTTGAAAAGGAATACTATTGCTTTTAAAATGGATTGAGACTGAGTAAAGCCCAAGAAGTGTACCACTGTGTTTGAAAATAGAAGAAAGATACAAGCTTGAAGAAAGTCCTTACCGTCTATTTAGATGCCATGGGCAGGGCCAGCAATACCCAGCTGATCGATGAGGGCACAGGCTGGATGCTGAGGATGACCATAGTCCAGGCAGCACCTCACTGACCAAAGCATAGTGCCACAGGACAGGACATGGCAGACAGAGCAAGTTCTCAACAGCATCCATCAGCAGTCCCAGACATTGCAAGAATGAGGCTCAAGGTCCATGCAAGTGGTCATCTTGTCTTGCACCTCGGAAAGGAGGTCCCTGACCACAGTGCGAGCTGAGGCAGCTCTGCTGGCAAGGACCTGGGAGTCTTGGCAGATGCAAGCTGAACTTGAGCCCCAATACCAAAGGCCAACAGAACCCTGGGCTGCAGGACCACAAGACTGCAGCCAGCAGATCAAGGGAAGCGGTTATCTTCCTCTGCTCAGCACTCATTACACCACCCGTTGATTCTGTGTCCTGTCCCTGGGTGTCTAATACAAGAAAGACATTAAAGATGAGGAGTCAGCTCAGCTGAGGGCCACCATGATGATGAGCACACAGTAGTGCTTGCCCTTTGAGGAGAGGCTGAGGGACCAGGGCTTCTTCAGGCTGGAGAAGAAAAGGCTGAGGGGGCCCCGATAGCCACCACCCTCCTATTTTAATAAGAAACATCTGGCTTCTTTCAGTAATAAAGCAATCCAGTCATCTCTCATTCGTAATTAAAGGAGCTATTGTTTCCCAGTGAAGTATTTTTCTGTTTCATGTTCTTTTAATGAAATCTAATTTCCCACTTCCTTAGGAAAATATAGGAACAGGAACATACTCCCATTTGTAAGAGTAGTGCTAGAAAATTAGATTAATTCGTGGGTTCTGAGTACTGACATAATATATAGGGTTACAGTGTCTTTTGCCATGCCCAGGGGAGACAGACACTTGGTAACCTCAGCATGTGCAGATCTGTCCTGTGCATGCGAGTAGTAGCTAAGTACAAACATACTCCTTTGTTTTTCCCTGGGAAAGGCGCTGGTAACCTGGAGTAAATGGAATCTAGTGTTAGCATTTGCATTTAGTGAAATGCATTTAAAAATGCATTTCAGATGGCTGAGAAAGGCATTCTCAGTCATCCTCTATGACCGAGAATTAAAGTTATCACCACTAATGTAAAATTTAGGATTTTTCAGTGAATTGCTTTTTCCTGCTGCTCCGGCTTAGTTTTCTGGATGAGGGATAACACATATTTGGAGAGCCTGTTTACCTCATACCTGTGTACTAGCTTACTGGTCCGAATTTGTGGGAGGTAGAAATTGTGACACGCAAGAAATAAATCTGAAGAAAGTACCAATGCTTAGAGATGTCCCACTGTCATTTTCAACTGCTTTCCATTGTTGCAGCTTTGAAGTACCTGTGTGCAGAAGCTAGACATTAAAAACATTGATTTTCCCTTCAGGTTGTGTACATACAAATCCTCTTTGCATTTGTGGGCAACAAATGTATGCATCAAAAGGAGAGTAAAGCCCTACAGATACTTCTGAATTCAAAATGTCATTTTCTTTAAATGGTGAGTAAGTGGATTGAAGCTTGTGATATCAACAAGCACTTGCAAGCCCACAGCATTCTTCTTGTGCATGCAGCAACAGCTACATCAAAAGGCAGAAAAAGAGACTGGAGACATCCTTCTGTAGGAGTAAGCTTTGATGATACAATTCTGACACAAGAATGTACTTAGCATTCCAGAGTAGCGGTACTACTTTAAAAATAACATGAAATTTGGCACAGGAAATATTTTTGTTCTTGTTGAGATTTTCAGCTTCAGTGTCATTCTATGTCATTTCACCCAATTGTGAATAAAACACAAAAAAGAAAGGAAATCTCCGATGATGTCCCTTCAGATCTGAGCATAAGATTGAATTTGCATTTTGGGGCTGTCACAAAGGCATTAAGAGGAACAAAAGCAAACCCAAAAGTAGATGATTGTAGATGCAGAAGGTTTATAATATTCTTTCATTTTCTGTTCTAATGGGAGAGCATCCTACTTGTTTGGAATACAGTGTTCACGGTGCACAAAAGTAACTCTTGAATGGATCCCTTTGTGTCCTGTCGACAAACAAGCCCATCATGTTAATCTCATAACATGGAATATGCACCCATACACATTTGTCAAATGTGGCTTAAAAAAACTCCTGGCAATGAATGACTCATATTCTTCCTAAGCCGATCTATTGCAGTGTGAAAGTAGCCTTGCCATTCCAGAGTTACTTCAGTGCTGCTCTTTGTCCTTCCTCCATTGGATATTGAGTGACTTGACTCCCTTCCTCTACAGGTACTTCCAGATGCTGTGACGTTCCTGAAGCTTTCTCTGCTCAGATTTCAACAGTAGCCTTCCTTGTAGAGCATGTTTTCTCTGCAGAGATACTCAGTTGCTCTTTTCTGGAATCCTGTCTTCTTGTCCCACTCATCCTTGAACTTTGGTTCCCAAAACAAGATGCAGCACTGAAGGTAATTACTGTGCTCAGGAAAGAGCTCCTTCACCAGACTGACAAATAATGCTTCTCTTTATGCAGCACAGTAGTAGGATCTTTTCTTCACTATTCCTTTAAAAACTGCTCAGCACAGATCTGAAAGCGAATGAGAAGATGAAATTCATCTGTACCTTTTGCTCAAATTCAGTGTCCCAGTATGTTTTGGAACATTACCATAACCTCAATTTACAGGTTTCTGTATTTGGAGACCTCCAGCAGAGAATCAGCTGTTCATTTTATTTTCCATTACTAAATATTCAGCATTAAATGCAATTCTAAAAACAACAACAAAAAAAGAACTATTCAACTCAGTCTCCCTGCGCTTAACAATTTAATAAGCTGCGTTTTGGACCCGTTTTGGGCAAGACAGGAAAAGGTTTTCAGGAGGTGTAAGAGGAGAGGGCTAAACCAAATTCAGTAGAGGTGAAGAAGAAATGAAAACAGAAAAAGGCATTGGAGTGGGTTAAGCTTTGCATGGAGAAAGCTGTGCAACATCAGTAATAACAGAAGTTGTATAGCAATGTAAATAGCTTTCATTTTCCATTATTCTGAAGTAAAAAGAAAGTGTTTTCCACAGGCTGTATTTGTCTTCTATATGGCTTTTCTCAGCAGCACAAGAGTATTAAGGCTTCTGTCTAAGAAACAAGACAAGGAGGGCAGCAGGAGCTGCCCACTACAACCATGCAAGTAATCAGCAGTGAAAGCTCAACTGCTGCTGAGGCAGCAAACTCAAACCAGAGTCACTGCAAGGGCAAATGTTTTCTCAAAGATAAATTGAGAAAAATATGGAAAAAATTGTGGGGGCAGGGAAGAGACAGTGGCAAAATCTTCCATGTCTTCCTTTTATTCCCCTTTTACAGCTGTTGCTTTGTTAGCAAAGTGGCAAAATGTGGCAAAATTTGCTTAAAAACCATTTGCAGCTTCTCACGTCTTTAAACAGAGATGTTTCAGGAGTTAACCAGGGAATTTAAGATCTTCAGCGGATACTTGTTTTCAGTCCAAGCACTGAGTGCAAATTGCCTTTCTGTTTAAACCTGTGGTGAAACTGATGGTGAAGAAAGATGCTGGCGAGGAGTGACTCAAAAGCAGCACGTTCCACTGCTGGGTGAATTGGACCCGTTTACTCATATGATATCTCCAGTGTGACACAGTGCACAAAGCTTGTTTGTGATAAGAAATGTAGAATTGGAAAGAATCTCTGTATCAGCAAGAACAGCTCCTTGATGTCACTGGCAACATGTCTGTAAGTCACTTCGTAAGTTTGTGAGAAAACTTGGATTGTTCACCTCCCCACCTATTGCAAGATATTCCAAAATCCTACTTTTCACTGATCAGAGCACTCCACTCCTATGCCAGTAGTTACTTTATCTCGTTTGTTTATGAAGAGCAATAGCCTCTGCAGCAAGGAGCTTTATAGCATTCCTCTGCTTGGTTGGACAGTGCAGAGCTTAATTCTTCTTCCAGATGGCTCGAACCAACCTTTTCTCAGGTTTGTTTTTCTTTATTCTCTATTAAAAAATAGATATACCACTCCAAACCCTATAAATGCATATAGCATCCTGTCTTACCACTTTGATGGTATGTGCCAAATCAGTGGCTTTTTTGGCTGTGATGTTTACTATGTAATTATGAGCTCTTTAAGTATCAGTGAGAGGTTCAATGCTCTGAAAAGACAGAAGACACAAACCTCATCCCCTGGGATGATGGAAGCCCTGCTTCTGCTGCGTCCAGTTGACTCTGGGTGCTTGAGTGACCATGGACTATTAAAATGCAATGTGCTTATGTGGTATTGCCAACTCAGCTTACTTGGGTCCTCATTTCTTACATACTTCTGAAGTAGTAAGTGCCTGCCAAACGGGTATGTCTACTTCCATTACCTTTTCTTGACAGCAAGTATTCATACTTTGACATGTTGTCCTCAGCCTGGATTCGTCTATTTAGCATTCCTTCATGGTGTTGGCCTCAAATAGTTTATACTTTCTGAATTCCTTCTGTAAGTTTTAATTTCTCCAGCTGGAAGGCACCTTTCCTGTTTGAACACTGGCTCGCTTTTAATTTTATGCTGTATCCCACCGATGTTAGAAATTATGGCTGATTACCAGGTCTAAGTAAAGAAAATGGCACTTCTAGTTGGGTTTTGGTTTGTCTGCTTGTGTTTTAATTAAAAAAAAAAAGTAGTAATTCTCCACACTGTTTGTATAGGTCCCAGTCTATCCTGTGGCCTGTACTCCTTTGTTGGATTCATGAATATATGGAAGGTATGGTGTCTGGTTTTTTCCAGCTCTCCAAACACCTCTTCAGTAATGAGTCAGCTGTGGTAAGTTCTGTGCCCTGGGAGGGAGCCATACAAAGGATGTCCTATGAGAATTAGACAATTCACCTGTATTTGAACAGGACCTGCTTCAGTTGTACATGCAGCAGCATCTGGCTTGTTTTGTTCTCTGCCAAAGTGCAATTAAAAACATTCCAAGTGAAAAAAAAGTTTCTAAATATAGCTAAAGAGCACGCTTATGGCTCAAGCAAGGTAATTATCTTGTCACACAGAAGAGGAACAAAAGAGGAGATTGTTTCTCTCTCCTGAGCTCAGCTTCTGCTTTATCTTGTGTTGGCTGCTAACTGGGAAGACCTGTGGGATGGAAGAGCATGATGGTGCTACATGCAAGGAGGTTGTAGTGAGGTGGAGGTCAGTCGCCTCTCCCAAGTCACATGTGGTAGGATGAGAGGAAATAGCCTCAAGTTGCATCAGGGGAGGTTTAGATTGGATATTAGGAAAAAATTCTCCCCCAAAAGGGCTGTCAAGCACTGGAACAGGCTGCTCAGGGATGTGATGGACTCACCATCCCTGGAGGTATTTAAAAGACGTGTAGATGTGGCACTTAGTGACATGGGTTAGTGGTGGGCTTGGCACTGCTGGGTTAATGGTTGGACTCTGTGAGTTTAAAGGTTCTTTCCAGCCAAAACAATTCCATGATTCTATGATTCTGTGCCTGTATCTGCCATTTACTAAGAAGATGTAGGCTCCAAAGTAGATGCAGTGGAGGGCATGCAGCCTTCGTATCGCCACCCTGTTTCCTTAGCAGTGTATAGGCAAATTATAATTTTTAAAATCCATTTGCCATGTGTTCTGCAGGGGGAAGTTCCGAAACCTACAAAAACAACAGGTGGTAACCTGGCTTTATTTGTTTATGCCTTGGACTCTTAAAGAGTACAAGCTTCACTGTTTCATAACTGTGTGCTGTGCCCAGCCTTGCTCTTCTAAGGGGTCACAGGAGAGTTCTATGAGGCTAACAGAAGCTTAGAGTCTTATTATTTATTCAACAATAAGCTATGGTAATTAATGAGTTACATGAATTTAAAATAAAAAAAAAGAAAAAAAAGAAGAATAAAACTAGAGAAGAAAATACAGTCCAGTGATGACACCAAGCTGAGTGGAGTGGTTGATGCACCTCAGGGACAGGATGCCATCCAAAGGGACCTGGACAAGCTCGAGAAGTGGGTCCATGGGAACCCCCTGAGGTTTGACAAGGCCAAGTGCAAGGTCCTGCACCTGGGTCAGGGAAATCCCTGGTATCAGGATGGACTGGGGCAGACTGGATTGAGAGCAGCCCTGACGATAAGGACTTGGGGGTGTTGGTCGATGAGAAGCTCACCATGACCCAGCAGTGTGTGCTTGAGCCCAGAAACCAACCGTGTCCTGGGCTGCATCACCAGCAGTGTGACCAGCAGGTCAAGGGAGGGGATTGTCCCCCTTTATACTGCTCAAGTGAGGACCCCCCCCCCCCGCAGTCCTGAATCCAGCTCTGGGGCCTCAGCATAAGAAAGATGTGGAGTTGTCGGAGTGAATCCAGAGCAGGCCATGGACATGATCTGAGGGCTGGAGCAACCTTCCTATGGAGACAGAAGTGAGGCTTGAGGGAACTGCTGAGGGTTTGTTAAGGCTTAACATTAAACCAAAGTTTTCCCCTTGAAAATTGTCAAACACCTTTTGCAGATGTCCACAGCTTATAAAGCCAGAGATGTGCAGTTCACTATCATTCATCAGGGTACCTTGAAAGACAGTCTTTCAACAGATAGTCAACCGAACAATCAACAGGAGCAGTACAAACGACCATAAAATCATATGCTTTTTATTTAACATAAAATGAAACATTAAGATAAAATACACATTTGTCCATGTGCTGAAGAACTACTGTATTTTACATTCATTTATAAAGCAGGTAGTTTTACATGACAAAAAGAAGTGAGAGGAAGAGGAACAGAATCGCAGTAAGACGAAAGCCACAGGGCAGGCTGTTGCTTGTCAAAGTGCTGCCTCCTAGGGGCACGCAGATCTTCAAGTGAAAGGTTAGACGCAGTTTCTAGCACTCCTCAGATCCCTCTTAATGCTGGTGAGAAGCTAAGGTGGAATCATACAGCAAAATGGGTGAAAACCTTGACAAAACAACCTTTGCCAAAATGCATAGCTGCAGCACAACGGACCACCTTTCTCCCTGACGCGTTGCTCCTTTGCTACAACTGGCCTGTGCTGATTTTCAAAGCCTGGAAGTTACCACACTGAACTACGATTGCTTTCTTTTTTCCACACAAACCTGGCCACAACGTCCCACTCAAACCTGACTTTACGAACGGACTGTGATACAATCGCACAGGAGATCTACGGCAACAGAAAGCGCTGTAAATCCAGCGAAGTCGGGTGTTTGTGGGTGCATCCTTGGTGCACCTCTAGACACCAGAGGAAAGCATAGTTACTGAAACCTCTGTCCCTGAGGTTCAAGGTAATGCCTGTCCTGTCTCGGCTACCGGTAGGGTTAAAATCCTGGGAAACACTCCAGTGCACACGCTGCAGCAGGAGTGCTTCACCAGCCATATTCATGTCCTGGTGGTTTGCATTCCTGGTGATGGCCATGGAACTGGCCACAAGGATCCCAGAGGCCCGGCCTCCCAAAGGGACACTCTTGGCCGAGATTTTCCAATAATGCAGCAGCTGAGAGGTCTTAATTGAAAGGTACAGACCTGTTGGGTTTAAATTGCTGAAAAGTTTAAATTGTTTTAAACTGGGGAAGGGATGGGATATGCAGCAGTACCAGGGGAATAAGGAATGTTTTTGTTTTCAAAAGTGCAGCAGATCAAAACACATTGCTATTATATCTTCTTTCTAACCTATACATCTTAAATACGAAAACAAATACAAAAGCTGTAATTCCGTCTCAGGTCTGTGGTGACTTTGCAAGGTGTGATGTCACCAGAGGACTGAGATGAAGCTGGTCTGACCAGGTACACCTACCTAGAACATAGCTGTGTGTACACACGGACACACCTGCACAGTCCCCCTCCCAGCTCCACATATATACACCCCCCAAACAGCGGGACTTTCTTATAGTGCAACTGTTGTAGAGTGGAAGGCCCCTCAGTCTGTCCAGAGCAAGTTCTGACAAAGCATTGGGTGCCGTGGTTTGCCTTTAAAAAGGTTCCAATAATAACTGAAGCAGTATAAAAATCCCAGTTGTCTGCCTTTTCAGGTTTCAGACTTGTACTTTTAAAACTTGACTGGTTAACAGCTCTTCTTTTCCCACATCCAGTTTCCTTCCCTGTCAGTCCCAGCACTACGGGACTGCTGTAAACATCTCCAGTTTATACACAGAACTCCTGCAGTTGCTTGCTGGAGAAAGTGGAAGTAAATGTAATCTGAGATTTATCTAAGCCAAAAGGCATCACGGAAAAGGGATGAGTCAAGCACACTGCACCTCCTGTGCTGACGAGCCGCCTCTCCCTTTCCCTCATCAGGGATCTGTACTCTTGTCTCTGGAGCTACAGAACTGGGCCAGTAATCGCAGGGCTGCAGCTCTCCTCGTCTGTCAGAAATGGTACACAGAGAACAAGCAGTATCTGAATAGAGTACCAGGAGGCAGGGAAACCGCTGCGTTACTGGCAATACGCAGCTCTGCGCCCAATCCTGACTCCTCTGTGAGCTGCTGGTCTGCCCAACCTGCTCTGCAGCTGCCCTCTGCATTGCTACACAAGAGCAGTGTCTGTAGGATCCCACTCCTGATGAGAATCCCCTTCATCTCTAATAGCTGCAAAGATGCTGCATCCTCTCCAGGGAGATTCTCACCCAAATGCCTACAAACTAAGAAAATAACCACATCTGCTTTGATAGTGCTTCCTTGAAATTGCTGGACTTTTGGTATATTGCTTGAATTTCCCATAAGCATCATAAGATACTTGCATCAGAAATCAAGCTGTTCATTAAAATGTCAGTGGCAGAGCAAAACTGAATAGCTTTGATTTTGTTTTGGTTGAGTAGCTTCTGTAGCAGTACATCTCTTTGGCTAGAACAGTAGCATTGATGGGGTGAGAGATCCACCTCAATGCCTTGTCTTCTCCCCATAGGTCATTCGGGGTGGTTATGCAGCAGAATGAACACAAACAGGACACAGGACTGAAAACTGCTCTGTGTGCTCGACCCAGAACTGCCAAACTCTTGCAAAAGTCAGTTGCTCGGGCACTCCTGGTTCCTGTGCTACCCATGGCTGCTGCTACGCGGGGCAGCACATCCCTCCTCTCCCCCTCTTTTCTGCTTTTCCTTTGTTTTTTCAAATATTATTACATGCTCAAATCCAACCAGCTCAAATACTTTTTAATACATTGAAAATGTAAAATAAAGAATATATGAAGTACATACAGTATATATATACATATTTCAAATACTTAAAATTCTTATGTAAAATATGATTTTTTTCTATATTATTTGTGTAAAAATACATTTTAAAATGGTGTCAACTCGATTTTTCTGTACATACCCTCTATTCCAATTGAAGTCCCTTTTAAAAAGGCAAAAGAGAGACAAAGGTTTAGTATCTTCAGAACTGTGTTTACAGGCCTGTTGTCAAAACAAGAAACGCATGCGGTAAACAGCACTGGAGTTCTTCTTTTTAAGAATTCCTATTTTTATTGCATTAGTGGAAAAAAAAAAAAGAATCTTGTCAGTTTTCCTGCTAGTAAAACTATTCCTGGCCTTGCTGGGAAACTGCTGACTCCCAAAACCTTGTTCATCTAGTTCATAAATCTTCCTTTGTCCACTGTTTTTACATATACTAAAATATATATTACTTAAAATATATTACTGTAAGCTCTTAAAATTGATCTTCAGTTATATCAAATGTATAGCATTAAAAAAAGAAACTGACACTAGGTAGCAAAGAGAATTCTGGCTGTCACCCTCTGAGCACTCCACTGCTCTCCCCATGCAACACAAGGGCTGCCAGGACACTGACCATCAGGCCATGGGTCAGCCAGAGGCAGCAACAGCCTGGAACAGCCTCCTCGCACCTGCCCCACTGCCACAATACATCTGTGCTCATTGCCAGAGGTAATTCAGTGTGCATCTGCCTGCCTTCCCCTACCAAACCCACGAGAGCCATGGAGGCAAAGGCAGGTGCCGAGGGCCAACCTTGTGGTCTTCAAACAACAGAGCCTAAGCAGAACTCCCAAGTGAGACTGAAAGGTTTCCCCAGGGCTCCAAGAGCCCCCGGTGAGGGGGTTCCAGTGAAGGAAGCTGCCGGCCTTCCAGTGGAGACGCTCCAGCCCCTTCCTTTTTTCCACACTACAGTGCTGATGTGTGCCATAGCCTGCCCCTGCAGCAGTGGTGGGTTCTGCCTCAGCCCTTCCACAGGTCATGTGCTTATCCTGGCACTTCTGCACTGGGCTGGAGACCATCTACCTCCAGGGAGGTAGGAGGATGTGCGGGCAGGGCGCCCTTCTGGGATCTCCCCACCAGAGATGCCTCGGCCCACTTCAAACCTACCACTGCACACGCCAGGCCCAAAATGGTCTCTGCACCTGAACGAGACTCACCTAATGTTACGACTGAGGATAGCTCCTGGCTGTAACTTCACCAGGAACTTGCTGTCCATCAGCTGTTCCTTACTACCGTAACCTTTGCCAAGCAGCCTGTCCATCTGGCATTGTGGTCCTTCCTTCTGGTTTAAGAGGGGACATGAAAATTTCACTCAAAAGCCGGTCCCTGTGCTGCCAATCAGCCTCAACACCCAAACTCATTTAGAGCTGCCTTCACTGCTCCACTGCATCAATACGTGTGGGGGGAGTTTGCGCTGGGAAATTAAACTCCATGGCTTAGTCTGTATGTCTAGTTCTCAGGCTGCAGGACTTGGATGAAACTTGGATTTAAATTCTCCCTTTCAAGCATCTTTTCTGACTCAAGTTGCTTTTACTGCCACAAACATAGTTTGACATTAGGCTTTGAAAACATTTTATCTCACTTTTATCTCACTGTTTTTTTTTATGATGGCATTTACTATAGTGGTATTAATACCTGAGGGGGGAAATCGAAGTAATATTTTTCAGTATGTCATGACAGTAGTTTCAGTTATAAACCCTGTATGAACACGGGTTTGTTGACGATCTGGAAGGAACAGTGGGAAGGTCAGATGATGGGAGGAGTGGGGAGTGCCAGGAGGAGCTCAGCACCGATGTGGCAGGAGCAGGGGCTGATGCCATGTGGGGAACACTGGCTGCTGGATTTCCCCCTTCTAAAATACATGATTCAACAACCAGCAGTGTAAAACACTCCAAGGCTTCAAGGTGTTAATGGCGACCTGTACTTGCAGAGATTATTACACTGAGCCCCATTACATCTAACCATTTCCTAACTACTTAATGCCCACTCGCAAACCTGTGGAGATGGTTCCATCAAGTTGCACCTAGTAGCTCATAGCATATGTTAAAGACATGCAGTTAAAAGAATTTATTTTCTTAAAAAGAAATAGAAGTAAAGTAGCCCAAGCAAAGTGCTGATCCATTAAAAGATAACTAAGGCACTGAACAGAGTGGCAAATGTCCGAGTCATCACACAGGATGCCTATGCTGCCCAACACGAGCCTGGAGCCACTGGGATCTTCACCACACATCCCAGCTGGGGCCCACTAGAGCCAAGCTGCTGTGCTTCCCACAGGGCTGCTTCGGAAGGGGCAGCTTCCCCCACTGCCGGAGCTGCAGGAGCCATCTGAACCCTCATCCTGTACAATTTAAAGGGAGAAATAAGAAACCCCTCAGCCAGGGTCAGTGACTGTGTTAGAGAATGGAACAGGCCCAGCAGCAGCAGCAGGCTGAAAAGCCCATGGGCACCAAGGACAAGGTGGCAGATCACAGCCTGCAACTCCCGCATCTTCTCCTCCTTTTCCCTCTCAAGCAGCCTTGAAAAATCCCATTGATAAAAGCCAAGGTATGAGCAGAATTGACCCAATTATGCCAGCAAAACCTCTTTACTCTTATTTGAGGCAAGAATGACTTTTTCACTTTGTTTGTAACTAGCAACAGTCTTTAAATTAGGTTATACTGGGAGACCTGTCTTGAACAGGAATAGATGTGTCTGCCCAAGGATTACACTACTGTAACTTCTTTCAGGCCTAGATGACACAGTAATAAGAGACAGACCCTGCTCTCAGTCCTGCACTGCCCTTGGATGGCAGTTTGAAACCTTTCAACACTGCATCTAAGATTTAAAGTGGCAGAAATTCCCATTACAGAAGAAGTGATGGAATCAGGCAGTAATGGCTGCCCTCCAAATTGGTGCCAATGGACATGGCCACCCAGGGAAGGAGTTATCCCCATGACAGCACAACAGGGTAGAAACAGGGTACCAACAGGGTAACAACAGCAGAAGGAACCCACATTTGCTGCTCTGCCCCTTCACACGTGCACACACAGACCAGTGGGGTGTTTCCTGAGCTACAGCCACCACTGGGCACACGTGCAGCCTGCACACGACAGCAATTTTTTATGTGATTCTTTTTGAGATTTCAGTTTGGGATTAAAAATATAGACTTTACTTCTAACACTTGACTCCTCTGCGCTGCTGGGTGTCTGAGCAGTGATGTGCAATTAGAAACCAGGGGTGCTGGTTTCCCCACTAAATATGAGCAAACCGGAGATCAAGATAACGCTGCAGCTCCTGCTACCTCACACCCACTAATCCTGCTCCAGGGGGGCCACGCTCTGCTGGGCAGGGAAGGAAACGCTTCTGTTATGATTAAATCTGCAACTCGCTATTCTTTATCGTTACCAAATAAATCACCACCTCTCCTTGGAAAAACACACTGCTTCACAGGGGAGTATCTCCGGGTTCTACCAATGTGAGACAAGGGAAAGGGGAAAGCAGTAGAATAAGTCAAATGCGGAAAGGCAGGCTGAGGACCCCTGCTCACAAAACAGCTGTCCCACCTATTTTGTTTATATTGCTTCATCTTAAAAAGGCCTTTGGATTAAAAGTGAATTCAGTGCTTTTCCATCAAAAACATACACAGATCTGTTACCTGACCAAGATGCAGTATGGCCCCCACCCGCCCCCAACAGTGACAACATGGGACTGGATGTGATCAGCGAACCTGATGTTCTGTGTTTCGGAAGAGAAACACCACACAGGTCCTCGATGTGATGTGGATGCGTTGCGATACATTAAAAGGCAGGTTGGCATGTGCTTCGTTAGCCAGCCTGGCGCCACTTGTTGAGAACAGAGTACCATTTTGTAATGGCTTTCATTTCAATTAACCAAACTGAATGAATTCCTGAACACTGGAAGTGAGGATGAGCATCACTAGCGATATCCCAAGACTGGGCTGAGGCAGGGGGCACAGCCTCCTCCCCAGACCCACGCAACCCCAAACCTCAGCTGAGCAAATCCGCACCGAGTCGAGCCTGATTAGGTCTGTTAAAACACAAAGAGACACCCACAGTGGGCAACAGCGAGGCCCACCCAACAAGACACTTGTTTTCCTTTCCCTATACATAGCTAAATATAAAATCCTCTATAGAAATGAGAGACATCTGACTGCGGTGGAGGTCTGGAGGAGCACAGCAAGCTTCCCAGAAAGCAGCAAGACTGAGCTTGGGGCACCTTACTCGCATCACGCACCGACACAGCTCTTGACTGTGGGACGGCTCTTGCCAGCTCCCTCGAAACGCCTCAGAGAGCACCTTTCTGCTGAGTCCCAACAGCCTGAAATGAAAGGCAGTTCAGCACATATTTGTGATCTCTGCTTTAAATGGTTCCTGGGATTTACTGATAATCACGGTCACCGAGTTGTTTTAGTGACTGAAATTCTTGAATCCTATGGTTAATACAGTTGCTTTTTTTCAGTCTTTACCAGTAGGAAATCAGACATTACCTTCCTTCAAACAAGGTTACTGCAACTGACCCCTTGAAGAGGGGAGGATATGCCAATCAAACCCATCAGCAAATATTGCACAACCCAGTATGCATTCCGGAAACAGCCAGGTCAAAAGTGAAAGGCTGGCATAACGTTAATGCCTTCCACATCTGAAAAAATGTGAACTTAGATTTAGAGCTGGCGAGCAAGCCCGTGCAGAGCTCCTGCTTCTGTGCTCTGTCATCAGTCAGTACAAACATTGTGTTTCTTGACTATCCTGGTCTACTCTTTGTCAAGAGAAGACCAACAACGGGCTAAGGTTTTGCCGGGGGGGCGTTGTTCCCCCATCTAGAGCAGAGCTCAGCAAACATGCCGGAGAACAGGCTGGGGTTAATGAAACTGCAGTACAAGTCAAACACTTATCTCCTAAAAGATTGAAAAAATATTTTTAAACAAAATAATGTGACATATTTACATAATTCCTTAAGTGCAAACTCTTGTCACAATTCATGTAGTTGAGCTCAATTTAGACTCACTGTACAAGAAGGTGCTCTTTCTTTAATGAAAGAAGAACTCTACTCTGTATTCCTGATTCAGTAACGTGTCTCTTGTGCAAGGCAGTAAATTTCCTGTTTCTTCCCCATGAACTTCCAAAAGCAAAAACAAAATCAAGCCATTCTCCTCCTCCCCACTTCCCGTCCCCGTTACCGCACCACAAGGCAGGAGACACAGAGCTTAGAGGGGCCGATGCAGTCATCATGGCAGAAGGCCCCACAGCCCTTGCACATGATCATGGCTTTCAACCTGCAGTAACATTTGGAAGGGGAATCCTCCATGCTGCTGTCTTCAGCGAAGGCTTGAACAGGGATGGTCTGACTGTGGTTGCCAGAGTTCACAGCTTGGCTGGTGGGGATGGTGGTTACGGTCACTGAGAAGGACATGACGTTCCCCATGCTACTGGACAACTGGTTGCAGTCAGACAGCCCGGTCATGAGGGACCCCTGGTTCACGTCCGGGGAGGTGGAGACGTTTATTGTGCCACTGTAACTGGGCCCAATGAGCTGCGCTGCAGCACTCGCAGAGAGCTTTGGAGGGTGCGGCGGGGAAAGCAGCGGAGGCTGCTGCGGCGCGGAGTCCAAGGACGGCACAGAAGTACTGAACAGCTCCGGGCTGCTGTGCATTTTCCCCCTCATCGCATGTGCCACTTGCTCTTGAGCGGCCTGAATGAAGTCTCGTGCTAGCATAGTTCCATCAAACGCCTGAATGTTCTCCTTGTTGCCTGCTGCCTGTTGGGACGTGGCTGCTTCTGCCTTTA
The DNA here is from genome assembly GCF_034315485.1 of Pezoporus occidentalis. Lineage (NCBI taxonomy): Eukaryota > Metazoa > Chordata > Aves > Psittaciformes > Psittacidae > Pezoporus > Pezoporus occidentalis. The sequence continues at coordinate 420,669 of NW_026914330.1, read as the reverse complement.
CACCCTTTTTAGCAAGGGTGCTGTAATCCGAAGAATTTATGCCATGTGAGACCTGCTCTTTTTCACACTGGCCAGACACCTGTGAGGCCTGGGGCTCCTCTTTCACGCTGGTCTGTTCATGTTCATCACCGGTACTCTCATCATCTGCATCTCCATCACTGCTGCTGCCGTGGCCAGCCTCCTCACATTCCCCAAATTCTGGTTTTGGAGCATCAGCAGGACTGTTTAGACAGAACCGGTTTTCAGGGTTCAAGAAGAAGCTTCTCCTCAAACTCTCTGAGCCACGACCGTAGGTGGAAATGTTGAGCAGATAATGACCAGACATGGCAGGCCTGGATGTCCTCCTGCCCATGAAGCCTAACATAAACCTCTGGCTGGCAGAGCTGTTTTCTAACTGGAAACCTGAGGGAGGGAGGTTCAGTTGTGAGGGTTGGAGGACTGGCAACAAATTCTGCCTCTGGACCCTCTTGATGAGGGTCTGAAGGATCTGCTCTTGCGCGGTTTTGCTGAGTGCCTCGTGGCCCTGGTGCTGGTCAACATTGGGGTCCTTTCCCGAGGGGAGTGGAAAAGTCCTTGGAATGTGAGTCAGAGGCCTGTTCTGGCAGAAGACCTTCCCAAGCTGTTGTGTGGGTAAACTCGATTGCCTTTCACCACCCTCGGTTCCAGTGCTGCTCCCAGCTACACCTGCGCTACTAGCTGCCCCTTTTTCTTCATGGGAAGATAACAGGACAGTTTTCATTTCTACTTTGGTGAGAGCCTTTGGCAGGATTTGCTCCAGAGGGACGTTCTTGCCTTGAAGAAGCTGCGTGACTAAAGGGTTGTTAGCAGGAATACTGGAACTTGGCTTTGGGAGGGCCCCACTTGAGCCTGAACTTGGATGAGTTTTAAGGCTAGGTGCCACTGATGATGCATTAGAGGGTGGGACGGATGTTGTGGATGTGACCACACCTCCAGCCTGCGCTTCTGAGCTCATGGATGTCAGTGAAGACACCAGAGGGGAAGGAGATTTGCTTTTACAAACATCTAAGCTGGTCCCTCCTAAGGCCGTAGGTGATACCTTAGTTACACTTGTGTTGGCATCTGCTGCGGCCATAGTGACGCAGGCTGCTCCATCCCGGACTGCTGCTGTCCCACAGCCCTGGCTTGGGCCTGCTGGAGCAGGAGGTGCATTCTCTCGTTTTTCCCTGCTGCCCACGCACAGGGAGCCTGATACCTGATTTATGGTCGCACTGGGGGTGCATGGTTTTGTTCTGTTGGTATTCTCTAGGGCCGCTGCTGCTGGTGAGGAGGAGCCGGTGCCTGTATTGCTGGCTGGAGCTCTGGACTGCAGGGCGGGAGTTTGCTGTAGTTGTGCTCTAGAAGGATGGTGAGGGGTTGCCTGGTCTGGGGCCTGGGTCTCCACGTGGGGACAGCTCCCTGGGCAGTGGGTAAGAAACCTTCTCGAACTTCCCCCGCTTCCAGTTCCTGCCAGTTCCAGTGCATTTCCTCGAGTTCCAGTTTGGGTGGCTCCACTTGCTGCTGTGTTACTCTTCTCTCCTCCACCCGGTGGGCCCCCACCACCGCCTGGTCCAGGCCCTGGGACAGCCCCCCCTGTCGAGGCGGCAGCAGCAGCAGCAGCGGTGGCGGCGGCGGCAGCGGCTGCTGCCCTCTGAGCCTTGGCTTGCTGGGCTTTTGCTTTGATGTCTGCCAAAGTTCTGGCTCCCCGTCTTCCTGGACTGGTAAGTGAGATTGGGAAACGTGCCCTGGGAGAGACCTGGCCCGCAGGAAATGGCATTGGGGAGATTCTGGAAACGGGAATCTGAAACAGAGGAAGAGAAAAACACAGCTGAGACAAGAGGACCATTTAATCTGTGTTTAAGAGGCGTTTATAGTTTGGTCTTAAGAGAAACAGTTGTAGTTTTGGAGGAATCCCTTTGGAGAAGTCCCTTCGCTCCCTCGCTTGAGATAAATAGTAAGAGATATGCATGATCTTTTGATGCCTGGCACCCCTGTTTTTAAGTCCTTACAATCTTGGTAACTCAGACGGGAAGCTCAGCCCTTGCCATTGTGAGCTACTACATCATACACCCTTACTCCAAAAGAGAAAAATCTGTGAGGGTGTTCCAAACCTCAACACCTATTATCCTTTATTCTGCATTTAATACTTTATTCATATGTCATTTATATTCTTTTATCGGCTTTTTATCGGATTCTGCACGTCTCTTCCACCCCTGTAGATTTGTACTTGTTTCCCCAGTACACCTTACTGTTACATTTGTTCCCATGTATCTGCTGACTTCCTTCCTCTGAGTAACCACTCACCACATCTGTCTTTTCTACCTCACATGGGAAACTATTTGCAACCATCCTTCAATTCACTCCATTGTTAAATTAAATCCCATTTTTATTATGCTGGCAGATCAACTGTTCTTCCTGTATGACATTCCAAGTATCTTTTATTGACAGTTTCCTCCCAGTTTTGGTTTCACTAATGAGTTCCATTAATGCTTTCCTGCCCCTGTGCTATACTTATTAGCATGGTGAGAATTACAAACCATTTGTAAAATGTGTTTGTGTACTTCCCAGTATAAAGGAGTCTTACTAGGAGAGTAGAATTCTTAGGACATCGAGAAATACAGTAACTAAGCAGTTCTGCATTTACAACTTCTGCCTAAAGCCCCAGATGAGGGAGATGAATCTTAACCAGAGCACATTCTGGCAGAAAAAGCAGAGGCTCTATTCTGCAGAAACCAAACTTCTCCTGTCACAGTCACACATGACTGCAAAACTTTCTCTGTGCTGGTTCATCCATTTACCATGCACTGTTGAGTATAAATAACACCGCTGAAGAAACAATTAGGGGTACCCGTGCTGTGCAGTCTTGCAATCATTATCTGGAAGAGGATGGAACACCTGGATTGAGTGGATGAGGTAGGTACTCACCAGCAGGACACCTCCTGGCAGCGCAGCTGCAGGTGTGTGCTCCCACCACCTGGGTCTCAATGCCAGAGGAGTGCATTGTGCAGGCCATAGACCGGAGTGGTTCTTGCATGCTTCCTTCCTCCTGCCCTATCCCCATGGTGAACAACTGCCTGACTCCTCTCCCATGTAGGTTCTCATTAAGACTCAGCAGCCAAAGGGCTTTTAGAATGGAGGTGTTCCCTGAAATGGTCTTTTCCTGCAACCTAGTCTGGTGGTATGCGTATCCAGCTGGTATAAATGATAACTGTTACTTCTAGGTGCTATGCCGTATCCAGATGTATAAATGCTAACTGTGTTACTTCTAGGTGGTCTTTCTTTAAACACAGGTAAAATTTAGTTCCTGGGCTTGATAGATCAGAGGAAGCTGCTGACAGTTAACAGTCTTTGTGGACCGTACTGGGGATACTCACACACCTGCCAAGTTTTGTGCACCTCTGGGCTACAAACTGCTTTGTTCTTGTGGTCTTGCAGTTCCTCCCCAGTCTCCACTGGGAACTGCAGTACTCTGTTATGCTTTGCCCTGGGCTTTTGCACTACTCTCTGAGCTTCTGGCCCAAGAGATCTTTCAACAGAGGCACGTGTATAAGAGATACCTAAGTCATGCTGATTACCCAGCCAGCAGATCTCCTTTAGCAAACCACTGACATAATTTTGGATCCAATATTTCCATCGCTGTAAGTGGGTAACACAATTTACACACATAACTGGAACTGAACTGACAAAGCCACCAGCTGAGCTGAGCTGAGCCACGACCTGCTCTATGGAGCTGCCTTTGTTTCCCTTTACCTTGAGTGGGGGTACACGTGGCACCGGGGTCCCTGCAGCAGGAAAGGGCTGTGCCTGGCTCCGAAATGCCTGGTGGTGCTGACAGGTCTCCATGATCCGCGGCTTTTTTTCAGGAGTGGTTGGAGCTTCTTCCCTACTCTCTGACTTCCTCTTAGGGGCTTCCACGCTCACTTCCATGTCTTCATTTACTGGGGGCTTCTTTTCTGGTGTTTCTGGAGTCATCACAGGGCTTTTCATGTTTACTACTACTTCACCTGCTTCGGGGCTCTTTGGTTTACTCGGGGCCACACCTGAGGCACTGACAGTCTCTTTGCCCAGCACTTCCTTTGAGGCAGGGTGTTTTCTCTCTTCGTCTGCCTTTTGACTGCTGGCAATTTGTGGTTTCTCTTGAATGGACTCTCCTTGAACTCTCTCTTTTAAAGGGAGGGAATGGTCACTGGGTTTCACTGCACACCCACCAGGGGGAACTGAGGCCTCTGCAGGTTTGGCTGGTTTTGCCTGCACGTCCTCCTTTCTTTCCTCCCCTCCTTTTTTCATCACTGGTGCTTCCTGGACCGCTTGTGCTTTAGACTCTAATGGAGAGGTCATCTCCTCTTTGAGTGGGATGAGAGAGGATGGCGGGCATTTTGGTGGCTCAGCTGCTAGATTTTCAGTCTCTGTCTCGGCAGGGCCGGTGTTTGCTATCAGTCTCTTGGACTCTTCAGGACTTAGCCCAGAACTATCAAGAAAAACAGATCTTTTATTTTGTGAAACATTCTTGCAAAAAGCATATTATCCTCACAAAAACTGTGAGGATTCTCTACATACCACACCCTAAATCGATGTGTCTCACACATCTAATTCTGTGCCAGGATCCTTGAAAGTTTTCTGTACTGTTGGTACTTCCACATGAAACAGAACTAAACAGAACAGCAAAGTTTAAACCCAACTAAGCTAAATACTTGGAATACAGATTAGATCTAGTCCTCTATCCTGATACCAATTTTCCAGGCTTCAAATCAAGTTAATCTGGTGTCCTGAGTTCAGCTGTAGCAGTCATTTTTCTCCTTCTTAGTAGCTGGTGCAGTACTACAGTTTTGACTTTCAGCCTGGGAACAGCGCTGATAACACCGATGTTTCTAGTTGTTGCTAAGTAATGCTTACTCTGACCAAGGACTTTGTGAGTCTCATGATCTGCCAGGGAGGAGGGGAAGCCAGGAGGAAGCAGAGAGAGGACACCTGACCCAAACTGACCAAAGAGGTATTCCATGCCACAGCATGTCATGCCCACTATATAAACTGGTGGCAGTTACCTGGAAGGGTTAGATCACTGCTCAGTGGGGCTGGGTACCAGTCAGCCAGTGGTGAGCGGTTGTATTCTCTTCCCTTGTTATTTCCCTTATCATTATTATTATTGGTGGTAGCAGCAGTGGTTTGTGTTATACCTTAGTTACTGGACTGTTCTTATCTCAACCCATGGGAGTTACATTCCTTCAATTCTCCTCCCCATCTCTCCAGGAGCTGGGGGGGGGAGAAAGGGGGTGAGTGAGCAAGCAGGCTGCATGGCAGCTGGGCTTTAACCACGACATTCTTTTTGGCACCCAACGTGGGGCATGAAGGGTTGAGATAACGACATATCTGACTGAGGTGTGTCTAATTGTATTTGTGATAAGCATTCATAGTCACTTGTCACAATGCTGATTTATTGGCTCTCAAAGTTGTTGCTCTTGATCTCACAGTTTCAGCATGTTGTACGTTACAGCCAGTATTTGCTGTCTTAGTGTTTATCAGCTGGGGGCCTTGGGCTAAGGTTCTTGTTTCATTGTACTTTATGGTAATGACTTGTAATTCAAGAGACTCATTGATCTGAAACTCATCTGGCTTGTGTTCCCAGTGTGGTCACCACCTCTGTACTTTGGGAGGTATATAACAGAAGTGTATAGCAATTGCATATCTTTTTTCCCCTCCTCGGGTGGTCAGCCTATGAGGGAGACATTCCCACACACCCCTGCAACCAGTACACCAGCTACTCAAACTCTGACCGCAGCAGATAGCGCAGCTACTCCAGGTCCAAGCACAGCAGCTATATCAGCCCCAGTAACAAGCACAGCAGCATCATTTGAGAGTTTTGAAGGTTTTGAATGGCCTTTGGGTACCTTTGAGACCTGCCTGATTGTGATGGGGATCAGCATGTTGGCACACATACAGAGTGTGTTTTATCCCTGCCTGGTTTTTCTGATCTCGAAAATTAAGCGGAGTCATGTTTGGGCCTTGTTTAGGATTAGATGACAATATAGTAGGACCAAGAGATTTTCCCTGAGGCTGGACAGTCATGAGTAGCAGGATGTGTGTGACAGTGTGGGCGAGTATCTAGTCCACTGGGCCTCTTCAGTGCTTTTGAAGCGTCGTAGATGGAAGGCAGCTGTATGGAGACCCCGACGACAAGTTCCAGGAACTGCTGAAGGGGATGGTGAATTATTTTGAGCCTGGTGGGCCCATGACACTTCAGACCATCAGGGCAGAGATGGAACATAGAGATGGACTCATGATCAAGGGGTGAACTTAGCAATGGACACTATTACCCTGGTTATTCATGAGTGTGAAACGTGCTGCAATTAAGCAAGCCAAGCTGTTAAAGCCTCTCCGGTATGGAGGATGACAGCTGAAGTACAAATATGGGGAGGCGTGGCAGACTGACTACATCACACTCTCTTTCCTGCTCTGAAAGACAGTTACAAGAGATGGAGCCTGACATCATGGACTGGATGGACTCAGCAGCTTTATAGGGATTGGTCCATGCACTAAAGAATATCTCTCTCTCTAGTGTGTGTGTGTGTATGTATATATATATATATATATATATATATGAGATAAGAGTGATGGTATATTGAAAATGTGGGATCTGAGCATGACGTGAATGGTATGGAATAAGGGGTGGATACTGTCCTGGGTTCATTTTTCTCCTTAGTAGCTGGTGCTGTGTTTTTGACTTTCAGCATAGGAACAGCGCTGATAACACCGATGTTTCTAGTTGCTAGTCAGAATGTTTACTCTGACCAAGGACTTCGTGAGTCTCATGCTCTGCCAGGGAGGAGGGGAAACTGGGAGGAAGCAGAGACAGGACACATGACCCAAACTAGCCAAAGAGGTATTCCATGTCACAGCACGTCATGCCCAGGATGTAGAACTGGGGGCAGTTACCTGGAAGGGCTAGATCACTGCTCGGTCGGACTGGGTATCGGTCGGCGGGTGGCAGTTGTATTCTCTTCTCTTGTTATTCCCCTTATCATTATTATTATTGGTGGTAGCAGCAGTGATTTGTGTTATACCTTAGTTACTGGGCTGTTACATTCTTTCGATTCTCCTCCCCATCCCTCTGGGAGCGGGGTGCGGGGGGGTAGTAAGGGGGGGAGTGAGCGAGTGGGCTGCGTGGCAGCTGGGCTTAAACCATGACATCTGGCCAACAAGAAAGGCTCCCATTATTAGCCACCACAGGCACATTGCTACAGCACTCAAACAACCCCATGCAGCTTTCATCTGACTCCAGCTCATACACTGATATTTGCAGAAAGGAACACTGAAAAGCGTTCTCTAGAGGAATGTGGAATGTGTGTGAATTTAACCAAACACGTGTCTGACTGGATGTGAAGAAACACATGAGATGTTGCGTAGCAGATGATTTGCTGCAGGGTAGAGTATGCACCCCCACCATACCTGGGGATCCTGGTACTAGAAGAACCCTACAAGGTGTGCGTCAAAGTACTGTAGTAAGGAGTGGGAAAAGTTAAGATGTAAAGTGTAAAGGACATCCTTGCCAGAGGAAACCAGTTCTACGCTGGTTATTAAAGCATTAGAAATCACAACAGCAAACACATCACTTCTGACATAATTCCCTTGGGTGTTTTCTCAGTTCTGCAGCAGCTGGATGAAGCTGGAGGCCTTTGTCAGCTTTCAGGACTAATGAAAAATTGTGTTTATTCGTGGGCATGCTACAAATGGAGCAACAGGTACACCTGGATAGGCAATGAAAGGGTAAAAAAAGACAGTTGAGGGTCTTACCTCTGGCCGTAGTAGCTCTCAAAAAAATGTTCTTTCCACAGCTCAACCTTCTTTTCCTTTTCTATTTCTTGTCGTATTCTTAGTTGCATTTCCGGTGTAAACTCACCTGCAAAAAGCAATAAAGGGTACCTTCAAAAAAGGGTATAGATGAAATGAAGCCATGTAACCACAGGAGCCTTCCCACTCACACTGTCTCAGACAACCCTTCACAGCATGTGACACTGCAGCCCTGCCTGCAGTACTTCAGCTCTCCTGAGCTGCAAAGTGCTCCTCTGCTGTCTGTTGCTCCAGGCAACAACTTCTTGCCCGACAGTTGTAACTCCCATCCCTGTGAGCGTCCACTCTGGTAGCCAACAGAATCCTAGAAGGTTGACTATGACAATGAGGACATCATGTTTTTCAGGGCAATTCTTAGTTAATTCCATTGGTAACCTAACTGCACTCATAAAACCCAGATTCTCATGTTCTGAATATTTTAAAATGAGATAAATCTCATCTTGACGTTATTTCTATCAAACATTCCTCCATTCCATCCATATTCCTCCTCAGCAGACACCCCCAGCATTCCCACCTCAATGGCAGTAATGCAGAGGAATCAAAGAGAAACAAGGGCATCCAGAAGTAAAAAAAGGCCAAGACAAATACACACAATGTGTGTCCAGACTTTTCTATTTTACTTCTTATGTCTTTTTCTTTTAAGCCTCCTGCCAAAATTACTCCAGAGAGGGGATTAATTAGAGGATCAACAGAAATCAGATACTTTCACCACTGCAGGGTTTGTTTCTCAACAATTTTTGGCTCCCTTTTCAGCACACTGGTACCTGTCAGTATTAAATCAGGACACTCATCTTTTCATTGCAGAAGTACAGAGGGCCCAAACAGAATCTGTGATACATCAACTTCCTTTCATATTTCTATATAAATTTGGTCAGGTAAATAACTACAGAAAATCTGTTGCATCAAAATCAGCAGAACACATGCCTTTACTCAGAGTAATATAGCAACAGGGTTCAAAGTTCAGCCCTTTGAAACAGTCTCTGTTACAGCAGTGAATTCCTGGATTTCCAGTGCTGCGGTGATCCTTTGTTTCCCAGCTGGGACATTTCAGCTAAAAGCACACACTGTCATAAGCTCAGGTATGCCCTGAGCACAAAGCACATGAAAACCTGCCCGGTAGCCTGCAGTCAGATGCATGCTGTGGAGATGGTCCCTGCCCACAGTGCATGACTGCACTTCTGGTGATGTGATTTGATCAAATGATGGAATTAAGCCCCTCTAAGTTCAAGATGCAAACTGCCATTGAAGGTGCAGGAATCTTACTGATTAGTAAATATCTGATGTTATGTTATATAAAAAATACTGGCCCAAAGGACTTCACCACACCAGCTGTGCCCAAACAGCTTTGCTGATGACCAAGTGCATTACTTGGGGAACATGATTTACCTTCTCCACTGAGCTCAGCAGTGGGCTATATTTAGCTACCACCACTTCAGAATAAGACAGCTATACAGTCATCGCACTATTATTTTAAACACATTTTTCCCTCTTGTCTCATCTCTTTCAGAGACTTGCTCATTTTTCAATGGGGCTTTGAGCAACCTGGTCTAGAGGAATGTGTCCCTGTCTGTGGCAGTGGGGTTGGAACTAGACGAGCTTTAAGGTTCCCTCTAACCCAAACGATTCTATGATTCTATAATTTTTGTACATGCTAAGTTCAAAAGTGAACTCCTTACTGCAGCCCCTCTATGACCTTGAGATGACATGGTTTTGAGCTTGCATGTGCTCTCAGCCTGTGTTGACTACAGCTGTCTTTACCTGGGAACTCCTTCCAGTGCTTCAACCTCTCCAGGAAATCTTTTTCACACATTCCCCAAAACATTCACTAGCTGAAAGCCTTCTAAGAGTTCTGCATCATTGTCTGGGGAAGTTTTACCTTCTGACAACCTCTCCTTCCAGCCTTGGGCAGCTGAGGTGAAGAACTCATTGTTGAGTGCAGAGCCACTGAGCTTCATCAAACCGTCTGCCCCAACCTGGAACACATAACAAGGCAAACATATTAACTAGCTGAAAAAGCAAATGTCACATTTCATCATATGTGATCTGAAAACAGAGCAAGAGGCCCAACACTGCCAAAGATCTCTCTGGAAACTGCCTTGACTGCAGGAGAAAACCTGCAGCCATAGTCAAGGCTGGGATCCAGGAGGTTGTGGGAGATTTTCCTCATCCTTGCCTCAGCCCATCCTCTATAGCTGCACAAACACACATAAGCAGCAGATGGTAGAGGTGGCAAGGAGAAGCACATGGAAACTGAACAGCACAGCCTCTGAGAAGCTCCTTCAGCTGCCCTTTCCCCTGTAGAATGAATGAGCTGCCTACCACCCAAAGCACCAGCTCTGCTGCCTTCTCATGGACATGAAGCGTATGAGGGAAAAGCAAGGACATAAGAGGTGTTGTATAAAAGTAACTTTTACATTACACCTGAACTGTATGTAATCATAACCACAGATGCTTCAGGAAAAATGGACAAATGAGGCTTAAAACCCATTTGGTGTCTCTGAAATATGGTTAATCAAATAGGGCAGTCATGCTATGGAGCAGGACATAAATGAGAAAGCATGAGGCCAAGGCTGGAACAATTGCAGTGGGAAACGATAACCAGCGTAGTAAAACACACATGAAATCTGCTGTTGCTCTTTATTCCACAGAAGTAAATGTGGAATTTCTCCACCAGAAACAAAAATACATCTATGGTTCAGTTAGTGGCAAAAACTTGCCGTGGGCAAAACTGATGTGCTTCCATTTATTGCCTAATAAATCAGAACGAACAAGCAAAATCCAGCTGTCCCAGTGCAAGCTACACCTGATTACACTGGGAGACTGTGCAGGAAACCTTCACCAGAAGGACTGACAGAGAATCTGTGCTCTCCCTGAGCCAGTGTTTGTGGTGCAGGTAATGAAAATTATGGAACTGACCTAATAGAAGGTTTTATGGGTAAGATACAGTTGGTAGATTTTTAAGTTAGAAGCTGCCATTGTATGGATTACAAAAGCAGAGATTTATTTTCTAGTCCCAAACCCTATTGATTGACTAGAGGGAGCAGAACTGACATGACTATCCTGTGCTGCACATATGGGGTTGCCCATTCCTTGTGCTGGAGGGCAGTCAACTACCACAGGGCTGGTAGCGTCAGGCCTCAGTGGCTGCTTTCCCCTCTGAAGAAAAACCAGCTGAAGCAGCTCAGACTGAGTCCCTGACAAGCAACACACAGCAGACAGGCAACCTTTCACAACTGGCATGTCCAACGCCTTCGCCTCTTCTCCTCTTTAGTACAGTGAAGACTGACATGCAATAAAGCATGCAGCACCACTTGATGTGGTGGGCTGCTCTAGGAGATTTACTACAGCAAAATGTAAGATCTGGTCTCTCAGGAGCCAAGCAATGTTATAGGGTTAGTCAACATTTGTTCTCAGTGAAATTCTCATTCAATTTAAGGACAATTAAAGTTAAAAGCCAGGGCAGAAATGTCCTACCATCTGCTGTGAGGTTCTTGCCAGTAAACTCCAGCTGCAAACTCCATCACATCATATTCTGACACATACCTAATTATTACAAAGGCCACAGGACTTAAAAAACAATTGCTTCAAATATTACTGAATCAGCCTTGGACTAACAAGTCCCCAGTGAATGCTGACTGAAGATCAGAATTTATGAGACAATGTAAAAAGTTAGAACTCCTCCTAGCTCCAAAGGAACACTGTCTGCTCAGGGCAGCATCCTCTCTAAAGCAGACCACAGTGCAGCTGCCAGACCACAGATATTATTAACACTGTGTGAGAGCCAGGAGAGCAGCATGGCCAGAGATGGGTAACACTTTACTGCACATGGATGTCTTGCTCCATCTAGCATCTCCATCTAGGCTGGTGTCCCTTCACAGTCTATAGTGGTCAAGTCAACTGGGTGTGTGGAGGTAGGGACTTGGTTCAGCTCAGGCTGAAGCAGACACCTGCATGTGCTCAAAAAGCTCTTGAGTGTACCAACTGGAGTTCCACTTTCTATAAGAGAAGCCCTGAGTAAGCAGCTGAGACAGACTCTGAGGAAGTGACTGAAGTGCATAAATGCAGGCATCTAGTACTGATCTGAACATCACACAGGAAAGTATCTTAAAGGGACTTGCAGACCTGAGACAGGACATATGGAAGACTTCCATCTGGAGTGGAATCTTGAAGCCAGCTTTGCTATCTAAAGAACATTTAAAATGGCTCTAGGCACACATGTTAAGGCATCTGAACTGACACTCCTACAACTGAGTAGCATAGCAGATTCCTGCTTTGCTCAGAAGCTCCCAGCCAGCTGGGGTAGGAATACTGAAGACTAACATGACACAAGTAAGGTAAAAGGAAGGAAGCATCCGTGTTCTAGCTGCAACTTTTCTGGTATTGAGCACAAACAGATTGAACTTCACTTCCCCAACTCTATTTTTCTCTTTTTACATGCAACATTTAATCTTTTCTAATCTCTCAGTATCATCCCTGCCTTCTCCAAGTTGATTAAAAAACCTGCTGCAATGTTGAGATTGTTTCATGCATCAGATGAAATTCATCAGGTCCAGCTGAGTTGAAATAGCTGTCCTACCAAAAGATTCTCTTAGGTGTTCTTTCAGGCCTGAAAGCTGAGTTCTTACCCCCTTGTAACTCATGTTCCTGTTATCACCGACTGTTTAGTGAGAGCTCAGTGAAAAACTTCACCATTTCTTCTGTGCACTCCCAGAGCAAAGGAGCCTACTTCTCCCCACTAAATACTCCTCTGCCTTTCTAAATTCCTCTCTTCACTTGCAAAGAGATCTTAGACAATCCACAGACATGAGCTGTCTCCACAGCTGCCGCACACTGTGTGCTTGGTACCTTTAACTGTGTGTTTTGGGTCAGGGCTCAAGCTCTGTGGCACAGGTCAGGCCTGCTCTGCAGTCTGGACAGTGTGAATATGCCATAGAAAACTTACTCAGTTTTCACTTTACCAAATTCAGAATTTGACAGCATTGATGCCAGAAAAGCAGAAGAGGCTGGAACTAGGTGGCAGCATCTGTATTGGTGGTCTGTGGGAAGGCACCAGCCTAAGAAGCTGCAGGGTCAATACTGTACTGAAGAATCCACGTGAGGACAGGAGAGAGGAAGACATGAAAACTGCTGCATGCCCATCACTCCTGGCCCTCTGCAAGTCCAGTGTAACAGAAACATTGTTCTTGCTGTAGCTGGGAGTGTGGATTGATTTAGCCATCTTTAGATGGCTTTAGATCTTTTTCTGGTAGCAACAAACACCCAAACACCAAACATCAAAGTGAGAAGGATTTTCCAATTGTTTTCCACATTGTGCACAGAAGCAGCACCCTACCTCATTAGCTATATACACAGTGTCTGGGTGTCTAGTCTGAATTTCCTCTGCAGATGCTCCCTGCTGACACCAAATAGCCACCTGCCTCCACAGCAGAACCTAGAAGAAACAGATAGACCTACCTGCCTGTCCACCTCGGGCAGCAGCAGCAGCAGGCGCTGCTGGCATTCTGTAGGCAGGACGGAGAACGTGTGCTTGTTGATCAGCGCCCGCAGGTTGGTGTTCACGAGGATGGAGTCGGGAGTTTCCACATCAATTTCAGCACACTTTGCTCTCTTCAGCTGCCCTGCAACAAACCAGCAAGATGTAATACTGTACCTGAGAGAGGATTCCAGGCTCCTTTTGGAGTTCACTGTCCCCAAGATTTTCAGAATGCCACCTCTGTGATCTATTTCATACCCTGACCTTAAAAACATATTTTACCTTTGCACATACAGTTCAAAACAAAACAGGAGGCTCTTTTCAGCACAATTTCCATACCACTGTAGCCTGTGTCAGCTGACCTAACTCCTGTAGAATCCTGCTATCTGGGGAACAGCAAGGAATCTTTTTCAGAAGGGTTTCTAGAATTGCTTTTAGTCACATTGATTTCTATTTTAAGCCTCTCACTAAGGTCAGTTTGTTCCTTGGGAGTTCTTCCTGGACTTTCCTACTTTGTTCTTAGCAAAAGCATTTCAGAAAAATTCACCAGCTCATTGCACTTGGGTGGGAAGACAAAGCAGTAACAATGAGTAACTATTCTCTTTCTGTGTTTGAAAGCCAGCAAGTCAAGCATTAACCCTTATGTCATAGCCAGCATCATGCATGTGCTGTGAAAGGCAGCATTTGCACTGTGTGCTCTATTTCCTTCAGATGCACCCACTGTCTGTAACTGGCAAAATACCACATATTACAAAGCTTAGATTAAAAGCACATTATTAGCACAATGGGTAGTACTACCCTGCTCCCCTGACATCAGGGATGATAGCAATTACTTTTAAGTTCAGAAAACCTAATAAAATAAGTGCCATGGAGGCTTGTTTCTCTAGGGAAAGTGTTCTCCATCAGAAGTCATTCAGGAAACAGCTCTGCAGGTTTATAATCTATTTAAGTTACAGAATTTCCTAATTACACAGGACAAATGAAACATGCTTTGAAAAGTGTTTGTTTTCACCAATGACAAAGACAATGTAGGATGAATAGCATAGATAGAGACCTCAGAATACCCTTAGTTTTACCAAGGTTGAGTCCACCATTGGTGTATGTAAAAGAAACCACAAAAGGTCTGGAAGCCTGAGAAGGACCTAACTTCTGTGAATGGGAAGGATGTCAAGTAACAGGGGAGTCTGAAGTATAAAGATCTGGGAAGGAATTTCTTTTTTCTTTTTAATGTTATCAGAGCCTCTTAAGTGCATTAACAAGCCTGCTAAATAATGCAAGTCCTTTTTTGCTTCTCAAACAGCAAGCTGCAAATTCATACGTAGAAAACCCTGATGGTAAGAAATGAGAAAAGGCTTATTTGCATATATACAGTTTGAATTATTTATCCCAATTCACACAGCATACTAGCAGTACCATCCAGAACTGTGCAGAAGTCACTTTAGCAATGCAATTAATTACACATTTTACTCAGCTTTGTTATTTAGGCTTTTGTTCTGTTATCAGAGCAACCAAATCTCTGTAAGCAAAAAAAGTAAGTATCTTACTTGCGTGGAGCCTGTCAGATCTCTGGAATGGTTTCTTCCCCAACCCTGGCAAGGAGTTATCAAGCTTAACAGAGGGAGAAGAACTAGAGGTAGAGTTCTGAGGGCTGCTCGACTGTCCATCTGACTGCTTGCCTTCCCAAGCTGCAGAGGAAACAGAAATATTTAAACATGGGGATGTACAAAGAAGTATTACACAAGACATCTGTTTGGGCTGAAATAAAGATTCTTTAATGTGTATACCCTAGTTTTAGCAGCTCAGGGACAAGCACTCCAAGGATACTTATACTCCTTTGTTCTTGTAGCACTTGCGTCCCAACAGGGTGGAAATAGAAGCGCCCTTTGTACCTATCAGACTATCACAAAATAAAGGGCAGGACAATCACTTTGTTTATGGTTTAAGTCTATTTCCCAGTTTGCCCCATCTTACTTCTCATTTATATTCAGTCCAGTAATGATCTTGTTAAAACTTCCTTTCTGAGGCAGCTTTAGTGTCTGTTGGAGTTCACGATCAGGAAAAATCTCTTCATACTGCATGTGTCCTTTCTAAATTTTAAACTACAAGTGTAGCTTTTGTTCTTCCAGACCACCCTCAGGAATTCCTCCTCCTCTTTCCAATACTCAATGGATATTTTTGTGTCCTCCTCCAAAGTCACTACTGGCCCAACTAGACAGATTTCATCACTCTGATTTCCCCTCACAATCCACTGACACCCACATTCTCTTTTGTACAACAGGATTTTTTAATGCCAGTGGGAACAGCTTCTTCCCAAGATTCTCTCAGCCTTCCTTTCCCTCTTCCTCTTTAGTGAGATGAATTAAGAACATGAGCTGGTCTTCCCTCTGCACTCTCTAGGCTTATGTTATAGTAACATCACTCACTCAAGTAAGGAAAGGCGCTGGAGTGCCACAGCTCGAAAGAGAAACTCCACAACACATGTGGTTAATTCACAAACAGAACAAATGCTGGCTCTCACTAACAACTTGCACTAATCATTGTTTCACTTAGTCTGTATCTCGTTATCCTCTCTGCCTGCGAGAAGAGGCTGAGGGCCTGGGGCTTCTTCAGGCTGGAGAAGAAGGCAGATTGCAGGAGACCTGGTAGTCACTACTGTTCCTACCAGGACAGCAGAAAGATAAAGCCAGGCTTGTGACGGTGGTGCCTGGCAGGAGAACAAGAAAAAACAGGCAAGAATCAGCCAGGATATAAGGAAAATAATGTATCCCTGTGAGGACAGCCTGCAGCGGAGCAGGGACCCAGAGAGGTTGTGCCACCTCTGTACTTGGATTTGCAAAGATCTGACTGGCCCCTAGAAATGCTGGAGGTCCACCTGCAAGAGACCTCCCAAGGTCCCAACCAACGTCCCAACCAACATAAACAGTCCTACGATTTGAACATATTTTCAGAGTACTGCTAAAAAGGCTGCATGAGTGGACATGCACAATGTACAATACCTTGCAACTGTGGTGTAGCAGCAAAATATGGGGAAGTCTGAGAGAAAAAAAACCCAACCCAGTAACAAAAATTAAATAGATGTGCTGGAAGAAAATGGTTCTGCCGTGACTGAAGTGGATGTACCAATAGTTTGGGAAGTGTGAAACCAAAATAAGGAGAGAAGGTGATGTGCCTCCTGCCCCCAGGGCCTGCCACTCTGTGGCTGGGAATGGCCAGCTAGCAGGCTACCAGCACCAGACAGCCAGGAAAGGCAAAAACCTCATTATAATCACAAAAAATAAAGACACCAAACAATACCTGAAGTACTTTAAGTAACACGAGTTTGGATTACTTCCTCCATTAGTCTATTTTATAATTACTCTATGTAAGCTAACAATCTTACAAAATATCCTGCTTCAGTCCCTCTCAGGTCTCCACTGTTCCTACTTCCCCAAGTAGAGATCCAACTCCTCTGGGGGCAGGCAGCTCTGGAGACGAGGTCCTCCAGACCAATATCTGCCTGTTGCACTGATCAACCATTCAGAATTAATCCTGGTTAGACGAGAAAAAGCAGGAGGGATTTAAGCAGTCATTTTATGCTGAAGACCTCATAAACCTGGCACTGCATTGTCTTCATACTGTCACGAGAAACATAGTTTTCCTCTTGGCTTCCTTCTCAGGCCACACCACCCAAGGTGAAAAGGGCACAAGAGCAGTTTAGGACTGAGTTTCAATCAAGCAAGATGGTATTAACCTTTTGCCCTTTAACTTTTTTAATAGAGTCTGAACTGGGAACAATAGGCAACCTCAAGACACTCGCTCTGCTATTAAATGCTGCATGAGGTATAGCTGACAAACACGCCTGCTCCTTTCTGTCAGATATATGGTGCCCAGCAGCAGCTATGCATATGGCTTAACAGATGTTACAGAAACATTCCAGCCATACACAACCAGCACGCCAGGCCATATTGGTCTAGTTTTGGTTTGGATTTGTTTAGAGCTGTTTGGAAAGGGAGAATAAACAAACACGCTAAAACACAGACAGAATTTTATCCTAAAGAAAATCAGCATGAGATGAGGAAACATCTCTAATTATGTAGAAGGTGGCAAGGAGAAGAAATCAAATAACCTGTGCTCTATGTCCATGGTGGATAGGACAGGAAATCTTGGATTTCAAGCCAAGGAAGCAAGAGAAGATTCTGATTACAGACTAAGAAAAACATATTAAGCTGAACATGACCCAGCAGTATGTACTTCCAGCCCAGAAAGTCAACTTGACTGTACAGAAACATGAAGTGATGTAAAAAAGAACTCCCTAACCTTACATACACGCTGTCAGGCCCTACAATAGAAAACTTTTTCCAGACTCTCAGAAAAGAGTTTGAGAATTGTAATGTAGGAAAACACCTGCTTTTGATGGGGTCAAAAAGGGAAACCTGAATGGTAGGCATTGTTGAGAAAAAAGATGAACAAAATGTAGACTGCCAAAATGATGCTATACAAACGCAGAACGTGTCCTGCACCCTGAACACCATGTACAGTTTTCATTCTCACAGAGCTTTGCATATGAGGAATGAGAAATCACAGTGGGACTCCTTAGACTGAAGATGTCTACAGAAGTCACGAGTGGCAAAATTTTTGAATAAACAACAGTTGTTCATTGCCTGTTTGATAATCAGAAGAAATGAAATAAAGGTATAAGAAGCCTGGCTCAAAACTAAACAAAAATGAGTCGTTTTCACAATGTGTTGTTTGCCACAAGGCATTTACAAAGTCAACATTCCCCAAGGTTAGGCAAAACCAGTGAAGAAAATACCACCCAGTCCAATGAACACAAAGACACATCCTCTTGATTTGGAGGTCCTACTAGGACCTACTCTGCTATTACGCATTCTCAACCCATGTACCATCAGCACTGTTGGACCTAGGTCACCAGGCCAAATTTGTCGCATTTCAGAGGCCCATGGTTCTGCTTTGGTGCTCAATGATCTGGGAGGTGGTTCAGAGCCACTAAAGGCAATGCTTACAGATAGAATCATAGAACAGTTAGGGTTGGAAAGGACCTGAAGATCATCAAGTTCCAGCCCCCCTGCCATGGGGAGGGACACCTCACACTAAACCATGTCACCCAAGGCTCTGTCCAACCTGGCCTTGAACACTGACAGGGATGGAGCATTCGCAACTTCCCTGGGCAACCTATTCCAGTGCCTCACCACCCTTACAGGAAATAATTTCCTCCTTATATCCAATCTAAACTTCCTCTGTTTAAGTTTTAACCCGTTACCCCTTGTCCTATCACTACAGTCCCTAATGAAGAGTCCCTCCCCAGCATCCTTATAGGCCCAAATAGATGACTTGACAAATTGCGGCTTCATAAAATGATAATGGCATTAGTCTACTAAGTCATTTACTTGTACAACCTGAAAATTGCCCTATACAAACACAAAGGCACTTCTTGCATCTGAAAGAAAACAACCTGAATCAGGCTCACAGAACCAGAAGATTATGGCAATCAGTTACCCTGAAAAGTCTCCAGAGAAAGCTAGCTGGAAGCAATTGCCAAAAATTTATGATAACTAGTGAAATGCTGCTGGTGGAAAGAGAACTAACGCTCCTGAATGAATAAGAGCAGTGATCTCAATTTCTAATGCAGCATAAATGCTGGAAGCCTCTTGGGGATCTTTCCGAGCAGAGAATACATCTTTGGAACAAGACATGAAAGACTTGCTACAGAATGAGAAGCCCGTTTCGAAAAACATAAATACAAAGAGAAAAACTACCTCATTTGCTTAGCCATGAGAACTACCTGACCACAGCGTACAGGCAGCTACAGGGAACACATTTATCACAAAAAAGAAGCTTTTCACCACACAATGGCAGAGTAAATTCTATTCAAGATCTATTGAACAAATTCCAAATAAAAACAAAACCAGGGACACAGAAACTAGGCTATTTCAGAAACAAAAAGAACACTGTCAGAAAAAAAGCACTTTCTTTTCTCATCCCCTACAAACAATAAAAGGCCAGTTGAAGAGACCCAGCAGTAATACAGCACACAGAGGTGTCGTTGCACGTACCGGATTTTGCAGGTGTGGAGTCGCTGGCTGCCTTGACAGCCTTCAGAAGGACGTGCTGGTTAGACGACACAGGCATGCCTGCTCTGCATTGCTGCTGCTGCTGCTTCTGCTGCTGCTGCTTCAAGGCCTGTGGAAGAGGACAGAAGATCAGGACCAAAATGAAATTAAAAATAGTCTTAGAAATTATTAGTACACAGTACAAGCCGCTTGTTTTACAGCAACTGATAGCTGGATTCTGATTCTAACTACGTCAAAAGTGAAAAACGACTTCCCAAACACACTCAGTTCACACGGGACAGCAATACCATCTGTTTAAATATGATACTGGCTATTTAAATACACTATTACAAGCAGACAGATCTCCTACCTTTGGCATCTAAAGGAAAAAATTAATGGTTGTAGAACATCTAGGTTGAGTTGTTTCATTCTCTAGGGGATTCCAAATCTGGAGGTGGTTCAAGAAGTAATTATATAAGTAACTTCAAAGTAAAGGTACCATCATGCTATTAATTTCTGTCTTCTGAAGAAGTAACTAGTACCTAGTACTAAAACAAGTAACTAGTACTAGTACTAAAACAACGGGCCATTAGGAAAGACTTTGATAATTTTGAAAGTAAGAAACATTTAAACACTAAAAGTAAGAAAATAAAATCCTTTGCTTTAGAAAAATAGAAAAGAAAATCCTTTGCTTTAGAAAAGACTGTTAAGGCAACCATGACTCAACTGAGAAGGCACAAACAAGGCACTGGGTTAGACTGCAGCATCTACCCAAACCAAAGTGTTTGTTCTCAAAAAATGAAATCCAAACCCAAATAAACTTAACAGCAGAATAAATTACAACAGATCAAGTATTCTCTCTCCTGGATCTAACTGCATTATTAAGACAGTGATGATCTCTAGTTAACAGGCCAATTCATTTAGATATAGACAGCACATTTCCTGTTGCTTCCCATTTAAAAATTCTGCTGTATACTTAGAATCATGGAATGGTTTGAGTTGGGAGGGACCTTAAAGCTCATCTAGCTCCAACCCCCCTGCCACGGGCAGGGACACCTGGAGCAGCAGAGTGTCTCACAGAGCCCCCAGCATAGCAACCTCTCCACCAGCACCAGCCCTCTGCTCTCCTTCAGCCTCTGTGTGCTGCCCCATATGCCCCCTCTGCTCAAATCAGGGGCTTGTTATTTTCCTTCTGTTTGCCTTCAGGTTGTCCGTTGTTCTCACTGTGCCACCTGCAGTGGAAGGAAAATGTTCCTGAGCACACAGGTGTGTTTGCACAAAGGGCAGCTCTGAGGTAAACCCCACTGTGGAGGCCGGAAACCACCACTTTACTCTAAAAAGAGTAAATTCAGAAAGAGTGTAAATCAAAACGGCACCACTTGGTACCATCAGCACCTGCTTTAATTGCAATTTAAACAAAGAAACTGGTGTCCCCCCAGCACACTCCTCCTCATCAGCTCCACTATGGCTGACAGTGGTGATGACAGCAGGACCAGGAGCTGCTCCTGAGCCTCTTGTTTTTCACTGGCCCACAGACTCTGACCATGGTATTAAAAACCCATTGGAACAGGGGGGATCCACCTAATAGGGAAGAAACTACTGTACAGCTCCCTCCTTCATGAAAAAGGTGATAGAGTAGCAAAGGGGGTTTCTCCCCATCACTGTTTAATCTTTCCAGCAGGATAAGCACTGACGTGTCCACCAATTTAGATTCAGGTTCTGCAAACCTCTAGCTCAGGATTCTTCCAAACGAGTATAAGGAATGCAGCCATCCACTTACTTACTACAGTGTGTGGTATGGCACATCAGTGTATGCCATACTATTAATCTGTATTTTACAGCTGTAACTCTGATATGCTTATGAACTAAATCATGACCCTTATTTCTTCAAGAACCTGATACTCGCTGTCAGTATAGCAACAGCAGGTGTCCCAGGGTTAAAAGTTCTCACTCAGAAATCTGCTCTCTCTTCCCTCCAGTAGAATTATAATTACTTAGCACTCAAGACAGGAGGGCTGAGCCCAACCAGCCATCTTCTCCAGTGCACACTAGCTAATAATCTAGGTCTCAGAGAAAACTAAAAATATGAAAGCTTTCCTGAATTCCTGTTTCACTCAGTATCTTGTGTTTTTCCTACTATTCTATTTATAACACCTGTCTCCTTCCTGCAATCTGTATTTCCTCATTTTAACTACTCTTTTTAACTTTTCCTGACCACAGTGGCAACCGTGTTTAGGAAAAGGTGAAATATGTCAAAATATTTGACCATATGAAATATTACCAAAATGGCAGAATTCCACTTGAACTAAAATCAAGCAATGATTTAGGCATGCAAGGTTTTTAATTTGACCCAAAACTAGAGCAAACTTTAGAAGATGACAACCAGTGACAAGCAGTGCCTCTCAGGGGTCGGTGCTGTTTAACATCTTCCCTGTGAGAGTGCTGAGGCCCTGGCACAGGGTGCCCAGAGAAGCTGTGGCTGCCCCATCCCTGGCAGTGTTCAAGCCCAGGTGGGACAGGGCCTGGAGGAACCTGGCCTAGTGGAAGGTGTCCCTGCCCATGGCAGGGGGTTGGAACTGGATGGTGCTTTCCAACCCAAAGCATTCTGTGATTCTATGACCATCAGAAATAGCTTTTTGCCCTATAGACAGCTGCACAAGTGTTAAGTGCAAACAGAAATGCTATGTAGACATCAAGGCCTCCATGTGGTTCCTCATTTTTCTTTCAGGGTTTCTGGTTTTTCCCCCAAATCAAGGAGATTAACAGTGAAACTGAGAAGACCATCTACATTTTGGAACTCACTGACATATTTCATTACATTCAGCACTGGAATAAGGATGTTCAGGAAGTAGATATCTCAAGAGTATGAAAGCTGAGGAGCAGAGGAGTGAGAAAGCAGAGAGAAGGGAATGAATAAAAAACTGAGGGAAAGCTGGTGGGAGCAGTAGCATGGGGAATTTGGACATGAAAAGCAGAAAATTATTAGGCATGTAAGGACAGAGGCTGGAAAAGAGAAGGGAATGTTAGATGGAGTGTAGGTTTGGAAATGTAGCTTGCATTTCGGCAGAGGTCCCTTCCCCTTCTGTGAAACAGGGACCTACAGACCAGAGAAAACAAAGAGGAGAAGAAAGAGTTTTGATAACAAACCCGCAGTCTGTTTGATCACTCTCTTGAAAGAGAAGAGTCTTTGCGGATGTTGGAGAGAAATGATTGACAGCCAGGCTTAAAGAAGGCTGGATGAGGAGGGGAAAGCAAAGAGTGTAATTAATATCTTGCTGAATTAACGCTATTTTGTGAGGATTTAAATGCAAGTGGAAAAAAAATCTGCCTAAAGTGAGAACACAATCTCACATCTTTACTGCAGCCATCAGCAGCAAGCAACATCATCAGAACACTGATGCTTCTGTCAAGAAACAGCCAGGTGGGAAAAGAAAAATTCCCTAAAGCCAGCATCTCAGTTTGACACCAACTCAACTCCCTATTGCTAGAAACAAAGCTCCAGTTTATTCAGTTGCCTTATCTCCCACTATAATATTCTCCTTGATAATGTGCCCTAGTTCATTCTTCTCTCTCACTGCAGATCCTTTCCCAAGGCCACAGGCAGCTCTATCACCTGAATGCCGTTCCAAATGTTGCTTCTCAGCTGGTGAAACTCAGAAAAATACACTGGGCTAGAAAAGGTAAATCCTATCTGGAACACATCACGATTTCATCTGTCTATGACACGCTTCTATAATCCCTGGACTAGCACCTCCTATGCATCTTGATTCATAATTCCTTACAGATTTTTGCTTTACCAAGGAGTAAATCTAACCCTGATAAAGCATTTCCTTCCTAAGGATCAGGCAAAATTAAACAATGCAGTTGGGGAAACACCTGCAAATAAGACACTTGGGGGACTAATTCATCTTGCATGTTTCATTAGGAGAAACAAATCATTTGAAGTGCAGACACTCACCCATCCTACCCTGCATGCACATAATTAACACTATCTATACAACAGTCATTCTTCAAGCATGGAAAATAATTGGTCCCCCTCTTTCTTTCATTAAATCCAGCAGAGGTGCAATGCAAAGCCAGTGCACTTTCCTTCCCCTTCTTACCTCTATAAACCTATAATAGCCACAGAACTCCTAGGAAGGGAAAATACACTGCTAGCCAGGGGAAGAAATCAGTGCATTTAATTTTTTTCCCCAAAACCCTTTCAATTTAATAAAACAGGCTGTAGAAAGCTAAGCACACTCATCAAAAGGTTTGGTGAAGAGAAATAACATCCTTATATCCATCTTCTAAAATAATAATTAAAGAAAGTCCAAATGTTTATTTAGGGAAAAAGCAAAAGAACTAAATAGCACAGTATTTTGGATCACCTCTAAGAGAGAGGAATGTTTTAGCAAACCTCTATTTACCATGAGACAGCCATGAAGTCCTGTGTTACTTCCCTGCAGAGCACAATCTCATCAAGAAAGATGATTAACCAGAGAAGCAAATTTACTGCAGCAATCCCCAAACTAGGCTCCAGGAAAGGCTACTTACCTGTTTGAGTGCCTTCTTGCTGTGCTTCTGGGATGAGGAGATGACTTTGCCTGCCTGGATGGAAGGGGACTGGCAGCCTGACTGAGGAGAGGATGTCTGTGACAGTCTAGATGACACTACAAGAAAAAATAAATATATATGTACACATAACTCGACCCTTATACATTTGCCTGCAGCACATTAGCCAGTCCTCACCATTTCAGATCATCTCATGAGGCTCATAAAAATTGCACCTTTAGCAAATGTTACTTTTTGCATGAAGAATCATTTCTGTTTCCTCCCCACCACCAAAACAGCTGTTTGCCTCTGAAAGCCAACAGCGATTTCTATGACCAACTTCACATTTTTCATCTCTTGTCCACTTCTATTAATCTTGTAAACAGCTGCTATCAAACAACACTGCAGCTTGAGAAAGCACCGGGTTTAACCAGGTTTAGGCAGTTCAAATCTAACAGGAAATACAGGTAGAGGCAACCGCTGTCTTCATCTGGAATGACCTGTGGTCAGACACTTAATGGACAACAGATTCAATCCGAATTCTGTTCAAGAGTGGGAAGATAAATAACATGCAAAGGAAGTGGAATTTGACTATCACTTGCTCATTTTTGAAAAGAAATAAGGGAATACACCGGATATACCAGCACATGAACATATATTTCCATGACCCTACACGCTCAAAGAAATCTCTTCCTCACCATGTGGAGTCCTATAACAAGGCTCCTAGTTTCAGGTGGTTTAAACTATTAAATGGTCTCATTAGAACCAAAAAAGCAGAGAGGGGAATTAAAGAACAGCTGGTGATGTAGCTCAAATGTACCTGTTTGGCACTGGATACTCAAAACACTGCTCTGGCAGCAGAAGGGTGACAAGACACATGGCCAGACAGGGAAACCAATTGCTCCCAGTCTCCCATAATCACAGGTTTGCCTCTGTTGTCTTGGCAAATATATACTGTCCTAGCTAGCAACCAAGGTGAATCCACCCCATGTATAGAAAAAGCCTAGAAATCAGCACAGTAGGGCTAGTCATAGAATCACAGAATGGTTTGGGTTGGAAGGGACCTTAAAGCTCATCTAGTTCCAACCCCTTGCCACAGGCAGGGACACCATCCACTAGACCAGGTTGCTCAAATATGTTTAGCTGCTGAGGCTGAAGCAGTACAAGAAAAAAAGCCAAAAGCAAAATGATGTTATGTAGACTGCCTTCTATTGCACAATGGCTGTAACAAAACACATGCTATGGACACAGAGCCAAGAACATCAGTGAGATACAGTGGCTCCTGCAATGAACACTAAAGTTAAACCTGTGAGACCAGGCATGGAGGCAGCTGGGTAAAAAAACAACATAAGTTCACAAATTCATGGTCTGTCTATATATCTGCATGTGAATTTTTGTAGGTGATAATGCCCACTTTAAGATTAAGGAAGCAAAACGAAGAGCAGAAGAAGGTTTGATCACAGGGAGGTGGGAAGGAACCCCTACCATAAAGGCTGGTAAACAAATTCACATTTAAATTAGTGCAGTTAGCTCTATAAAACACAGGGCTAAGCGAGTGTCTTGCAACAGAAAGGAGTTAAGAGGTAAGGACCACAGCTCTTCATTAACAACAGCCACAGCAGGATCCCACTCTGGATCCACAGAGAGGGCAAACTCCCCAAAATAATGCAGTGACAATAAGCTTCAGAAAGGAACATTTCAACAAAATGCATAGAATTACTAACAAAAAATTATAAAAAGTAAAATTCTCACATGTGGCATGGACAGTAAATGAAAAGAGCCACTGTTTTTAGACAGGGTATACAACAGGATGAGGTGATACCAGACTTGGAAATGTCACTACAAACAACAACAATAAAAAAGTATGGTAAGGAACTGGTAATTGAAAAGTAACTGACAAGATTACCATATGCAGCTGATACATGCACACAATAAAAGATGACACAGTCACACGGGAAGCAAAATTACCACTTAAAAGGATAACCCCCCTCCAACCTTGATGTTATACCAAGACCTGGAAAGTAAAGGAATGGTTGTAAACTTGCAGTTGTCACTCAATTTGATTGAACCTGCAGTTCAAGAGGAATAAAATCATGCTGGAAAAGATCCGAGTCCAATCAGCAGCTGAAGAGGAAAAGCAGATCTCAAACTCATTGGGATTCTCTGAATGCATCAATGAAGAGAATGAGAAGAAAAGAAAGTCTGTTGCTAAGAGTTCACTCATATTTTTACAGATTTCCAACAAAAGGCTTCTAAAAAATTATTTGGCTATTGTTGAAAAAACAAAGAATTGGCACAACTCTGATGCTGGATGGGACAGAAGGCAAAGAACAGAATTAAATGGTAATCAGGCAAGAAACCAGCAGATATTCTGCAAGGTCACGTACTAAGTAGGAAGCAGTTTAGTGCATAGTGATAGACTGTAAGCAAACAGTAAAATATGAAATGTTTAGTTAAGGTCAGAGAGAACTGTGTGGAAAAACAGAGAGATATAACCTAGAGAACAAAAGACCAAAAATACGAAGTAAAGCATAAAAAAAAAAGGAGTAAGTAAATTTTTTGAGGGAAAAAAAACCAAGATCCTCATAGAACCTGTAGTAAATCTAAACAAACTGTTGTCTCGGAAGGGGATCCATTACAGCTAACATTTGCTCCGTTGAATGAAAATGGCCAGCAAGATGATGCTACATGTAAGGATGCAAAGATGAAGTATATACAACTCCTATTGTACGTTCACACTGGCAGTCTCCCATAACACATCAACAAAATCTGATGGGATTCAGGGAAGTAAAGAAAACATGGAGAGCCTGGGCTCAGTGGAGCCATCGGCCTCCCTCCTGCACTAACCAGGCACATTCCCAGTCTGCAGCTGCTGGGAACACCACCCTTGGCCAGGCAAACACCACAGCTCCATCCTTGTAAAACTAACCCTTGGGGTTAAACTACAAAGAGAAAGTAAGTTCAGGTTAACATTTCAAAACCCAGGCCCAGAAACAGATTGACTGTTACTGGCATTGAGACATCTGAATAGCAGGAATATGAACCACATCCTCTCTGAAGCCCACCACTGCTAAAACTACAAG
Organism: Pezoporus occidentalis; assembly: GCF_034315485.1. Lineage (NCBI taxonomy): Eukaryota > Metazoa > Chordata > Aves > Psittaciformes > Psittacidae > Pezoporus > Pezoporus occidentalis. The sequence continues at coordinate 393,688 of NW_026914330.1, read as the reverse complement.
TTCTGTATGAAATAGAAAGATTAAGCCAAATACAGGCTAATCTTTGCCAGCCTCATACTCTATTCACATTTTGATTTTTATGCTGCCTCTGGACAAAGAAAACTAGAAGACAACTCAACTGGAGATGACACAATAAAGCTGCATTTTGATATTCTGCACATATTCTGACTGGGTGAAAGCCCTTGGTGCCACAACAGCTGCTGTGCTGGACTGACAGCTGCAACCACAACAGAGTCTCAAGAACAAACTGGAGAACTGGAGAAGGCCAATCATGTCCCAGCTGCTTGAGCTCATCTGTGGGCCCCTGAAGTGAAGGGGGGGATGGATGGGAGAATAAACCTGTGAGAATACACCCCTGCATCCTCAGACCCAAAAGCTCTCAGGGAGGTCACATCCTTTTAAGAACTTTGCACACAGCCAAGTGGAGGTGCAAGAAAGATGTGCACGTGTAGAAGAATCCCATAAGGATGAGGCTTGACAAGCTGAGTTTTGTTTCCTTTAAACAGAATTTGAGCAAAGTTAGTTCTGTCTTCACTTCAGGCTTTCTTATAATTTGAAAAATATGTGCAGATGAGATTGATGTCCTTAAATCTTAAGAGCACTTCTGCAGAGAAGCTGCAGAAATAATTACCAAATGTAGAGGAACACTGGGAAACCAGTGCTTCCAGTGAGACACTCTGATATTAAACTACTTCATGAGTTGCTTTACACTGTTTCTGTGTCAATAAGGATTTCCTTGATCAGCTTAAGATTAGGGAAGATGGCAGGCCAGTATCTGGCAAACAAATTTCAGTAGCTTTTGTGAACTAGGAACAGTAAACAGAATCCCCTCATCCCATAGAGGCACACGAGAGACAGGATGTCAATGTCCCTTGATGTTAACCGGTAAGGACAGAATGTGCTTAAAGGGCAATGACAAAAAGCCTTTTATGTTTGAGGGTGCTGGCTTGGAGAGGCAGTAAAACATGCGCATCCATAGCCAGAAGAGCTCCAAACCAGCCAAATCTTGGCCCAAAAGTCACTGCACCAGCTGGTCCATCATGAGGTTTCATTGTTTCCTGCAGTTGGTCTGGCTGGGAGAGGAGTTTGACAGGTGACATGTTAACAGTTCTCTAAGATAAAAGCAGATGAGATTAGAGTGGAACATGTGTCAGCTAACCCTCATGAACCCTGACTCATCAGACAAACTCAGAATGGATCCAGTACAATCCCATGTCCCAGCTGCAGGAATAAATACCAGAGGAAGATCCATCCACAGCCAATTAAAGCTGTAATTTGAGGGACAGAGACTCCTTTACACTTTTAGACTTCTTCCTTGAAATTTAATTCATACAAGAGCATTCCTTCTAATAAATGTAATTATAACACAACTTCAGCTATGTTAGAGATCAATTAAATTAGAAATTTCACTCTGGCAAACCATTTCACAAGGTATTTGGTTCTCTTAAGATTTGCAAATCCTAAACTATTGGTCAATCAATTGTATACATTTATAAAGAGACTGCTAACAGTAGCAAAGAGAAGGAATAAGAATTATTTAACAATAACTTATCAAAGATGAGTTGCTCTTTTAGAAAAAACACAGTAAATTGCTACAGCTATCAAACACAGGATGTAGCCCAGGGATCCCTTCTAACAGAAACAGTCCAACTGCACAGTTTTATCCAGAGGCTGCTTTGTGCCTTTCCTTTGTAGAGTCCCAGTTCAGGTAAGAGTAAGGACTTTCTGCTCGGCCCTGTTGGATGAAGGAACTCAGATCCCACCATGCCCTCCCCACTGTCACCTCCCAGAACAGGACTGAGAAGCTGAAACTATCTCACCACCGAGGAAACACTAACTCCTAATTCTCAGGGTGTCAGGTAACCAGCATTGTTCAGCAAGAGACTGAAAATTACAGAAAGGGGAATGCGCTCAGAATATTACTTTTTTTTTGGTTCCTTGGATGTCTCACCTTGCATGGGTTATTTACCTTTTAGGGTATGAAATAGCAGGATATTTGTTTGAAATCCCACTGGCTTCCACTATATATCTGCTCACTTGCCTCAGATACTTAATAATGTTCTGGCTAATGTTTGTCTTTCACAAACAGTGTCAAGTAAACCACAACAAGAAAATACAGAGACATGGCTGATCCTGCTTTGGGGCAGCAAAAGTGACTGTACAAGAGTAACGTCCCCCTGAAATTACACGGCTATTAAGCAGAACTATAGAGATCTCTGCTCACTCAGCCAGCCATTTCCTTTTTGATTTATTGCCTTATCCTCCCTGTCCCTGCGTGGAGCGCAGCTGGCTGCAGGACAGCGGGTTAAGCCAGTGCAGGAAAACACCTGGAGCAGCACTGAGCCAGAGAGGGGGGAACAGGAAAGTAGAGGGAGATCTTACAGCAAAAGGATGATGACAGAACTCAGGCCTTTTCTGGCAGGCACTCAAGCAACTCCTAAATAAAGATTAAGATTTTCTTACACTCATGCAGCAGAGATAACTGCTGGGCTTCTCAGGCTCTGGAGAGAGACTTTTTTGCAAGGGACTCTAGGAATAGGAGAGAAGAACTCGAGATTTTAAGAAAGAAGCTGTTCCCTGTGAAGGTGCTGAGGCCCTGGCACAGGTTGCCCAGAGAAGCTGTGGCTGCCCCATCCCCGGCAGTGTTCAAGGCCAGGTTGGACGGGGCTTGGAGCAACCTGGTTGAGTGGAAGGCGTCCCTGCCCATGGCAGGGGTTGGAAGTGGATGACTTTTAAGGTCCCTTCCAACCCAAATCATTCTGTGACTCTATGCTTCTATGACACTGCTGAGGAAAGCAAACTAAAGGAATGATCTCACATTTATAAAAAGGTTTAATTTCAGTGGGTCCAAAAGAAAATTACTCTTAGGGTTATTCAGCTTAAGGTCAACCATGGCAGTTCACTTGACCAAATACTGGCAATACAGATACCTTGACTAATGTGCTGTTTAACAGCATGAAACAAAATAAAAACAGTAAAAATGCACTAGCAGTAAAGGAAAATACAACCACAATTGTTAAGAGAATCTGGGAATCAAAATACTTTCAAGTGAGAAGGAAAAAAAGATATAACAGTTTGCAAAACCAAAATTAATCTGACAAGAAAAGTCTTCTGCTTGAGCTATGGCTGAAGACAACCAAAAGCAACCTACCCAAATGCCACTAGTGTAAAAACACGATACAGATGCTCTATTTTGACTGCAACAAGGCCAGCGATATAGGCAAAGGGCATGGCCTTGCAAACCACTCGCACAACAGTTCCTGGAACAGTGGGGGTTTACTGGATCTCTAAGTTTTTTAAAGCCAAGAGCTAATTATGGTTTCCAATATAATATGCAATAGAGGGAACTCTCATCTCTGGGTCAGTGGAATCAAACTATTTTGGAACAATGAAACCGCCCTGCTAAATTTATACTCAAGAGCATTAGGTAAAAATTCTAGCAGGAATAAAAACGTTTTTGCTGGGTAACTGCTTCATGAGCATGACCAAATGCTCTGGTTGCATGGGCTGCAGAAACCATTGCCACCTTACAAATGGGCAACGCATCCTGATAATTCATTCTACCCACGAGGAGTCCAAAATCTTTAATCCCAATGCCAAGGTAAATTTGATTTATTATTTGACACAGAAGCAGCACTCTTCTGTATGCTCTTCAGCCATGACATTTAATCTTCGCCTTCGAAAGGACCAAACTGCTGCGTGGTCATGTCCCACCAGTCAGCCCTGCGCTTGCCCTCCTCACTCTGGCAGCAGAGCTCAGTGCAAAGCCACGTGGGCACACAGATGAGATGCTCACCTCTGCTGGAGCTCAGAAGCAGGAGCTCTGCTGGGATTTTGTCTCTGATTTTGTTTGAGCTCAGGAGAGGATAATAGGAAACAAAATTAAAATAGTAGATCCAGAGCTCCTGCTCAAGGGGTTGCATGCATTTCCATGGGATTGTCTGCCCCCAGATCTACACATTCAGAAAGTAAAGGCTGCACTTCACTCATGTGGGAAGAAAGTACAGTCAAGCTGAACTAAAAATACAATACTCCCCCCACCTATATGCAATCATAAGCTTAAAATAACCCAGTTTTACACAGCTAATGGGATCCAGATGTCTTACATGAAAAGCCTCTAGTGAAAGCCATTAAAACAGGTTTTGAGAAGCACAGAAATGTCTCCCGTTAATCCAGTACCCTTCTTTTCTACAGGTAAGCCATTTACCAGAATAAGAGCGGGAACTCAACCTGGAATTCACATCAGAACATCATCATACTTACAAGTGAGACAGCCATTTAAAAGAATTCTCCCCCACGACTGCTCCTGCTAAAATGAAGGAAGAAATAATGTCCAATTGCGACTTTCCAGGACTCCCCCTTTCCTCACTCACCCTCGGTAAAGCTGGAACTTGGACAGGGATCCCATATTCCTCTTATCAGATTAAGGGTTTCTAAACATACAAGAGATCAATTCCTTGCTTTGTATGGAGGGACTGGAGTGCGTCTTGCACTGGCAGCTCTGAAGTACTCAACAACTGATATACTCAACAAGTCTGGGTCTGATCACGCATTTGTCTCCACATGCTGTCTCCTGTCCCAGTTTAAAGCTTTCTTTTAAATTTATTAGTATGTGCTTTCTTGGATACGCTGGGCAACTCCTCTGCTCTAGGAAAGGACATCACAAACACGTTATGGAAGAAGGTGAATGAGAACAGGAAAGACACAGCTCTGCAGCTCTCTGCTCTAGTTTTAGAAATAAAACTGGCACCAAAGACCTCTGCTTAAGTAGTTTAACACCATGAAGAGGACAGTGCTGGGTCACTTAAGAGAAAGATCTGACAACTGAAGCTGCCAACAGTAGCCAAGACTCAACATGAAATACTTGAGACACTGCCACCAAAACGTATTCCATGTGTCTATGATGGCTCTTCATCAAGGGACAGGCCACTGAGGAGCTCTTTGGGATGCAGGACCAGGCACAGCCCTTCAGATTGGCCGCAGCACTCTCCAGCATTATAAACCTCTCGGACAACATCTGTCACAAAGCCTTACCGACTGCAGAGATCTCCCAGTTAACAAACCCCAGGCTTACCTAAATGACACAAATTTAGCTCTGGTATCAGCCCAGGCATGGGGAGAGCATGTGACTATGGTTGTTACTCACAGCATGCAGCACCTCTAGAACACCAGCCACAGACTGGAAGATCTTGCTGCAGACAGAATACGTGCAGAAGGAACCAACCCAGCCTGCTGAGGATGTACTTATAAAACAAAACTAAAAGAAACAGTAAAAAAAAAAAAAGCCTCAGTAATTTGCATCCCTATAACTTCCTAGGCTCAAGCATTTTCAAGTTTTCTGGAGGCCACACAGCAATCACAAAGGCACAGCTCCCTGGATATTTAAAAAGTCAAATCATTATCACCAGTATGTTCTGAATTTAGAGCTATTTTACTGATCCAAACATTTTTTCAGCTGTTGTACTGGAAGGAAGAAGAGAAATACAATATTTTACATATACTCATGAAAAAATTTACTGTAGTAAGTGGTAATGACCTCAGCTGACATCAAATTAGCCAACATCAGTGAGTTGTTGAGTTGGTTGGAGCTTTTTGCTAAAAAACAAACATCACAGCAGATGTGTGCCTTCAGGAAAAAGTCAAGGCTGTATGGGTGAGCGGCAAACCCAACTTATCCATGATATACACTATGGCAGCCCACACAGTTGACAGAAGCGATCATTCATCCCCATTCATTCCCACTGATGATAAATACCCAACACTCGCTGAAGAATGAAATACTCTTTCCTGAATTCAACATCAACTACAGCAATAAACCTCTGATGTACAGAAAAGGAACTGTCTTAGTATGGCAAAAGGTTAATGAAGTCATGACTAAGAAAATCAAACTGCCAAAGGAAGCAGAAGCACACGCACAAAATTCGCTGGTGACAATGTGAATGTTTTCAGGCAGAGCCACTTCCCTGAAAAGCTTGTCAGAACCCAAAGCTTTACCTCTGATGTCAAGCATGAAATGTCCATAAAGCTCACTTTTGCTGGCTGGCGTGACCGGTATCACTGTATTTTTATTAACAATTGTATTTGTTGCACTGTATTTTTATTGTATTGTATTTTGTATTTTTATTTACAATTATTTTTAAGAGAATCCAATCTCGATGCAACTCATTCTGCATGGAAATATTTGCTCTGAGGAAGTAACACACCTGCAACTGAAGTTGCATACAGCTTTGCTCGCTGTAAAGCAACCCCCTTTGGGCAGCATATACTTGTGTAAAATCCCTGTAAGTTAAAGTGAAGATTCTTCTTACGCTTCTTTATAGAATCCTTCAGTAAAGTATCCTTTTTTTTTGAGTATTATTTGTGACTACCTACTAATACCACAGCATACTGAAGACACACGAGTACCTGAGCAACAACAATACATCTGGAACACAGAAAGGTTGTTAAGCTACACAAGCAAATGAACTGATTGACCGGCTTGCTGTCAGAGGGAGGTCTTACACACGCAACCTGAGAGCAGCTCCCATCTCTTCCCTCAGACTGTCTCCACATGCATCAGGTCCCTTCATGAGCCGATTCAAATTGCTTATATCACTGTTTTCGCAGGGCTACTGAGGCACGCTGGCTCACTGCAGGGTCTCTGTGGCCACCTAAGTCCAGTAAAGAGAGGCTGCAGACTGGAGTCCTGGGCAGAAAGAGTCTTCGAAGCAGCTCAACTGACCCTCAGCATCTCTGCACAGTGGACACTTAGAGGCCAATGTAAGCAGGACTGTATCCTTCGGATGCACTGTTTTAGGGTAACAGAACATGTTTCTAGGTTGCTGACTCAAACACAGAGCACATTAGAGGTGGCCAAACATGAAATGTATAGGAAGCCAGTGTAGGTGTTCAAGGAGGGGAAGATGTAATCGTGGTTCTTTGAACTCCCATCTGAGCTCCTGCATCCCCTATTACCCTGTTGCGACTGCATTGGGGCAGCACTGCTGCTCTCCTCAAGTCTGGAAAGCTGCTTACAACTAACTCATTAGCTCCCAGGTCTTTTGATCGTTATTACTGCAGATTGTCTCTGCCAATATACATTTTAATAAAAGAAAATAAGACGTTTAAAAAACTCGTATCTCATCCAACCCAGCCATGCAGCAGCATGACCTAGACCCTGCCACAATTTGCACATGGCACTCCCAGCTACCACCTTTTGTGTGCCTACAAGGTCCCTCACAAACTAATCCTCTAATGAGGGTTTGTTGCCAAATACACAAGCATGAACACAAATCTCAGGACAGCACAAGTGCCTGCGAGGGGATAATTTGGTTATTGTGTGCTTCATGACAGTGATAAGCAGTGAGGCCTGGACTGTAGCAGCAGTGACGCCAATGCATTTACTGCTGAGATGGCACTTGCACAAGTATTCAATTTTTTGGAGAAGACCAACGAATTACTCACTACACTGAGCTTCCCGATTTTTACCCCATGAAGTAGCAGTTTTCTTCACTGGTGAAACCACACAGCTGACATGGAACCAGTCGACTTAGACAATTTAGGAGTTCTCCAAATAACTTGACTGCAGAGAAACTGATAAAGATAATATGATGCCAATGGCTGCATTTAATATCAGCTCTAAGGCACTTAGCTGAAATACAACCTTGGAGTCCTAAATTAGGGGTCAAAGCACAGTCAGTACAGATGAACTTAAACTGTTTCCCTGTATTCCCTCCTCTGCTTTTACCTGCTGTCACTTTAGTGACATGCCTACATCTTCCCAGGACAGGAAACCTGCGTACAGCATCCAGCACTGCAGCTTCTGATCTGTGAGCCATGCTAAACTGAGGCTGAGACGTGTCCAACTAAAAGTTCGCTATAGGAGAGCAGGAAAATTCACTGCTCTTGAGAGACCAGTTTCCAGCTAACACTGTCAAAAAAATATCAGAACAGAGCCATTACAGCTCGTCCCCTCACAGTTGTTTATGATTAACTCTTCCCGATTCTGTCCATATGGGAGTTATCGCTCAGGATCAGCAAGGTCCACATATGAAACTCATTGTCAGCAGCACTTCCAACTCATACCCCAAACTAATTTTCATTAATTTGCAAATGCACATTAAAAATAGCTGAGAAACATTCAGTCCTGTCAGCTGCAACCGGAGTGTGCATTAGGCCTATCAACAGCTGCAGCACAGGCACCCAGTGGCTGCTGTGGAGGGGCGAGCCAAAAACTGCTGGTCCTGCAGTTTGACAATGGATTCCATGATTTGTAACCGAAAATAAAGGAAGAGCCAAACTGAAGTACTTACAGTTCTGGTGAAAAACAAACAGCACTTAGAAACTTGCCTCCCTGATGACCCCTGGACTGCACTCCCTGTGCCTGTTGCTTCTTTGACCTGTGCCCTTGTCCATGACTGTGAACCGAGAGCTGCTCCAAAGTGCAGGCACAATGTCAGGGAAACAAACGATGTTTTCTTTTGTTTTCCTTTCATCAAGAAACTACACAGTCAAATTCCCAGTCCTGGGTTGAGGCACTGCCACGGCAGTGTCTTACACTGCTAAAATAAGGCTTTAAAGTGGACAAAAAAATCAGTTTCCCTACACTTTATTCTCAGCAGCAGCTGAAGAGATCCTGCTGATGTTAAAAGACACTCCCCCTTACCCAGAAAGACAGACAACCAAGCTCCAAAATTAAAGTTTGGCAAGCGAAAAAGGTCTGTAAAAGAAGATTGCTGGGCAGCCTTTGCTATAGGCACTCCCACTTCCATTGCCTCCCAACACCACTGAGGAGAACATGCTGCTCACAGCAGCAATGGGGAAGTTTCCCCGCACCCCCCAACTGCCACAGCACTACCAGAAGGCAGAACAAACACAGGGAAAGAATCCTCATCATACATGGCTGTTTGCTTCACACTTATTGAGGTCCTTTTATTCAGAGCCATCAGCTGTTTCTGAATCAATGTGGTAACCAGTACACTAAATCACAGACTTATATCACAGAATGGTCTGGACTGGAAGGGACTTTAAAGCTCATCCAGTTCCAACCCTCTACCAGGGACAGCAACACCTTCCACTAGACCAGACTGCTCAAAGCCCCATCCAACCACCTTCAACACAGTCAGGGATGGGGCAGCCACAGCTTCTCTGGCCAACCTGTGCCAGGGCCTCACCACCCTCACAGGGAACAACTTCTGTCTAAGATCTCATCACAGTCTCCCCTCTGTCGGTTTAAAGCCATTCCCCTTTGTCCTGTCCCTGCAGGGCCTTGTCTAAAGCCCCTCTCCAGCTTTCTTGTTGGCCCTTTTAGGCACTGGAAGCAGCTCATAGGTCTCCTTTCTCAGCCTTCTCTTCTCCAGGCTGAACAAGCCCAGCTCTCTCAGCCCATCTCCAGAGCAAAGGTGCTCCAGCCCTCAAAGAATCTTCTTGGCCTCCTTTGGACTCACTCCATCAGCTCCACATCCTTTTTACGCTGGATACCCCAGATCTCATGCATCTGGCTGTAATAGATGGAAATAAACTGCAAAGTCTTAAAAACATCAGTTCACGCAGCCTTATGTGGTCACCAGTAAAAGCTTTAACATTTACAAAAGTCAGGATATTACTGCGGGCCATGTTTTGCAGGGAAAAGCGGACTACTGGACTAGAAGGTGGCAAAGTGCTGAGGGCACAGGGAGTGTGACCATGCTGTAGTCGAAAATGCCAGAAACAGTCTGAAGCACTAATATCAATAATTCATTAGTACTTCACTTTAAATGATTTGATTTCCCATAGTGATGAAAACTGACTGGAAAGAGCATTGCCAAAAAGCCTAAGTGAAAACCATGGATCATTAGAGAGACATTCATTAGACCATCAGTAACTCACAGGTAATTCCATCACTCATCAGAAACATGGAATAGGAACATTCTTCTCTTAGAGGAGAAGCAAAGGAAGCAACTAAAATAAACAATGTATTATACATCACTATGAGTCCTTCACAGTTGAAGATGACAGTAGCACTGCAAGTTCAAACTTTGCTACTACTGATGCTAAAAATGCAAAGAGGCACTTATGTGGCCAATACTTATTTGAAAAGCAAAGTGCAGGAGGGTAGGTGAAATGCCAGTTCCTCTGTGGTTAGCACAGGCCAGTGCTACATACCCAGGACTTTTAGAACATGTTACATACTTCTTAAAAACTAGATTTTGGTAAGGGGAAAAAAAAATTTCTCCTCTATTGGTAACACATAATGGTTTTGGTCACTTGGGGCAATCACTATGCAATACCCATCAACAAAGACTCCTCACATCCCTACATTTCATTAATGTGTGTGTACATGTATACATACATACATATATGGACTCTATATAGCGTTCCTACTTTAAATAATGTTTGGACAGGACATTCAACCAAATTCAAAATATGAATGACAAACACCCTAACGTGGTCAAATCCCACTAGAGATACCCCATTTGCATGGATCTGATGCTGCCACCAAACCTTGATGTGCATGTGGCAGCACATTTCCCTGATGTAATGCCTCACTGAAATACAAATGCTTTCAGCTGCCTAAAATACACCTGGGTCTGTGTAACAAACAGAGCTCAAAAAGGGCAGCAGGTTTTGCCCCAAACAGAAGACAATGAGATTGTTCCATCAACATGGTTTTGACAGGCTCAAGCAATTCTACCTTGTAAGATGGTTCAGCTCCTTGAAAAGCTGACCTGATCATAGAATCGTAGAATGGCTTGGGTTGGAAGGGACCTTAAAAAGCTCATCTAGTTCCATCCATCCCTCTACAACAGGCAGCGGCATCTTCCACTAGACCAGGTCGCTCCAAGACCTGTCCAGCCTGGCCTTGAACACTTTGTGGAATGGGGTCCTCCAATCAATTAACATGTAGCCTAATTTACCTCCAGCATTTCTGAATTGCAGTGACACATCTCCTTAGCACACGTCTCTGCAAAGTTTGCTTTTTTAATGGTTTCTGCAATAGTGAAAGAGGGAAGATGCCACAGCCAACCTGCCTGGCAAAATACTGCCAGACCAAACTACTGCATCCTGTATGTCCTGGTGGCTCCCCACAGGAGCTGTCCAGCAGCCAGGTATTACCTGTGTAGAGCAAAAACGTGTCTGACAGCAAGCACCATCAGGAGGATGTCAAGATATCCAAGTATTATATTCACAAGTTGTGTGGAAAAAAAAAAAAAGTAAATAGTGAAATGGCAAAATTTACTGATGACACCAAGTTACTCAAGGGAAAACCCATGGGCTGACAGGCAACTTGCAGGAGAGGGGAAAATAACCATGGAGGAATGTTATCTTAGTTTTATAATAAGCCCTGGTACAAAAGCCTCAGGTCAACAGTGGTCAAAGCAAGCAGAACAACAGGAATTACCAGGGAGAAAATACAGAGCAAAACATACATGCACCTATTTCTTGAAGCCCATGTACTCTTTTTATACTGGCTCTAAATATATCCAGCTGAGCTAGAAAAGTCCAACAAAGATGGAATGGCCATTAAGCGTGGAACAAGATGACCCTGGACCCTCTCTAGCCCATCCACACCTTTTTTACATAGCAGGGACCAAAACTGAACAAAGTATTTTCAAGTTTTCATCCCCTTTTCTCCTACAACATAAAACCTAGAGGAGTGGGAGGCCACAGACAGCCTTTCTTGTAGAGATAAAATGCACACAGCATATGGTTTTGCAGGTGAAAATCAAACATGATATAGTATGTGAGGTTGAAAGTCAAAGCCACTAAGAACTTGCTTGACATGGAATGACAGAACAAACTGCAAAAATCTCCAGGACAAGTCAGAGAAACTGAAGCAACTAAGGGGGAAAAAAAGTCCTAGATAAGAAAGTTCAATCCCAAAGCAGCCCTTGCTCTCTCAGACAGGGCTGCACATACTTTGCTTCATGTACCCATGTACTGCTGGTGACAGAAGGTGGGATATGAGCTTGTCCTGTCAGGTACCACATGGCAAAACCTTCCCTGCTCCACATGAAAGCCTGTACAACCAACTCGTGTATATCCTGACAGACTGTCATGGAGAGGAGACTTCACTGCTTTGAACAAGAACATTTCCATCACGCTGGGGCTTCTGAGGCTGGACTGTTGGTGTTCCATCTCCTATCAGCTGGAAACCTACTGAGCAGAAAGAAACCCTTGGATGTGTTCCTGCTGCATCCCTCACCACAGAGCTTGCTGACAGGATCAGAAGCAAGAGTTTTTTCTAATTGTATTGCAGTGTCACTGGAAGGTCTGATGTGAATTACATGGAACAACATTGATACCTGGCAACTCAACAAATGCACATGCACCAGGTTTTCCTAAGCCTCTGGCTCAGAAAAGTACCAGAGAAACCTGCTAAGCATAATCAAAATGCATTAGGACAACAAAGCTCCGGATAGAGACAGAAGCGGTTTTACTGCTCCTACACTGGCTCTATGCCGCTGCAGCCACAAGGCAGCAGCTTTCGATTCCTCTTTGCTCTCCAACTCTTTGGCTGAATCTTTCTGTCTGTCACCCATTATGTATCGTCAGTGGACATGTTGGAGGTGCAGAGACACTGCTGAAGACTATGCACCCTTCCCTGCTACCACATACATACCACATACATTGGCCAAGCTCCCACCCTACACAGATAATAACCACCCCAAAACAGCCATCCTCCCCACACCAGTTAGAGACACAGGGCAGGAGTGATGCCTAAGACTTCTCCAGTTCAGCAATATGTTATCGACTCCTGATAACATAACTGCCTACAGCTTCTGCCTGGCACTTCTCCTTAGGAAAGAGGACCGGGAGCTGGGATGAGCTCTGCAGAGAGCAAGTAGAGGCAGAGAGCACAGCTTCATCAGGCCAAGACTGTGAGCTAAGGGTTTGTTAAAGTGTTGGGAAAGCTTGGCAACAGTTCACCTGTAAAGCACAGACTGAAGGTGTCCTGCAGAAAACAGACCTGTTGTTTCCTCATTAAGCCTTCGGGGTTTTAGAGGCTGAGGAAAATTCATGCATGGGAATTCACTCAAAAAATCTTCTGCTGTAGATTCTTAAGTCTATAACCCGTTTTGCTACATGTCTAAAATGTCCACCAAACACAGGGCTGCACGTTAAGTGCCTGTGACTGCAGCTGAATGACTGGTGCTCAAACAACTTAAACTGCTGTGAAGTCTGATGAAAACACAACTTCAACCTGGAGAAGGCTCTGGAGAGATCTTAGAGCAGCTTCCAGTGCCTAAAAGGGCCGACAAGAAAGCTGGAGAGGGGCTTTTGACAAGGGCCTGTAGGGACAGGACAAGGGGAATGGCTTTAACCTGACAGAGGAGAGATTTAGGTGAGATCTAAGAAAGAAGCTGTTCCCTGTGAGGGTGGTGAGGCCCTGGCACAGAGAAGCTGTGGCTGCCCCATCCCTGGCAGTGTTCAAGGCTATGTTGGACAGGGCTTGGAGGAACCTGGTCTAGTGGAAGGTGTCCCTGCTCAAGGCAGGGGGCTGGAACTGGATGAGCTTTGAGGTCCCTTCCAACCCATATGATTCTGTGATTTCTGACCAGTAGAGAGTGAGACCTCGGAGGCTGTACAGCCCACTATGAGAAACTACACCTAACTCAAAATTTGGATGCTGTGATACACTAGCCTAAAGAGAAGATACACTAACCTACATAAAGGAAAAAGGACTATTTTTTGCTTCATGCTTGCAGATTCCTTGGTAAACTGCATAATGTGATACTTGGGGAACAGCTTCCTCATGAGTCATGAGCAGAAGTAGGAATCGGCTGTATTTAGAAAAGCTGATATTTCTACCCAATCTTTAGCAGGAAGAAACAAAATGACATAACCCAAACAGAATTCTTTTTTTAAATCACTTTTGGCAGCTGTTAGGGTCACATGGGATCAGGCCCCGGGTGTTAGTTAAGGAAGCTAAGAGCCACCACCACAGCAGAGCTCAAAGAGTAAAACGAGGTCATGCCTCTGCAAACTGGTACTTCTCTGCCTCCAGATGCCCAAGGTGTTCCTTTGTACTAAAAGACAGAGCACAAACTTTCAGCTATAGAATATAGTTAATTATACATATCATAGAATCATAGGATAATTAGGGTTGGAAAGGACCTGAAGATCATCTATACTTTTTTATTTCTTATTCCTGTTTTCCCAAGTACGGGCTATTGGCAGTGAACACAACGCAGAAATTTAATTACCTATTTTATTTCGCTACCCTATTTAAGAAGAATTTAGGGTGACACCCTATTTTAACCTTACTAAAAATCTTCTAATTTGTTTTCAGGAAATGACATTTTGCCAAACATAGCTACTTTGCACATTGAACACTAATCTTGTCAAACAAAATTCTGACTCCCTGGGAGCCCCAAGGCACCCCAGGTATGTGTCTGCTGCGTAAAAATGCAAGTCAAGCTGATTGCTGACTAATGGAGAATGATTATTGATAATCTTACCAAGTTTGTTTCCCCCTTTTCCCTTAAAGTTTATTTTAGCACCTGTTTTTTTCTTTCCCCTTCTTAATGCAGCAAACTTTGGTTGGGTTTTGCTAGAGGAGACACCTGCTACTGCAATGGCTCACACAGACAATAGCCGTTAGAAAAGTTAAACAAGATCCTGCTCTTTCATGAGGACTCTGATTAGAAAGGGCAACACCACAGACAGGTAAGAAATTCAAGGAAAATCCCATTTTGACAGCCATTTTCATTACCTGAAGCCATGAAAGTCCAGGCAGCTATGCACTGGAGCCAAATGCCTTTTAGTTATTTGTACCCGCCTGCAAGCCCAGGTGTAGGCACTCTGACTGTGGTTCCACTCCAGTCAACCGAAGCTTTGCAGCTGATCACGGAAATACAACTAAGTTATAAATGTTTATTTCCAGACACCATAAGGACAGACTATATTAATAAACCCAAGCTCAGGTACAACCCTTGGTGTACAAATGAGGTATACACAGACTGTCTCCTCACATTCACAGAATGCATTACAACAAACCACTTCCAAGTTGTCCTGCAAAACATATTGGTGATAAAAGCAACCATAATGAGGCATTTAGATTTGAAGTTTGAGGATGATTTAAAACAACACAGAGCCCAAGGAGCCTTGCTGGTATCTTTTACAAGCGCTGTATCCAAAAAAATGCTTTGTTTTATCATCAAACTCAAAAGACAACACCCATTTCACTTCAAGGCTGAAGAAAAGGCATCTGCCTTGCCTCTGGTCAGCACAGAGGGACCCCAGCCAGGAAAAAAACCTAGTTTGAGCTCAAAAATGAGCATCTGCTGCAGCCACTGCTGAAACAACAGCAACTTACCTGCAAGGGGAACTGCACAAAGCTGCTCCATGAACATCGCTGCTGCTTCAGCTCTGCAGTCAATCCTGCTACTGGTTTCCTCTGCCTCCAGCTCAGGCACAGAGATGCAGGTGAAAACGTGAGGTGCTTCTTTTTAAACCTCTCCCCCTGTGCTGCTAACTGGTGCCATGTAATGCTCATGTGGGTCTACAAATGCACAAAGGTTTCCATCCTTTCTAAAATCAAAGTGTCAGTTTTGCTGCTGTCAGAGCACTTATTTTTGTACATATAAGGAAGTGGCTGTTGATGTTATCTGAATGTACTTCCTGTTTTATATGTATATGAGCAAAAATAATGTCAAGTTAAGCTAAAGTACACACTCAAAGAGCTCAAGTCAAAGCCTTGAAGCAAAATAATATGTGCAGCTCATCTGTTTGCTGTCTACCCCAGTTTGCATTCACTTGGCTGATCTTTATCGCAATTCCGTACTCTCACAATAAAACTATCATCCCAAATCCCTGCAAAAACAGCAACTGTGCCCAGCACTAACACCGCTTTCTACCGAGACTCCCAGGATCAGTTGATTTACAATGGGCTGGTGTTAAGTGATGACAGACCAAACTCAAACATCACATTGGTAAAAACATGGCTGGAGTCAAGCAATGCCAGGAGGCAATTTGGGCTGAAACTGGGATATTCTTTAAGTGACCAGATAGTGATTTATTCTATATTTTTTTTTTAAACAAGGAAGGATGATTTTCTGTGGTTTTTGTTGCACAAACAGTCCAGGAAGCAGCCGTGTAGGAGTGTACATTCCAGAGTTGATGCTATACAGCCCAACACTGAAGGAATCTCTCTAATTGGAATTTAATGATTTTCTGGTTATTTTCAAGAGCAAAACAAATGTACCAACAAAAAATAAAACTCATTTTGAAGTAGAAACTACTTTACTTTTTGGGATTTTAACAGGCTTGAGAGGTGAACCTCACTGAGTTCACCAAGGCCAGCAGGCAGAGGGAGGGGATTCTCCCCTTATGCTCCTCTCTGGTGAGACCGCCACTTCAGTCCTGCATCCAGCTCTGGGGGCCCAACATAAGAAGGATGTGGAGCTGTTGGAGCAAGTCCAGATGAGACAATGAAGATGCTCCAAGGGCTGGAGCACCTCTGCTATGGAGGCAGGCTGAGAGAGCTGGACTTGTTCAGTCTGGAGAAGGCTCTGGGGAGAACTTAAAGCAGCTTCCAGTGCCTAAAGGGACTGACAAGAATCACAGAATCATAGAATAGTTAGGGTTGGAAAGGACCTGAAGATCATCAAGTTCCAACCCCCCTGACATGGGCAGGCACATCTCACACTAAACCATGCCACCCAAGGCTCTGTCCAGCCTGGCCTTGAACACTACCAGGGATGGAGCATTCACAACTGAATGAAAGAAAGTTGGAAAGGGGCTTTTGACAAAAGCCTGTAGGGACAGGACAAGGAGGGGTGGCTTTAAAGTGACAGAGAGGAGACTAAGATGAGATCTTAAGAAGACATTCTTAGAAGATCTTAGGAAGGTGGTGAGGCCCTGGCACACAGCAGCTGTGAATGCCCTATCCCTGGAATGCTTCAAAGTACTGGAGCTTACTTAACAGGCACGTGGGTGGCAGCAAGTCAAAAGTACCTAGCTTTAAAGAAAAATAAATAACCTGCTACCTTCTTGGATCCCAAGCACATGCTCATCAGCAAGAAGCACTGCAGGAGTCACAGTATCACAGTATCACAGTATGCTAGAGATTGGAAAGGACCTCGAAAGATCATCTAGTCCAATCCCCCTGCTGGAGCAGGAACACCTAGATAATGTTACACAGGAATGTGTCCAGGCGGGTTTTGAATGTCTCCAGGGAAGGAGACTCCACAACCTCCCTGGGCAGCCTGTTCCAGTGTTCCGTCACCCTCACTGAGAAGAAGTTTCTTCTCAAGTTTAAGTGGAACCTCTTGTGTTCCAGTTTGTACCCATTACCCCTTGTCCTATCATTGTTTGCCACTGAGTAGAGCCTGGCTCCATCCTCGTGACACTCCCCCTTTATATATTTATAGACACTTATAAGGTCACCCCTCAGTCTCCTCTTCTCTAAACTATAGAGACCCAGCTCCCTCAGTCTTTCCTCACAAGGGAGATGCTCCACTCCCCTAATCATCTTTGTTGCCCTGCGCTGGACTCTCTCCAGCAGCTCCCTGTCCTTCTTGAACTGAGGGGCCCAGAACTGGACACAATATTCCAGATGGGGTCTCACCAGGGCAGAGTAGAGGGGAATGAGGACCTCTCTCGACCTACTAACCACCCCCCTTCTAATACACCCCAGGATGCCATTGGCCTTAGCCACAAGGGCACAGTGTTGGCTCATGGTCATCGTGTCGTCCACTAGGACCCCCAGGTCCCTCTCCCCTACACTGCTCTCTAACAGGTCATTTCCCAACCTATACTGGAACCTGGGGTTGTTCCTGCCCAGATGCAGGACTCTACACTTTCCCTTGTTATATTTCATCAAGTTATTCCCTGCCCAACTCTCCAGCCTGTCCAGGTCTCGCTGGATGGCAGCACAGCCTTCTGGCGTGTCAGCCACTCCTCCCAGCTTAGCGTCATCAGCAAACTTGCTGATAGTACACTCAGTTCCCTCATCTAAATCGTTGATGAATATATTAAATAATACCGGTCCCAGTACTGACCCTTGAGGCACTCCACTAGTTACAGGCCTCCAACTAGACTCCGCCCCATAGACTACAACTCTCTGGCTTCTCTCCTTCAGCCAGTTCGCAGTCCACCTCACTACCTGATCATCCAGTCCACACTTCCTCAATTTAGCTGTGAGGATGCTGTGGGAGACTGTGTCAAAGGCTTTGCTGAAGTCAAGGTAGACCACATCCACCGCTCTGCCATCATCCATCCACAGCGTTATTTCCTCATAAAAGGCTAAGAGATTGGTCAAACATGATTTCCCCCTGGTGAAGCCATGTTGACTGCCCCTCATAACCCTCTTATCCTTGATATGCCTTAAGATGGCACCAAGGACAAGGTGCTCCATCACTTTCCCAGGGATGGAGGTGAGGCTGACCGGTCTATAGTTACCCGGGTCCTCCTTCTTGCCCTTTTTGAAGGCTGGAGTGACATTTGCTTTCCTCCAGTCCTCAGGCACCTCTCCCGTTTCCCAAGACTTGGTAAAGATGATGGAGAGTGGTCTAGCAATGACTTCCGCCAGTTCCCTCAGCACCCGCGGGTGCATCCCATCTGGACCCATGGATTTATGGATGTCCAGATTGCTCAACTGATCTCTAACCCATTCCTCATTGACTAAGGCAAACCGTTCCGTCGACCTGACTTCATCTAAGGTCTCAGGGGTACAGGGCTCTTCAGGACTGCCTGCAGCAGAGTAGACAGAGACAAAGAAGGCATTCAGTAACTCTGCCATCTCTGTATCTTCTGTCACCAGGGCACCCATCCCGTTCATCAGTGGGCCTACATTGCCTCTGGTGTTAGTTTTATCTGCCATGTATTTGAAAAAGCTCTTTTTGCTGTCCTTGACCCTTCTTGCCAGGTTTAATTCTAAGGATGCCTTAGTCCTCCTAGCTGTCTTCCTACATCCTCTAGCAGCAGCCTTATATTCCTCCCAAGTGGCCAGCCCTTCCTTCCATGACCTGTAAACTCTCCTCTTCCACTTGAGCATACCCAGCAATTCCCTATTTAGCCACGCAGGTCTCTTGGCCCTCTTCCTTGACTTCCTACGTGTCGGGATGCTCCGATCTTGAGCACGGAAAAAGCAGTCCTTGAATGCAAACCAACTATCTTGGGCCCCTTTACCTTCAAGCAGCCTTGCCCATGGGATTTCCCCTAGCAATTGCTTGAAAAGGCCAAAGTTTGCCCTGCTAAAGTCCAGGGTTGCAATTCTACTTGGTATTCTACTAGTCCTACCACACAAGATCCTGAACTTCACCATCTCATGGTCGCTGCAACCAAGGCAGCCCTCAACTCTTATTGCTTCAACCAGATCCTCCTTGTTAGTGAGGATGAGATCCAGCAGCGCTCCTCTCCTGGTCGGCTCATCCACCATTTGCAGGAGGAAGTTATCATCCATCCACCATGTTATTGAGTCCCCAGGGCTCTGCTGTGCTTGGGAGCCTCCCAGCAAGCAGGGTGGCAGAGGTGGCACCTGGGGACAGTGGCACACAAAATGACGTGAAAATGCTGCCCTTAATCCTCACTGCCACAGCCAGCAGAGCAGGATGAGACAGAGGAAAGGGAGAATAACAGAGAAAGGAAACATGCACTGCAAAGCAAAACCTCAAGAATCTGCCAGCACAGCAAAAAGCCCTTGGGGGAAGCCCCGGTGTGGTCGCTCCCTTCCTACAGTGGATCAGTGACACAGCAGCATCAACCAGCACCACACAGGGTAAAGGCACACTGAACAAGTCTGTATTCTTGTTTTGCTGTAAGAGGGAGCTTATTATGATAGATATGCAGTGTTCCTCAAACTGAGGTCACTTCCATGGTTTTGGGGGGCTCCCACTTCCTGGAGTGGGCTCACCCCAGACCAGACAGGCTCTAATCCACGGCAGGAGGCATGTCTGGAACCAGCAGGACCTGACCTTTTCTTAGCAAAATTCAGGTAATACCCCAAGTACAAAAGCAAGCTCTGCATGTGTACAGTGCAAAAACTGCCACCCACAGGTTCAGAGAAGCAAAAGACTGTATTTTAGATAAGAGTATGCAAAGAAACATATGCCCATGCTCCTGCCCTCCCCCCTCCAAAGCAACATCCGAGTATCTCGTGTGACACAGCCGAAGGTCGTACCAGAATCCGTGCGCACAGGTTTCAGTAGGACAGGGTATTGTCATCATTCTGTAATACCCCATAAAAACAAAAGGCTGTTCTTCTCTCATTAGAGTTGTAAGTACAATGTACTTGCTTGTACTTCAGTGTTGCCCAAATTGCTTAAAAAGCAAACCTCCCGTATCAAAACCTTTTAAAGAGCAAAGTACTAGGGCACTTATTTATGCCTTTGAAAGTTCTTTTGTGCAATTTAGGTGAGAAAATTGTATTCTTGCATGAAGCTGGTGATTTTTAGCTGAAGTAAGTAGCTTTAGGTTTGTTTTTCTGTTTTGGGTTTGGTTTTGTTGTTGTCGTTTTGTGTTTTTTTTTACTAAGAAAACAAGGAAAATTCTAAGGGTAAAACACGTGCCAATGGCAAAGACATCACTTATATAAACCAGAGCAGATTTCTAGAAGAAGAGCTTATCACAGATCAAAGATGACTCAGGATTTAGAAGTAAACTTATCTGGTTTAGGAAAAGAGTGAAGGAGTCTGCTTTAAGTCTTACAGATCTTGACATCCTGCAGATAATAACCAATTAATATAACAGGAGGTAGAACCAGTGAGGCTGCCCCTTGGTCAGGGACCAGTGGGGTGTCCAAGGCAGTGTGCTACAGCCCATGCCAAGCAACCTACGCGATCTGCAGACACAGCGTGCACGCATATGATAAGAAGTTATTCTGCATAACGAAAGATTAAACCAGATTGCAAAGAATGGCAAGAGGATCTCACACACCTCCTGAAGGGGCGCAAACCAGCAGGTGTAACTCAGAAGATACAAAGCAACATGATGACCAGAAGGAAGAACAACTCAAACTCGACTCTGTTATCGTGAGACGCCCCCCTGCAGTCCTGCATCCAGCTCTGGGACCCCAAAAATAAGGAGGATGTGGAACTGTTAGAGCAAGTCCAGAAGAGGCCATGAAGAGAGCACTAGGTGGGGTCTGAGCCACATGAGCCTCATGCACCCATACGATGAGAGCACATTCTCATTCAGTGACTCCCCACTGCACACCTTTGCACCAATGGAAGGGTTTTGGCCGACCCTATCTGTTACTGCAAGTCTTTAACCACTTCAGAAAACCTCTCATGCACTTCCATGCAGGTATCCTGTTGTATGGGAAATAAGCTTTAAATTGTGTTTTATTTCAGCCAGGAAATTCTGTACATGACTGAGGAGAAAAGGAAAAGATTGGATTGAAGGGTAAAGATACAGCACCAGGAGCTGCACGAGCAGCTCTCCAGGAAGACCCAGAGCTGCGGTCTGCTACCTCTGTCCAAACGGAGGGCTTCCTCACATCTTATTATGGCTTTTTTAATTAATTCAACTCAGAGCATCTAAGCAGACAAGCAGATACCAGAGCAGAATTTTGACGGATGAAAGAACTCACTGGTCAAATGAGTAGGTGCTGAAACTAGAAGTGGAAAGGTGGGAACTCAGTTTATTACTAATACAAGGAGTATATATTATAACTCATTGGCTGAGAGATGCTGGTTTCCGCTGTTCCTGAAGCAGCATGACAGCATGATGTGGCAGTATCTGACAACATCCATTGCCTTCTCAGGGTGGTTAAAGGCACCAGGATTCAACACAGAGAATGAAATCCATTATTTCCTCTGCTTGGTACTTCTGTAGAAAATCCAGAACCTAGATATCCTAGAGCCATCACTGAATCGTCAACTTCAGCAATCACTAAGATAAAGCAGTGGAGGAAAAACCAACAGTTTATCAGCTAAGGTGTAAACAATTTCATGTTGAACAGTACTGAATACCTAAATATTGCTGGGTTTATGCGGGAAAGGAGTCCAAAAAAGAAAAACAGCACAGCAGCTCCATCCCAAACCTTACAGTACACATCAGTCCACATGCTTTAGCCTCAGAGATTCTGCACTCATTCCTGGTCAGTGTTCCACCCAAAAGCATCAAAAGAGGCCAGAAATAAGAGGCAGAATTTTCTTGGGAAAGCAGGTAGATGGCAGAGAAAAGCTGAGAAAAAACAGATTCCCTGTTCCTGGGTGTGCAGCACAGTGGTCTGTGACTTGTATCAAGGACTTAAACACACTTTATTTACAGACACCTTCTCCCTTTCGGTGCACACAAAAGTAAATCAACACTTGAGTAAATTCAGGAACACCAATGGTAACAGCAGATTTTAGGCTGTTAACTTGTTAACAGCCCATCTTTATAAAGCAACAGATGAGGTGGATAAAAACCTCCAAGTCCTTCATGGACACAGACCATGTTAAAAATCATCACTCCTGAAAAGGAAAATTACCTTTCCGTTTCCATCTGCTTTTCTTCCCATCTTTGTTACTGCACCCATCACTGCTGCTGCTGCTGTTCTCGGAGCTCTGAGAGTCAGACTGGGCATCACTGCTCTCCTCTGAGCCATCTGAGAGCTCCTTCAACCCATCTGGAACATCCTTCTGCAAATGGAAGAAATAGATATAGTTACCCACTCCACCATAAGACTCTCCAACTTAACAAAATTCTTAAAAGTAGTGGTTTTCTTTATTTATCCAGCACTGATTATGGATTTTTCTACACTTCAGAGCAATATCAGAACAGCTCAGCCACTGCCCTCAAACATGCACATTGTCTTCTGTGAGCCCGTATGAAATACTTAACCCAGCCCAAGCTGGCACATCTTTTACACCACCCATGTCACCTCTTTCCCAGGTACACTCTTCCTTAACTCGTTCTCCATCCCCAATCCCTAATTCCAGTATGATCTCCAGTATGATCCCACTTTATGAGAAATCCAGACAATTTTTGAACTTATGACAGAAAAACAGCTGGACAGCTCAGTGCCTCATAGTCCTCATTATGGTCACCAGTAAGGTTTCTGCAGCCAGGTCCACAGCAGCCCCTGCCCTGCTGACACAGGTCCTTTCAAAACTGTGCCTGGCTGGTGTTTCTGTGCAGTGAGACATTTGCACTGCACAGACGGTGGGTTCACCTGCAGGGTTTTAGGCTGGTAATGGCCAGCAGGGAGAAGCAGCAGCTTTCGCCTTGTTCACACCTAAACCCAGACTGCCCTCTAGTGATTCATAGAGCCATAAAACCAGAGCACGGTTTGCGTTGGAAGGGACTTTAAAGCTCCAGCTCCAATCCCCCTACCATGGGGCAGGGGCACCTTTCACTAGACCAGGTTGTTCCAAGCACCGTCCAGCCTGGCCAGGGATGGGGCAGACACAGCTTCTCTGGGCAATCTGTGGCAGGGCCTCACCACCCTCACAGGGAAGAACTTCTGCCTAAGATCTCGCCTCAATCTCCCCTCTGTCAGTTTAAAGCAATTGCCCCTTGTCCTATCTCTACAGGCCCTTGACAAAAGCCCCCACTCCAGCTTTCTTGTCAGCCCACCTCAGCACTGCTGCTCCAAGGTCTCCCCAGAGCCACCTTACTATTACTCTGCCAGACTGAGATTTTAACCTACATTGGAAATCGGTGCTAATTAGCAACAACAGACTGTTTGCTGCTGCCGAGGTCTTCAGCTGTGGTCATTAATGCTGCCACTCTCCAAACACCTAAAACACCACCCTGCAGTGGTGCTGAGCCAAGCCAGGCAGGACATCAGCCAGAGGCACCAGTCCATTCCCACCCAACATGGCCACCTGCATCCCCCTCTGCTCTGCTTCCATCCCACCACCTCAGTGAGTCACATGGCAAAGCTGAAACTGTACTGTCATCCTGAATTCCTGTTAATAAGTTAACTGAAGCTTAAATGTCTACTGTATAAACAAACAGGACAGTGGCCATAACAGCTGGACAAGTAGACAGGTCCGCATGCATCAGGTGGGCAAAATCCTTCTGTTAATACCCACTGGAACAAACAAATCAAAACACTTCTCTGTTTAACTGGAGACAGTTGATTTCTTGACTTTCTCTGAAATTAGAGCTGAGTAATTTCCACATGTAAGGCCAAAGAGTATGCAAGACAATACAAGTGTTAACAATGTAATTGACTCCAGATTTCTTCCATTAGCACAGTGAACTACAGATTCAGATAATCAAGAAAGAAAGAAAGTGAGAGGCAACAGGCACACACTGAAACACATAAATTCCACTTCCACATAAGGAAAATCTTCTCTACTGCAAAAATGATGAAACACTGGAACAGTGAAGCTGAAGGTTTTCATCCTTGAAGGAATTTAAAACCAGATGGACATGGTCCTGAGCGACCTGCTGTAGCTGACTCTGTATTAAACAGGCAGGTTAGACCAGATGATTCCTGGAAGTTCTCTTTTCAGGGCAAATCTTAAGTTGATTCCATTGGTAATCTAACTGGTACTTGTAAAACCCAGTTTCTCGTATGTTTTGAATATTTTAGGATGAGATAAACCTCATGTTCTCTCTATTGAGCATGGAAAGAAATGAGGAGAGCAGTTCCAGTGGAGATACCTGCATGAAACAGGTCTACATGTAGGGAGGGGAATCCTAAGTGCTCTGACGGCACAGTCTTCAGAGTCAAATCTAGAGAAAGTCAGGAACAGTGAGAGCAGGCTTCCTTCTAGCAGTTTAACTGGGGTAAAAGGTTTCAGATAAATGTTATTTTAAAGATGCCAATTGGACAAGTCAAGGAATACACACTTTCTCTCAACAGATGCTCTCTGACTACTATTAGTAGACTGAGGAAAGGTAATTGTTCATTTCTAGCTGCAGGCTGAGATCAGTAGAGATGAAGTTACCCTTTTAGGGCTAAAATTCCATTAAAGTTTTAATTACTCCTTCATTTGTGGGATAGTAATATCAGCAACCGTGAATAAAAACTATCACCTCCAGTTGTATATCCAGCACCCAGGTGCTCACTAGCAAGCAGGAAGCCTCAGTGTTTGCTTTCACAGGGCAAATTTATGCTACAATTCATGCCAATGAGGAATAGTCCCCTCTTCAGGATTATCCTAATACAACATTTTTAAATGGATAAAAGTGAGCTGTGCATTCAAATGAGGTTCCCCCCCCAAGCCACTTACCTTCAAAGTGTACACTCCCATACGCCCTGGGACCTTATAGAAAATGCCCTCTTCCCCTCGGGAGTTTGTGTGTAACATGGCATTCAGGCAGGCAAGAGGAGAAGTCCCACTGAAAACAAAACCAAGAGATTAATGTTTGAATATACCTGGTTGGTGCTAATCTTCTGCTGGGAGACAATTGCAGCCCCTCACCTGACCATCACACATGCAGAGGCAGAAAGAGCACAGATCCAACTTCTATCCCAAGCAGAATACAAGCTGAAGCTTGGTAATAAGCAACAACGAAACCACTCCACATACCCACGCTCCAGTCAAGGGGAAAAAGCAAACAAAAAAGCCCCCGAGTTCAGGCTCTCCAATGCTTCTTTGCCAAACATCAGAATGATCCCAGATTTTTTAAACTCTAGGTACTCAATGCTGCTCATCTGAAACTCAGAGCAGGTTTGCTGTGAGCTGGTGACTGACTGCGGACATATTTAAAGTTGTGTTGTTTTCAAAAAACAACTCCAACCCCCTTGTCATACTGAAATAAGGGTTGTGGGATAAAGAATGGAAGCCAGTTATGCAATTCCCCCTGAAAAAAAGTGGAGATCTTCAATCCCAGCCAGGAGATGGAAACAGAAGATCCACCTTTTCACTGATGCTGGTGGGGGTTTCTTTGTTTGTTTAACCCATTCTGCTGTAGACAGAAGCAAAATCAGGAGGACACAATGATGCAGGTAACTTGTTCCCACTGCAGACTCAGGCATCATAACCTCTACTAAATAGGCGTCTCTGCTTGCAAAGGATATCAAGGACAATACCTGCATAGAAACTGAGAAGTTTTCACCTCCCAACACCCTGTCACAAAGGCTGGACCAGAACCACCAAATTGACTAAAAACCTAAATTTGTGATGGATTCACTGAAATTCCTGGGCCAAAAGTACACCTGTTTGTCTGGAGTAAACTGTGCTATGAACATTCAATCCACTCGCACTGAGAGGGGTGAAATAATCCCTGCAAGGAAAAGGAAATAAAAGTGAAGAGGATCACAGCCCTCAATCATGTGGGCAGGGCACACACGCTCCAAGCTCTGCCCAAGAACTGGAAAACAACTCTTCTGAGTTATTGATGCCTAGCACAAGCAGAAACCAATTCCCTGACACAGGTCTGTGGTCTTCTCCACCCCAGCACGTACCAGTTAACTGGGAGGAAGCAGCTAAGTCTCAGGGACCATCCACCCATTTTATTTTGGTTCTTGCATGTCAATGGTTTCATTTGGGTACCCTTACACTGACCCAGTGACTCCCCTGGCTCATCAATCCCTGCTGCCCCATGGCTTTTCCATGCACCTTCCTCAGTAGTGGGGCAACTGCTGTAAACATGAACAACGCAACTGGAAGCAACTTTTCTCTCACCAGCTTCACCAAGGCCATGAGCTAACTTCACAAGGTTAATCCTCTTCTCCACAGGGTCTCTGAAAGTTACAACTCAGCGTGATTTCCTACAGCAACCCAAGATTCTTTCCAAAGACATTGCTCCCCAGAGTACACCCATCTCCTCACCTCTCCTCCTGGATTCGGTATCTGCACGAGCACTATGCATGAACTGCACACAAGTGTATTTCATACAGGTGCAGCTGTATGTGGCAGTACAAAAAATGTACCCATCCTTCTCCCATCACTGTTCAGCATCATCGCTCACAGAATCATCAAATCACAGAATGGTTTGGGTTGGAAGGAACCTTAAATCTCATCCAGTCCCAACCCCTCTGTCACAGGCAGGGACACCTTCACTAAGACCAGGTTGCTCAAAGCACCGTTCAAACTGGCTTTGACAGTGATGGGGCAGCCACAGCTTCTCAGGGCAACCTGTGCCAGGGCCTCACCACCCTCACATTGCATCTAGAAAATTATCAGGAGTCACTTCATGCTTTCTTCCAGATCACTCCTATAGTGTGCTGAGCAGCACTGAACACACCAAAGCATTCCCATGTTCAGGAAGCTCAGGAGCAGTGAGGAGAGCTCTGCACGTGTACCTGACCTTTAGCTCATAGAGCTCATCCTTCTTAAAAACTGTATCAAAGAAGAAAACCAAAAACCAACATTAAGCCAAGCATTTTACAAAAGTCTAGGCAGAGCTACGCTTTGGAAGCTCACCAAGGAATGAAGCATTGGCAGGCGTGATCTTTACTCACTGGCACCTGCACTGCTCCTACTGAACTGACTCCATTGTTTAACAGCTAATTCACTCTTCTTGCTGTATTGCTCCTCATGGTTGCCCATCTCTAGTTATGTGCCTTCCTCTACAGGCTCTTCTGAAAAGCTAGCACAAATGCAACGTTATCCCAGTCTTTTGCACAGCTTACTGTAAAACATTTTAAAGGTTAAAACCAGTCAACAAATCCCACCAAACTGTCAAAAAAAAAATGTGGGTTTGATCTGAATATAAGGTGCATGGGTCTTCATGTCATATTAGACCCTTTCTGCCTCTCTGATCAAGTACTTGTGAGCACTTGAGCCCTTTCTATAGAAACCATCTCATTCTCACAACTAATGCCGTAAGGCACCACTCTGGGCGCAGTGTGGTAGATCACACTTTGAGCAGCACCCCACTGCAGCTGCAGAAGAGCTGGAGAGTGGTTGTGGCTGCAGGGTTACAGGAGCTGCCTAACCAGCAGCTTCCAACTTAACTGATGCAGGTCTCAATAGAACATATAAACCTCAAAGTAGGGGGTATAAGGGGTGAAGCAACCCCCCAGAAAAAAACCTGAAAGTGAGCCGAGGTGCTCATGCCAGATTTGGGATGAAGCCCCAACCAGCAGGGTTGTGTCAAACCTGACGGAATCCCACAGGAAAGCATAATTTTGGGTGTTTCTTTGATAAAAGGCGCTGTTGCCCACAGCTCTGCCAGTTTGCTAATAAACATGCAGCAAGACTGTGGTTACATTTATTCTTGGAAATGAAACTTGTTCACCTCTGGGTGGGAAGGTTTCACCCCTCACTTGTTCTCTGCTGCCCCTTTGCTCAGAATCCTGAATGTTCATTCATCACTTTTTCCAACTATCTGTTTTGCACCCAGCCTACCTTTTGTTACTTCAAAATGCAATAGCTGCCTAAAAATAGCCCTGGGCACCAGAAGTTATTATGCCACTTATTTTATTGCCTCTTTTTTTTTACTTGATGAAGGCCATCTCCGTCATTTGACAGGAACACATGCTAGCGGTTCCCATCATTCCACCTGAAAAACAGCACTTTGAGAAGCAGATGCAGCGAAAGATGAGTTCCTGCCTATTCCATATTCATCATTACCCACCATTTCATGTCAGTCCTTTCCATCCCACCTAAATCTGTGCTGCTCTGCATGCACAGCCACTTCTATTAAGGTTACTGCTAACATATCAGTCCTTGTGGAAGTTTCAAAACAGGATTAATCTTTTACAAAATATTATGTGGAGCTCAGCAGGATAGCAACATGACTAGTTTGTGACTGCTGTGCCTCTTGGTGTCCCCTTAGAGGAAGCTGGGTCAGATCTGTTAGAGCTCAAACCCCTAACTTGGTTTCTAAAGCTTCTGAACTGAGATGTTCTCCAGCTTTGTGCTCATGGTCATCAACCACCCTGGGCTCTAAAGAAGCTCAAGCTGTGGTTCTTGGCTTGAAGATGAGAGGTTTGAGGTGCAGATGCACAAACCTTCTCAGTTTCGAGAGGCAGGAATTACACAGCTGCTTTGGAGTCTCCTGTCCTACCAGTTTTCTGCAGTCAACTATCTTGACAGCTTACTGCAGCATGGGTGGGTGGCATATGCACAGCTAGGGCAGAAAGAGAGACAGGAAGGGTGTATCCGTGTACATCAAGTTCTCCCAGAGACAACTGAGCAAACATTATCCCTTCTACCAGCTCCCCTCCATCACCTTCCCACAGCTAATGCCCACGGTCCAGCAGTTGCTTTGACCCTCTCCACATACAGCGGTTTCCATTTAATCAGCTAATTGAGAATCTTCCAAAATGAGCCAAATACCACTGAGCTACATTTCCACGTTCCCCTGTTCTCCCTGACTGCCCTGTTTTCGACCAATATTAACTGCTATGAGTAGCAGGAAGCAGCAAACGAATCCCACTTACAGTTAAATGCAAAGTCAAAACATTTGTCCAGATACTGGCATATTGGTGCAAATGCATTAAAAGAGCAGCTACTTCCTACCTGAGCAATTTCAATGCAAGTGGCACAGCACCTACAACCCCTCCAGGACTTCCTTTGATACCACACTTAAGGTGTGGGGTTTGGGAGTTCCATTTAGGTCTGGAAACAAGGGAAGGCTTCTGAATCAAAATGACATTTTCACCTAACTCAGTGCATGAAGTTCTTACCTGAGATGAAATGCACACTGTTGAACGCAACAGCGGGCACAACTCTAAACTCAGTTTCAGGGCACCCAGCTCAGTTCAGATGCTTCATCTAGAAAGAGCATGCTTACAATTTTACTGAACTACTGGGGTATCCTCCAAAAACTAACTATGGTAGAAGCAGATAGACATCAGCTGGTGCCAGCACTGTAGGGGCTCATCTCCGTGGCCAGTCTACCTGGACTGTTTCTATCCCAAATCTAGTTTATACACTGAAAAAAAAAATTACATGCACTACCAAGATATTGCAATATTATCCAACTGCCAAGTAATGCAAGCCCTTATCAGATCTATTCAGATATTTCATTAGTGTATATTGGTAACATAATTCTGTTTCATCAGGCCACTTTCCTGACAATAAAAGCATTTTCCTGATGAAAAAAGGATAAATTTCCAATATAGAAAATAATTGATTCAGACATGCTCCACCTCCAGAAAATTACAGTGCCTCATATAGCGTTCCTAACATCGATTTTTGACAAAAAAAGAGCAGGACAATTCATCATGACAGCAAGAATACTGCTCCAAATACAACAGGCGGAACACCCCAGGGCCAAGTATTCAGCCTCTTAATGCTAGCAGCATGCTGCTGCTTTTTCATAGAATCATAGGATAGTTTGGGTTGGAAGGGACTTTAAGGCTTATCCAGTTCCAATCCCCTGCCACAGGCAGGGACACCTTCCACTAGACCAGATTGCTCCAAGCCCTGTCCATCCTGGCCGTGAACACTGCCAGGGATGGGGCAGCCACAGCTTCTCTGGGCACTCTGTGCCAGGGCTTCACCACCCTCACAGGGAACAACTTCTTCCTAAGAGCTCATCTAAATCTTCCCTCTACCAATTTAAAACCATTCCCCCTTGTCCTGTCCCTACAGGCCCCTGTCAAAAGTCATTTTGCTCTCCCAAAACTTATTCATTACCCTCACTCGCAGTATTTGTCAGGTTGAGAAAAACTCAGGATTAACTTACCCACCCATTCAAAGCTACCTTTATCAAAAGCAAAAATGGTTCATGTGCTGACACATGCTTGAACCATAGAGAATATTTTCATTTAGGAATGCTGCTTAGGAGAGGTCAAACACAAGCAAGTACCCACCAGTACTTAACCAGGTGACCACCCAGCGAACAGGATGAGCAAATCCATGCCCTTAAACCAGTATCACTGGAGCAGGCACCAACCTTTTAGCTACACAGCACCTTCAACAGCAGGGCCTTAACAATACTTATTTTGTCGGCCAAGAAGTGAGGTACCGCACAAACTCCTGCTTGAAATGTCTCCAGTGTGCTGTGGTGGGGCAAATAACAAATGCTATTCCAGTTACAAATTCAATTCCCAATCCTTCTGCTGCTATCACTGTGCTCAGCAGTGCTGCCTTGCTCTGAAAATGGTGTTTTAGTAATTAATTCCCTTCTAACACTACCTTGCCAGCTAAAGCCAACCAATTCAGTGGATTTACTGGAATTTATAAACCTGTTTATAACTTAGAAACCTGTGATTGCTACACAAACTAAATTCTTACACTGTTGACTCACTGAGAGGTTTTGGTAACTTCCAAATATTTAGTCTATTCTGAAAATTAACATTTTTCGTATCTGCACTTTCATTAACAAGTTAGAAAACTGATCTCAACTTGGTCTCCAGCAAAGACAGTCCCTCGTCTGCCAGAACTGCCACATTCTTTACCCACTTACTGGACTGCTGAAGGGACTGAAACAGTCATAGCAATGTCTGTAGTTAAAAGAGAGTTATAAGGCCAGTCAGTGGCATAAGAAGAAACGCATTTTGAGTTTTCACCCCTCCAGTATTTTCTAAGCTACTTGACATTTCAGATGGACACCTATATACCTTATTTCCCTTTGGAGAATCACCAAATTTAAGCCATCATTAAACCATGTCATTTTAAACTCCAAATTAAATTCAAAGCTTCTTCAGACTGAGCAGGAACAAAGGTATTTGGGAGTGATAAAATACACAAGCATAAGGTGAGAATTCTCTACTCCAAGCAGCTGCTGTTGAAGAGAAAGAGGGAGGTGGAGTATTCCTGCTCATGCTTTCAAGTCCTGCTGCAGCATCCCTCCCCATTTGCCTTGCTCCTGAACCCTCAGGGACTGAGCCAACTCATTCCGACTGGAAAAAGAGTATGACCAAATAATTTTTGTTCAGTCACATGTGGAGCGGAATTTTCAGTCATGATGCATTGCAACTTCTGCAAAACCTTGGTCTCACAGCATCATGCAAGGTTTATTTATCCATCAAATGGTTACTTTATATTAATGATCCATTTTTAATTTGGTTGGCAGATTTCACTGTATATCTTATGTGCACAACAGCAAATCATCATCAAATTGAATCACAGAATGGTTGGGTTGGAAGATACCTTAAAGCTCACCCAGTTCCAGCCCCCTGCCAAGGGCAGAGACACCTTCCACTAGACCAGGTTGCTCCAAGCCCCGTCCAACCTGGCCTTGAACACTGCCATGGATGGGGCAGCCACAGCTTCTCTGGGCAACCTGTGCCAGGGCCTCATCACCCTCACAAGGAAAAGCTGCAGAGTGCTGTGGCACTCAGCAACCTCAACAACAGAGAAAAGTTAATTACTGCCTCCTGCTCTAAATATAAGCTTAATATAAAGTGCATCCAGCAGCAAGTGTCTTCATTTCCCATCATCACTGCACATGCATTTAACTGGATAAAAACACCCAAACAGACAGGACTGTGCTTAAGGGTGAAGTTTTTTTCCCATTTTGTTCTTTGGAGCATCCTCTTCTTCCCCACTTTTGATTTGAATCAGACATTCACACATATAGCTTTTGTTTATTAGTATATTAAAATATGATTATTTTAAACAACAATAGTTTCAGATCTATGGAAGTGCCAGAGCAGAGACATACCATAAGCAGACACCACTGTACCAACTTCAAGCTTGTTAAGCATACTCACGATTTAGAAAAGCAGCTTATTTTATGTGTTAGATTTTGCTTCGCCCAATATGCAGTGCCAAACGTACCCAAGACAAAGAATGCACAAAAAACACATCATGCAAATGAAGCACACACACCCCCAAACCCCAGGTTGCATGCAGCAGGGTTAACTAGTGAGACACCAAGCGTTCGCATGCCATTAGACTGACAGACTCAATAAACATTAAGATTTCAAGTTTGCATCACACCAAAGCACTGATGCAAACGCCATGCAGGAGAGGGCAGACTATGGGGACAGAAGCATTAACACCAGGATTGCTACCATTACTTGGTTTCTAAGTGTGCGTGAAACAAGCAGTTGCTCTTTTAATTACAGGGTTTGCAGCTTGCGTTAACAGGAAGAGTAGCTTTAGAACAATCAGCAGTGGTTCTTACCTTCTGGAGTTGGAGTGCAACCCAAAAAAAGGAGAGAAACACCCCTTTAAAAACTTGAGCAAAACAATTTGTCTGATCATTAATATGTACCCTCCCTCCCATCCACCAGAACCAAACTTTAAACGTTTCAGGCAGATCTGCAGTAATACTAAAACCAGGTTGTATCAAACACGCTCAGGGGAGGAAGGTATAGACCTGGTTGATTTTTCTGGTCTGCTTTCAGTGAAGCTGGCATACAGGCACCAGCCACAGGCAACTGCTGGGTGCATTATTCTCAACCTTCCCCAGCTAATGAACATATTCTAGAAGTCAGAGAAACCCTTTGGAAATCTCGCATGCAGACAGAGAGCAGAATAGGAATTGACTTGCTCTTTCACACCTCCTTGGCACTACTCATGGCTCACAACTCCAAGTAAAAAAGAGCAGCCCTGCAAGCCAGAGAAGCGAGGCAGGCTTCTATAGCAGTTTAATGAAGCCAACTGTATATGCTCGTTCCTGCACCATAACTGCTTCATCACCTCCATGGCTGCCCATGGGCTCACCACATCATTAATAATGACAACTAATACTCTATGTATTTAAATATTTCCACAGTAGTGAGGCTGGGGGCAAGTAAAACGTTTCATGCTATAAAGCCAATTTTAACACACCAGCCCTCAAAGTTCATGGGAATTTGTACAAGATCAAAAGAACATTGAGTGCAGCAGCTTTCACAGTAGGTTCAGATGAAGCCTCATTCTGACTGCAGTGTAACCAAGGGCCCAGGATGCACTCCTGGATAGGGATTACCCAAGAGGACACTATAAAGATCTTTGGCACACACTGACCTTGGGCTTCATTTATAGTTTTAATGGTCTATCACAACAACTGAATCTGACCTGCAGGAACATCAGTAGACTGATACCATGTGCTGCATCCTGGATAAGATTAAACACCCTTGTAGAAGACAACCGGCTTCCTTAGACATGGTTTAGAGGTGTACACAATACCTTTGGAGTCACAGCACTTGATTAGCTCTACCTTAACTTGGCAGCCACAGGCAAGATACTGTTCATGGGCTGTTGACATCCTTGAGGGACTATGTAGAAAAAAGCATTTTCTGATTTTAAAGGAGGAATCCAGAAAGCACCACCTTCCTCTAAGGCTTCTGGGGCACAGTTAAAATTTCAGAGTTCTTGGGTTTCCCTGCCTTTGTATTTCTGCTACAGACCCATGAGCCAGTTCATACTGAAGATGCATCCTAAATCCAAGTATTTTTTGAGACCTTGGCTCTAGTGTTTCCTTGAAGAGTCAACCTGTTAGATCCCTGCAGTGTTCATCAAGAGAATATAACACCCCACATTTCTCCTTGCAACAGCTAATACACTCTTCCTCATGATGAAAACTTATGTGCAATTTTATTTTGAGACAGCAAAAACTGTTACTATCACAGTCTGTCAGGATGAGAGAAGTTGAATATTTTCCTAGTTATGGACTTGATACCTTGAAATAACAGATATGGAAAGAGTTGCCTCGTCAAGAGTTTCTCATAATAAATGTATTTCACACACCCTGCTAGTGGCAAAAACTTGACCCTTCTCTACAACCATTCTCTTTGAACGACTGTTTTGCAAATCAACATCTTCCCCTACATGTATTATTTATGGCACCTACTACCTTATCTCCATGCTTTGCACAGACACCAAGTGGCACAGGAATCTGTGGCTACTTCCATTTTTTGTGAAATTGATGCTAATGAAGCAAAGCGAGAAACATGCCCTGTGAGAGTTTGCCTGACCAAGGGTGTCTCTCATGGTCTGTAGTCTCCAGGGGAACAAACCAGGCTGCCCATAAGTATGGGTCTGATCTACTGACAGAGGTTCATGATATAGAACCAAAAGACAAGGTGGCCTTGGAGATAGTGGTGGCAGAAGAACACGTTCAAGGGGGAGAAGTTGCATCTCCACCTTTTCTTCACTTCAGGAGAAGTCCTGGTATGGAGCCCCTGCCTGGTTCAGAGCAAAAAACAACAGAACAACAGGATAGTCATGAGTGTCCTGAAGAGACACTCACTGAACATAGCACTAACCTTGTTAAATATTAATCTGTAACTGTCCTATGACTAACACTTTCCAGCCATTTGACCAAAAATAGCTTTAACCTGTACTTTCCACCAGAGACTTTATACACAAATTTCTCCTTGACACAAAGGCATCATGAAGGTCTCAGAATACATTTTTAACCGAAGACCACCAGAATAGGGTATGGTGATAACCATTTATCTTCTCCAGAAAAAGCTGAAAAAATTGGAAAAAAATTGCAAGAACTCAGTGTACCAGCAGTTTCTGGCCTTTGCTGCTGCCTGCCCCTTCTTCCTGAAGGCTTAAAGTAATTGATAGAGCAAAACTAAAGGAGAGTGTTGCAATTAAAATGTGTGTGCATATGACACTGGCCCTAAGGCACTTGTTTCCAACAAATTCCCTTTTCCCATTGGGAAAACATTGGGAGAGAGCCCTGGAATCCCAGCTGTGAGTAATGAGTTCTGCACGTGACAAGACCAAGAGGTTAGTAATAATTTATGGGCATTTTTTAAGACCCATCTTCCAGCAGAATGAAAAAAAAAATCTAACTCAACAGAGAGACTGGAGGTAACCCAACCCTCCTGGTTCTTTAATAAGAAAGATAGTTGTCCCTGTCCTATCTCCCCATACACACTCAACATTATCAGTATCAAATCCATCAGACATGAACTTAAGGTGTTCCAGCTTGTTTGAAGATTACCTTTAAAGGAACTGTGGATTAAAGAATGTGTAAAGTTATTTAATTGTTTGTCAGCTAAAGGCTACAGCACCTGCCAAGCCAGGTCATAATTTGCAACTTCACACCCTGAAAGACCAGAAAAAAACAAAGCCCTTGTATACTAATGGAGTATGACCTATTTGATCCATCATACCCCAGCTGCACATACTAGAAGCAGCCCTTTTAGTGGTACTCGCTGTCTACACATAAGCCCATCAAGTTTTAAAGGTACTCACAATCTTACAAGAGGCACTGAAGCCAAATGACCACTTTGCAAAGGAAGGAAGCTGGGAACTGTGACAGAATCATTTAGACTGTGAGGAAACTCTGGAGGTCACCAGCCCAACCTCCAGCTCAAAACAAAAGCACACACGTCAGATGCCTCAGGGCTTAGTCCAACCCTAAGTACCTCTGGAACTGGAGCCTACAGAACCCTCCCTGGTCCTGCTCTAATGTTTTATCACCCTTACAGGGGAAAAACAAAAAAAAAAAAAAAAAAGGGGGGGGGGACAACAAACCAAACAAATAACTTTTCTCCCCCTCCAAAAAACAAAAGAAAAAAAGGAAAAAGTTTCCCCTCATTCTAATCAGATCAGAACACTCAGAATTGCCCACCTTGTAATCTGCGTTCACTGCTTCTCAGTTTAGCATCGTGTACTTCCATAAAGAGTCTGGCCCTGTTTTATGGAAGCTACTGACAGAAGTGAATGCTCGCCAGAAACACCAACCACCAGATCATGAAAAGCAGGTTTGGGTATAGCAGCTTTTAAATCTACTGCCGTTCAAAGAGCTTAAGCCAGAGAGTTTCCCTGGTGTGGTTACCTACGGACTGCCAAAGGCATGAGTAGTTTCAAATACTCTAGACCTCTCTGCACAGAAAGGTGTTTTTCTGGCAAACATTGTGCTACCTGACCTCCTCACTGTGGGATGCCACAGCTATCACCAGGCAAATTTGAACATTAATATTATTTTAAGAAGTTGTAAAAAGCCTTATTTTAATAAACTAACATTGTAAACAAACCAAGCACACCAAATTTGCTGCCTGCCAAATCCCTCAACAGCCAGGAAGGACAACTTCCAGCATCCCCTCCTCACAGGGTCTTGCAGCACAGGGCCAGTGAGGTGCTGCGAGGCACAAGATGCTGTCATCAATACAATTCATCTTGTCCTCATATACAGACAGCAGCCTTTAAGGAAGGCTCTATGAGCACAGGTGGTATAAACTGAAAGGAGTTCCCTGGCAGTTTTTTGCCCTGCAGTTCCCTTGAGGACAAGTCTCACAGTGTACTGCACTTGCTGCTCACACCTCCCAACACCTCCCATACAGAGCACCGGCTGGTCAAGACAATGCGTGCAGAGAAAAGCCTGTTCACGCAACAGGATGATGCTACATATTACAGTCTTTGTCACTAGAAAGAAAAATTACTGGTATGCTTGATCTGTCTTCAAGAAGCTACATGGTTAGCAGAGGTCAGAGAACGCTACACGAACTCAAGTGTCCTCTTGAGGATGCCTGACTGTAGGGCCATCCTGAAGCACTTCTGGTAGGTCCTGAGCCCACTTCCTCTACCCTACTCCCACCAGGCTCCCTACAAAGCAGTGGCAGGATAATGAGATTCAATTTACCTTTCTCCCTTCAGCTCATGAATCCCAGCTTCCCACTGTCACAAGGAACCAGGAGGCAGCACAAGCAAGCTGAAAATACAAGCCCACAGCAGGTCCCATCACTGTCTCTGGACCCTTCTCCTCTCAGGTCCTGCTTGACAAGCTATTTTTTTAGCCAAGAGCTAAGATGATCAAAGGACACCAAAGAAATGCTAAAGATGAGCTCATCGGCATGTCAAGTGGCCCAAAGCCATTTTAAGAGCAATACCATGAAGGCTGCTCTGACCCATGCCAATTTCCTTCATGAAAACTTGAACTGTGTGTAACAGCTCATCAGTCAAAGCAAAATTTTCAATAGAGACAGTATCTGCTGATGTGCAGATACTTACCAAAAGGAAATAGCAAGCAGACTGCATAGCAAGAATGTTTCCTTCATATTTTGACTAGAGACATCAAGGATGAAAGCAAAACTCTTGACATGCTTACTCCACAAGAAATTATCAAATGTTCTACCAAGATAATTCTGTATATTCTGTGTCTTAGTCAAAGGTGTCAAAAGGCGGACAATGGCTATGTAAGTTCCTCAAGCATAACGTCATGACCAGAATCAGACTGAGCTGATGAAAATGCTTCATTTCTTGAAAGCAAATAAAAGTGTCCAGAGCCATTACAGAGTTTGCTGAAGGATTCAGTCTACACTTAGTATCATAGAATGGTTGGAAGGGACCTTAAGGATTATCTATAGTTCCAAACTCAAGACCACTGGATTTATGAAAACACTGAAGAACTAATCTACAGAGGACGTGAATTATAAAACCTGCTTCAGTGAGGTAAAACTACATTAATGAACTGAAATCCAAGACCTGACACCTCACAACAGGCTCAGACCAGCAGATCTTCATACCAAGTTCTGCACAACTGCCCTGCCAGGCTGGTGGAAGAACATGGTTCAGATTCTAAACACAACACGGCTGGCATGCAGCAAGGATGAGAGGCTTGCCTGCTTTCTGCCTGGTGCAGGATGCACATCTCTTCCACTGTGGGACAGTTTCAGTTTTCCTATTTTCCTAATATTTAAGATAAATGAGAAATATATTTTTCACTGGTTGTCAATTAATTCTGTTCAACTAGATGAGATTTCTTGGCCTGGGAGAGCCTTTTATGAAGGCCCATCATGGCTTTAAAGAGCAGCTTCTACAAAGAGAGAAGTCTACAGTTTTCACAGGGGCAGCTTTTAATAGGGAAGCACTTTGAAAGAGACAATCTATCCTCACACCCAGTGTCAGTGGGATCCAATACTTCATCCTGTACAATATAATTTAAGAATCCTGCATCCTTTCAAAAGCCCCTCTTCCACTCCTACCTTGACTGGGGTGCTGGGTTTGTTTGGTTTATAGGAAGAGAGCTATTTTGGAGAAAGAATTTCCTGACATCAAGCTGTTGAAGGAACAACTGCCCTGAGGATGGAGGAGTATCCAACTTTTTGCTCCCAATCTCATCTTACTTCCTAGCTCTACAATAGAAGATAAGGAAATCAAAGTACTGAAGAACAACTAGGAAATACTTCAGTGACAAAGCCGTCTGCCAAGAATGAGACGTCACTTCAATGGTCCTTAATTCAATCTGAGATGCAAGAATATCCTCTAGCAGCAAGCAGCTTTCCTCTTCCAACAAACAGCATTTAGTTCAGGCTCCAGCTTGACCCTTGCTCAGATTTCTGAGAAGTCAAGAGCACTGTTTGCCTTTCAAGTTCATCCTCTCTCCTCTTGCAGGAGAACAACCAAGTATAGCATTTCTCCCCACTCAGATGAGATCCTCACTTTATAGTATACTGCAGGGGAGGAGGTAAAAAAAAATAAGTAAAATCCATGTTTTCTGTGTCAGATGAGGGCAATCCGTGTCACTTTAGTTCTCAGCACTCAGGAAGACAGACTGTTCACGTTACCAGACTCACAGAGGACAAGCCAACCTCAGAAATACAGCAGACTTCTGATTCAGCTAACAACAAAGGAAAAATACAGGCAACCAGTTAAGAAACTTATGGAAGCCTGAAGTTACAGTGCTGGCAGCTCATTTACACAAGCACCAGACTGAGCAGCTCCAGCCCCCCCCCCATATAACTACCTCCTTATCTGGAAGCAAGCTCCCACCTGAAGGATTCTCTGTGCTGGATGCTCTTGCAAGGAACTTGGAAGGACTGACTTGCCAATGAGAAGAATAAAGCAGCCACTGTTCATGACACACTTATCTTCAGCCCAAACACAACTAAAGAAATGGGGACTTTGGCTTCTATACTGTTACCCTCCACAAAGTGGTTTAAGACTTTGTTTTGGTTGGAAATTCCATAAATACTTGAACTAAAAGTAACCAGAGCACTGTCTGTTTTCATTTCCACTGAGATTGGAGCTAGTGTTTAGATGCATTTCCTCACCTAATTAGTATCCAGGGAAAAAAACGTTACTGTGTTTGGACAGAGGTTCACAAGCCAGTATTTTACACAGTGCCCCCTATAAAATCCAGGAAAATCAAAACATTCATAGCTGTTAAGTGAAAAGGCTACCAAAGATATAATAAGATCACAGAATGGTTTAGGTGGGAAGTGATCTTAAAGTTCATGTAGTTCCAACCCTCTGCCATAGGCAGGGACACCTTCCACTAGAGCAGCTTGCTCCAAGCCCCATCCAACCTGGCCTTGAACACTGCCAGGGATGGGGCAGCCACAGCTTCTCTGGGCAACCTGTGCCAGGGCCTCACCACCCTCACAGCCAAGAACTTCTGCCTCAGATCTCATCTCAGTCTCCCCTTTGTCAGGTTAAATCCATTCCCCCGTGTCCTGTCCCTACAGGCCCTTGTCAAAAGCCCCTTTCCAGATTTCTTGTCAGCCCCTTTAGGCACTGGAAGCTGCTCTAAGGTCTCCCTTGAGTCTTCTCTTCTCCAGGCTGAACAAGCCCAGCTCTCTCAGCCTGTCTCCATAGCAGATGGGTGTTCTCCAGCCCTTGGAGCATTTTTGTGGCCTCCTCTGGACTCGCTCCAACAGTTCCACATCCTTCTTGTTTTGGTGACCCAGAACTGGAGGCAGCACTGGGGGATGTGTGTGTGTGTGTGTGTCTGTCTGTCTCACCAGAGCAGAGCAATGGGGGAGA
Organism: Pezoporus occidentalis; assembly: GCF_034315485.1. Lineage (NCBI taxonomy): Eukaryota > Metazoa > Chordata > Aves > Psittaciformes > Psittacidae > Pezoporus > Pezoporus occidentalis. Next base: position 353,345 of record NW_026914330.1, on the reverse strand, counting down.
ATCCCCTCCCTTGACCTGCTGGTCACGTTGCTGGTGATGCAGCCCAGGGCACGGTTTCTGGGCTGCAAGTGCACACTGCTGGATCTGAATCACCCAAAGAGGGCTGCAAGGATGATAAGGGGGCTGGAACACCTCTCATATAAGGACAAGCTGAGAAAATTTGGACTGTTCAGCCTGGAGAAGGATGAAGGTGCATTGAGGCCTCATAACAGCCTTCCAATTCCTGAAGGGGGTCTATAAGGAAGCCAGAGTAGGACTCTTCATCAGGGACTGTAGCAATAGGAAAAGGGGTTATAGGTTTAAACTGAAACAGGGGAAGTTCAGCTTAGGTATGAGGAAGTTCTCTGTGAGGGCAGTGAGGCTCTGGCACAGGTTACCCAGAGAAGCTGTGGCTGCCCCATCATTGGTGGTGTTCAAGGCCAGATTGGATGGGGCTCTGAGCAACCTGGTCTAGTGGAAGGTGTCCCTGCCCGTGGTATGGGAGTTTGGAACCAGACGATCCTAAGTTCCTTTCCAACCCAAACCATTATGTGATTCTATGTTGAGCTTCTCATTGACCAACACCCCAAAGTCCTCCTCAGGGCTGCTCTCAATCCAGTCTCTACCCAGCCTGTATTTGTGCTTGGGATTGCCCTGACTCAGGTACAAGACCTTGCTCTAGGCCTTCTTGAACTTCATGACCTTTAAAAGCTAATTACTCCTCATATTCTTACACCAATTCTTGCATATAGGAAGAGATTAATGAAATCCAATGACAAGTTAACAATTTTGATTTATAAAGCTATTTATCAAAGAAATGTGAGCTGCTGTCACTAACTCTTGGTGCCACCTATCCCATGCATTCAAGCTTGGGGAGGTTTCTAAGCTGGTGTTGCTTGGGTTAACACCATTATCCCATGCATCTTCAAAGTCTCATATGAAAATCTAAACGTTATGACTTGCTCAGGCTTGCCAAAGCTATATTGCCAACAGAGATAAAGCAATATAGGATGTTGTACAAATCTTAAAGCCAGATAAGGTTATGCTGCCAATTTGTTGAGTGTTTATCCTCAAGTATTTTATTTCTGCAGCGTGCAAGCAGTGACAAGTAGGTAGGAAAGGATCTCAGGATTAGGGCAGCTTGTCAAAACAGGCAAATCAAGAAAATTAGGCTGACAGATCACACAAGAAGTATAGTTCTAGCTTCAGGATGCCCTAGGCTTCCAATACTGATGAGCTGGAGTACTGGTCCTGGGCTGGCCTTTAAAAATCTCATTATTAAAATGGAGTAGTAGACTAAAGTTATACATACAGGTGGGATAATCAGCCAGTATCACCCCAGGTTTTTGCATTGCTACAAAAATTCCATCTTAAGACCTAGCCTTGTCCAAAAATTAGCCAAATTGCCCTCCATGTAGCAGAGGTCACTGTTAACTGTTTTTTTTTCTACTCTGCACTGCCACTCTTCCTCCCTGCAATCCCCAATACTATAAGGCAGGACCAGCACTTCCAGTCATCTGAACTTTAAATGTGCCCTCAATCTTCCTTCTCAGCAGCTGGCCAACTGGCAGCACATGCCAGGAATCATTAGAGCAAGAGGAAGATGGACTGGCAGTACAGCCAGGCAGGAAGACACGAGCTGAGCTCCCTGTTCTCTCCACCTCATTTCAGCACATCTGTAGGAAAGCCGTTTGTCCCTTCTAAAACTATTTTCTTTCTGGAAATCGGAGATTTTAAAAGGTTAGATGTATCTATAGATTTGAAGCAGCAGATGGTGAATAAAAAAAAAAAACAAACAACAAGCATACACTGAAGTCAAAATGATAGAGTTTAGAGAAATGTGGACTGTGGAAATATTTACCAAAGAAATTAGCAATTTTGCTTATTAAGAGCAAATTGCATTGATAAACAAGTTGAAAAATTCAAAAGCCTCAACATACATGTTAACCAGGGAGCCCATGTCCTGCCTGCAAACTCACACACCATTGTACCAAACTAAAGTCTTGCAGTGCCTCAAGGCAAGTACATGGAAATCGCTATAATCTGCTGTCAAAGGTTTTGCCTGCCGTGGTTTCCAGCCAGAACCTCCACACACAAGACGACTCTAACACTGGTGAACTCATTGTGCTCTTCTGACAGCTTTCATGCTGTCAAAAACATTTTATTTTTTTTTCCCACCAAGTCATAGCACAGTTTGGGTTGGAAGGGACCTTAAAGCCCACCCAGTTCCAACCCCCCTGTCATGGGCAGGGATACCTTCCACTAGACCAGGCTGCTCCAAGCCCCATCCAACCTGGTCTTGAACACTTCCAGGGATATCAATTCATGTGAAGCCCATCTTGTCACAGGCAAGGACGTGTCAGAAGCCCAATCCAGACACAAACACATTACTTACCGGCAGCAGCTGGAATTGAATTGCTTAAGAACTGAAAGCCTTTTAGGTCTTGTCTTAAAGCTTTATTACATCAAACACTGAAGGGGAAAGGCCACAACACAGCATCCACAACACATGTGCTTAGCCACAGCATGACACATGTGGCTAAATCTGCAAAGGTGGGCAGCTGAACTAGAGAAATTGAGTTTCACATCTGACTGCTTCCACAAACATCTTTTGGCATTTAAGATATGAGGACTCTGCACTGCCCTGATGCTCACCAGCAGCTCTTTTAGAGGAAAACAACCTACAATTAGCTCAGGCTAAATCCCCAAATTAACTCTAATAAAAAGGGCTTGGGTTGAGAGAGATTATTTGGCACCACAGCATTTCTCTCCTGCCTTTTTTTTTTTTTTTGGCTGTTTCATCCAAAATCTGGGTTCATCAGACAGAGTGGATCTCTCACACCCTATCTGAGCTTCTGCCTAAGGCTCTGCCCCCAAAAGAGTATTCTGAATTGCTAAAAACATTCTCCAATGTTAGTGCCTGGATGTCTGCTGGGTTTGCATTTTGCCATCAGTGAGACCACTGGTATAGACAGCTGCATTTCTATTCTACCCTTGGGTGAAACAAGGAGGGGGCTGGCAAGTGCACTCATTGTTTAGGAACATGCCTTCGATGACAGATTAACAGCGTTTAACACAATACTGAAGCTGCCCCAAGGCTGGTAAACCTTTAATCTGACTGAAAGCAGTACTGCCCCAAAGTGAAGTGTATCCCCAGAGCAGAAACGACACTTCTATCACCTCCATAAGAGCTAAGTAAGTATATTCAGTGCTTACTTTTAGGTAAACTCACAGGTCCAAAAAGCAAACCACCTTTGCACTGTCCACAACTTCAGTGGAAGATGTTGTTACCAAAAGCAAAATTTCTAGGCTTGGGCCCTTGAGTATTTCTTGCAAAGCAGATGTGTTACTGTATTAAACTGGCAAAGTGGACTGGAAAACATGATTAAGTCAAATTCAGGACAGGTATTTAATTCCAAAATAGACCAACTGGCACACCCAATGCTCTTTTTCCCTCCCCTTTTCTTTGTTCTGAGGAAGCAGAAATGTAAGTACTTTGTACTCCCTATGGAGAATTGTTCCCTATCTCAGCAAATACACCATACTATCTCTGGGAAATACGTATGAGCAAGGACTCATGAATTAAGCTACGGTAACAGTAGTTCAATGTAGTAGTTCAAATACCATCTGAATAGCTCCATTTCTAAAGCAGATCAGTGCCACCAAGCTGGCACTTCCTTTGCCCAGCACACCAGCCTGCTCCTTGGTGGGAACAGGAAGATCTCCAAGGCAGAACCACATGCTGCTCCAGATAATACTAAAAAATAGCATGAAGCATAAAGTTTTCTAAATAAGGATTTGTGAGGCTGGTGTTTTACTTCCTGGACAGCTTTAGGGTTTGGTTTAGGTTGCTTCAATTAAACTGACTATGATATACATAAAATAATCATAGAACACTTAGAATGGTTTGGGTTAGAATATGCTTCAGTACCTGAAATCTGAACTACTTGAACAGATCTAGCTTACCTTATACAAGAGCCATGGACTAGAATCATGCATGCCTGGAAATTAAGTATGATCCTTATCACAGAATGGTTTGGGTTGGAAGGGACCTTAAAGCTCATGTAGTTCCAACTAGAACTAGTTCTCTCCCTGCCATGGGCAGGGACACCTTCCACTAGAGCAGCTTGCTCCAAGCCCATTCAACCTGGCCTTGAACACTGCCAGGGATGGGGCAGCCACAGCTTCTCTGGGCAACCTGTGCCAGAGTCTCACCACCCTCACAGGGAAGAGCTTCTGCCTCAGATCTCATCTCAATCTCCCCTCTGTCAGGTTAAAGCCATTCCCCCTTGTCCTGTTCCTACAGGCCCTTGTCTAAAGCCCCTCTCCAGGTTTCTTGTTGGCCCCTTTAGGCACTGGAAGCTGCTCTAAGGTCTCCCTAGAGCCTTCTCTTCTTGAGGCTGAACAAGCCCAGCTCTCTCAGCCTGTCTCCATAGCAGAGGGGTGCTCTCCAGCCCTTGGAGCATCTTCATAGCCTTCTCTGGACTCACTCCAACAGCTCCAAGTCTTCTTTATGTTGAAGCTGTATGCAGGACTGCTGAGATTTATCTAGTTTTCTTGGAAAAGTACCACTGACTTGAGAGCTGGTTTGCAAATGGCACCTGTACCTCAATTCTGCACGTATGTAGCATTTCAATCCCCAAAACACAGGGGTTAACAGTAAATTAAACCAAGTTGGAACCAAAGCATGAATGTGTTTTACTTGTGTAGGTTTCTCACCTTATTTCTTTAAGTCCTTCTTTCTGGATAACTTGCAGGATCTCTTTATGGCTCATAGGTGTGTTAGGATATTTCTCCAGGACCTGGCAAGCAAAAGTAGATTAAGAAGAAGTTACTCATTTGCATTTTCACTTTAATGTTTGACTGCACATGAAACTACATTTAATGGTTTGGACTCCTCCATGGCTACAACTGAGAAAGAACTTCTCACATCTTATCAACACCCCTTCCTTCCGAAGGATGTAAGGAGCAGAGATTCCACGATGAATGGCTAAAGGGCTTATTTTAGTGCAATTCCCAAATTTTATTTCACATGTGCTGCCCCCTAGATAAAGCCTCTTTGAGAATTCAACGGTCCACGGTAACAGAGAGGCTTCACAACCAAGCACCTTCACTTGGGAATGCTTCAGGAACTGTCAAGATACCTCAGATACAACACTTCCCAAATCAAAACCCCTACAGTTTGCACAGTTGAAACACCTACCAATCGGTTTGGTTGCATGTGAAATAAATTTAAGGAAATTCGGGGTTTAACACCATTAGGGTTCTTTGAAAGTCTCTGGACATGGTTCGGGTTTAAAGTTTATAAATATGGTCTATGACAACGCTCCCTGCACACAACAGTTGGACGCACTGCTGCCCTTCCCCAGCCCAGCACCCAAGCACCACTCACCTCCCTTCCAAGGGAACTAAGATGCAAAAGTATATTTCATCGTAGCAGACAGAGATGCTCAAGACTTCTGAAGGAAGATGCCAGTTAAAATACATCATAGGGATATTTTAAGCAATACTGGGGAGGGGAAGGTGGGATCCTTCTTAATCACCTGCTTTTGACTCATGCCCAAGGGTTCATTTTGACATGAACCCTTGAGTTCCAACACCAGAAAACAAAGTATCAGTGTAAGTACAAAAGTATCAGTATAAGTACAAAAACCTGCAAGTGACCTTGCAGAAGGAAACGGCCCCTTTTAATGTGTCTGTTCAAAAGCAGTGGGGAGTACACAGCTTCTCCTGAATGCCTGCACCTTATTCCACCCAGGAACATTTAAGTTACCCTGATGGCTGCAGACTTATCTTTGTTTGGAAAGGACTTTGAAAAGATCTTGCTGAACTGAGGCATCTCTCCCCTCACAGAAACAAAAGACTTACAAGACCTACGTTTAACACCATCTTTAGCTCTGGAAGCCTTAGCTGATGTCCTCATCCTCCTAATCTCTTGTTCACTTATGTTAAAGACTGACTTTCACAGCAACTTAAACCATTTCCAAAGGCTAGTATGTGACTTTCAGTGGTGGCTAGGGTGAAGCACACTCTTCACACCAGAATGAGTAGCAGAGTAGCACATGTATAAAAACAGGGAGTTTAAAACAGATTTCAGTAGGATTTGTTTACTCTCACTCTCCTGTGAGCCTCAGTGACTCATTCCATTTCTAGCTGTATTGGAACAGAGGATGCCATAAGCAACAGGATACAAAATGAAAGCGGTTGAAGTAATTTAAGTCAGACCACTGCAGGTTTTAGATTTATATCAGCTCCTAATTCATGTTCTCTCAGCACTGCCAAACAGACTGTATACTTTTATACCATTAACTTGGAACAAAACCTGAAAGCTTGTTCTGCACACTGTGCCAAAAACCCATGGAGGGCAATCAGATTTATGGTTATCTCGATTTCCATCTGTGGTGTCAACCTTTTCATGGCAGGTAGCAAAACAAATTAGGAGAAAAATAAAGCAGTGCCAGGATTCCTTTCACTAGGGACTTGAGGGTATTTGCCATTTCTCACACACTGAAATCAAAATGTGCATTCTTCTCTAGCACAGTGCTTTCCTCTTGACTTTCACTACATAGACGTGCTCTCGACAAGTCCCATCCTGCTCATACCTAGAGTGGCAACAACACATTTCATTAATTTTTCACTAGGCACAACCACAGTGCAAGCTAAAACTGTGTTTGACCACAGAATCTCATCATTAAGAGCAGAAAAGAAGAAAAGCTTTTCTAATTATATCCTTGAATGTCCACAGGATGCTTCTGTGTATCTCTCCCGGGTAACCTGTCCATACAGCTTCCTCCCACAGGACTTTTTCCTGTAGTTATGCTCAGCAAGATGACCCATCTGGCCTCCTGCCACACCTGCTTGTCTTCCCTGCAAATCATGATGGGCCACTCTTGGTCTCAGAGAAGGTTGTTCCTGAAGATCAACCAGCTCTCCTGGGTTTCTCTGTTCTGCAGGAAAGATTCCTGTAGGATCCTACATATCAGTTCCCTGAACAAGCCAAAGCCAGGCAGTTTTTCCTTCTACCCGCTTTCCTCATTTCACATAAGCTCTTCTCATTTCAGTGACCTGAAAGGAATGATGAATAGGTTGGATTTCCATGATGAAGTCTCATTTCATCACAGTCACGGAAACCAAAGGTGCCACCACCTTCATAGTCCTCCATCAGCTCTTCCACTCTGCTAGATCCTAGATCTCCTCTAGCCTGTTTGTCCAGCACCTGGCTCAAAAGCTGTCCTCAAGTAAGTCCAAAAATCTCTTTGACAGGCTGTGCCCTGTATCACTTTGTGCTTCCAGCAGATGCCAGGGTAGAGTCAGAGCCAACTCTGAACTCATAAGCTTCTTCCAGTGGTCTGTAGAGGGTCATGCACTTCCTCTTCTTGATGAGCTGGTCTGCAGCAAACGCCCACCACGGTGTAACCCTCCCCTCTGAACTTAACTGATAAGCTCCCAGTTGAGTTATCAGCAGCTATACAGCACAGCTCTGCACGCTCCTAAAGCTGTTCTTTAGCAAAGAAGGCAAACCCTTCTTCCTTTTCCATGTCCCTCCTTCCACTTAAAGCACCCGAATCATCCAGCCCTCCATGAGTTTAATCTCACCAGCACTGAGGCTCTGCACATAACGAGAGCTAATCAAGAGGGAACAGAGCTATTAGTATCAAAACTGCACACAAACCTCCAATTCCTCCTGTCCCATGCTGAACACATTTACACATAAGCATTTTGGGCTGGCCCACGGGTACGCTGGGGAGGTGCAAGAGTTCCTCTAGAGAAGTGGAAGAGGCTCCCCTGTCACAGACACCCAAGTGCCTCTCTTCAACTGATACTTCCCTTCTGATTTTCAGTCACATTCCCACACCAAACCTAGTTTAAAACCCTCCATGCTGTCAGCAGCCATGCTGGCAAATATGCTTTTGTCCATTTTATTAGATGGATGCCATCTCTTGCCATCAGGCTGCATCCCTAAAGGAGTCCCATGGTCATAAAACCCCCACCCTGTCTATAAATACTAACTGTGCAGACAGAAGCTGATGCTCAGGCAACATCTCCTCCTGCCTAAGCCTTTCCCATTCATCACCAGAATCTAGCAGATCACCCAAACCCTCAACGCCTCTGAAACTCGCTCTCAAGGCCTGGCATTGACCTTTTATCTGCTCAAGGTCTCCTTTGGGAGACCTTGGACAAGATTTTGGGAGATCTAGAACAAGGGGAATGGCTTTAACCTGACAGAAGGGAGACCGAGATGAAATCTTAGGAAGAAGTTGTTTTTTGTAAGGGTGGTAAACCCCGGCACAGGCTGCCCAGAGAAGCAGTGGATGCCCCATCCCTGGCAGTGTTCAAGACCAGGTTGGATGGAGCTTGGAGCAACCTGGTCTAGTGGAAGGTGTCCCTGCCTGTGGCAAGGGGTTGAAACTGGATGAACTTTAACATCTCTTACAACCTAACATTCATTTTACCTGCCAGATAACAGCACAAACTCCAGTTTATTTCCATTGGGCTGGATGTACAAGAACATTCACTTGAGGACATGAATCTCTGGTGGCTTCTATGTACAGAACTGCGGGATTTTGCTAGAGCCACTACTGTAGTGCCACAAGTCTGGGTACTGCAAAAAGAAATCAGTATGAAATGGCCTGTTCTCAAATGCACAAGAAAAGCACTGTAACTCCAGGTTAACTATTAACACTGACTTCAAAGTAATGCAAATCTATTTCAGGACACTCAGGAACATGAACATATCCAAAAAGGCTGCTTGTCTGCTGGGAGAGAAGACTGAGCTCCAAGCACCTAGACCTTTCATTGAATTTCAATCCTAAATGTTCAACAGATGAATGAGAAACTTCACTTTGCTCCTCTCCGCACCCCATAACACACTGATAAAGGCAAACAGCATGAAATTAATGCTGCTGCCAATATAGTTTGAGACTTTGGCAGTGCTGCTTTGCTCACCAAAAAACCAAACAATTCAAACTCTGGCCATCACTGCTGAGGAAAGACCTCTAAACAGTCTTCATCAACACAATTATCTACTATCAGGTTGCCTGCTATTTGGCAGTAAATAGTTCAAATAAAAATAAAAAAAAAAGAAAACAACCAACCTTCAAACATCAGGGTTGGTACCACGTCCAAGACTGTTTTCCATTAACAACCAGATGACAGCACACAGCACATCCACAACAGGCTCACAAACAACACAAACCAAGGTGGAAATCGATGATGCACAAGATGGCTGTGTGGCCATTCAGAGGGACCCTGAGAAGCTGAAGAAACAGACGCAACCTCAAGTCCACATGGAAATTCCAAGTCCCCAGCACATAGAGAGGAACAATCCCTTGTTGATCATGAGCCAGCAGCATTCCCTTGATGCAAAACAAATAGGCCACCAGCACCTGAAGGCCACTGCCACCCTGGGCTACACAAGGCAGAACTAGTGACAGCAGGCTGATGGAAGTGATCCTTCCCCTCTACTCAGGAATGTTGAGTCAGTGTCTGAAGTGCTGTATTCAGCCCTGGACTCCCCAGTTCAAGGGAGTCACAGACAGACTGGAAGAAGTCCAGCAAGGGACAAAGATAAAAAATGCTCCAGTCCCTTAAAATTATATGGAGGGTAAGACAGAGACCTGGCATTGTTTAGCCTGGAGAAAACAGCCTGAGAGAGCTGGGCTTGTTCAGCCTAGAGAAGAGAAGGCTCTGGGGAGACCTTAGAGCAGCTTCCAGTGCCTAAAGGGGCTGCCAAAGCTGGAGAGGGGCTTTAGACAAGGGCCTGTAAGGACAAGACAAGGGGGAATGGCTTTAACCTGACAGAGGGGAGATTTACATAAGATATTAGGAAGAAATTGGAGAAGATCCTTTCTCACTCAAACCATTCTACGATGAAGGCCCAGAGGAATCTTAACAGTGTGTATAAGCACTTGACAGGACATTATAAAGAACACCAAGCCAGACTCTTCAGTGGCATCCACTCAAAGGACAAAAGGTAATGGGCACAAGTTGAGTGTGGTGGTGTTTGGGGTTTGATTTATTTTTTTTTAGATTATTATCCTGGCAGTGGTCAGACACTGGAAGATGTTGCCTAGGGTAATGAAATCTCCACCCTTGGACTGGACAATGTCCTAGGAACCTCACTTTCAGCAGAGTGGTTGGACTAGGTGATATCCAGAGGTCCATTTTGACCTCAAGTGATCAGAAGAAGCTGATTTAGTCACTAACAGACCAAGGTTAAGTATCACCACATAATTTTATGTTCCCCTTTCCTGTTCCTGCTTACTAGCTGGCCAGGTTAAATCCACAGAAGACATTTCCCAAACCAAGCTGTGAACCACTTTCCACAGGCTATTATGAGTGCTAAACCATGCATGGCAAGAACAGGAAACTCAGAGGACATTAATACAAAGTTAACACCTTCAGGTTAGGTACTTCACACAAAGACTGCTGGGAGAATATTTTGAAGAAAAACGACCAAGCCATGATTGCCTTAATATGTAAGAATTTTCCTTAGCCATCTGTTACTATCTATTGTCAAGACACCTTTGTGACAGATGAATTCTATTAGACAATATAGACATTCCTAAAATTATAGAAACAGCCTTCAGAAAGTATTTAATGAAGTAGTTGTCCATGTAATCTAACCAGCTACACAGCAAGAAGCGATCTCAGACTTTCACTTATGATAACCGGAAACATGGAATGGGGGGAAAGAAGGATGAAGAAGTAGAAAAAAAATATTTAAAAAGCTTAGCATCCTCATTTATCTCAAAATCCTGGAAAAACAAGCACATTAAGTTGGAAGTCTTCACAAAATAAAGCAAGTTATGGTCAGGAAGAGAAGTACAGATTCAAAGATATATGGATTTTAGTCCGAATGGCTACCTGTACACCTTTGACATATAAGACCTAACTGCAGAAAAGCGTCCTCAGATTCACTATCCCTATCCCAAAAATAGGCATTGGAAACCCTTTGATGGTCTGCAAGTTCAACACAACATCTAACAAGGAAAAATAAAACACTGCCACTATTGCAAAAGCATGAAGAGGAACAAGTCATTGTCTAAAGGCTTTTGGATCACTAAAAACATTTTATCCAGTGAATACTAAACAATTAGGTATGGATCAAGTAGAACAAAACCGTGAGAAGGGCCCAAGATTTGGAAAACATGCCTGATACTTAAACTCAGCCTAGACAGGCTCATCTGGAAAAACAACTTCTCTGGCTCAGCAGCCACAGCTTCTTCAAACACTAGAATGTTTGCACGAGAATTTAGAGGCGTGTTTACAGTCCCAGAAACCCCGAAGCTCACATATCTCCTGTGCACCCTGATCCCCAACCAGATCTAAGAGCAAACCACACGGGAAAAGTTGGACAACCCACCCTCAAAAGTGGCCAGGGGACTCCAAGTTGCACGCCCACACCTTCTAATGGCATGCAGCCCCACATCAAATAACTTCAAGCAACATGCCGTGCTCTACAAATACCCCAAATGAGAGTAATGAACATTTAAATCCTCCTGAACCAGTCCACAATAGGGCTGCTTCATGTCTATCAACACACAACTCATGTGTTATCTGTAACTGCCTTTAAGGAAGGGGCACGGAGACCCAACACAGTCCATGATGTTAACCCAGGTGTTGCTCCACAGCCATTCTGTCTCACTGCTGTTTTGCTAATTTTAGTTAATTCTGCCCTGCAGGGTCAAAGCTTCTTGTGTTGGTCAACTACCACCACAGGTGAAACCACTAAAACTACCAGCTTTGGCTACACAGGACCAAGATAGATTAGCACTATCTGGTAAATGTTGTCATCTCATGTTCTTTAAGAAACTCAGCCTACACAGATAAGCAAAGCAGTTCACAACTTCACATGCAGTAATAACTCCATGCTGCTTTACAAGTTGATCCAGAAGAACCAGGAACAAGGATTAAAGAGAGTCTTAAGAAAATAGATATACCTTAAGTACCTTCACGTCTCTCTTCTGCTCTCTTAATCCTGTATCAGATCTTCCATTTGAGTTCTTTTTTTAGTTACTGTATGTAAATAAATTAAAACTAATTCTAGTATCTGCCACAGAACTGAATTTGAGAGGCATTTTTAAATTAAGAGCCAGGATTTATAAGCTACCTTCCTACAGTGCTCAGCATTAGCCAAGATGAGCCCAAAGAACCAACCAGCAAGTGCCAGCACTGAGTACTGACAAAGCCTCATTACATGGACCTAGCTATTAAAAGTGTCAGTCAGTGTTCGACATAGGTGAAACCAAATACTCAAGATAGTTCCACTGATGCTCAAACTATGGCACCCCAGGTGTTAAAATGTTCTAGTTGGCTCATTTTTAACAAAACCCACTAACAGACTTATCTATTTTACAGCACATGTTGCTTTGCACCCTGAAGCTGTCCTGGTTTCTGCAAACATTTCCAAGAAAACAGGATCACAAGAGAAAAGGTGTTTCGTAATTTTACCTCTTTGAAGAAAGGAACTTTCTTACTCTCCCAGTATTTACTGGAGGCTCTGGGGAGAACTTCGAGCAGCTTCTAGTACTTAAAACTACAAGAAAACCAGAGAGACCCTGTGGGCCTGACAAGGCCCTGCAGGGACAGGACAAGGGGGAATGGCTTTAACCTGACAGAGGGGAGATTGAGATGAGCCCTTAGGGAGAAACTCTTCCCTGTAAGGGTGCTGAGGCCCTGGCACAGGTTGCCCAGAGAAGCTGTGGCTGCCCCATCCCTGGCAGTGTTCAAGGCCAGGTTGGACGGGGTTTGGAGCAACCTGGTCTGGTGAAAGGTGTCCCTGCCTGTGGCAGGGGTTGGAACTGGATGAGCTTTAAGGTCCCTTCTGACCCAAACCATTCTGTGATTCTATGAAAAACAAAGAGCTCACATAAACAAGCCTACAAGAACCAGTGTGCCCATGTATCAGCATTAAGTGCTAACAGGAGGAGTTTAGAAGTTAAAATTAAGCTAACCTCTAAACATGGTTATCTAGGGTTGGCTGCTTTGGGAGTTAGTTTGGCGTGCATTCTTCAGCGCTATTAACCTCAAACCCAAAACAACCTCATCTCTACATCAAAGCTTTCACCTCATATTTAGAAATCTTTTTAAATGAAATCAACGATCCTTCCCCCACAAGCCCCACGTAACAACAGTCTGCCCTCAATGCGAACTCCCCAAAGCTACAGCAGTTCCCATGTGCTGCGCTGGCTGAGCTGCAAGATCACATACATGCGTAAAACGGAGACGCTGACTTAGAGGGGCAACTGTTCACACCATTGAATTTTTGGTACTGGACACTGGTACAGCCATGGATTAGCTCTCAAAACATACCAAACACAGACCAGCACGGCACATTTATTGCCTCTGAACTGGCCCCCAGGCCTCCCTAGTGAGAAGAAAACTTTGGTTACAAAACCGCATATTTGGTTTATCAGAGTTAAAACCATTTCATTATCTTCTCATACAATACTGGACAGGCTAGATAACCCCTCCATTATGGATTTTATTCCTTTCTTCAATCTTCTGACAGAAGAGGAGGAAGGAAACCACAGGAAGATAATCTGAAAGCACAGGAGCAAGACAAAGGGCTACAATTGTACTGATCAACTGACGATTCACTAAAAGTAGCTTAGGAAGAAACCATTGAGAATCTCACCTCCTACACCTTTGTATTTTACTCTACAGTTGTCAGTAAGAGCATGTTTCTTAACTTGGGAGATGCAGTTACAAGCTGAAGATCCACGTTTAGCTAAGGAGGAATTTCGCATATTATTTCATCTTATCTCAGCCTTCCAGTACCTGAAGAGGCCAACAAGAAAGCTGGAGAGTGGCTTTTTACAGGTGCCTGTAGGGACAGGACAAGGGGGAATGGCTTTAACCTGACAGAGGGGAGACTGAGATGAGATCTTAGGCAAAAGTTGTTCCCTGTGAGGGTGGTGAGGCCCTGGCACAGGTTGCCCAGAGAAGCTGTGGCTGCCCCATCCTTGGCAGTGTTCAAGGCCAGGTTGGACAGGGCTTGGAGCAACCTGGTCTAGTAGAAGGTGTCCCTTTCCATGGCAGGGGTTGGAACCAGATGAGCTTTAGGGTCTGTCGTGGTTTAAACCCAGTCAGGTAATTCGTTCGCTCACTTTCCCCCCCTTTTCTTGCCCTCCCCCTGCTCTCGGAGGGACGGAGAGGAAAATCGAAAAGAATGCAACTCCCACAGGTTGAGATAAGAACAGTTTAGTAACTAAGGTATAACACAAATCACTACTGCTACCACCAATGATAATAATGATAAAGGAAATAACAAGGGAAGAGAATACATCATCTCACCACCAGCCGACCGATAACTCACCCCCCCAGCCCGACCAAGCTCTGACCGATACCTCCTCCAACCCTGCAGTCTCCCAGCCCTTCCAGCTAACTCCCAGTTACATCCTGGGCATGACGTGCTGTGGTATGGAATACCTCTTTGGTCAGTTTGGGTCAGCTGTCCTGTCTCTGCTTCCTCCTGGCTCCCCTTCCTCCCTGGCAGAGCATGAGGCTCACAAAGTCCTTGGCCAAACCAAAACATCACCTATCAGCTCTGCTCCCAAGCTGAAAGTCAAAACACTGCACTGCACCAGCTACCAAGAAGGGGAAAAATGACTGCTACTGCTGAACCCAGGACATTATCCACCCCTTATTCCATACCATTCACGTCATGCTCAGATCCCACATTTTCAATATACTCTTATCTTAGTGCATGGACCAGTCCCTATAAAGCTGCTGAGTCCATCTGGTCCATGACGTCAGGCTCCATCTCTTGTAACAGTCTTCCAGAGCAGGAGAGACTGTGCAGTGTTCACACTCGTGAATAACCTGGGCAATAGTGTCCATTGCTAAGTCCACCCCTCGATCATGAGTCCATCTCTATGTTGCACCTCTGCTCTGATGGCCTGAAGTGCCATGGGCCCACCAGGCTCAAAATAATTCACTGTCCCCTTCAGCAGTTTCTGCGGCTTGTTGCTGGGGACTCCATACAGCTGCCTTCCATCTCCGATGCTTCCAAAGCACTGGAGGGGCCCAGTGGACTAGATACTTGCCCATACTGTCCCACACACCCTGCCACTCCTGGCTGTGCAGCCTTGGGGAAAACCTCTTGGTCCCCCTGTATTGTCGTCTAACCCCAGACAAGACCCAAACCTGACTCTGCTTAACTTTTGAGATCAGACAAAATGGTTGTGGGTAGTTCACAGCCTGTGTGTGTGCCAACATGCTGATCCCCATCACAATCAGCAGGCAGGTCCCAGGGATACCCAAAGGCCATTCAAAACCTTCAGAACTCTCAGTTGATGCTGCTGTACTTGTCACTGGGGCTGGTGTAGCTGCTGTACTTGTCACTGGGGCCGGTGCAGCTGCTGTGCTTGCCACTGGGGCTGGTGTAGCTGCTGTACTTGTCACTGGGGCTGGTGTAGCTGCTGTACTTGTCACTGGGGCTGGTGTAGCCGCTGTGCTTGCCGGCTCTCCCACCGCCAGCTTCTCTTTTCCTGAGTCCAGCTCTTCCTCCTCTGCCTTGCTGGGAAATGCTGCGTGGTCTCCTGCATCCTCCTGGGGCTCGGCGGGCGGCTTCCGTGGAATGCTCTCGGCCGTCGCGGGGCTCGGCTCGGCCGCGGGGCTCGGCTCCACCGCCGCCTTCTCCCGCTGCTCGGCAGCCGCCTTTGTGGACCGCCCCGACCTCCTCCACCGGCAGCCGTCCCCTCGCGGCCTCCGGCCCCGCTCCCGCCGCCGCTTGGTCCCCGGGAAGCTTCGGCTGCCGCCGGCTCCCGGGGCCGCTCCCCCTCGGCTCCCCGCAGCCTCACGAAGATGGAGAGTAGGGTGAGGGCCAGGACGGTGAAGAGCAGCTGGACGGCCAGGTACAAGTCCACGGCCACGTCCATCCTGCCCTGCTGCTGGAGCCCACCCGTATTACAAGCCATTGCCATAAAGCACAGTGAGACAAGAACCTTAGCCCAAGCCCCATACTTTATAAACACTATCACAGCAAATACCGGCTCTACGTAAGTTACAACATTCTGAAGCTGTGAGATCAACAAGAACAACTCTGAGAGCCAATAAATCAGCATTGTGACGAGCGACTATTAATCTGGTCAGATCTGTCGTTATCTCAACCCTTCGTGCCCCACGTTGGGCGCCAAAAAAGAACTGTCGTGGTTTAAACCCAGCCAGGTAATTCGTTCGCTCACTTTCCCCCCCTTTTCTTGCCCTCCCCCTGCTCTCGGAGGGACGGAGAGGAAAATCGAAAAGAATGCAACTCCCACAGGTTGAGATAAGAACAGTTTAGTAACTAAGGTATAACACAAATCACTACTGCTACCACCAATGATAATAATGATAAAGGAAATAACAAGGGAAGAGAATACATCATCTCACCACCAGCCGACCGATAACTCACCCCCCCAGCCCGACCAAGCTCTGACCGATACCTCCTCCAACCCTGCAGTCTCCCAGCCCTTCCAGCTAACTCCCAGTTACATCCTGGGCATGACGTGCTGTGGTATGGAATACCTCTTTGGTCAGTTTGGGTCAGCTGTCCTGTCTCTGCTTCCTCCTGGCTCCCCTTCCTCCCTGGCAGAGCATGAGGCTCACAAAGTCCTTGGCCAAACCAAAACATCACCTATCAGCTCTGCTCCCAAGCTGAAAGTCAAAACACTGCACTGCACCAGCTACCAAGAAGGGGAAAAATGACTGCTACTGCTGAACCCAGGACAGGGTCCTTTCCAACCCAAACCATTCTGGGATTTTATGATCTAGATCCTTCCTAAAAAGATACTGACTGAATTTATGGTTTCTTGCATTCTACATTTTCCTACAGCTTCTTGCTAGGAAAAGAAAAATCACTTTTCCTTTAAAGTTTAGATACTGCAGTAAACCCCCTTAGGCTAGCAAGGGATGGGAATTAACTATGCCCACCACTGTTCTTCCCCTTCCCATCTCCACCTACTCCACGTGCAAAAGGCTCCAGGGAGTAGAGATTTCCATCCAGAAATGTTCACTAAAACTGTCCTCTCCTGAGGTTTCAGTACACCACCATAGCGCTCCAAAGAGGATACTTTTTTCCAGTGAAATACTGGAAGACATCACTTGACTGTACATGCCTGAGCATTACTGCTAATAGATGCTTCTCAAACATTTAGCCTCAGAATGATGATCAAAAGAAAGCCCACCATGAAACATGTACCTGCTTCCAGGACTAAGTGCAAGCAAGCCTGAATGACTCAAAGCAAATCCATGCAGCATGGCCACCCTTTTCCTGAAGCAGGGGGAGTGGGGAGGGAAGGACAGAAATAGGAATTTAACATTTTAAGAACTGAGAGAAATCGTTCTAACTCAAGTTGAAAAACTCAGCTGTGGTAAACTCGTCTTTTACAACTCACACTGTTCAATGGAATATATTATCCTGTACATCTTCTCAACTTGCATTTCTAGGGAGGAAAAGTTACTGTGGGATGGCTTTGGAACTCAAAGATGAATTACTGATTACTCAGAAGCAGGAAGATTTCTAGATGGTAAAAAGTTGCAAACCTAAATGAATGTGTGTGAAAGAGCACAGGCAACTAAGCCTACTTGAAACAGGAGGTAAGACAGGATCTCTGTCTCTTAAGTAGCTCTTCAACAAACAGGTTTTCTCTAGCTGAAAAGATTTCAGTCTTGGCACCAGCAGCGGTCTCTGTGCTGAATCACAAACTCAGAGAGCAAGAGCTGCATCCTCCTCCCCCATTCTGTAGCTGTCACCCAGGGAACCCCTGCAGTAGTTCTTGTTTTGAGTCCAGTACTTGTTTCCATAGTCAAAACACAGGTTTCCTGCACACAGACAGGAGCTGATCAGACAGACCATGTTACTGCTGTGTAGTACATGCTTGCCAGCTGTGCAAGGGAAGATTACAGTGCCTTTGTAACATGAGGAGCTACTACTACTGCTCTGCCTGGCACACATGACATTTCATGGCTTGCTTCATACCATCAATGCAGATGCAGACAATGCAATACTATGGTTTTCATCCTACCAGAATGCCTGATGGGGATCACAGGGCAGAAAATGCAGTTTCTACATACACCTTACCTATTCATCTTTCATCTGCACAAGGCAAAGCTCAACAAAATCAGAGGGTATCTTAAGGCACATCCATGAAGAAAGTCTTGCATCTTACAATGCACTGGCCAGTGTTGAGGCCTATCTCTCAAAGTTCTGCCAAGTAGCCCTATTCCCACATCAATGCCCTTTTATTATTTGCTTAAGGACCTTGCCACAGCTCAAGCTTTTCTGATGCCAACTGTGCATTCATTCCTCTCTAAAGCCACTGGACTGTAACTGGGGAGAGCAACCCCGCAGGATAACTTGAACAGGCTGGAGGAGTGGGCTAACAAGAACCTTCTGAAGTTCAACAGAGACAAGCGTGAGGTCTTGCAATTGGGAAAACATAATCCTGGAATGTGACACAAGCTGGGACCTGCCCAGCTGGGGAGCAACCCCACAGAAAGGGACCTGGGAGTCTTGAGGGACACAAGTTCTACAGGAGTGAACAGCATGTGGCTACAGCAAAGAAATCCAACAGGATGTTGGTTAACACCAACACGAGCATCACCAGCAGAGATAAAGATGTCATTGTCCCACTCCACTTAGCGCTTGACAGGCCGCTCCTGGAATGCTATAAGTCACACTGGAAAAGACAAGGAGTGATGGGCATAAGTTACTCCTGGGTGATTCCAGCTGGACACTGGAGGAAATTTTTTTCAACATGAGAATAACCAGCTACTGCAGTAATCTCCCCAGGAAAGTGGTGGATACCCAACATAGGACACTGCTAAGATTTGGCTGCACAGGGTGTTGGGCCATCAAGTCTTGGTCATGCTTTACCTAGAAAGGTTGGACCAGATGATCTTTGAGGTCCCTACCAACCTGGGATTCTAGGATTCTAAACCTCATGTAGAATCCATTTATGATTTCTAATTATCTGTTACTTATTTCACATTGTAAGCCCCTAAATTTTACTGAGAATAAAACTGTAGCATCTGGCAATCTGACCACCAACTAGCAGGAACAACAAGCAAAGAAAGCAGATTGAAATGGCTTTGCCAGAACTATCTGTCAGCAAGTCTTCCTCCTTTCCTTTTAATACACCCACTGCCTTGCCCAACTGTTCGTGGCTCCTGAAAGTTGGAAGAATAAGATTTTCTCAATGCAGCTCAGCTTTCAACACTTGTCTGTATTAAGAACTTCTTCAGTTCTTGGTATGGTCTGGTATTTTACTGACAGAACATAAACACTACTTTTCAGAAATACAAACAGCATCCATATTAAATTTTGTTGAAGCACACGACCACTTCCAAAAGTGCCACACCACCAAGTTATCCACGTGTCTCCATTTACATTGCTATCTTTCCATCTTTAAACTCCAAAATGAAAAAATTACAACAGACAATTAAAATATATTGTATGAAACTACAAGCTTTGTATGAAACAAGACTTTGATCACTTCCAGTGCTGTGTCTTTTCCAGCAGATGACTCCAGCAAGGAGCTACTTGCAGTTTAAGCACTAGGTCTTCAAGAAGTTCAGCAATAGCTGAACAAAACCAAATGTCTAATGTTGACTACCAGGCAAAGAAGGATGAACATCATGACGGAACACACTCCATTTACCACATGAAGTGAATCAACACCTTCATTCATACATACTGAGGTTCAAGGCTAGTTAATAGCTTCAGAGCGTTCTCAGGGCAACAAATTAGCATGCACGTCACTCAAACACAGTCACACCACAGGCAAGCAGCTCCTTAGAAGGCTGTAATGAATCATTCATGAATACAGGAGCTGAAACCCTGGTTAAGGGAATTCTAAAAAGACATCCCCTCCCCCAGGCCTGTCCAGCACAAAATGACTTTTCTGGGTGATGCTGTTCTCTTTTACAGCTCATCCTTTGCCAGAACTAAGAGTTGGCTATACTACTCCATTTAAAAAAGCTTTAAGTGATCAGAATAAGTCCTGCCCATGTAACTCCAAGTATATCATGCCAGTGTTCAAAATTATATAGGATAAAAGCCTCATGGAAACCTGTGTTTGAAGTGATGGAGAGTTTTTTGTTTGGTTGGTTTTACTGGTGTGGCGTTATGTGCCATGAATCCAGAGTAGCTTGAGAAGTTACCAGCACAATATCCTGCATGCTCTGCAGGGCCAGGTAGCAAAACCTGTTTTGGGTTACACCTCAAGTTTGGTCCACCCAACATGGACCTCTTATCTCCTGGCCATTCCTTTCTAGGAGGAGAATTCCAGCTACAACAGCCAGCAATAGCTGTGTATTTCCATATACATTCCTTCAGAAAGAAATAATCTTTATGCAATGCAGACCTTTTACAGAGAAGTGGGTCAGCTATAAAAAGCCCAAAGTGTATGTGGAATTCCTTTTCCATCAGTCACTCCAGAACAGCATGCTGGGCAGAGGCAGCATGCGAAATACCAGTTCACTCTGGCAAGTAATGAGAGGAGTGAAGAGGGGGACAGAAGGACTTGACCTAGATTGCAGTATCTTTTCTAATCATCCAATTAGCCAAATGCTATTCAAGGTTTTAACCAGAAATGAGGTCAAGAAGGAATGGACAACTCCATATTATTAGAAACCAAGTACCATTAAATGCCAGTGCATCTTATTTTATGCAGCATTTAAGACTACAGTGTGCCACACAGTTTTTAAATCTGAACAGCATCATGAAGAGGTGAGACCAAAGAGTCATATTTCACCACAAGCACCCAGTTAGGCAACTGCACAACTCTGAGCACATGAGCTTAGAGGAGGACACCAGGCTATACTGCTGCAGCAGCTCCACAGATACTCATTGCTTGTTTCTGCCAAGACAGACCACTTGAGAGCAAGGCAGAGCAGAGACACAGGTCAAAAGCTGTACACCACTACTGGGCAGAGGCAAGAGCCGAAACTGTCTGTATTTGTGACTGTTTTGTTTCAAGGATATGGCTGAAACTGAAGTGTTGCTTCAAATAAACCACTTCTGGACATGTGAAAACTTGTCCAATCAAAATACAATATGATCATTTTGCAGACTACTCTGCTCCTGCCAACTTCAAAACTCCCACCCAGACGCTCAATAAACTCAGCTTTAAGCAGAGAGCAAGCAGTGTGACAGAAGCATGACAGGATTATATCAATCTCAAAGACCATGAGAAGTTTGATACCCAGGATGGATTTCTGTGGGGAAAATCCTAAAGTGAACATCCCTACAAACCAACTCAAAGCTTCTGGACCTGGAGCTTACATCTCTGAATTCAGAGAGGAGAAACCAAAGTAGAATAGCACTTGAGGTGAGGGCTTGCACACAACATGCCTTCAGCAATAATATGCATACGAGATGGAAAGTAATTTATCAGTGGGGACTAACAGAGTGGCCTTTGCCAAAAGAACCTCTCTCAAAGTTTGAGAGGCTCAGGAGTGGCACAGCAGTGATCCAAGTGACATAAGAAGGTCACAATTATTAAGCAAGACTTGGCTGAACTGCTCCTTGCTGCACATTTTGTTTCCCCTACACAGCACAAGAGTTCAGGATTCAGATGCAAAAGACTACAAAGTTGTCATCTTTGCACATATGTACTTAAAGTATAAATGGTCTTAAGCTCCCCAATAAGTACTTGTGGGGAGAAAATTAATATTTTAGGTTAAACCTTGCAATAGTGCCTACATTTTGTTAGTGAAAGGAGAGCACGGACAAGGCAGAGAGGTGGTACAGGTCACAAGAAAATAAATGACAACACAACTGGAGAGCAAACACCAAAGAGGTCAGAGTCCCAGAACCTGCATGCAGCAGCCCAACAGGGAAGTCTCAAAGCCACACGGGCCTCAGATTGCCATCCTGCATGGGGCAAAGAGCCAAACTGCAGCCAGCTCTTCCTTGAAGCAGGTGGCACACCAGGCGTACAAGGATGAGTCTGCAGTATCTGTATATAAAAGCATGGGCATGTTTAAACCAACACGACCAGCTACTAAACTTAGGCAAGTTATTTGACTTAACTTATTGCCAAGAAGCCGCATTTGTCTCAAATGACTGAACACCCTATTAAAA
The DNA here is from genome assembly GCF_034315485.1 of Pezoporus occidentalis. Classification (NCBI taxonomy): domain Eukaryota; kingdom Metazoa; phylum Chordata; class Aves; order Psittaciformes; family Psittacidae; genus Pezoporus; species Pezoporus occidentalis. The sequence goes on along the minus strand of NW_026914330.1, from coordinate 331,294 downwards.
CATCCAACTTCTGCAAGCTAAAGTGTCCAGGCTGATGCTGAAAGTTGGTCCTGTACCTCCGGCACACTGCCCTTCCTTCAGGCTGCACAACCATGTGTGCTGCCAAGCAGTAAACAAGATCAGGGATCTAATCCAAACTAAAAATAATCTTACCTCCTTTTTATTTCAATTAAACAAACCAGAACAACAGAACAGCTTTACGACTGACTTTGCCAAGCAGTTTCACACACTCACAGAATGGTTTGGTTTGGAGGGGACCTTGAAGCTCATCCAGCTCCAACCCCTGCTACAGGCAGGGACACCTTCCACTAGACCAGGTTGCTCCAAGCCCTGTCCAGTCTGGCCTTCAACACTGCCATGTTTGGGGCAACCATAGATCTTCTGGTCACTCTTCTGGCACTAAAATGAGAGGCCAGTACAAAGGCAGCACTAACAAACACCTCGCAACAGCGACAGCTTGAACAATACACAAAACAGGCTTTGCCTTGCAAACATCAGAGGATCCTGCGGGAAGCAGGTCACTGCATTTCCTGCAGGTATCAGCCTGGGACCCTGCCCACATTCATCCTCCTACTAAGGTAAGGAGAATCAAAAAAAGGAAAGAAAGAAACAAAACATTCACAACAGCACATGCTGCAGACAAAAATCAAGTTCTATGGATTTGTTAACCTTTACTTAGAAGACTGTACTTCCCTTTCAGTTTTACCAATTGATGCAGTAAGGTTGATGCAAAATCACCTTAAATGCATGTCTGCAGCTGGTTTTAAACAGAAGGACCACACAACAAGTCAAAGCCACTGCAGCTCTTCTCACCCTGTGTGTTACACCTTGGAGGCCTGCGCTATGATGCATGGAGTCAACATGCCCACATTAAGGGTGATCTGTAAAGATCAACACGACTTTCCCTCTTGGTTTCCAGGGTTAGATAGCAAGCCTTTTCACAACACTTGCAAGAGACATCACGGATTATTCCTCATGGACAGGTATTTACAAAATGTCCAACTGAAAAGTGTATTTAGACGTGATCATCATAATTCTAACAATACTTAAAATTGTTTAGATGCGTCAGTTTAACTGAGGTCACCAGAACATGAAACATTTGTGTAATATTTATTACAAAACATAAGAAAAGCCTTACTTAAACCCCCACATTGTTCTAATAATCATAGAATCACAGAATAGTTTGGGTTAGAAGGAACCTTAAAGGTCATCTAGTTCCACCACCTACCCACCACAGGCAGACACCTTCCAGTAGAGCAGGTTGCTCCAAGCCCCATCCAGCCTGGCCTTGAACACTACCAGGGATGGGGCAGCCACAGCTTCTCTGGGCAACATGTGCCAGGGCCTTACCACTTTTATAGCAGAAGAGTATCAATGCTACTTCAACTTCTAAAATTTCTCCTCCAATAATTAGAGCCAGGATAGCATTACCAACCTTTTTTCCTTTAGTGAAAGAGTTACCACCTTTGATGTTCTTTTACCCTTGTTAGGAAAAGGGCTCTCTTTCCTACTTCAGCTTTCACATTAGCTACAAAGCTGAAGCAAAGACACTGTGGGAAATTCCTTGCCTACTGACCTGAAGTGAGAACTAACACTATAGGCTTTCACTTGAATTTGAAGATGAAGCTATTCATCCAGCTAATCTTCTCTCCTGAAGGGAAATCTCTCAGAACACAAGCTCCTCACCATCTCATTGGAATACAGACCTTGAAATGCAAAACTCTCTTGTTACAGTAAGAGAGAGTTGGTGAGTGCTGGCAAGACATCCATGCTGCCTGGCAGAAAGCCTCAGTGGCTGCTCTGAAGTCAGTGCTCAGGCACGTCTATCTTTCCCCAAAACCACTACTGGGAACCTTCCTGTCTGGCAGGGAGAGCCAGCACTGAGAGAGATACGGCTGCTGAGCTGCACTCAAGTTCGTGTTTTGTTTGAAATGCTGCAACCAAGGCTTTGCATTTCATTTCATCCATTTTGTCACTGGTAGAGAAAGCAAGCAGCAGAAACGCTTTTCACCAAACCCTAAGTGTCAGCACTGGCGAGCACACTTTGAAACAGACTGGAAGCTTAAATATAAATAAAAAAAACAAAACACCCACCCCCCCCCCAAAAAAAAAAACCCACACCAAAACACACCAAAGGTAATTGTACAGAGGTAGCATCAAACTTCTGAATCCATCAGCAGAGGAGGTGGCTTCTTCCCTATTCACTAAGTCCCAATTCTGATAAACCATGAATGTTGTGTTTTTATAAGTCACTAGTCAAAGCTCCAAATGAAGTGGCAGAAAGAGGGGAAATTTAGATGAGATTTTAGGAAGGAGTTCCCCCCTGTGAGGGTGGTGAGGCCCTGGCACAGCTTGCCCAGAGAAGCTGTGGCTGCCCCATCCCTGGCACTCTGGCCAGGTTGGACAGGGCTTTGAGCAACCTGGTCTAGCAGGAGGTGTCCCTGCCCAATTCAGGGGGTTGGAACCAGATGGTCTTCAAGGTCCCTTCTGACATAAACCATTTGGTGATTTTATGCTATTCCTCCAGTTACACAGGAGGAAAGAAAGAAGAAAGGGCAACAAATGCAGAGGAAGCTCAGGACAGGATATACCAAAGGTATCTTGGTGAAAGGAATAGAGCGATAAGTAGATTTTATGCAAGACACCAATATCTCTCAGGACTTCACTGTAAAGGCCAAGAGATAGGAAGTCCGCAGGGACAGAAGGCAGGATGAGGTACAGAAGACAAGGGGGCATCGCTCACTTCCCTGCAGAGGTAGTAAGATAGTAAGCAGCTCCAGCTTTTCAAACACCCACAAAATGAGAAGATAGAGATGACCCTGGAGGTCAGGGCTAACTGGAGCCACCGGATTTGCACGTTCAAGTAACCACAGGAAATACAGGTAGATAACTTGCACCAGGGCAGGTCTTCTGGTGGATAGTGTTTTTCCACATTCCTCCCTCCAAAGCAGAAAGGAAACCTCAACACTCATTCTCTCCTTCTAAGCCTGGAGCACATTTAACTATTTCAGCTCTAGAGGAGATATTAGGTCAAAGACAGACAAGAAACCTCAGTGGCCCCCCAAAAAAATCAAAATAAAAGGTATTTGAAGTACGTTATCGGCTTGGGTAAGGAAAGTACGCTACTATTTGTAGAGAACTGTGTCAGTAAGAGCACTTTGGTAACAAAGTTAAGGGCTCTTTCTACAACTCAAAGGCTTTGTCAGAAAAAGTAACTTTTCTGCAGAATTTATTTGCACAGCAAAGAGCTGAAAGCCTTCAGCAGAACTGAGGCAAGGAAACCCCCTGCAAACACTTCCAGCATAAAGAGAGTGAGGAAAAACATTTTCAGCATGTTTCAAGTGGCACTCCAAGATCTAAGACAGCCACTGATAACAACTAGAGCTCCACGTGTGCCTTGCCACGTGGTTTTCAGGTTGTTAACTCAAGGCAAGTAACTCAAAGCAAGGACATCAAATGCAAAGATGCAGGTGTTCTTTACTTCAGTTTCCCTTCCAAAACAGATGTTGGTTGCTTAGTGGAAGAAAAGCCATCCTAGTTCAGGCCTGAATGAAAATCTTGCTGATCAAGGACAAACTCATTATTGCAACAACACTGCTGATACAAGACATTTGCCATTTCCTGAACTCTGGTGTTCAGACTTCAGCAAGAAGTGAGATCTGCAAGTTCAGATGGAAATGGCTGCAAGGAGCTGAACAAAGAGACCCTGAATACCTATAGCTGCCTTTTAAAGATTTGGCATGAAAGAGAAACAGACTTTTCAAGTGATGGTGTGTGTTAGCACTTTAAAACAGAGATTATCTAGCTCAGCAAGACCAAATCTTGGTCAAAACTGTTTAACCTTACTATTCTAATGGAAGACAGTTATTCATACAACCTGCACCAGAGATGCTTCATGTTTTCCTACCCAGTAGCTGCTGAACGGTAACTTCAGTGATGTTATGACAATGCCATGAAACAAACACTGACTTTCTCATGGCAGTAAGAATGGGATCTAATCTTCAACAGGGGTTAAGGAGAGCAGAATTAATTCTGGCTCATACACCGACAGGCACATTTGAGAGGGCAAAGATTAAATGGCAAAGATTGTATGATTTAATTTCCAGGACAAAGCGCATGAGAATTTATTTGCTGACCTTCTGACACTGGAAGAGCTATGTCCACATTACATGAAGACAAAGCAAACTCTAAATTCAGTATTTGCAGAGGTACACTGATAATAAGACAGTATAGTAGAAAGCAGAATTACATTTATACTGCACATACTTTGAGGAAGGACTGCAACAGGAACCCTTCTCAACACTCAGTCGCACAGTGTCTTGGCAAGAAGGAAAAAATGCCCCATCCCTGACAGTGTTCAGGGCCAGGTTGGACAGGGCTTGGAGCAACCTGGTCTAGTGGAAGGTGTCCCTGCCCATGGCAGGGGTTGGAACTGGATGAGCTTTAAGGTCCCTTCCAACCCAAACCATTCTGTGATTTTAAGATACTATGAAGACAGATTCAAGTTAAACACTGGCAACTAAAGGAACTGAATACAAATTGTGATGCCTTTCAGTACATCTGCACTACATACTAAGCACTCAACTGAAGGGAGCCAGGCCTTGCGGAATTGTGCTTAAAAGCCTGTGGGATCTCCAGCTTACAGTTATCAGCAATTTTCAACCTTTCACTTTGCTCTGTGAATTATTCCTGCAGAAGCTACTGGAAGGAGTTGTGGCAATGCCTAAATCCAGGCAGGATTGTTCAAGGTACAGCTCAAGAATCTCAAGCTCTGGAGGTGATGTCCTGGGTGACAGCAGAGCACAGCCCTCCAGGGTGGCTAGGGACCCTGCAGTCCAATAGACGGACAGTGCACAAGCCCCAAACGCAGCTACAGCACACAAGATTCCCACACAGGGAAGCATCATCTGCCAGGTTGAAGCAGGATGAGTGCAGTCAGTGCCCTGTGAGTATTACTGACCATTTACTTGCTAGTCTTTTTAGATTGTACTGCCAGGAACGCCTGCTTACTGCAGCTTTTCAGCAGCTACAAATCCCCTGACACGCTCTGTTTGTGGATCGCGTGCCAGAAAGCATAGGGGAAAAGAGTAAATGGGTTTTGTGGCTCTCCATGGGGGATGCTGCACTGGGACAGAGTATAGACTGAGCTCAGAAAAAGCTTCCAAACAGCAAAACTGCAAGTCAGAAGAGATAATGTTTATTGCTGCCTCTTTTAAGAGGTTTAAGAGCAAATTCACATTTCCCCACATAGAAAGTAGGGAAGAAAAAAAATTCTTCCCAGCAGAGCACAAATCGCATGACTTGCCAGAAAAGGAACAGGGACATTTTTATGAAATGATCTTATCAAATCAATTTGGAATTCAGAATACAGTAAAACACAATTGCTCCCCAACTCCTAAAGAGCCAGAGCAGTTACTAGAATGGAAGACAACATCTAGTATCTATAAAACAACTGAACACAGCTTCAGCAGAACATACAGTTACCAGCAAAGGCACTGCAGTAATTTGTGCTCATGAAAATAAAGCTTTAATCTGCCCCAAATAGAAAAGTACAGAAGTTCAGTTCCTGCCCCAAAGTTGCATCACTACGATGGTATCAGTGGGTTCAGTCCTGGTTGGAGTCAGTGGTAGTCACATCAGTTTAGCCTAGGGTGAACATAATGCATTTAAGCCAGGATTCCTTTGGATGTTGTGGACCTGTTGGAGCAAGTCCACAGGAGGCCACAAAGGTGCTCTGGAGGCTGGAGCACCTCTCAAAAGAAGAAAGGCTGAGAGAGCTGGGCTTATTCAGCCTGGAGAAGAGAAGGCTGAGAATGAAGAAGGGAGACCTTAGAGCAGCTTCCAGTACCCAAACAGGCTAACAAGAAATGTGGAGAGGGGCTTTTTACAAGGGCATGTAGGGATATTCCAGTATGTAAAGGGTGGTTACAAAGAAGATGGAGACTCCACTTTTTACCACAAGTCACATGGAAGAGACAAGCAGTGATGGGCACAGGTTACTCCTGGAGAGATTCTAGTTGAATGGTAGAAGAAAACTTCTCATGAGAACCGCCAGCCAGCCGCTGGAATAATCTCCCCAGAGAAGTGGTGACTCCCTAACATCGGACACTGTTAAGATTCAGCTAACTGGGTGCTGGGACATCTAGCCTAGATCCTGCTGTGCCTAGAAAGGTTGGACAAGATGATTGCTGAGGTCTCTACCAAACTGGGATTCTACAACTCAATTCAAACCATACTTAGCAGCATAGGACACACTACTTTCCTGGTTGCTCTAAAAGCAGAGGAAGGACAATAAATTTGACCACCCACAAACAGTTATCTTACCAAGGCCTGATAATCAACATATCAGGGTTCTGGGCCTTATAATCAACATATTAGGTTTCTAGCCATTACAAAAGGAGCTTCTGGTACACATCAGTACCAAACCCAAGAGCCACCACTGTCATGCAGCAGCCAATAGAACTCTGAGGCTGTTAACACTTTGGTGTGAACCAAAGCCATTCAGGACATGAATTCAGATCAGATGTCTGAGAAGCTAGTAACAGCAGAGATGTTTTAAATACACAGCAAGAATCAGACTGAATGCCTTAGCTGCACTTGGCCATCTATTCTTACTCCTCCAAACAGTGTAACCCAACCACATCAGCAGAAAACCTGACAACCATAGATTAAAAAAAAAACAAAACCACAAAAACACACCAAAAAAAAAAACAAACAGATCTATCAAGCATCCACTTCTGGTGCATTTTTAACATAAAGCGTAGGCAATGTGCACATGCAACGCTGAGCCAAAAAGCACAGGATGACCTTATTCAGCACTGGGATATTTGGGCAGTCACACTCGAATTACTACAGTTTTACCTCAGGAGAGCATTCATGAGCTGGCTCTCAGTTGTCTCCATTTAGCACGTTTCAACTCGCCTTCTGGAGCAGCTAGTAGAGAAGACAATGGATTCTCTTTGGATGAAGCCAGAGGAGCACTTTCTGGGCTGGAGAGGTGGGCCCATGCAAACCTCACGAGGTTCAACAAGGACAAGTGCAAAGTCCTGCACCTGGGTCAGGCAACCCCTGGTATCTGTATGGGATAGGGGATGAAGTGATGGAGAGCAGCCTTTCCGAGAAGGACTTGGGGGTACTGGTTGAGGAGAGGCTCAATATGACCCAATAGTGTGTGCTAGCAACCCAGAAACCAATTGCATCCTGGGCTGCATCACCAGAAGTGTGACCAGGAGGTCACAGGGATTATCTCCCTCTGCTCTGCTGAGAATCCCCTGCAGTCCTCCATCCAACTCTGAGGACTCAGCATAAGAAGGACATGAAGATGTTGAGCAAGTCTAGGGGAGGCCACAAAGATGCTCCAAGGGCTGGAGCACCTCTGCTATGGAGACAGGCTGAGAGAGCTGGGCTTGCTCAGCATGGGAAAGAGAAGGCTCCAGGGAGACCTCAGAGCAGCTTCCAGTGCCTAAAGGGGCTGACAGTGAAGCTGGAGAGGGGCTTTCAACAAGGGCCTGTAGGGACAGGACAAGAGAGATTTAAATGAGATCTTAGGAAGAAGGGCTTCACCATGAGGGTGGCGAGGCCCTGGCACAGGTTGTACAGAGAAGCTGTGGCTGGACCATTCCTGACAGTGTTCAAGGCCAGGTTGGACCTCAGGGGCTTGGAGCAACTTTCTCTAGTGGAAGGTGTCCCTGCCCACGGCAGGGGGTTGGAACTGGGTGAGCTTTAAGGTTCCTTCCAACCCGATAGTCAATGATTCTGTTCAGAGCACATCCAGTGAGTGACGGGCAGAAGTTCAGCCTTGTGGGTCAAACCGTATCTGCCCTGATGCAAAACCCTGAAGCAAACACAGCACTGATACCAACTCCTGCTTGCCACCAACTTGCCTCCGAATCAGTGATTGCTACTCCATGTTACATTACTAATACAAATGGCACTTGGTGCAAAATAAAGCACACTGTGAAGCTTGGGGTTTAAGCACAAAGTATTTTAATTTCCCATCATTGTATACAAAAAGCTTGCATAATACCCAGAATCAAACTACACTTTAGGAAAATATTACTCCATTTCTTTAGGACACCAGACAATGTGCTGGTTGCTACGCAATGGTTAGGTTCATTTAAACCATCTTCAGCAGATGCTGCAAAAACCATATCCAGGAAACAAAACTGGTTTTTGTTCTCAAACATTCGCACTTAGAAAGGTCTTGCACAAAATTGCCCAAGACATGCTTGCACATCTGCATTGCTCAGCTGATTGCAAAGGAGACCACAACTTTTGCAGAAAGTTCACTTCAATGTTCTTGCAGCTTTAGAGATGAGCTATCTGAAGGAAGTCTGCATTATATCTTTAAATCCTTCCATGCTACAACAAAGTTAGAGAGAAACCAAGCAAAACTGTATCTAAGCTCTGTATAAATTTTAATAATTAGAACCATAGATGCAGTTTAGGTAAGAATAGAAGAAAACATGTTTGAGATCCTTCAGTAGCACTAAGTATTTCTACTGGAACACACAACAAAGTGAACCATTGCCAGGACCTCTGATCTTGCTGTGAGAGGCACTCAGGGCAGGGCTGATGCTCTGCCCCAGCGGGGATTCCCCACCTGGCAACAATGCTCCCTGCTTCCTCTTCCGTGCTGTGCTGCTGAGCTGGGTGCTCCCACATCTGCCTCCTTCCTTCTCTGCAGGAGCCAAAATCTTGGGAGCATTTTTTCCCCACATGCATTGGTGCTGTGGGACAGATGGACTTCAAAACCCTCAAGCCAAGAGCCACCCCCTTGGGTATCATTTAAAAGAAGTTGTAGAAGAACCACACCTTCACACAGCATTGCATTGCCAACCCTGTAGATCAGCTACAAAGCCAGCAAATGACCTTAACTCCAGCCAGAGTAAGCACAACTGCCTATCCAAAGCAGCAGGTATATGTAGTACCTCATGGGGATTTTGATGTCTTTAAAGAGGTTAAAGTTCTAACTGGAACATGGGTTACGACTTGGAAATTAGTCTGTAAGTGCCAGCCAAATAACTGGATTATTGTGATTGGAAGAAGGACAGATTCTATAGTATGCTGCTTTGCTACAGCAATTAAAGTGGATTACTCTTCCACCTCACCCTTTCCAAATTCTCCATTTCCACATCAGAACCAGTTTTTTAAGCCTCCATTTGTCTCTTACAGATTCCCAAGATGAGCTGAAAGCAACTTTCAGTTCACTAGAAGGTCTAGCATACAGAAGAGAAAAAAAAAATTAAAAATCAGAGGATACAACCCACACTGGGCTGAAACAGTTTACATTGGCAGAGCAATTGCTGACTTCACAATAAATCCCTTTTTAAAAAGAAATTAAAAATTGCAGGAAAAATACATCCAAGCGCTGTGGTCAATAGCAGATCCGTATGAGTAAAGAACAACGGAAACTGCAGTTCTCTGGCATATGACAATGTTTGTGCCAACTTTTGTGCAGTCTTGTGCAGCCACAAGTCTGTTTCTCTAGAAACCTTGCCAAGGTATTTTCCTGGCTCCAGACACATCGATACGCCACATGGCAGGAGGCTGCCATACAATGGCTTGGTCACCACAGTGGTGGCTACTGACTGCACTGAGCCTGTCACACCGAAGTCTCTGCAAAAGCATTTAACAGGCTGACCTTAGCCACAGCTGCTTGTCATCAGCAGAAACAGGTCTCATACCTGGACATGGACTGAGAACAGGGAAGGAAGCTGCGATAATATTCAGGGGATTAAAAAAGAAACATAATACCACCAATAAACCTAACACACAGCAACAAAGAACCCTTTAAGAAATCGGTAAAAGAAACCTGACCAGCTTCAGCTGTCAGCTCATTTCACAAGCTTTGATTAATCATTTCACCTTCCACAGCGCTCTTTCAGTACCTTGCTGGAAAGTGAAAAGCCAGTTCTCAGATTCACCAGGAAGAGCCTGGTATGCTACAAATTATTCTCCAGACTTTTTCCGATTGAGCCATCAGGCCTCTGAAGTACCAATGAAATGAAGAAATCCATCTCAGACATCACGTGCATTTTGTATCCGGTCAAACTAACTACTGCTGTCAAAAGACATCCGCAAACACACACAATTCAGCTCTGCCAGCCTATATGCTGTGCACTTGAAATAGCTAGTAGGAAAAAAATAACAGCATCACCTACTAGGCCGATCAGTCCCCCAAACTGTTTTACAGAATCCTCTGAATTTCTCCGTATTTCTGCAGCAGTCCTGGAACCTTTGCAGATTTTCAAGTTTGATTATAAGGCTGAGCAAATGCACTCAGGTACTTGCAGAGAAGTGGGCAACTTCTACAATTTCGATCCTTCTGCCCTCTCTTCTGCATACATCTTGAAAGAAAGCAGGGAAAAACAGCATCCCTCAGATTAAGAGAATAATAGAACCATAGAATGGTTTGTGTTCGAAGGGAACTTTAAGGTCATGCAGCTTCAACTACCTGCCACAGGCAGGGACACCTTCCACTAGACCAGGTTGCTCCAAGCCCCATCCAATCTGGCCTTGAACACTGCCAGGGATGGGGCAGCCACAGCTTCTCTGGGCTACTTGTGCCAGCACCTCACCACCCTCACAGGGAAGAACTTCTGCCTAAGAGCTCATCTCAATCTCCCCTCTGTCAGGTTAAAGCCATTCCCCTTTGTCCTGTCCCCAGACGCCCTTGTCAAAAGCCCCTCTCCAGCTTTCTTGTTAGCCCCTTTAGGCACTGGAAGCTGCTCTAAGGTCTCTGTGGAGCCTTCTCTTCTCCAAGCTGAACAAGCCCAGCTCTCTCATCCTGTCTCCATAGCAGAGGTGCTCCAGTCCTCAGAGCATCTCCATGGTCTCCTCTGGAAAAAGGGAAATATAACCGCCATTTTCAAGAAGGGGAAAATGGATGACCCAGGGAATTACAGACCAGTCAGTCTCACCTCTGTGCCTGGCAAAATCTTGGAGCACATTCTCCGGGAAGGCATGCTAAGGCACATGAAAAACAACAAGGTGCTTGGTGACAGCCAGCATGGCTTCACTAAGGGGAAATCCTGCCTGACCAATTTGGTGGCCTTCTATGATGGGGCTACAGAACTGATGGACAGGGGTAGAGCAGTTGATGTCATCTACCTGGACTTGTGTAAAGCATCTGACACTGTCCCACACGACATCCTTGTCTCTAAATTGGAGAGACATCAATTTGATGGATGGACCACTCGGTAGATAAAGAACTGGCTGGATGGCCGCACACAAAGAGTTGTGGTCAATGACTCAATGTCTGGCTGGAGACCAGTAATGAGTGGTGTCCCTCAGGGATCGGTGTTGGGACCGGTCTTGTTCAACATCTTTGTCGCTGACATGGACAGTGGGATTGAGTGCGCCCTCAGCAAATTTGCCAATGACACCAAGCTGTGTGGTTCGGTTGATACCCTGGAGGGAAGGAATGCCATCCAGAGGGACCTCGACACGCTTGTGAGTGGGCTGATGCCAACCTTATGAAGTTTAATCATGAGAAGTACAAGGTTCTATACCTGGGTCAGAGCAATCCCAGGCACAGCTACAGGTTGGGCAGAGAAGAGATTCAGAGCAGCCCTGCGGAGAAGGACTCAGGGGTGTTGGTCGATGAGAAAATGAACATGAGCTGGCTTCAGTGTGCACTCACAGCCCAGAAAGCCAACCGTATCCTGGGCTGCATCAAAAGGAGCATGACCAGCAGGTCGAAGGAGGTGATCCTGCCCCTCTACTCTGCTCTCGTGAGACCTCCCCTGGAGTATTGTGTGCAGTTCTGGTGTCCTCAACATAAAAAGGACATGGAACTGTTGCAACAAGTCCAGAGGAGGCCACGAGGATGATCAGGGGACTGGAGCACCTCCCGTATGAAGACAGGCTGAGAAAGTTGGGGCTGCTCAGCCTGGAGAAGAGAAGGCTGCGTGGAGACCTCATAGCAGCCTTCCAGTATCTGAAGGGGGCCTATAGGGATGCTGGAGAGGGACTCTTCATTAGGGACTGTAGTGACAGGACAAGGGGTAATGGGTTAAAACTTAAAGAGGGGAAGTTTAGATTGGATATAAGGAAGAAATTCTTTACTGTAAGGGTGGTGAGGCATGGAAATGAGTTGCCCAGGGAAGCTGTGAATGCTCCACCCCTGGTGGTGGTCAAGGCCAGGTTGGACAGAGCCTTGGGTGACACGGTTTAGTGTGATGTGTCCCCCCTGCCCATGGCAGGGGGCTGGAACTAGATGATCTTCAGGTCCTTTCCAACCCTAACTATTCTATGATTCTATGAAGATTACTTAAGTATCCCCCAGAAAATTCCACCTTAATAGAACAGAATGGTTTGGATTGGAAAGCACCTTAAAGCTCATCCAGTTCCTGCCACAGGCAGGGATACCTTCTACTAGAAAAGGTTGCTCAACGCCCAGTCCAACCAGGCCTTGAACACTGCCAGGGTTGGAGCATAAATGTAAGACAGACAGCTTTAATAAAGTCAGTTGCAATAACACACCATTTGTTTCCCTAACAAACAAGCCTTCTATTTGACTTCACCTTTTGACCTTACTACATCATCTTCTGTTTGACACAGCAGATGGGACTGGAACACCAGATCAGATCTCATGTTCGGTGCTATCAGTTTCAGAGGCAGCATATCTTTTCATTTTAATTCTTCAGTTGACACAAGGGATGCAAACAAACCCCTACAGCAAGAAAGCAGCAGAGCTCACATCACAAGAGCGACACAGCAACTGTCAGCACCATGACAGGACTTGTCCTTGGACATCCGCATATTCAGAGATGACCACTGCAACATGCTTAAACTCAATCTGCTTTCCCAAGTGAATTATCTCACTGGATTTCCACCCTCCAGAGCTCAGAAAGTCAATTTGACCCAACAGGAAATCAGCACGCAGGAAAAAACACCGCTGCTGCTGCTGCAGCACCCACTCACAAAGACTGTGGTTTGTGTTCCTAGATGGCCCAGCCAAGGAGCATTTATGGTGACCATCTCCAGCCCACATTCACACAGCCCCTCTGCCTCAGTGGTCAGAGGCTTTACAGTGGAAAACTATTCAGTCAGGTCACACACGGGGAACTTCCCATGAAAAACAAACTCAAACATCTTCAAACTTGGCACACGACAACATACACCTTCCTCCACAAAAACAAAGCACAAAGGCAGCCTGTCTGTGGCTTCTGTCCAGCAGCAGGACTTCTCATCTGGATCTCAACAGGCCACTAATGCACTACAACAGCCCCTTCACTGCTGTACTTCCTCACATCACAGAGGATGACACCAAGGAGGTGCATGGAGCATTCAGCTGTGCTCAGGTCCCCTTCTGCTTTGGAAAGCTGTATCACAAGGACTTTGTTAGACATCAGTAAGAGAAAGAGCAACAACTCTGAGGTGAGCAGTCAAAAGAAATTATAGAATCACAGAATTGTTTAGGTAGGAAGGGACATCAAAGCTCATCCAGTTCCACCCCCTCCTGCCACGGGCAGGGACACCTTCCACTAGACCAGGTTACTCCAAGCCCCGTCCAACCTGGCCTTGAACACTGCCAGGGATGGGGCAGCCACAGCTTCTCTGGGCAACCTGGGCCAACACCTCACCACCCTCACAGGGAACAACTTCTTCCAAGTGTCTAATCTCCAGGCCCCAGGTTCTAAGACTCAAGCAAGACCTTAAAGCAGCCTTCCACTGCCAAAAGGAGCTGACAAGAAAGCTGGAGAGGGGCTTTTGGGAAAGGCCTGCAGAGACAAGACAAGGGGGAATGGATTTAAACTGACAGAGGGGAGACTGAGATGAGCCATTAGGAAGAAGCTGTTCCCTGTGGGGTTAGGGAGACCCTGGCCAGGTTGCCCAGAGAAGCTGTGGTTGCCCCATCCCTGGCAGTGTTCAAGGCCAGGTTGGACAGAGCTTGGAGCAACCTGGTCTAGCGGAAGGTGTCCCTGCCCACGGCAAGGGGGTGGAATTGGATGAACTTTAATGGTCCCTTCCAAACCAAGCCATTCCATGATATGTAGTGTATTTATCTTAAAATTGTGTACTATTACCTTAAACTTGTACTATATAGCATTAGTTTCTTACACTTTAATGTAGCTTTTTACTTTAACTGCAGGGACACCCAGCCGTTGTCCCAGGAAAAGTCACAAGTTAACAGTCATCTGCAGCTGCAAATTTACTGAATGAGCCAGGAAATAAGAAAAAGGTTGTTTATCAACAGTAACTTCCTCCCTGAGCAGGCTGCCCGCATGGGGCACCCTTTCCTTACTTCACACTGCAATTCTGCTCCAAAAAATAGTCTCCTACATCTAAGGGCCAGCATAACTTGAGTTGCACTGAATCCACTTAATCCATATACTTACCAAGGTCCTGCTATCAAAGAGAAAGGCCATGCTTCTGTTGCTTACCATCCTGTCTCCACCTAACAGTGAACTGCTACAACAGATTAAGCTAATTCAAGTAGATGGTGCTCTACCCTCCCCATGTTCCCATCACCTCCCTTGTGCTGGAGGACCCCTAACCTCAAATACCTGGTTAGGATAAGGCTAAACTGGCACAAAGGCAGAACAGCACCATCCTAGCAACAATGGGTTTGGGCTGGTTTAGCTCCCTGAATTATATACACTAACCAGCGCCGAGATGATAGCACAAGCAAAGGCAGAGTGGGGACAGAACTGCCACAGAAACATAAACTGTGATAACCTCACACTGCTGCTCAGGGACCACCAAAGGGTGGTTTGTCAGGACACACTGCCATTCAAACCCGCAGCCCCAAGCTCCTTCCCCTGCAGCTCCATGCTGACCTGCAACTGTCAGGGCTCACTCCACCCTGCAGTGAGCCAGGTTAGAGCTCAGTGAGCAAACTAACTCTGCAGAAAGAACATAGATATGCAACACTACACTGAAGATCTTCCTCAAACTTGGGGAAAGTTTTACGCTACCTTTCAGGAGCAGAAAGTTAAGTCACCAGAGAGCTGCCATGTTTCTTAATGCGGTTTTATAATATACCCTACAAACTTGAACCACTGGCAGCTGAGAAGCCAATACGAGCACACAAGCTAGGGCAAGAATCAGAAAACATTATTTCAAACCAAAAATGCAGAGTAACTTTTTGAAGATTAGAGTTGGAGTTTGACCAGAATATTTTAACATTCCCGCTGAATACACAAACAGAAACATTTGCCAAAACAGGTTTTGGCAAGCATTTACTTATCCTCTCCTAGTTTGAGCAGTCTCTGTCATCAGCCTGGCTGTGCAACCCAGGGAAGTGTATAACCTTCAGTTTTGATAGTTTTCAGTGCAGCTTTTCTAAATAGGTGTTTTAGCCTTTAAGTGGATTCTGGAACAGATCAGTGGATGAACAGCAGTACACATAGCCTGGAAAAGATCCGCTCCCACAATACACCCTTGGCTAGGATTCTTCCACTCTTTCTTTCAGAATAAATTGTTAAAAATTATACACATTAACACATACAGAGAAGTACGAACGTATTCACCAGTAGTTTATATTCTTAGAATAGCTAATCACATTGTATCACCTGAAACAACACCAGCTACTTTGATGCCTTTCAAACTGTAAAAACAAGGTCCAAATAAATTGCTATTTATTAAAATAGTGCTTGCAAGTCTCAGCCGCAGATGTCTATTTACATTTACTTTCCAGCCACTTTCCAAGTCCTGTTTTAACAGACACCTCTCTCAGAATGGTTATAATAGAACCTGAACTTCTCCCCCCCCCCCCTCCATTAGGCAGCTTTGAATCCACGCTGTAAATACAGATCTCGCAGAAGCCTACGCTGTATTTTCACAATTTAACGCTTTTGCTCAGCTCCTGCAGGTTGCACTTGTTTAGTTTCCTCTCTCATACTTCTCCCACTACTCAACTTCCCTTTTCTTTTATCCACTCCATAACATGCCTGTCCTGCACAGAAACTATGGTAAATCCATCTTGAAAGCAGCACAGTAACAACGACTGTCAGGCTGGGAAACTGTAAGATAAAAGTTACAGATTTGGGCTTTGCAACTCACTACCTAACCAGAGGCAATTAGCTCCTACTGCAACAAGTTGTACTGCATGAAAAACACTGACACACCGGGAAGGCTTAAAAAAACCCAATATGCATGACAGTGTTATTTACATCCTCATTAATCCCCGCGTTTTGCAAATGTGAAAAGGCAATGCCTCCCCACCACCACCCTGGAGTTTGCCATACAAATTTGTACCTAAAAGTATTAAGCAACCAGAGAGCAGGTCAAAATCAAAACCTGCCCATGCAAGTGCGTGGCGCTGGAAGGAAGCCGCAGCCAGATCAGGGAATGCCGACAGCCGGCACCGCACAGACCCTCGCCCCAAGCCGGCAGCCCGCAGCGCACATACCCCGCGGCCCCGCAGGCAGCCACGGCCAAGACGGCCCTGACCTCCCCGAGCTGGGCCGGACGCGACGGGAGCAGCCGTCCCCCGCCAGGAGGGAGCCTGCACCATAGCCCAGAGCGTCCGGGAGGCCCCTGACCCGCCCCAGTGTCCTCCGGCCCCCCCGCAGCCGCAGGCCCCACGTACCGTCCGGGCGGCCTCTGCCCAGGTCCTGCCCTTCTTCCTGCGGCCCTTCTCCCTCATGTCGGACGCGACAGGGCGCAGCTGACTCCGAGGTACCCGGGGTACTCCGTCCGTGGGGGAGGCCGGGGGTCAGGCGGAGGCACACGGAGCGGCCCTAGGTGCGAACAACCCCCACCACAACAACCCCGACACCCCCCGACACCTCTGCTGCCATATTGGGCTTCTACTGTAAAGGGCCCCGATCATGTGACCCTGCCCGCGTGACTCCACCTACTGTACGGGCTGTCGCGCATGCGCGGCGTGCCAAAGGGCGCGGCCGGCCCCGCTGCGGCCCCGCCCCTCCCGGCCGCGAGCGCGGCGCGTTGGGCTGTCATGGCGGCGGCGGGCCTCGGCCGCTCCTCCTCGCCGTTACCCTGGGCGGTTGCGAGCTCGGCCCCGGTTGATCTCCACCGCTGCTAGGAACGGCCTCCTCACCCTGGAGCCATCCATTCACGTGGCCGCTAGCCTGTGCTGCGGATCCTTTTGCTCCCTCCTGCAGCCCAGATAACCACCTCCTCCCTCACCGACACTATTACCTGCTCCCATCCCATCCATGTGCTGCCATGGCAGCTGTCCTGGCGGTTGGCTGTTCTGCAATACGGCGCCATACATTCCCAATCCCCTTTGTAGCACACCATCCCACCATCCCACCTCATGCTCTGGAGCTGCAACCCGTCTTCTCTCAACCAGGGACACCCAGGTGAGCCTCCCACCCAGACCTATCATTCTGTTTCCATCTTCTCTTCTGTTGAAGCAGGGATATCACTGACTGGGTAGAAAAAAAAACTAATTATCATGCTGTTTGAAAGCCTGTTACCTACCTGCAAAGGGTGTACGTCTGTGCAGCATCACTCAAATGGATTCTCTTCCCCTAGTATGGTTTCATAGAAAAATGAGCCGCTTCTCAGTGTGCAGCATTTTATGTTCCTGTTTCTATGGGAAGAGAATGTGGAAAATCATAGTATGTGTCTGTGTGGGGAACACCGTGGCAGGGAAAAAATAAAGTTAAGGCCCGTGCTTCTACACCTTAATTCTCCCAGCACCCTCACTGGGTTGCAAGGTTGTGTACAATGACTAGACAATGAAGCCAAAGCAGATGGCATAAATGGTCATACAGGAGAATGCTGGACTGAGCATCAAGGGAAAGGAAAAAATTCTTACTCTGAACTGGTCTTTTTGGAGAAAAACCACTCTTTGGTCCCTTCCAACTCAAATCATTCTAGGATTCTAGGATTCTATGAATTTGTGGTGAGGTTGCATAACCAGCTCATACTCAACCATCTGACCTTTTCCTCTGGGCTTTTCTTGTTCCCAGGTACCTGGTGAGATGCCTTCATCATCTCTTAGTATTGTTAACCATAACTGAGCTTGCCAGCGAAATAAAGGGGATGGTACTAGTGTGCACTCTGCTGACTGGCCATACTTCACTCCAGCTTCTTCAATAGCAGCTTCTAGAACTTAAAAAAGAAAAATTGCACATTTTGGATAACGTAAAAACCAACCATTCACCCAATCAGCTAAGGAAATATTTTTGGTGTAAAATAATCATGTCTCAATTGACTCATCTTAAGGATTGAGCCATCATGTTCTTCCACTTAGGATTTACATTAGCCTGGAGTTCTGAATCTTGAGTTGCCGTCTGAAGGTCATTTAATTTTCACATTAGATGTAAGACAAGCTGGAAGATACGAATCACTGGCTTTTTCATTCACCAGTGACATGGCCACAGCAGCAAGCAGCCCTGTCTGATGGCAACTGACTGCAGGAAAGGCCAGAGTAGGAACGTAAACATCTTCTGCAAAATTTTACATGAAATATGAAGTTTTTGAGAGGATGGGGTTGGGACGGAGGGACAGGAGGGACACTTACCTCAGATATGTAAATAGAAAATCTATTTTAATTCTGTGATTTGATGATCCTGTGAGTTTCTCTAGTTTCAAATCAGGACCATAAAGTTCACAGGATCTTCCTTTTGTCCTAATCAGTTCCTGTGATGGAACAAATCTGCATTTTTCAAATACCAGTCCAGACACCATTAGGCATCAAAATTCCTTTCAAAAGCTATTCTTTCTGCTCATAAGTCACAAAAGCCAGATTCCCACGGCTGTTGTGTACCACATTCCCCACACTGTTCCTTTCAAAGTATAAAATCAAGGATCAGTTTGTATACTGCCTTGTTTACATCCCACACACACTAGCACCTAATGATACATAAGGGACAAAGCAAAGCAGGAAGGGGTTTAACATGCTCCTTCAGCCTCATATCCAAGTTGGGAATGTATCTCCAGGAAGAGATGCCACTGAGGAGCTCAAGCAGCCACAGTCTTTGTTGCACTCTGGAGCTTGGAAGCTCATCTTCCAAAGTAAAAATAAACATGGATGACTCACCAAGGAATATATTTTATTATTACTACTTCATCTACCGTACCACAGCTTCCTTGTTCAGAGGAGCATATAAAGCACAGAAAGCCAAGGCACATCAAGCTGGTTTTAGAAGTAAAGCTGTTATGAGAAGGTAAAGTAGATATAAACAAAACCAAAAACCCCAAACAAGCCTCTTGGTCAGCAAGCGGAGAGGAAACTTGCTGCCCAGGCAGCCTTGGTGCATCATTAGGGCAGCAGCTCCCCAGAGAGCACCTACAGCTGCTTAGAGGACCTTGTGCTTCACTGCCTGCAGAAAGTGTCCGTTCACAGCTGGTACCAAGTGCTGTTGGTAGGAAAATGGGTCTGCTTTCCAAATGCTTCCAGTGAGGCTTGGGTAAAACTGCCTGAGTCTTTCCTGGGGAAAATAATGTGCTCCAGAGGCTTTCTTAAGAGTGAAGACTTCCCTCTCACTCTTCCCACACAGAAGAGATTAACACAAGCATTTACAGGGGGAAAAAGACAAACCAACCCAACCAAACAAAAAAGAGGGCTAGAAGAAACAGTGCATTGATTCAAATTGGAGTCTATTAGATAAAATTCTGTTCCCCAAGGTATCTTGGTGGGGACACACATGATATTTACCATCTCAACAGCACAACACATTCTAGCACTCACCATTCCTCTTTTGTACCCCATTAACAACTGGCTACAAGGGTGTGGGGAAAAGCACCATTTTTAGCCCTTGCAAGAAAATCCACCTTGTCCACCCAGGTAAATATTGACAGCCACAGCTGCATCTGGAAGGAGATCATCATTTTCAGCCAGCCAAGAGCCTCCTTTGCTTTAGTCTAATCCTCAAAACATGTTCAGAATCCCCAAATCTGCCAGTCTAACAAGCTCTATTCTAAATAATTTTGTTTCTGTTTGCTCCTACCCGAAGATCAGTATCACGTTTCCCTGGTAGTCCATTAGAGCATCAGGCAGCACATACAGGATGACAGGAAGCCCAGTTTAATGCTGCATTTCAGAGAACTGAGATGATATTTTGGCTTCTTTTACCTAGAAAGCTGGTGCTCTGCAGGCTGGCTGGTGTGCCCTGGGCAGCACAGCGGTACCCACAGCCTCTTCCAGGAACAGCTACACCAATCACCCAACTTGCTTTTCTTCTTATATGTTGTTGGACTTCCACCTGATTTCAGTGTCACGCACATGGGGTGACTTTAGTTCTACCTGTTACAAAAGCCCACTTCAATGGCAGTCATTAATAACTTCCCATACAATGCTCTCATCTGGAAGTTTGACTTGTCCTGCGTTTGCACCAGTGCCAAGCTGAGTGTAAAACACTGTCAGATCAAGATCTTGCCTTTTTAGAGAAAGGTGTTATGCCAGCATGATTAGCTGCAAAAGCTACTAACAGAAAAAAAACAAACAGTAACCTGATAAAAAATAAGGCTAAAATGTATTGTTTCTTAAGTTCTAAGTTATGCTTTGGGCATTTTTTGTAGGAATCATAGGATGGTTTGGATTGGAAGGGACCTTGAAGCCCGTCGAGTTCCAACCCCCTGCCATGGGCTGGGACACCTTCCACCAGATCAGGTTTCTCTAAGTCCTGTTGAACCTGGCCTTGAACACTGCCAGGGATGGGGCAGCCACAGCTTCTCTGGGCAGCCTGTGCCAGGGCTTCACCACCCTCATAGGTAAGAACTTCTGCCTAATATTTCATCTCGGTCTCCCCTCTGTCAGGTTAAAGCCATTCCCCCTTGTCCTGTCCCTACAAGCCCTTATCAAAAGCCTCTCTCCGGCTTTCTTGTCAGCCCCTTTAGGCACTGGAAGCTGCTCTAAGGTCTCCCTGGAGCCTTCTGTTCTCCAGGCTGAACAAGCCAAGCTCTCTCAGTCTGCCTCCATGGCAGAGGTGCTTCAGCCCCCAGAGCATCTTCATGACCTCCTCTGGACTCGCTGCGATAGTCCATGTCTTTCTTGTGCTGAGGTCCGTAGAGCTGGAAACAGTAAGCCTGTTTAAACCCTGCTTCTATACTCAGGTTCAGGTAGTGAGCTGGTTGCAGGCTGATACTTTCAACCAGGAAAAAAACCCAACACATGAAAATGCCAGATTGCTGAGCTAAAACAATGAGCAGATGGCCTTTCTAAAGGGGGAGGGTGATGGAGCTACAGCTTTACAGTAATTATTTTAAGTTCTGAAAGTGATACAAAACCCAGGAAGGCAAATCTTTGTGCAGATCAATGAATGCAACCTTGAATGAAAACAAGAAATATAACGTGGACATTTCACAAAAGAGTGCTGTACTGTCTTCTTGATTCTTATTATCCTTTGGCAGGATGCTTGGGTTGCTGGGAACACAGATACCTGACTTAGGGTTGTGAGGAGCAGGACTTCTTTGGTCAGGCAAAGCATTAGCCCCATGTGATCCAAGCAGACCTGTTGCAGAATCAGCTCAGAAATCTCCACATGCTCCTCAACAGCTGTGTTATTAAATCTAATATAAGTGTGATTGGATGCACCACATAGCTTCAGTGAATGTACTGCTTCTGGACTTGAGATGACACTTTATATTTTCCAGATAATTAAATGGTAGGGATTATGGTGCAGTGGCAATCAAACACAATATTTTGGAGCCATTTTCACAGCAGGAGAAGTCATAGCTGTATTACATATGTAGAAGTGGTATTCAGGGACATGGTTTAGTGGTGGACTTGGCAGTGCTGAATTAACAGTTGGATTTGATCTTAGAGGTCTTTTCCAACCTAAATGATTTTGGGATTCTGTTTCTACTTTGAATTTTTCACTACTCATGTCCTTAGCTTCTGTTACTTCTGATGGTGAAGAACTGATTCTTCTTACTAGGCTCAATGAAAGACTTCTGGCAGCATTCCTCTGTTAGTTGGTGATGAGAGTGAGGATGTCTTCTTACTGATGTGAGGTACCTCTGCAGGACACCCTTCACAGGCACAGCTGTACCAGCAAAACAGACTTCTTGCTTCAGGAAGCCAACGTTCCTGTCTCAGGAACTGCAGTCTGCAGGTGGTGGGGATATGTAGCCGTGCCCATGGCCCTAGCCGTAGACATGGCTGTAAACCACTTCGAGAGAGGCTCATCAGGACTCTGAAATACTGTTGTGAACACAGCCCACATGCCATCTGTATCAGGGCAGGGCAAAAGACAAGCTCCTGAAACATGGACCTTCCTCACCACATTTGGTTTGTTCAGAGAATCCCAGACTACGGCATAGGCATGAGTGACCAGCTCTGATGCTGCCTTCAGAGCATCATTGTAGGTCACAGTCCCCTGGCAGTATTCCTTAAGGCTCCTTTGCCACTTCTTTCCAATAGATTCTCCTCCTGTGCTAGGGGACTAGGAGGTGAGAGGCTGGGGAAGCTCTGGTGTCAGTCCATCATCACTGCTGAAACTTGCACTAGTGGCAGAGTTGCCAGGAAAAAGGAACACAAAGCCAACAACAGAAGCCTTTCATTTTCCATCAGTTGTTCTACCTCAGCAGAAACAGAGAGACATTTTCTGTCTCCCTGTGGAGGGTATCTTCCTACTATGAGCAGCCTTAGAAGGCAGTTAGAGGCTCTTCTTGGCTTCATTCAACATCCTTTCCTGGAGATATAGGCCAAATAAAAGGCCGTGGTTCCCTTTGAAGGAAAGACTTTGTTTAATGCTGATAAGGGAGAGTTTGTTAATTCAGCTTTGAACTTGGAAGCTATTTTACGAACTTCTGGGCTCCTCCTTTTACCTTGCATACATCTTAGCATATCTCCATTGTTCACAAAAGCCCCTATACCTTTCCCTGCCTCTTGAATGCACCAGGAGCTCCTAAAGACATTGTGCCATTGATGAGTGGTGTAACTACAAATAGGCCCATCCCTTTCGTACTTCACTCCTCTGAAGCAGCACTCTGAAGTTCCATCAAGGGTGCGAATGAGGATCCAGCCCTCCTACCCCCCATCAACTATGCCCAGTTATTCAGAAAAAGAAGTTTCAGGAGATGAACTGTCCTGGCAATCTGCTGCCTTGAACAGCTGGGTACCAGGACTCCCCAGCCTGAGGGTACATCATCAAATCCTACAGGACTCCCACTCCAAACCCATTTTTAACCTCTTTCCAGGAACTCTTCCTATAATGCCTATTTCAGCTGAAAATAGTTTTATCCCAAGAAGTTACAGAATTATTGTCCCTTTATTTCAGGAGAAAAAAAAAAAAGTCCTACTACAGTCCATTTCCTGCTACAGCAGTGAACAGCAGTTGGGATTGCTTCTGGCCACAGGGAGGCTGACCTTCTCTGTTTAGAAATTCAAGGGCAGAATGGTGACACAGCCTGGGGCAGAGGAGGAGACATATGAGAAGAAATGCAAAAGGAAGAAGCAAAGAAAACTCAAACTCTTGGAAGGTAATATTGCTGGGGACACAGCTGGCACACACTCTTGGAAGGTGGCACTTTGTGCCCAGGGAGGTACCTCTGTCAGGTCTGTGGCATGTGGATAAGCCGCACTGAGCAGGGACACCCCCAAAGGCACTGCAGCTCCCACATCAGAGCAGGGAAGGTACAAGAAGCAAGGATCAGAAAAAGAAAAGAGTAAGAAGCAAGGAGTGGTAGACAAAAACTATTAAGCGGTGACCCCAAAGTCCTGCATTGCCCATTGCCTCACCAAAGAGAGTGAGTGCAGTGCGTGGTGAAAAGATGGTGAGTTTGGATGAGCAGAGAGAAAAGCCTGCTGCAGGGGGAGATAAAGAATCTCCCTACGTGTTTGTTGAACTGCTTGTCTTCTAAACCAGTAATGAAAAGTTTGTTAGTTGGCAAAAAGTTAAACAAACTGAAATTCCCTTAGTTGAGACTGTTTTGCACATGACAACCTATTGACCTGCAAGATGTCTGCTCCCTCTTTAGGGATTTGTCTTCCTTTCAGTCTGTGGCTGACACAACATCCTGTGATTTTGTCTGTTCTCAGTGTCCAGGTTTTTCACAAAAGCCATGGAATTAACTGCAACCTAACTAAGAAAGGGGGATTGATTATTCCCATAAGGCAAGACAATAGACTAGCAAAACATGCTCGCAAGACTGTCCACCAGATGCTTTGGGATGCACCCTATACCTCCTGAATGCTGTGGCATTCTGTGTTACTGTATAGACATTCATTTTCTTCCCTCAAATAAGTCTTTCTAGCTGTTATCCTGGATTCATCCTTGGGCAGGACTTTGCTACTGCAGTTGTTCCATGTTTGAAATCATGACTCAGACATGCACCTAGTGATGAGACCAATCAATAAACCCCTGTGATCAAAGAAGGCTCGGGGTGGAGTGCAAGGGCTAATAAAGGAAGGAAGGAGAGGCAGCCTGTTGCAAATAAACCTGATCTCAACACAGAGGGCACTGGAGGGCAGCCTTTGTTTTGGGTCAACTGGCTGTATCAGCTGAGCGGACCAAGTGGTTGTGTAAATGTTTGTCCCCAAGTTAATCAAAAGGGTTTGAATACTTTCCTGAGTTAGCCAGACCAACAACAGCAGTCCCACCATGGCTCAGTCCCACAGACAGTATAAAATCTGGATAATAAGCAACAAGAGCTCTGAAGAGAGCATGGGCCCCTTTGCAGGGATTAGGGATGGTAACGGCCATGATTGTGAATATTTAATGGAGACTGGTAGTGGGAATCACCTTCATGTTGTGACTCATTGGTATACTGCAATTGCTGTTTTCTGCTAGCTGTCATTTGAGCTTGCATTGTGATTTCAGATCATTGCTGTACCACTCTGCTTAATCAAAATCACATGTAACATCAAATATCTTCAAATAAGAGAATTTAGTATTAAACATTAAACCTTCCATGTGTGGAATATCTGTAAGATCCTATCAAGAGAGTGTAGGGCTCTGACAGGCTAAAAGTGAAAAAGGTGGCTTGGGAGTTCTCAGTCATTGAACTGCCTATAACTATGTGATTCCTCATGAGAGACTTTACCTGATCTCCACAAGCTGTGGTCAATGGCTTGATGTCCAAGTGGAGATCAGTGATGAACGGTGTTACTCAGGGGTTAGTGTTGGGATAGGCGCTGTTCAACATCTTTTTTGGTGACATGGACAGTGGGATTAAGTGTGCTTCAGCAAGTTTGCTGATGACACCAAGCTGTGTGTCTGAATCTCATGAAGTTCAACATGACTAAGTTTGAAGTCCTGCATTTGGGTCAGAGCAATCGCAAGCACTTTAAGGTCCCTTACAACCCAAACTATTCCATGAGTCTATGCTTCTATAAATTTCACTCTTGTTTAGTATAATATCATTTAATAACCACATTCTCCTTCAGACAATCACAGCTGTCTTTGCCGAGTGCAAGCACAGAACAAACTATGCAATGGAATGACTTTCAGTGTGCTTCCATGATCTGAAATGACCATGGAATGTGCTTTAACACTTGGGTGTGAGTTCATTTCTGATGGTATAAAAAGCTCAGAGCTGGTGATCTCACCTGTGTTACAAGATGCACCAGCATCCTTGAAAACGGGGAGTGTTGAGAGCAGGTCTGGCGTTTCACTCATGCACAAAAGATTGTCATCTGCAATAAGAAACAATAAGATCACTTTGTTCTGTTTCCACAAAAAGGATGTAAACTTCATTTCCCTTTCCTTGGGAAGTGATGCACTAAGCGCCAGGTGCAACTTTCTGCAGTCTGGAGTCTGGAATGTGTTAGCAGATGGGTCATTTCGTGCAGCTGGATTACAGGACCTGTCTTCTGGAGCTGGAGTTTTCCTGTCCGCCTTCACTGTGCACAGAAGGAGGAAGGGCAGACTCCAGAGCCAGGCTCCACAGGCCTCCCAGGGGTGTTGTTTCTCCTTTGTGGGGGAAGTTGATGTACTGCATTTCTCTGTCAAACTTATCTGAGGGATAAAGCGTGGAGCAATGTGACTAATCATTTTGGTCTTCAGTGGTCTGAAATCTTTGCTGCACTGGGAACTCTGCTGACTGGCTGCTCATCTCATGTCTGCCTCTTCCAATGGCTCACAGCAGGGTACTGCATGCTTTTTTGAGCAGGAAGCATTCCAGTGGACATCTAACCAAAAGGGCTGGAATGACTTCCTCAGGAATATCCATGCCAATGGCCTCCATTCAGTTTATTCCATCTAATGTTTTAAATTACTGCTAGGACTAAAGTACTCTTTTCCATCCTTACAAGTTTGATATTCCTTCACAGGGTTGACTGTATTACATGCAAAATTCCTTGGAGGTGTTTGAGCCTAGTATCATTTCCTCAATGAAGCTGTCATGCAAGCCTTTGGCTATCCACCATCTTCATCTTACAATGTTTTGACTTTCAATATTTTAACAATAAAGACTTTCTGTCTTTATTGGAAGATGGCTGTCACCACTGATGAGCTGACAAGGATGAGCAAAATCTGTAAGACTGAATCTTCTGTTCCTGTCTTTTGGTACAATATTCTGACAAAATTCAGCCTAAGTTTTCATCCAAGCTTTAGTCTGAATCTCACCTTGTCAAAATACTGGCTATTCCCCTAAAGTGCCCACACCTAGGTCTGGTGTTTTCATGTATGTTATGTGGGTGTCTCTGCTCTGTACCACAGCCACCTCAAACTCTGTTCATATGTTAATTTGGTGTAATACCTTTCTCGATGTCTCCAGGTTTGGAAGAATGGTCTTCTGAAGACTCTGATGCTCTCTTCCAGCTGTGTGGTGGTTTTTGAGTGGTTCTGCTCACATTGATAGTGAGAATTCAGATGGACACAAGCACTCAGAGAGCTCATAGGAGAAAGAAAGTTTAATTCCTACTTTTTTCCTTCCTTTAATATCTCTTCTGATGCTGAGGGAAAGCACTTCCAGAGTACATATGAGAATGGTGTGGGAAGCAAATGGCTGCTATGTGCCTGCACCAACATTGCTCAAGGATCAGTTTTTGATTGTGAGGATAGCCACAGTGTGAATAAGCATATAGGCAACACATTTTAAGGCAGAACAGCCATAAATAAGCAATAGATCCTTCTTCTAGCATAGAACTTAGGATCAAGGGGACAAAGGACAAGTACATTCTTCCAGACAGTCTAAATCTGGGGATATTCATTGTGGGGATATTCATTGTGGAGAGGGTCTCAAATCACTCTGGTCTCAGTGGACAGGTCACTTGGAACACCTCAAACATGCTGCTGCACTTCAGGATGTGCTGTGGAGCTCTGCTGGTCATGGAGGGAACTAGGTCACCCCACCATGTAGTTGCAAGCTAACAAATGTTAGCAAGGCAGCAATGCACAGGAGCAGTGTATGCCAAATAACATCAGTGCCATGGCTCCCCTGCTAACAGCCATTCAGGACTGAGTTAATAGGCTGAAGAACAGAAGTCACTAGAGAAAAATGTAGGGAAACAGAGTAGAAGAGCCACCGGGAGAAAAAGAACGAAATTGTTGGGTCTTTGCACAGCTGCAGTAGTACAGGGAAAAGTCCACAGGGTGTCATCGGAGCATCAGGGAACAGCAAGAAACCCCAAACAACCAAAACCCAAAACCTGACAAAACAATCAAGCCCAAAATCGCTTTCTGGAAAGCAAGCACAGCTTTTGTCTTGGGAAGTCCATGCAACATATTTGTAGTGGCTGTAGGCATTCCTGTGCTGAAATACTTTAAATTCTACTCAGGAGTAAAAACCATTTAGCTCTTTTGCAACTTTTTATAACAAGTAAATCTCAAAGTACTTTACAAAGATGATAATAAGCTTTAGCACTGCTTTAGCAATAGCAAAATTGGAGGTCAGAATAGCTTGCTCATCATGTCTCAGGAGCAAGGTCAGGAGAGATGAGCTTTCCAGACAGCCAGGAGTCCTGGTGGTCCTTGTTTCCCCTGGCATGGGAGAACAGCAGAATCTCTACAACCACCATCCAGAGCGACAGGGTGGGACGAAGGAGAAGCCAGGCTCAATAATTGCAAATGTTACTGGTTTTCTTGAATGAGATTGAGAGAGAAACCATTCGGTAAACCTTGCTTTTTAGCTCTCCTTGTGTATCTTAACCACACCTCCAAGCGTTTTGAATCGTTTGGAGCCAAGTCACTGTCTGGGTGCCTCATTCTTCACAGACAAGAGGAGAGCAGGAAGAAGAGGGACCAAGAGCTGTGTCAGTTTCCCTGGACACATCCTTCTATCCTTGGCATGGGAGGCAGAGGTATGGTGTGGCCATGTCACCCCCCAGACCTTCCCAGCACAAATGTCATTTTGATGACCCTGGTACCCAATTACTTCAGACACAGAGTCCTAAATTCACATCACTGACTGCATGAATGTCATTGTTCTAAGAGTGAATCTGGTCTGGAGACCAGTGTTATCAGAAGCTGTTCTGCAGCTGTCCAGTTACAGCAGTCACTGTAAGTGGACAGTGTGGAGCAATCCAATGCATCTATTGCAAAGTGCCCCACTCCAAACCCATGTCTTACACCACAGCAAGCAGCAATGGCTCTGCCATGACCCCTGCCCAGCAAGTCTGGGCCTACTCAAACCATCTTCTAACAGTTTGAAAGCAGAGCTGGATGCTTTTCAGGGAGTAACTACCTGTAGTTGTTGCATGCTGTGGTCCTTGCCTTGGTAGCCGTTTGCCTTCATCCCATCCCACTCACCCTCTGTTAAGAATTACACAAGCGTCTTGCTGGTTCTTCTGCAGCTCTTTCAACCCATGTCTTCAACAGGGGTTTCCATTTCAAAGAGAATCTGAACACGCTGGGCTATGTCAGGATTTATTCAAGTTCTAAGTAGCTACTCTACATCTGTGAGCCGCTGATCTTCATCACAGGAACCAGGCCACTCAAGTGTCTATGGTGTATGTTACATCTTTGCTACTTCAGCTGTATCTCTCTTGATCTTTCAGTTTGTACCATGCTTGTGGCCCTTGGTGCCCTCACATGTACTTTTATACATTGTACCTGGACATGGCGGTGACAGAGGGGCAACAAGCCTCCACGGGCACTTTCATTCAGAGGTGGGGTGCAGATGTTTGTCACCTCTCAAATTTCCACTTGTGTCCATCACTGAAAAATGTAAATACTGGCATATAGAGCCATACCAAATCTTAGGCTTATATTTTAGATTTATGACAGGAAAAGTCCTATGAACTGCAGTGAGGAAGGAACCAAAATTGCTATAGTGAATTTACCATCAATTTTTTAGATTTCAGTGAAAAATGCCCTTTTTGGAACTGTCAGTATATGGGACACAGCTCGTCAAATCATATATCTATAACGTGGTTCAATATGCTTGTAAAAACTGCAGGGTTCTGTGTAATCCCCTAGGACTACAAGCGACAGTTGTTCTAGGGAAGCAGAGAGGTCTTGGATCTGAGAAAAGATTCTCCTGGCTGCTAAACCCATTGAATGTTGGCATCAGAGAAATTGCAGCAGATAATTTATAGAAAGACAAACCAACCCCTAAGACCAAGTAAACAAATCACAGAACAAATCCCAGCTATGCTGGAAAACTCAGGCACGCTGGGGTATTTTCTGCATTGCAAATGTGATGAACTTGGATCATTGATATTCATGGTATGCAGCAGCTGTGGGCATCAACCTTGTGCCCTCTTGCCATTGCCTGTGTGTGGGACAGGATAGAGGCAAAGATGGAGAAAATGTCCATGTTCTCAAGCCAAACCAGCAGCTGCTCTCCTGACTGGTGCTCTGGAAAATCAAACCCCCACAAGATGGTAACATCACCAGACACTGCAGAACTTGCAAGGAAAGAGTGGTGCTGGTGACTGGAGCACTTTTACCTGCCTCAAGTCACCTTCTTGTCCCCTAGGCCATGCCAAGTGTCTTGTCAAAGCTGACGTTTCAGAATGGTTTTGGCAGTTACAGTTGGTGTGGAAAAATCCTTTGCCCTTCTCTGCACCTTTCAGGCACAATTTCTGAGCTCCTTCAGAATAACTATTGCTCCTGACAGCATGGCAATGCTTCTGATTTGTCTTTATTCTCTCTGTGTTACCTCCGGACCTTGCTCTTCTGATCTGCATGCACGCTGCCCTGGGTGGCAGTGGAGAGATAAACTGAATATGACAAAACCCAACTTTCTCCCTTCCTTACCATAGAATCATCACAGAATCACAGCATGATGGAACTAGATGATCCTTAAGGTCTCTTCCCACACAAACCATTCCATGGTTCTATGAAATAAGTGAGCATGTTAAACAAAATTGCCTCAAAATCAACTCACCAATATTACATGGCCTCTCTGTGCTCTTGGGGCTAATAAATTTCCTTTTAGAGATACAGCAGGTGCTCATACCCAGCAAAACCAGCTTTTGCTCCTTAGACCTTGTCTTATCAAAGCCTCCTGCAAATTACAGTTTCAGTACAAACACTTTATTTTACACAAAATGGGAGAAATCATAGGTTTGACTTGGAAGGGACCTTAAAGATCTTCTAGTTTCAACTCTCCTGGCATAGAATCATAGAATAGTTAGGGTTGGAAAGGACCTGAAGATCATCAAGTTCCAACCCCCCTGCTATGGGCAGGGACACCTCACACTAAACCATGTCACCCAAGGCTCTGTCCAACCTGGCCTTGAACACTGCCAGGGATGGAGCATTCACAGCTTCCCTGGGCAACCCATTCCAGTGCCTCACCACCCTAACAGGAAAGAACTTCTTCCTTATATCCAATCTAAACTTCCCCTGTTTAAGTTTTAACCCATTGCCCCTTGTCCTGTCACTACAGTACCTAATGAAGAGTCCCTCCCCAGCATCCCTACAGGCCCCCTTCCAGATACTGGAAGGCTGCTATGAGGTCTCCACGCAGCCTTCTCTTCTCCAGGCTGAACAGCCCCAACTTTCTCAGCCTGTCTTCATACAGGAGGTGCTCCAGTCCCCTGATCACCCTTGTGGCCCTCCTCTGGACTTGTTCCAACAGTTCCATGTCCTTTTTATGTTGAGGACACCAGAACTGCACACAATACTCCAGGTGAGGTCTCACGAGAGCAGAGTAGAGGGGCAGGCTCACCTCCTTCGACCTGCTGGTCACACTCCCTTTGATGCAGCCCAGGATACAGTTGGCTTTCTGGGCTGTGAGCGCACACTGAAGCCAGCTCATGTTCATTTTCTCATCAGCCAACACCCCCAAGTCCTTCTCCGCAGGGCTGCTCTGAATCTCTTCTCTGCCCAACCTGTAGCTGTGCCTGGGATTGCTCCGACCCAGGTGTAGGACCTTGCACTTGGCATGGACATGGACAGCCTCCTCTAGAAATATATGGAGAAATATAGGCAGGTGGGCACTGGTGCCCCCATTTGTGCTGTAGCAGAAGCCCTAATCCCAAATCCTTGTCTCTCAACACACACAGCCCATGAGGTCCCCCTGAGCAGACTACACAACATGGAGCTGTGCTTCAGTTAACGCATCAGCTGCATCACTGTGGTGCTGGCACGTTCCCAACGGCTGGAGCTGCGGATGAAGGAGGCTGCAGACGCCCTTTGCAATGATGCTCATTCCTTTATTGGTGTCATTGCCAGTTTTTGAAGGGTGCTGGCACTTTCCAGTCATTCCCAGCACTGGATCAAAGCTACGTTACAGCATATTGAAGAGGTGTCCATCCAAAGCCAGAGAGGGGGGGTGAGATTAATGACCTCGCTCCATCGGTATGTATAATATATATATATTTATAATATGTCCTGTATATTCCTATGTATAGAGTGACAAGGATGGGCCACCATACAGTAAACTTTTGATTTCTAAATAGATCACCAGAGCAACAGGCACGAAAATTTGGTCCTAATCAAGGCCCTCACCTTGTCAATCAATCTGAGACAGACCCAAACCCACCCCCCTTGAAGGAAAAAATCCCATCCAAACCTGAAACCTAAAATAACTGAATAATTAAACAGCAAAAATAAAAGAGCCCCAGGCCCCTCCCCGGGATCTGCCCCCTGTACACTCACGTTGACAGTAAATAGATCCCTTGGCTACACGCACGCACCCACACACACCTACACACGCTCATATGTAAATACACACGCACCAACATACAAAGACCAAAGATCATTACAAATATACATCTGAGGTTGCTGCAGTGACACGGAGAGGCTGCGGAGCCACCCGAGGCAGAGGGAAAACACCGCCGGGATCTCGCCCGGTCTTGACTCAACCAGCATCTGCTCACAACCTTCCTCAGGGTTTGTGCTAAGGAGGGTGGGAGGTCATTAGCAGCGGTGGAGAGAGATGGAGCCAGCACATGGGAGATCGTGCTCTTGGTACGTATCTTAGAGCCACACTTGGATGTTGAAAACAGCTCATACCATCCCCTGCACCGGGTGCTCCTACGCATGTCCTGTGCTCGGCCAGAAGGGCTTCCGCACAGTCCCACTGTGACACAGTGCTACTGGACCCAGAGCTGTCCATTGCCATGACACAGGTGAGGACCAACACATGCCGTGGGAGACCTACATGGAGCACATTTCTCCTTTGATATGATGCTCCATGGCCTGGCGCAATACGGAGACACCCTCAGCTCTTGGGCTTTGTTTACCGTGCCCTGGGTAGAGAATGAAGAGACTGTCACCAGCACATCACCCTGGGGCTCCTTGAGCTTCTGATCCAACTGAAGGTGAATTTGGGGCAATTACAAAACAGAAAGGGAGGAAAATACATTCCTGCAGGCCATGCTGCAGGCAGCTTCTCCCCTTTCTGAGGTCTGTGCTTCCTGACCCTGACTCCCAGACACTAACCTGGCAAACAAATAAGGAATCGGGTTTCTCATCCACTGTGTTTCATAAGGCGAGGCCAGCTTGCTGTGGGGAATGCACACAGAGAACCCATGGCTGCTGGTGATACCCACAGGACAAGGACCTCACCCACGCTGAATGAGGAACCAACCCATCTCTCACTCCTAAATGCCATTCCACCTGCACCTTCTTTCCCAGGCTGAGCACAGCCAGACCTGGCTGCTACTCAAGGGGAGCGAGATCAGTCCTGGGAGCAACCTACAGCCTCCAAAATAGCCCACAAGCCAGCTGCTGGGGTGGGACAGGGATTTGGAGAGGCAGAATGTGTTATGGGGCACAGATGAGGAAGGGAAGATGGTGGCAAAGGGCAATGATCATGAACATGAGGCAGGACAATGTTACAGGGAACAGGGAGAAGACAGCCTGCGGCACTGCAGGGGATGTGTCAGGACATGCATGGGAAGGTCTACGGATGCCCCAGCCTGGACATGTGGAGCACATTGATGGGACACTTGTGTTGGGTAGGACCTGCTTTGCTCTGTGCTTGTGCCTTGTCCCCTCTCCCGCCCTCACCCCATGTCCTGTGCAGGAGTCATCAAAGTGAGGAGTGACCAGTCCTCCAACAGAGTAAACGCTGTTCATTGCCACAGGACGGTTCCTACCTGCCACCTTCTCAGCTCTGTCTTCATAGAATTATTGAACAGGTTGGGTTGGAAGGGACCTTAAAGCTCATCCAGTTCCAGTGCCCTGTCACGGGAAGGGACACCTTCCACTAGACCAGGTTGCTCCAAGCCCCATCCCAGGGTGTGGCCTCAGCACATATCCTTGTGAAGACCCACATCCTCCCATGTGAACCAGGGGCTCGCTCCCTCATTCATTCTCATCTAGTCAAACAAACAGATCTCCCCCACCTCCGCGCATCTGGAAGCCATCCCATGGAAACCACAGCTGCTGGCCCTGGCACTGCCAGGAATGGTCTTCAACAAGGACCTGCCTTCCCTCAACTGAATTGCTCAATGACCCAGGGACACTGAATGATGTCCTGGCACCCACATGTGCTACTGCCAGGGATGGGTTTCAGATCGCCAGAGCAGCTTTGTGTCTTGCCCTCTTACCCATTACCTGTTTCACATCCATCCCTCCACAACCATGCAACACCAGGAAATTTCTCCCAACAACAAGGTGACCTCCATATTACCCAGCCCAATGAGAGTGATGTTGGCATCACTCCTCTGGGCATCACTGCCT
This sequence comes from Pezoporus occidentalis, assembly GCF_034315485.1. NCBI lineage: Eukaryota > Metazoa > Chordata > Aves > Psittaciformes > Psittacidae > Pezoporus > Pezoporus occidentalis. The sequence goes on along the minus strand of NW_026914330.1, from coordinate 297,404 downwards.
TGTCCTGCATTTCTTCACTGCCTCTAGCTGCCAGGATGGTGGACGCTGTCACCACTGGCTTCATGTAGGCAGCATGGCTCCCCAGATGATGTGTCTTGAGGAGGCGTGGGTAGAAATGGACAGAGATTTCCATCTGCTGTTCTTGCTGCTAGGAGTTAAACACCCACTTTGTCAGAGATGGGAGCACGCCAGGTGTCCGGCAACTGAATGTGACATGGCCAGCCACCTCCAGAGCACGGCACAGGTGAGCAAAGTCCTGGCACCACCAGGACTGACTTGGTTTTGTTAATCTGCAAGCTCTCCCTGTAGATGGAGCTGGCATTCCTGGAGTGACAGCCATGCCCAGAAGTCAATGAAATGTCACTGCTGCCACTGGTGTTGACGCAGGCTGGAGAGTCCCTCTGGAAGTCTCCAAATCATTGTAGAAATCACCAAATTCTCTGGGATCCAGCAAAGCAAACACAGCACCAGAGTCCAGGGCTGCCTCACCTGCCACAGCCACCAGAGAGGGGCCTCTGCCCCCTCCTGCCTGCTCTACGGAGCACGACGGTGAGCAGGACACCAGCAGTGCCCACCCTGGTGGTGTCCCCAGCCCTGTCCTCCAGTGGGGAGGGCTGGGAGCTGAGCGTACCTGAGGAGCATCCGCGCGGTGCCCACTGCCAGCCTTGGATGTCCTCCTGTGCGACCGCACCTCCTGACTCTGCGCATCAACCACTCCATAAATAAATACGTTAAATAAATAAAGTGACAGATCCAGACTGGGGAGGGGGCAGAAGGCAGAAGGGGGCAGCTCCCCTCGCCCCAGAGGGCTGTTCGTGAGCATCTCACACTAACACACGCGCACACACAGTAGCTGAAGACAAAGACGAACCGGGACCGGTGGAGATGCTGCCGGCTGGGGCCCCCTCCTCGGCTGCCGGCACGGCACAGTCCTCACTGCGAGGCAGTGCAAGGGGACAAGGGGTCCAGGACGTCACTCCTGAGCTGGCGTTGTGGCGGCGCACGGGGAGCTGGAGGTGAGGGAGACATGAGTGGTTGAGGATGGCAGTGACCGCGGCGTCTGGCACCTGGATGGACAGAGAAAACCTGGTTTCCTTCTCCTTCCCCTTCCCCTGCCTCCCGCTTTGCCCCAGATCCGCTTTCTCAGTCATTTGCTATACAGGAAGAACTAAAGGATGCCCCTAACATGCTGGGCAGGACAATACCTTGTGTCTCACCATCTGAGATACATGTATATCAGAATCACAGGAACGGTGTGGGTGGGAAGGGACCAGTTCCACCCCTGTGCCACAGGAAGGGACACCTTCTACTAGATCAGGTTGCTCCAAGCCCCATCCAACCTGGCCTTGAACACTGCCAGGGATGGGGCAGCCAGAGCTTCTCTGGGCAACCTGTGCCAGGGCCTCACCACCCTCACAGCCAAGAACTTCTGCCTCAGATCTCATCTCAGTCTCCCCTGTCAGGTTAAAGGCATTCCCCCTTGTCCTGTCCCTACAGGCCCTTGTCAAAAGCCCCTCTCCAGCTTTCTTGTCAGCCTCATTAAGCGCTAGAAGCTTCTCTAAGGTCTCCCCAGCGCCTTCTCCAGGCTGAACAAGCCCAGCTCTCTCAGCCTGTCTCCATAGCAGAGGTGCTCCAGCCCTTGGGGCATCTTTATGGCCTCCTCTGGACCAGCCCCAACATATGCAGAACTTTCCTGTACTGGGATGGATATAATTATATCACCTGTTTTAATACACATCCTACAGCTGTTACCAAAGCAATGTCAGCCATATTTTAAAACCTGATCACACCCCAACAGCTCATGGCCAGGTTCAACCCCAGAAGGAACAAGGTTGCCACGACTCCTCTGCCTGCCCTAAGCCCAAGCGCTGCCCACATGGAGCATGCCAGCTGCACTGCAGCACAAATGAGTCCCCCCTTGTCCCCAGCAGAACTCACCAGGAGCGGGACTTCCTCACCCGGGAGGCCACCGGCCGCTCCAGGAAGCTGTCCAGGTGCATCAGCCTCTCCAGGTGCAGAGCCCGGGGGTCCTGCTCTGCCGGGTCCCTGCTCCGCTCAAACTCAAAGATAGCTGGAGGGGAGAGGTCCAGCTCCAAGAACATGATGTTCTCAGCCTGCAGTAGGACAGGGCAAAGGGAAAACTAACATGAGGAGTCACTGCATGTCTCAAAACAGCACCAGCTCTGTCAAGTCCATGCCACTGAGAGAAGGTGACCAGCACGCCAGGGAGTGGGACCCTCCTCTGGCTGCCACAGCCACAGCGCGAGCTCCACACTGGGGTTCAGGCTCATGGCTCTGCCCTTCCTGGTCTTCCCTGGGGCTGAGACCAGCAGGTAAGGCTGAATGGCCCTGTCCTTTTGAACAGCAGGAGCTGTCAGAGCCACCAAGCCAGCTGAAAGCATGGCCACCGATCCTGCCAAGTGGGTGAATAAAGCCGGGAGCTTGAACTGATGTACCCCAAATCATGATGGGCTTGTTTACTTCGCCTTCTCTCCCACTGTTCATCTGTCTGTCTGTCCATCCATCCATTCATCACATTTATCCAATGACTTCTTGTCCCCCTGGCACACAGCAGTGCTCCCTCACTTACCCGGTATCGAGGATGAGATCCCATGGCCATGGCCACGCGGGCAAATTGGCTGATGGGTCTCTTGTACCCCACTGCAGAGGTAGGCCGCTTCTTCATTTGGTTGCTGTTTCTAAAACATAAATTAAGAGAAGAACATGTAGTAAAGAACATAAATACCTACTAAAAACCCATCCAAATGGTGAGAGGCCTCGTGCCTGCAGGAGGCAGCACATGGGTCGGGGACAGGAACAGGAACGTACCCTCCAGTGGGCACAAGTGGCTGGAACTTCCACTGGTCTTCATCACCATCATAGTACAGGCGGTTCATGATCTTGTTCTTCTCTTCTGGTGGGATGAAGTTCTCGATAATCAAGTACCTGAGTGACCGGCCAAGAGACAGAGCGGGAGCAAAGATGGGGAAGGAGTAGGAGAGGAAGGAGTTAATGTGACAAGTGACCAAAAACAGGTCAGAAAGGGAAAGGAAAGGGAGGTCAGGGAGACAGCACAGGGAAATGAGAAAACATACAGACGATGGAAACAGGATAGAAATTGAGACGGTGAGGCAATAGGACAGAGAGGCAAGACAGGCAGGAGAGTGGGGGTAGAGGAAGACAGTCATCAGAGAGGAAAGAAGACATAGGCAGCTCTGCAAGACTTCCTCCAGCAGGAACCCCCGTCTGCTCCTTGCTGCCTGACCAGATGATAAAGGAAAGCTCAGTGATGCAAAATGAACCCCAGGGGAATCGTTTTTTCCATATTTTGGGGGGCAAATCAAGCAACTACAGAAAACTGTTTTGCACTGCTGAGTTGCTCCATTGAGTTCCCAGCTTTTAAAAAGTCTGAGTCATGTCTGAAGAGAAAGGCAGCAAAATTAGAGGTGAGAGTTTGTTTCTAGTAAAAGGATAAATATCTTATCTTGAAGATGCTTAAGATATATGGCTGGGTGGGGTTTTGTGAAGACACTGAATAGTTACTGCTGAAGTGAAAACACACTCACTGAGGGTGGTACACCAGCAGATGCATCTCCCGCTAGAGGTTCCTGGAGGGAACATGGCTTTGCCACTGTTGTGCCAGAAGCTCCCGCAGGGCAGGGCCTCACCCCAAGGTCCCCTGAGCTGCTCTTCCTCTGAGGACTGTGCTGGGGCTGGAGCAGTCTCCAGGTGCCCCCAGAGGACACCCACCTCCAGCTACCACTGTGAGGTCCCATAACTCACCCACAGCCCACACTGCAGCTGTACTGGCATTTCTGCTTCTGTATTTTGTGGTTTCTCACCTTTCTCAGCAAGTTTTTAATACTCTTGCATGTGACTCACCCAGCGCAAGAGGTGTAAATATGTTTTACACCTTCTGCCACAGCTGATGGGGTAGGAAGTGCTCACATGTCCCTGTCAGCAGGCATATCGCTCTCTCCGGCTGCGCACCCCAGCTCTGCTCTGTGCACTCCAGATTTGTTCTGCATAACCCACTTCTGCTCTGTGCACCCCAGCTTTGCTCCACGCACCCCAGCTCTGCTCTACATAACTAAGCTTTGTTCTGCATACCCTAGCTCCGCCCTGAGCACCCAGCTTTGCGCTCTGCACCCCAATTCTGACCTGCATGGCTGCAGGGGACACACAACCACCTACTTGAGCTTCAGCTCCCGTGTCTGCTCATTCTGTGCCTCCTCCAGGTCCTGCCGCACACGGATGTACTCATCGTGCTGGTCCTGGATCTCTGCCTTCACGGCCTGCAGCTTGGCATAGAGCTGGAGAGAGGAACACACCATCAGCCCCACAGCCTGGGGCCTGCAGTGAGCCCCAGGGCTCTGGTGGCTGAAGGGATGATCATCCCCAACAACCACACTCTCACCTTCTTCAGCTTCTTGGTTTTGATCTCCACCTCCTGCTGCAGGGAGGTGTAAGTCTCCCGCAGCTCCATGGTCTCCTCATCCCGCAGCAGCATCTCCTGCTGCATCTCCCGCTCCCGGCGTTTCTGCAACACAAGGGGAAACACTCACTGTCAGGAGGGGGAACTGTCCCCCCAGGACACCCCCATCACCTGCAGGCCCCAGTGCTGTTACCTGTTCAGCTATCTCTTGTCGCTTCAGCTCCAGCATCTTCTGCTGCTCATTAGTGTGGTCCACGATGGTCCTGCCGCCGATGAGCAGCTTGCTCTCCATTGCCTGGTGGGGAGAGGAGGGTGGGGGGTCAGAACATGGCTCTACCACCCCACACCCCTGAGGGGTTTGTACCAGGCCACCCTTGCCAGGGGGTCACCCCCATCCCTGGTCCCTGTGCTGGGCACTGTGTCCTCACCCCTGCTTTCAGGCGCAGGGGGCTTTTACACATGCTTCCACTGATGGGGAGGGGGCTGCACACGGACACCATGAGCCCCGTGCTGAACACTGGGTGCATTAGCCAGGGGTGCAAGCGATGTGCCCCCTCTATGAGGATGTGGCTTGGGGCCGCTGGCTCTGAGCCCAGGCTGTTTTGGGTCCCACTTCCTTCCGCACAGCTGCAAGCCAGCGGGACACCACGGATGTGCAGCAGCTGCAGGCAGTGGGGCCCCAGCCCTGGCCTCCCACCTCCAGCTGAGCTGTGTGAGCCATGCCAAGCCATGCCAAACCATGCTGAGCTGTGCCAAGCCAGGCAGGGGGCTCTGTCTCAAGCCCCTTGGGACTTCCCAAGGAAAATGCAGCAGGGAAACCACTCACAGCTGCACTTCCCATGGCTCAGCCAAATCTGTATCCACCCTGACTTCCCCATCCCATCCCATCCCATCCCACCCCACCCTGTCACCCCCATGCCAGCTTTCCTAAGGGGAAAAGGGCTCACACACGCACACACCCATCGGTGTACATGCATACACCCATGTACACACATGCCTGTGCACAGTCAAACCCGTGCACACACGCACATGTACACACACACGTGCATGCACATTGCTACAAGCATGCCCAAGTATGCAGACATCGGTGCTCACACACATGCGTGCTCCCATTTACTCCATGGATGCACACATTACTACAGTCATGCATGCACACTCGTGTGCCTGTACACACACACACACACATCCAACATGCGTGTGCACAGCCATCCCTGTCTGGAAACCATGGGGCCGGGAGCCCTGCTGGGCTGCCACAGCAGCCTCGCACCACAACGTGGTTCCCATGTGTGTCCTCCTGCGACGTGTGTGCACGCGTGCGATGGGGGAGCGCTGACATGCAGCATGTGCATCCGCACACACGCAGCCTGTGTGCACACATGCATGCCCCCACCGCTGCACCTCAGGGACATGAGCAGGGACGGATCCAATCACCACACACACCTTTAAAAATGAATGTCCCAGACACAGCGGCAGCACCGACAGCTTCTTCCCCACATGCAGACCCCTGGGACACCCCCACTGACACAGCCAAGGCCCTGAGAGGGGGGAGTGCCACCACACCACACCATGGGAGATGCCAGCACTGCGGGGGCACACACGGTGTTCACTGGGGCCACCACACACCCCCTTAGGCAGAGCTCTCCCTGGGGGTGCTGTGTCTCCCAGCCACCACCATGGGCACAGAGGTGGGGGCTTGGACAAACCGGCGATCAACAGCTATCTGGGACAATACTCTTATTCTCCCTATTTTTTCCCCTGCTTTTTCCCTTCCCCAGTTCCCATGCGGGGTGACTGTGGGGGTGCGCAGTGTGGGGCTTTAGGGACATGCAAGCAGCCCCCCAGCACTTGTGGGACAACCCCCATGTCCATACCACCAGCTCTCACCTTCCACCACCCTCACAACCATTCAGAGCTATGGGGCACATCCTCACATGGGTGCCCATCCAGCCCCTTCAATTCCAGTGATGGGTATTCCTCCTTCCTCCTGGCCCTGCCACCTTCGGTTGGGTGCCATTGGCCAGGCATTAAAGGGTCCCTCACCCCTCCTCCTCCTTTGTCTTGATTCTAACTGCATCCTGTGATGGCGAGTGTCCTCCAAACCCTGCTGGGGTGCAGGGAGGGGACCAGGTGCGCATGTGGATGATGCTTGGCCAGGGCAGCACACTGTCACACCTCTCCATGGGGAAGGCTGCCACCTTCGCGTGGGATTAGGGGGTTTCTTAGCACTGCTGTTTCCCCCCTGCCAAAGCATTTATTCCTTTTAATGAAGATGACTCCCAATCTTCTTTAGTGCCTGGGACAGACTGAACGCTAAGCCTCTCATTTCCGGCACCCAATGACTTCCCTGGCACTTTCCTGGCCACTGACCCCTGTCTCAGCACCCAGAAGAGCCCTCGGGCAAGGGGCCCTGAAGAGCTGCAGGTACGGCCCATCCTCCTGGGTGCCATGGTGCACATCTGGGTGGTGAGGTGCACATCTGGGCACTGAGATGCACATCTGGCCCCCATCTCTCCAAGCTGCCCACATGTCCCAGCCAGACTGCAGGGTTGGGCCCTGGCTGTGCCAGAGAGCCCATGAGTGTGACAGCAGGACAGGGTCCAACTTGCATCACCCACACATGTGTGGGGCACCCTGTGTTCCCCCGGTTACTACATCTGCCATTGCCACAGTCACTATGAAGCCATTAAGCGTTTCTGCCTGGCCCCGGGCAGTGCCTACTGGGGTGAGCATCATAGCAGGCTCTGCCCTCCATCGCTGGCTCCAGAGGGATTTTTGCCCCCTGGGGCTACACGTCACTGCTGTGAGTGTGCTGTACCCCCATGGGCTGAGGGTCCCGGCCTGCACAGCAGTTCCGAAGGTCACCAAAAAGGATGCAGCATCATCCCACCTCCGGCCCTGCCTTGTTACTCAGCAGTTACAGGACATGCGGTGGCCCAGAGCCAGCTCCACTGCACCGTGCCGGACGAGGAGACCGCGCTGGATGGCTGCCAGTGACAACCTGCACTCCACCGCGGTGGCAGTGCAGGGAACGGCTGCGGGGACCCCCGCTCCACGCCGAGCATCCTGCTCCACCAGGATACCCGCCATGGGACACCCGGAATGCCAGCAGGCGACCCGTGTCCTCCCCCATGGCTCTGCCCTCGCTGCACGTCCCACTGCGAGCCTGCAGGTGTCTGTGCAGGCATCCAAGCACGGCCATGCATCCCTGGGCATGATCATGCATCCCTGAGCACGGCCGCACATCCCTCGGCCTGGCTGCGCATCCCTGAGGCTGCAACAAAGAAGGCTTTGGCAAGGGAGGAGGCACAAGAGCATCCTCCTGCTTAGCCCCTGAATTCCTCAGCAGAGACCAGAACCCCAGGCACGTCCATGCCTGGAGGGCTCCGTGCTGGTCCCCAGACCAGCCACTGCATCTGGGCCACTGTGGTGACGGAGGGGCTGTGTTGAAGAGTGATGTGGTGGGGCAGGGTGCTGGGGCTTCCTCTCCATCACCATGACTGCTCTAGTCCTGGGCTCACACCCCCAGGGTCACCAGGAGAGGGGCAGGGCTGGAATGGCAGTGGGGCAGCCCCAGATGCCAGCACAGGGCTGGGGCTGCTGTGGCCCCTCTTGCCCTCAGCTCCGCATCACCCAGCATCCCCAAGCTGGGGTTAGGAGCCATGGGGATGGACACGGGGGGCAGGTAGGGAGCAGGCAGTGCCACGGTCCCAGCCCCACCCCTGAGTGCATTCCTGGGGCCACCAGGGACAAATGTGCAGCATCACTCCCCTGCCCCGCTGCAAGCTGCTTTGTTGTGCTGAGAGGGACAAGAACTGAACACAGCAAAGTGATCCACTGCCCCACGGCCCTTCCTGCCCCACAGCCCTCAGAGCTCCCATACAAAGTCCCCGTGCAGCTCCATGTCTGAGGGCAACTCCAGCCGAACACTACACAGGAGCATGGGGCTGCCCCGGGCACCTTGCTTGGGAGCCCACCTTGCTTCGACACCCTGCTTGGGAGCCTCTCAGGCATTCCACAGGGGGCTAGAGGCAAAGCAGGTCTTCCCCCAGCACTGCTCACAGTAGCACGTGGCAACACATACCTTGTACTTGGTGGCCAGTAGCTCCGTGGCCTCCTGCTCCTTCCGCAGATCCTCAATCATCTTCTCCTTCTCCTGAAGCAGCTTTTGTTTCTCCTCGCTCACCAGGCTGTGGTCATCCTGGATAGCAGCTTTCTCCTCTTCCAGCCTCTCCTTCTGCTCCTTCAAGTAGCTCTCCATGTTTTTCTCCAGGCCATCCTCATTGTCATCCTCCCCTTCGTTCTCTGCAGCACTTTCTCCATCCATCACCTTCTTCTTCCGGCTGCTCCTTCTCCTCTTCTTCCCCAACATGCCACGTTTCTCTAGCTGGGCTTTCAGCCGGACAATCTCCTCCTGAAACTCCCGCAGCAAGGTGTCTTTGGGGTCCTCGTTCACCCGGGGCTTGTTCTTGATGTTCTTGGCCCTGTTGGCGAACCTGAGGGTGGAGAGGCTCTCGTCGTAGCTGTGAGAGGCTGGGCCCAAGGTGGCCACCATGATTGTCTTGGCGTTGCCCCCAAGGGAGTCCTGCAGCAGGCGGGTCAGTTTGGAGTCCCTGTAGGGGATGTGTGTGCTCCTGCCATCCACGAGGGCGGAGATGACATTGCCCAGGGCAGAGAGGGAGAGGTTGATCTTGGATGCTTCCTTGGGGCGCTCTCCATGGGCCCCCATTTTGCTTTGGCGCTCGCTGCCAGCCAGGTCCACCAGGTTGAGCTTGCCCACACGGATGTGCTCCTCACCATCCGGCCCCGTCTCACTGCACTCGATGGTGATGAGGAAGATGGCGTGGGAGCGGGAGCTGTGCTCGTTCATGTTGGTGCTACCCACTGACCGTGTCTGGCTCCCCAGGTTCATCACATGCTCAATCTCCTTCACGTTCTTGGTGACGAAGGAGGAGAGGTCCTTGATGTACACCCCTGTCTCGGGGTTCTCCTTCAGCTCCAGCTTCTTGCTCTGGTCCTTGGCAAGGAGGTCCCTGATCTCCTCCTGGTAGATCTCCAGGTACGAGGCCCTCACCAGGTACTGCTGGTTCTGCGAGCGGGAGATGTGGGTGAAGATGTGCTCAAAGGAGCTGGGGATGATGCCCCGCTTCTCCGGCTCCGCCCAGGCCCCCTGCATGGTGTAGGTCTTGCCGGTGCCCGTCTGGCCGTAGGCGAAGACGGTGCCATTGAAGCCCTGCAACACGGCGTCTATCAGCGGCCGGACCGTCTCGTCGTAGAGGTCTGCCTGCTTGGAGCTGGCGTCGTACACAGCGTCGAAGGTGAAGGTCTTGGGCAGCTCCCCGGGGGAGGCGCGGGGGTTCCGGATGCTCACCTGCCCCAGCTTCACATCCAGCTCCAGGACGCGCTCGTAGCCCGCCGCCTCCTCCTTCCTGCTCATCGGGCGGCACCGGGCCACCACCTTCAGCGCCTCGCAGCCGCTGCGGGGCTTACCGGCCATGGCGGCGGCGGCGGGCGGGGCGGCGGCGGCAGCGGCGGCGGCGGCGGTGGTGGTGGTGGGGGGGCTCAGCCGCGCCGTCCCCGCAGCATCCCCCAGGCCGGGGCTGCGGCCGGGACCGGCGGGCGGGGGGCGGCGGGAGCCGGGGGGCGGCGGGGCGGCCCCGCCGGGCGCTCGCTCATGGCAGCGCGGCCGCTGCGACCGCCCGTGTGCGGGGCCGGGCGGGGCCGGGCGGCGCGGCTGATTCGCTGCCGGCCGCGCACACGCACACGCACGGGCAGGACACGGGCGGGAGGGTGCGCGGCCCCGGCTCCCCCCGCACCACGGCCCGGGCACGCCGGGAGCTGTAGTCCGGCCTTTGTGCTGCTACACCGCGGGGAGGGAGCGGGGCGGGGGGCGGGATTGGGGTTTGGGATGCAGGATTGGGATGCAAGCCTGGGGTGCGGGGTGCAGGATGTTGGGTGGAGGATACAGGATTGGGATGCAGGATGCAAGACTGGGATGCAGGGTGCAGGATGCGGGATGAAGGATGAAGGATGCAGGACTGGGATGCAGGGTGCAGGATGTGGGATGAAGGATGAAGGATGCAGGACTGGGATGCAGGGTGCAGGATGTGGGATGAAGGATGAAGGATGCAGGACTGGGATGCAGGGTGCAGGATGTGTGATGAAGGATGAAGGATGCAGGGTGCAGGATGTGGGATGAAGGATGAAGGATGCAGGACTGGGATGCAGGGTGCAGGATGTGTGATGAAGGATGAAGGATGCAGGACTGGGATGCAGGGTGCAGGATGTGTCTGGGATGCAGGGTGCAGGATGTGTCGTGAAGGATGAAGGATGCAGGACTGGGATGCAGGGTGCAGGATGTGTGATGAAGGATGCAGGACTGGGATGCAGGGTGCAGGATGTGTGATGAAGGATGAAGGATGCAGGACTGGGATGCAGGGTGCAGGATGTGTGATGAAGGATGAAGGATGCAGGATGAAGGATGCAGGATGCAGGACTGGGATGGGTGCAGGATGTGTGATGAAGGATGCAGTATGCAGGACTGGGATGCAGGGTGCAGGATGTGTGATGAAGGATGAAGGATGCAGGACTGGGATGCAGGGTGCAGGATGTGTGATGAAGGATGAAGGATGCAGGACTGGGATGCAGGGTGCAGGATGTGTGATGAAGGATGAAGGATGCAGGACTGGGATGCAGGGTGCAGGATGTGTGATGAAGGATGCAGGACTGGGATGCAGGACAGGGTGCAGGATGGATGAAGGATGCAGGACTGGGATGCAGGGTGCAGGATGTGTGGATGAAGGATGTGTGAAGGATGCAGGACTGGGATGCAGGGTGCAGGATGTGTGAAGGATGAAGGATGCAAGGGATGCAGGGTGCAGGATGTGTGATGAAGGATGCAGGACTGGGATGCAGGGTGCAGGATGTGTGATGAAGGATGAAGGATGCAGGACTGGGATGCAGGGTGCAGGATGTGTGATGAGGGCGCAGGATGTGCAGGACTGGGATGCAGGGTGCAGGATGAAGGATGCAGGACTGGGATGCAGGGTGCAGGATGTGTGATGAAGGATGAAGGATGCAGGACTGGGATGCAGGGTGCAGGATGTGTGATGAAGGATGCAGGACTGGGATGCAGGGTGCAGGATGTGTGATGAAGGATGAAGGATGCAGGACTGGGATGCAGGGTGCAGGATGTGGGATGAAGGATGAAGGATGCAGGACTGGGATGCAGGGTGCAGGATGTGTGATGAAGGATGAAGGATGCAGGACTGGGATGCAGGGTGCAGGATGTGTCATGAAGGATGCAGGACTGGGATGCAGGGTGCAGGATGTGTGATGAAGGATGAAGGATGCAGGACTGGGATGCAGGAAGTGTGAGGAAGGATGAAGGATGCAGGACTCGGATGCAGGGTGATGCAGGATGTGTGATGAAGGATGCAGGACTGGGATGCAGGGTGCAGGATGTGTGATGAAGAATGCAGGATTGGAATGTGGGCTGCAAAACTCGGATGCAGGATATGGGATTTACAATTGGGATAAAGGATTGGGATGCAGGGTCAGAATGCAGGATGCAGGGCTGGGAGGCGGGATGCAGGGTACAGCATGTGTGATGAAGCATGCAGGACTGAGATGCAGGGTGCAAGATGTGGGATGCGGAATGCAGGCTTGAGATGCAGAATGCAGAATGCAAGACTAGGATGTGAGATTAAGGCTGCAGGGCTGGGATGGGTCAGACAAGATGATCTTTAAGGTCCTTTCCCAACCCAAACCATTTGATGATGCAGGATGGAGGGGACATGATGTGGGATACAGATTCAGGACCGGGCTGTAGGATGCACGGTACATGGTATGGGGTGCAGGATGCAGAACTGGGATGCTGGCTGCAGGGTGGAGGATAGAAGCAGGGGAGGGCAGCAGCCTATCAAAGGGACAAAGCTCTTCCCTTGGGCCCAGCAGCTGGAACAGGGGTATCTCCCCCTGCCCATCTCCTGTGAGGCCAGGGCAGCGTCACCCTCACCAGCCACCCTGGTGGTGCTTTGGGGTCCTCGAGCTGCCCCAGGCTGTGTGTGCCCCTCACCCCAAGCCTCCAGGTCCTGGACCCCAGACCTGTCCCTTCCTTGCAGCCCAGTGGGAATAATCCCCAGCACCCTATGGGACAGGCAGCTGGGGCTTCAGAAGGAGATTAAACATTCTTGTGGTTAATTGAGTCCCAGCAGCCACCCGTTCCCCAGAACCAGAGATTATCCCATAATTAATTAATTAGGGTATTTGCTGCCATAGGCAGGGCTGTCTGGTGCAATCCAAGTCCTTTGACTCCCAGAGGAGCTTTGAGGGGCAGGGCACGGTCACCTCACCGAAGGCACAGCCCCAGTGATGGAGGGGGACCAGGGGACAAAAGCAGGGCACAGTGGAGGGGGGTAGCAGGGGGATGCAGCAGGGCTGGAGGGGAGATGGAAGTGGGACAAGGGACAATGCAGGGGGAATGCAGGGGGCTGGGGAGAAGATGGGGATGGTCGAAGGGGATGTAGGAGGGATGGAGAGGGGATGGAGGCAGGTGGAAGCTTCAGTGGAGGCATGATGGAGGGGGATTAAAGGGGCGATGCAGCAGCGATGGAGGGAGGAATGGAGGGAGAGTGGAAGGAGAATGGGAGGGATGATGCAAGGGGGGGATGGAGGCCTTAGTTGACGTGATGGAGATGGTGGGGAGGGGGGATGGAGGGGAAGTGGCCTTACCATGGGACAAGGACCTCGGTGCTGCTTGGTTCTACTTGTGGCATGAGAGTCCTCAAGGCAGACAGGTTCAAGAGCACATAGCCCTGCTCCCACAGAAGCCCCCGACCCCAAATCTTCCACAGACCAGGCTGGGGTGACAGGTAGGGGTCAGGTGACCCATAGGAAGGGGGTGATATTTAGGCAGGGCATGAGGTAAGGGCAAAGGGACAGAGGGACAGGGTAACATGTCAGGAGCAGTGCCATGTAGGGAGGGAGTGACAGGTAGGGACAGCATGCCATGTCAGGTTGGGCTGACCTGTGAGGACATGGTGACATAGTGACAGGGTGACATGTAGGGGCAGAATGACATGCAGGGGCACAGTGCCATTCAGGGCTGGGTGCCATGCAGGGACGGTCCCTTACCCACAGGTGTCAGCACCAGAGCAGTGCACACTGCTGCTGGCTGGTGGCCTCTGGACTGGCCTCGTGGCTGACCTCTGCAGCAGCCCAGGGCTGTCTCCGGGATGGTGGGGCCAGTGGACCCTTACTGTGCCCCTGCCGAGCGCTGACCCAGCCCTGTGTACACGGCCAGGGGCACTATGAGGCTTGGGGCCACCCACCCCACAGCAGCCCCCAAAGCAGCCAGGACAGAGCCTCCCACTCTTTGCTCCACGTGGGATACAGTGTGTATGGGGACCACAGTGTGGCCCCAGGGAACCCCACCACTGCTTTTATCCCAGCCATGTGCAAAGTGGGGATGTGGGCTGGGGGACCCCAGAGCAGCCCTACCTGGGTGGGGGTCCCGGTGACATGACTGGTGCCGGATGGTGCATGGGTGGCTGAGTGCCCTTGGGGAGGGGGGGTATTAGGAGACCCTGAGTCACAAGGTTGGCTGCAGGGTGAGTCCCGGGGTGGAGGGAGCTGTGCAGTGACTCAGGCCCCACTGGTCCCCCTAGCATGTCCCTGTGCGGGGTGAGGGGTGCACCGACCCACTCCCATCAGGCTCCAGAGTTTGATGATCTATATGGCATCCCAGGAATGCTGCCCTCGCCCTTCTTTGCTGTGGGTACCACACCAGCATCAGTGCCATGGCCAAGGTAGGGCTGAGCATCCCAGGGGTGACACTGGGCTCGCCGGGACAAGGTACATGGTCCAGATGCCACAGAATGGTGGGGTGCCATTCAAGCCCTGTGACCCCATCCCCAAAATGTCCCCAGCACCATGGCCACCCCTGAGACATCACTGCCAGACCTGGGCCACCAAGGCTGTCCCTGAGACAGCACAGTCATCTCTCGAAGACTGCGGCCACTGTGGTCACTCCAGGGACACCGCAGCCACTGGGACACTGTGGCTGACTCTGCAACGTTATGGCAATTCCTGGGCCACCGTGGTCACCACTGCAGCCACCACAGGGACACTGATAACCGTGGGATGCTTTGGACATCTGTGGGACACCACAGCCATCTTTGGGACACACTAGCACCCCCTGGACACTGTACCATCCCTGCCATCCAGCACCTTGCCGCATCCTGCCTGCCAGTGGTCGCCAGCCCCCGAGCACTGAGCGGAGGGGCACTGTGGGCAGTTTCCCTTTGTTTTTTCCACTGTGATGCTTCACAGGCCCCCTGACCCTGCCCATGCCAGGTCTCCTGGACCACTGTGGGACAAGGTGGGGGGCTTCCCATGTGGCCAGGGCAAGGACCCCAGTATGGGTGGCTGTTGCCCTTTTCTAGCCATGCTAGGGGAGCTGTGCTGGCAGCCATCATGAAATGAGATGGGAAGAGCCTGAGTCCCCCACACTCCCATGGAAACACAGCCAAGCTTTGCTCCAGGGAGACGTTCTGAGCTCGAAAAAATGCTGGAAAATGCCAAACAAGCCAATTCCCAGATCTCATGGGTGGCTGGGGGAAACCAGGGGGGGCTGTGGCCCCATGTACCCCCCAGCTGCTGGGACACCCAACATCCTCATCCTGGGACAGCCCCCCACAGTGAGGCATCTCCTGGGGCCAGGGGATCCAGGGCTGCCCAGACTTGGCAAAGCCACGGGCCAGAGTTGTTAAGGAATTAATGAGGCATGAGAGGGAAGCCCAGCCAAGCCAAGGTTTCCGGCAGCAGCTCCAGCCAAATCACACCACTGTCACCTGCAGTGAGTCCAGAGGCTGTGCTGATGCGGGTGGCAGTGATGGAGAGCCCTCCAGCTCGACATCCACGGCATGGCTGCAGCAGGGCAGTGAGGGTGGACAGGCAGCAGGGCCCTGTCTGGGCCGGGTTCTGGCAGCAGGGCCCTGTCTGGGCCGGGTTCTGGCAGCAGGGCAGCAGGAGACCTTGAGATGCCTTTCCCATGGTCTGCCTCAGCCTCTCGGGTTTCCCTGCCTGCCTCGCCAGGCGGATGTGGGAGGGAAGAGACACCCAGTGCCGGTGCTGGTGGTGAGGTTCTGCCACCCATGGGACCCTGTGGTCCCATCCCATCTCCTTCAGCTCAGTGGTCCCTGGGGTGGTTGGGCCACCTCAGGCTCTCTGCCGGGGTTGTGACCAAAGGGAAAGGGTGCCAGGGCTGTGCTGGGATGTACCCCATGTGTCCTGGTGCAGTAGCTCTCCTGAGCCACCGACAGCCCCATTTCCCCATGGGCAGTCAGTGCTCAGCCCTTGGATGCATCAGGTGCACAGCTGGCCAGTGCCACCAGCTCCCTCCAGCCAAAACCTTGTTCAAGGTTATCTCAAAGCTTCCAGAACTTGGCCTCCACCTCCGCTCACCTCCTCATCATCCCCATTGTCCCTCATTCCTAGGTCCTGGTGCTGCTCAGTGAGGCTCACTGCCAAAACCCTCCTAACCCGGCTGCCACCAGGAAATGGTGCTGGGGCTCAATGAGCATCCTTTGGACAGACCCTGCCACAGCCAGTGGGGTCCCAGGAGGCATTAACAGCCCTGTGGGGACCTTGGCCTCTGTGGATGCTGTTGCAGGGACATAGAGAAGATCACGGGCTGGGAGCAGGGACAACAATCTCTGCTCACAGCACTGGGTTGACATTCCTCAGGTTTCTTCTTGAGTTTGAGTAACTGGTACTGGTATTGGCTGGACCAGCCCTGGAGGAAAACCTGTCCTCCTGGGGAGGAAAGGATATGTCCCTGCATGATGCTGTCCCAGCAGACTGGACACTTTTGCTTGACCCCCACCAATGGTCCTTCTTGCCTTCAGCCTTCTTCTCTTGGCTTCTACACAGGGAAAGGGACCCAGTGTGTGTGTGTGTGTGTCCAGGAGGCATTTTGCTGCTTTCCCCCAACATCAGCTCATCAGCATTCCCAGAGATCCATTGGATTTCTTTCCCTGTTTCCCTCCTCTGTGTCAGTTTTGCAGTTCAGCTTTGCTGTAATCCCATCTGCTTGTGGCACTCTTCATCTGCTAGACACTCCAGGCTTCCCCTGTGTGTCCCTGTTTCGATGTGCCAGGTGAGCTTGTGAAGCAGCACTCTCTTCCTGGCACTGCCCGGGAGCATGTAAGGTGCTGAGGAGCCACCCATTCCAAATTCCAGGGCAAGCTGCCAGCCCCAGCATGTCTCCCCTTTCAGCATGGAACACCTTTCTGTTTTTCTGTGACGTGAGAGATGTGTCTGACCATGCAACTTCTGCAAAGTCATCTGGGAATAAGCCTCCAGCTTCTGCTAAACTCTCCTGACCAGTGCTGGAAATGCATCCTTCCCTGCCCGGACACCCCAGATCCAGTGAGCCAGGTTCCCTGTACAGGGCCTGAAGGCAGAACTGGATCCTGTTCATCCTCTATAGAACCTGTACTGCCTCCACCTCCTGGCAGCTATGGGAAGAGGCAGTGCAAGCAGAGGCCGGTGCTGGAGAGCTAGGGAAGGTGAACTCTGCTGAGGGGGACGTGCTGGTGGCTGCTGGGAGCATCCCCGGTGTTGACCGGCTGCAGCCCCAGGCTCTGGCCACCCTTTGGGCTGAGATCAGAGGTTTTCTGGCTTTTTTGGACCTCGATCTGAGTGTTCACAGAGCAGCAGAGACTGCTCAGGCATGACACAGGAGGGCAGGGAAAGGGCAGGAGCACCCACAGCGACCTGGGAAGGCAGCAAGGGACTGCACTGGTGCAAGATTTACCCCAAACTGAAAGGGCTGGGGAGGTGGAGGGGTAAGCACCACACATACTAAGCCTGGATTTAGGATGGATCAGTTTGCCGGCAGCTGACTCCTCTATAATTAGACGGTGGCAGCAGTACAGGAGCCAGCTTGGGGTGCAGAGCTCCAACCTCTTCCCATCCACATGCACATCGTTAAAGGAAACATCCCGTTTTTCACATGACCCCCAGACACTTAAAACCCCCAGCCGAGTGATGAAATGCACCTCCTGATGAATGGGGGATGAGGAACAAATGCCACTGCAAAATGCTGCCTCTCCTGCAGGCCCCGAGGCTGCCCTTGTGGAGAAAACCATCTGATGTGAACTCAGAGGATGAATCCTATTGAGATCCTGGATGGCTTTGCGGCATCTTGTGCCACTTCACTGATCTCTGGTTATGCTAATAGTGGGCTAGAAGGAGCTGCAGCCCTGCCCAGCTTCAGGGGCTGCAGGCTGAAAGAAAGCCTACATGTGCCATATGTGCCCTGTCTGCAGCCCCAGAGCTGTGTCCCTGAGTCCTGTGTGACCTGGGGAAACTCTGTGGCCACTTGCTGATGTCCTTCAGCCTCCAGGCTGTGCCCCACTGTCCCCCTTCCCACTTCTGCTGTTGTCCTACAAGAGCTGAGAGAGGGGGGGAAAGGGATGGCTGGCAACCATGTGGGAAGCTTCAGGCTTTTATCTCAGATCTGGGTTTTCAACAGATGTGGTGTGAGCAACGGCTGTAAGACAACTAGATCAGCATCACTGCTCAGAGATTAAAGGATTTAATAATCTGCTGGCAAGATGTAATTGAAAGAGGCAGAGCTCTGGTTGTACAGTGCTCAACAAATGCACTGGGGTGTTCCCACGCTCTCCCTGGGATCCCTCCAAACCCTCCTGTAAGCAGAATAAACCCTCAGTGCATGTGGGGCAGGCCCTTTTCTACACAGATCCAGGGACTAATGTTTCATCTTCCTTTGTAACGTTCTTCTAGGGAGTCCTTCATTCAGTGATCTCAAGGAATAAGGAATAGGGGTGGTGTACTCTGCGCCAGCGAGTCCCCGGGCACCGGAGGAAGTGGTGCTGCTACTTGCCAGAGGTCAAAGCGTCATTCAGCAGCAGCAGTGAGCCAGCAATCGCTGCTTCTCAGCCCCTTGTTCTAATCACTGCTCTGCTGCCTGGTGAAAACCCTTAGAAAACAAGGCAGTGACTGGCTCTGCAAAGCACTGATGACAACAATGCGGAGCTTCTTCCCCCGCTCGTTGGTAGGGTGGGATCATGACCCAGCACAAGCAAGGGATGCTGTGGCCAGAAAACAGAAACTTTTGGCAATAGGCAGAGGGGCTGAGCCTCTTGGAGGGGGCAGAAGCACAGGAAGATCGAGGTCCTCCAGCATAAAATGTAGGGAAAGAGCCCCTGCGAGTGCATGGCCAAGGTCTGTCCTGTCGCGTGGTGGAGGTCTGGCCTGTCACATTGCCAGCACGTCTTCCCCATCACACTGCATGGAGCTGGACTGGGCAGCAGCGAGGGCAGAAAGCTCCTTGGACATATCCAAATGAGCTGGGAGCCCTTCTGAGCTGCCTGTGCTGGCACTGCCTCGCCAGAAGCCAAGCTGAGGTGACTGTGCAGAAATGAGATGTGCCTGGTACATCGAGCCCTTTACCAAAGGTTCTGAGCCTTGCGTGACCTTTCCATCTTCCCTGCTGCCTGGAAGTGCTGATCAAGTCCTGCTCTCAGTGGGGTAGTGCCAGATAAAACAGAAAATGGGGGAGAGGGTTCCCATTTCAGCAATGTGGAGCTGCCTTTCTTGCTTCTGTTATTCTCTGGTTGTCTACTACAACCCTGCCTGGGAGGTAGGTGTGGTAGGAGGCAGGGACGTGTGATCCGAAACGGTGAAAGTCTGACTCCACCAGCAGTGGTGTAGGAGCTGCTCCAAGCATTGGCATGTCCTGCTGCTGTCGAACAGCTGTATCAGAAGCTGCTTGGCCTGCCTGTACAGATCACCTGGAGGCAGGAGGGTGTCTGGGGAGCCTGGTGAGACCCAACAGCACATATGCAAGTATCTGCAAAGGAGAAAAGCATCACTTTTACTTCCCCTCCTCAGGAATTCATCCTTCTGCCAAAGCTTATTTCTTACATGAGGTTCTCCAGGGGTGTCTCAACCAGCTCCTGGGTATGGTTTGGTATTAATTTAGAGTTCCCCTTCCTTCATAACAACAGCGAAATCACGCAGGCAGCTGGCCACTGATGTGCCTGCAGAGGGGTGGCTGCAGCTCAGAGCTCCCCTTCTGGTGCCTAGGTAGTCGCGGCATGGAGAGTGCTGTGGTAACTGCTGCTAAGGGGATGTCTCATGGCACCAGGTAAAGCAACTTCAGCCCCTTTCCTGCTCCTCCTCAGTTAACCTCCTGAGCATCTGAGGCTGTTACTGTCACCTCTGCCAGGGTTCTAGTCCTTGCATAAGTTTTGGATTACAGCTATTCCTGAAGTGGGAGCTAGAGGTGACCAAGGGCTGGGAGGGTCTGTGCCAGAGGGCTCCATGGGAGCTCATCCCTCAAGGTCAGGAACAAGAAATGGAGCAGAAGCTCCTCAGACACCCCGACCTGTGCCTGCAGCTGAGCAGTGGGGCTCTTGTCCCTGCCCTGGCTGGGGGAGGAGTTGGCGAAAACAAAGCTGCTTGTTCTCTGTGGCTGCTGATGCCTCCTGGATGACAAAGATCTCTTCCATCCCTGTGCACACCAAGGGCTGGGCCCTGCTCTGTGAGAGGATTTGAGTAACCAGCCAGCCCAGCACATCACCGCTCTCCCCAGGCAAACCTCCCAAAACTGTTGCGCAACTCGCTCCTTGTGATTCACTTTTCCCCTGCCCGCAGTGAGATCTGGAGGGCACGTATCTGCGGCGTGGTGTTGCAACTCCTGCTGCTCAGTGCTCCTGGCAAGTGGGCTCTGACAGCCAGGAAGAGGTTGTTCCCTTCCACCCCATTCTTCCTAATTCAGTGATTATCCCTCTCACATCACATCGGTGCCCTCCTGAGATCAGGACAGAAGAACCTTGTGATGATGTGGTAGGGAGAGCTGTGAGAACCGCACCACCTCTCACTGGACATCTCCGAATCGACCAGCGCTGCGGTGATGGTCTCCCAGTGAGGATCCCACCAAGCAACCCAGAGCAAAGGTGCCCTTGTCCTTGATGGGGTGTCTCCTTGGGACTGGTTCCTGTGGGGGGTAACATTTAACTCAGGGCCAGTCTTAGACACCACACAGAAAATACTTCGTCTTGTTTGCAGTGTGGATACGTGTGACTTCATACGGCTTCCTCCCTAGGATCCTAAGAGGTAAACTCCTTTGAAGCCCATGAACAAGCTCTTTAGGACAAAAGGATATCGTAAGCAGTAGGGCAAACACCTAGCGATGTGCTTGTGCTGATACACCTTTGGGGAGTGGCTGGAAGCTGCCTGCCCATTGGTCCCCACTTGGTACCCATGGCAGTGCCCTCGCTGCAGAGCTCTCCATGGGTACCAGCAGTTATTTCCTTATCTGCCCAGTTGCCAACAGGAAGCATTTCACATGGTGCCCTTAAACTGATCCAGCAAAGTGCTAAAAATAAACCTTCGCTGTGAAGCCACAAACTCCTGCCCTGCTGTGTCAGCTCCCGGAGAGAACCCATTGACAGAGTTCAAGGCTTCTTGAGATGTAGGCTTGTTCCCCCCCACCCGTGTGCCTGCAAGCAGGAGCTGTGAAGGCGGAGAAATCGAAACACAAAGGGAAGAAACCTGCGTGTTTGCCTTCAGAGCTGTGCTAAACTGTGCTTCGGGAAGCGCTGGGCGGGAGAGACGCGACTCCCATTAAACCTTTTGAGGCAACTCATTCTGCAAACAGTGGGAAACCACTGATTGCGGAACACTTAATTATGTAAGCAAAAAGCAATTGGCAGCGTGCTGGATGGCACCGCGGGACAGCGTGGGCTCGGCAAGGGCTGCTCCTCCCCACGCTGAAGCACTGAGGTCTGTGGCAGCCCCTGCCTATGGGGCCATCTCGTGTGGCTTCAGCAGCTTGGCTCTGGTGGCACTGCCTTGCTGCACAGTGACAGTGGGAGTTGTGACCAAACCGGCCCTCGCCATGCGGCTGCCTGGGTCCGTAACACACCACGGCCCCAAGTGCTCCCTGCCAGCCCCTGGGACAGCCTGGTTTTCACCCCCGTTTCTGGCAGAGCCTGCACAAGGCTGCTGATGGAACACCCCTCAGCACAGGGCCTGGCTGCAGCTGCTCACGGGTAGTCGTGCGCAGGGGCCCGGCAGCAGCGCCCCCGGCTCTGCGGTGAGGCTGGGCTGGGACTGGCGGGTCCCGGGCCTGCGGAGGCCGCCAGATGCCCCGGGGCACCGCTGAGGAAAAGGGCTGCCGCGGCGCGGTGACCCCCACAGGCACCCACCGCCAGGGGGCAGCCCCCGCCCCGCCCTCTGATGTCACCCCCGGGGAGGAGGCGAGACTGGCAGGCCGGTGTAGCCAATGGGAGCTCGGCGAGGAAGGCGAGGAGGCGGGACTTCCGCCGGCCCGCCGGAGCTAGGGTGGGAAGGCGGGGCACCGCCCCCACAGGCTCCGCCCCCGGCTCGCGGCCGCGCGCGCGGGTGACGTCACCTCGCGGGGGCGCGCGCTGCCGGCCCATTCTGTTCCTCCTTTGCGGCCTTACTGCCACCGCGGTGCGTGCTGACGTCGAGGCCTGCGCGCGGCGCGCCCGCGCAGCCTCGGTCAGTGGCTGTGGGGAGCTGCCGCCGTCCAGGAAAGCCGCGCCGGGACGAGCCGAGACGCGTCGAGCCGCACCGCACCGCACCGCGGGGTTATGAGTCCGGGCGCCGCCGCCTCCCTGTGAGGAGCAGCGGGCCCGTGGCGGCGCGGGGAACGCGCCAGGCTCTGGGGCCGCCCCGCGACAGGAAGCCATTTTGTGGGCCCCCTCCTCGTCCTCCTTCGCCGCCGCCCTCGCGAGCGGCGCGGCCGTTGCTACCGGCCGGGGTGGGCGGGCGGACCCGCGGCGGGGGCGCCCGGTGAAGGCGAGGGGGTGAGCGGGGGGCCGGAGCGGGCGGCGGTGGCCGCCGCGCCTCCCCATGGCGAAGAAAACCTACGACCTGCTCTTCAAGCTGCTCCTCATCGGGGACTCGGGGGTCGGCAAGACCTGCGTGCTCTTCCGCTTCTCCGACGATGCCTTCAACACCACCTTCATCTCCACCATCGGTCAGTGCAGCTCGCTGCCCCCCTCCCTTGGGGTCCGGTTCCCCGCGGCCGGCCTCCCTCTTTCCACCGTGGTGGGCGCCTGCCCGGGGCTTTACCCTGTTCTCTGTGCCCTGCCTCTCAGCTCTCGGTCGTGTTTTAAAGGTTGGACGGAGGATCCTTGAGGTCCCCTCTAACCTGGGGTTCTGTGGTATTTTGTGAGATCCTCCCCTTGTGTCCTGGTGTCCCCGGGGACCCCCTGTCCCCACCCTTTCTCCTCCTTGCTCTTGCTGTCGACGCAGAATCCTTGCCCTGGTCACACCCGACGCCGGCTTCGCCTCTGCTGCAGGGAGAAAGGATTTAGTTTCTCTCCACAGTCGGGTGCAGCAGTTTTCCCGGTGGCCCCAGCGACCTCCCTTGGGGCATGCTGGCAGCCTGTCCCCACATGCTCTGCCAGCTCCCAGCGAGGGCCCACCTGGTTCCTTCCATCACCGGCTCATCCTCAGCCCCTATGAGGGCGGTGGGGTGACCATCCCTGCACAGTGTCTTCACTGCTATTGATGTGGCTTAGCAGAAATGATCATGCTCGTGGGTGGAGTCAGTTTCCTCACCCAACAAAGCTGTCCTTCCCTGTCTGCGAGCGAGCTGCTGGGCTGCTGTCAAAGGCGACCTTTCAGTGGTGCGCAGCTTCTCGTTAAGGTAGTTTTCTTGACATCATGAAGGAGAGCTGTGTGTTTCCCTAGGCTTTCCTCTTTCCATTTAGTCTGCTGTGAGACAGGCTGCGTACCTAATGTCCTTTCTCCCTAGGTTTATTACAGCGTTTTTCTTTCTCAACACCATCTTCTTTTGCAGATGGAGAGTTCAGGTCAGCAGCTTCTAACCTTCTCAGTGAGTGACTCTGGCAATTTAAGAGAATTCATGCCTCCATTCATTCTTGCAGTACCCGTTGGTGTAATGAGTGTAGATACCTACATCTGGATAAAAGAAAATTTTGGCAGAGGGTTGAATTGGATCTGGCTTTTTGTGTGTGATATAAATCCCTTAAATGATTGGCCCTACAGCCATTCACCAAGGGTAGGAAAACACAGAGTGTAAATCCTAGTGCTAGGTGTGTGTACACTGCTGTATACTTCCTCATCAGTGCCGAAACGTCATCCTAAAGTTGCATCGCAGTCTATGAGATGTAAAAAATGCTCTTAAGCAAGCCTTGGGTAATTTGAAGTGAGGGAAAGTATATTTGGGACAGCTAAGTGTCAAAACACAGTAGCCTAAGAGATCTAAGATCTTAGGGTCTCAACTCATTGAGTTGCTTAATTGTTCTGGGGGATGCACATGAGAGTCACTTAATCTTGTCTCTTACCATTGCATACCTTGGCTAAGGAAGGCTGTATTTATTGTGCTGCTGTGGCCGTAGTTTAACTTTGCTTGGCAAATTCCCGCCTGGATCACATGGTGTTTGTTGCTTTCCGAGTTTGCTGGGAAGGTTTACTTCAATTCTCAAAGTTAAAAATAGTCAATGTCTCAGTTAAGAAGTCAGCGGGTGTATGGCGGCTCTCTGTCCAGAAAACTTGTGCTTTCAGTGACCAGTAATTTTTAGTAATTAATAATTGAGTAATTAGTATTAGTGGTTGGTCTAACTGCAGTTGTTGAGTGTTCAAGCAGGGTAACATCAGGTTTCATAGTAAGAGTACATGTGCGGAGTTTGGAAGCATTTTGGAATAGTCAAACCAATTTAGACCAGTGGATATTTATTTCTGGAGTGCATAAATTGTTTGTAGTGCTTGTAGGCTGACAGGCAGACAAGCTTATTTCCTAGATTCTGAACTAAGTATCTAGTTGTGGTGGTGGTGAGCACCACTCAGTGACTAGTTGGCATGTCGAAGCATGTCAGACTTGAGTCTGCATAGTGGAATTCAGTAGATTTTGGGGTACAAGAGAGATTTTTATGTGTGGTGCTGAATTCCATTCCCAAATTTATCTTAAATGTATTGTTTTCTTAGTTCTTCTGGAAATAATTGGTTAAAGAGGAAACCTCTTGGGAATGTGTCCTGTGCAAGAAGTGTCAGTTGAAAGGAAGACTCTATGTTGGCATGTTTTAAAAAACAGCCCATCCATGAAGGAAGAATCCTGACCTCCATTAAAATATCTGTCCACTGGTTGTTCTCCATGTCGTTACAATAAAGCAACTGAGTAATCTGTGTGGAAGTAATGCTATTTCAAAGTGCCACTGATAACTACAGTGATTAGACTTTCTCAGGTTCTCCTCTGCTGCAGCAGTGACGCCAGCAATGGCAATCCAGAAATGTGGAAAGGTGCTTTGCCTGCTGGGACCTGCTGTGATGAATCCCACCACAGCAGCTACACAACTTGGGCTGCTTTTGCAGCCAGAAGCGGAGAGCTTCAGGAAAAACCTCAGGCAGAGTCTTTGACCTGTAGCAACAAGGAAATGCTATTTCCAAAGCACTTGTGTACACAGTAGATGACATTGAAGGTGACTGGCTGAATCTCTCCTTACATTTGGAAAAAAAAAAAACAACAAACCAAACCTGGTAGCTTGTTAGCTCTGATTCATGCTTCTGTGTTTGCACTGAGCTCCACCAAGAACCCGAGATAGCTGAGCATGTAAAATGTGTTCCTGGCCGTAAGCAGGGGCTGTTTGGTTGTTACAGGAAAAGGGTCTCAACTAACATTGAAACTAGCCTGCATGTTACTTTCATCTTCACACATTTTAAGAACTGATTAAGCATGATCCACGCTTAATACAGTTTGGGTATAATTTACTGTATGTGTGATTTGGTATGTTCTCTTCCACGTTTGACTTTGAATCACTTCAGTCCAATATTTCCTGCTAAACCAGCAGTTAAGCTTTTGGATGTGCTGAGGTGTGTGTGTGAACGGTTTCATTACCCTGTCTAGAGGTACTATAAATATCCTGATGGCTCTTCTGCAAGAATCCCTAAGTCATTGTAACCTCCCTGGAGGGAGCAGGGGCCTTGTCCTCAAGTGCTGTGTTGCCGTTTTCAGGGTAGAAAGGGAATATGTTTCAGAAGACGTAATGTTATCGCAAACCATTTTTAGTTTTAATGACTTTTTGATAATTCTGTGGTGCAAAAATAATTTTTAGGGTGTCTGTTTTTTTTTTTTAGGAGTTGTGCTGACTTTCCAGTTTTGCTCTGTGGATACTTTATTCTTGGGTCCAGTCTGCTGGTGGTTGTTCGTTTCGGCACTGGTGCTGTTCCCTGGGAGGCTTCTCTTAATCGGCTGCTGCCTAGCTTCCTCTCGTTGCCAGTTTGAGTACTTCATTTGCTGCCTCTCATGCTTCCAGCAGGTTTCCTTTATTTTTCATGTTAAAAATACTAGTATAAGTAACTTTCAGTCAAGGTATACTTGATAGCTTAATCTTTTTTAGTAATTTATTTTTATATTGGCATTCAGTGTGTCAAGTTGATGACAGTTTGAAGTGCAGAGTGGTCTGCCTGAGCTCAGTGGTATGCTTTGCTTTGGAAAGCTCTGTAGAGTGGGCAGGTAAAGTGCTGGCCTTTCCCTGAGCACAGGCAGGTAGAGAGGACTGCCCTTGCCAGGATCGCTGTCTGAAAGCTTGAATGTCAAAACTGGGCTCAAGCATATAATTGCTATTGTTTGACTAAGTAAAATGCAAATAAAGATGAGTCACAAAATATGCTTTCCCATGAAATCTGACTGCCTCTAGTCCTGTGCTCAAGAGAACAAAGCGTAGGTGATCGTGGTGAGGTTTCCTCTGAATGCTGCTGATGCAGGTGAAGCTGTCATGGATCTAACCTGTACTCAAGGTGTGGCTGTGTTCTGTGCTTCTCGTCTTTGCTCATGCTGACGGCAGCTCTACAAATCCAGACAGAGAGAAAGCAGTGTGGGGTTTTGAGGTCTGAACACAGCAAGGTCTTGATGCCAAAGCTGTGTTAGGAGGGTGCAAAACCGTGTTGGTTTAAATGCAAAGGTGTAAGAAAACTATTTTTAATAGTTTAAAATCTGTTTTTCTTTTTTTTTTTTATTTCTTTGGCCTTTATTATAAGTGATTATGAGTTGCTAAGCACTTGCTTTGTAATTGCATACTAATACATTTAAGCAGTTAAGTTTTTTTAAAGTCAATCATCAGATAACACAAATAGCAAATAAAACAAGTCACTTCTCATATAAATAAATATTCCGTTTTAACTTGGAAGCTGAGGACGTAAGTATTCAAGGCCAGGTTGGACGGGGCTTTGAGCTGCCTGGTCTGGTGGAAGGTGTCTGCCTATGGTGGAGGGTTTGGAACTAGATGATCTCTAAGGTCCCTTCCAACCCAAACCATTCTATGATCTTGTGAGGACTATGGGATATATTGGAAAGGAAGGAGTCCCATATGGAGAAAGGGGAAAAAATTTGGTAGATTGTGGGAAAACAAACTAGGTGCAAATTATGTTTTGAATTGTGAAAATGCTGTTAGCTGTGTGGTGGTTGCAATGAAGTTTGAAAAACAAGTGGTTTCTGGGATCAGAAAAAAAAGTACTGCTACAGTAGTTGGACATACCAGCTTGCTTTTTCCCTGTATTCTTATTTTTACCTCAAATCTTGTAGGGACAGTGAGCAACTTTGAGTTTGGTTTATGTTCTGCTCAGACTGTGGGTTCAGCCTGTGTCTGACTCCTGGTGTGGAGCAAACGGGTTAGGAAAAAAGCCCAAACCAATAAACCACACCCCCCAGCAAAACCCTGACCTCAACCTCTGTTTGGTCATTTCCATGCTATGGGGTCTGGAAATAACCAGGCAACAAGAGATGCAAAAGTCATTTCCACATACTGGTAATTGAGCTGTAAAACCTGCCTTCATGGAGTGGTTTTTGGAGGGGAAAACACAAATAGGTTCAGAATGCAAGTAGAAAATTGAAGAGGATGCCTTGGTGGGTGATGGACATAATGCTTTGGATGCGGTCTTCACCTTGGGAATCCCCTCTGCTCTTGGATGCTGGAGGTTGAACAAGTGTTCTTTGGCCTGAGGAGGGTGGTTTCCCTCAGCTCTGGCTTCTGAGGCACCCAGGAGAAAGGCTGCAGAGTGGATTGGATTTACAGCATGGTATGGTATGGTTGAGGGAGGTTTGGGGTTTGTCTTTTCTTGTTTTTTTTTTTTTTTAATCTAGGGCTATGGCTAACAAGCAGCAGTTCTGCTTGCACGTGCCTTACAGCACTGATGAGAAGTGTGTGGTGAAGGCTGAGGACCTGAGTGGGCTGGAAACTAATTTTTTTAACATTGGTATTTTTTCAGCTGGGCTGGATCACTTCCCTGATCTGGCTTCTTGGGTTGGTTACCATGTAAATATGTACTGGCATAATGCAGAGGGAATCTGGGGACATAGAAGCATTGGAATAGGTGGTATGGAGAGGATACTTGTGAAAATTCACTTCAAGGTGTTTGTTCCACACTAACAAAGCGCTTGACAGCAGTGCTTTTCCCTAGTGTTCCCTGCTCCCATTATGAAATGGCCCCTAACCTAGTCTTGCTGCTCTCTCTGCTGCTGCTGTCGTTGTGTCAGGCCCAGAACAGTTGTCGAAGGGTGAGAACCAGGCTGCTGAACTCCTTCCTTGGGCACATACCCGTGCAGTGGCAGCACAGGACACAGAAGCCCTGCTGCTCCTTTTTCTGTTTGTCCTTGCACTGACACACTATTTATGTTCAACTGAAACTAATAGGCAGCTGTTACCTAAATGTGCTAAGTATGATCCAAAGATATGGAGACAAATGGGAAGGAGTGAGCAGAGGTTGGCTGCTCCACTTAAGCCAGCACCATGTCCAGGAGGAGACTGAACTGTCGCTTCAACAGTAAGTGACAAAGAGTGGATGAAGTCACTAACATTTCCTAGGTTAAAGTGTGTTATGGATTTAGAGTGTAGGCCTGTGGCTTCTTGTGACAGGCTGTCCATATAATCCATGGTCTGCTCTTGAATTTCACAAGACCAAATGTGAAATGCCTGTTGATGTTGGCAGAAAACCTGCTCAGGATCTGTGAAGCAGGGGTACAGCCTTCAGTTTAAGAAACCAAGAACTACTTTTTAGTACCTTGTTGAGTGATAAGTACAACTGAGGGGCACAGAGAAGGGATTTCCTCTTGACTTCTTGATTTACCTTTTTCAAAAGAAAATCTGCTACTCCCCTCTCTTTATCCTAAGAACAGGTTTAATCTTCTCTACCCTTAAACTTGATATTTAATTAGAGAATTGGTTGTGAGTCTATTGATAAATACTTCATAGGGGATAGGAAGGATTGTTTTAGGTTGTGCTAGGCAGATGTTGCTGCCTGTAGTCCAGCTGAGCTGCATGTGCGGGGTTTTGTCTTGGCAGGCCACGCTGGCTGTACCTGCTCCTGGCGGCCCTCAGGAGCAGGGTGTGGGCTGCTTCCACCCTTCGGTGGCAACCACTTGCTCCTGCGCTCCTCCTTTCTGGAGCTGTGGAAAGGCAGCATGTTCTTGCTTGTTAGTGGTGCAGTGGAGGGAGAGCTGGAGAATCTTGGGAAGGATGGTGGCTGGGAGTGGGCTGCTCCTGCCAGGGCACTTCATCCTGCCTGGAGGTGAGAAATGCCCAGGAAAGATGCTGGATGAAAGCAGGTTACAGAGATCCTCCTGGCTGTAGCAACTGGTGCCTGTTTTGCTTTGTGACCTTCTGATGACACATGGAGAAGGGTTTCAGTCTGTGTTGATTTTGTGTAACCCTAGCGAGGGGGTAAGGTATTTCTGAAATCCTTTGTGGAAAACCAGCTTATCAAATTCCCTGTGCTGTGGGAAATCACTGTCTGGCCCTGGGGAAAGAGACCAGAGCTGCTGCTACAAGTTGTCTTGAATGTTTAGTGTTTCGGTACAACTTAACTGTGTGGGTTTTTCTTTCTGGCGTGGGTTTAACTAGAAGTTTTGTGTGGGTTTAACTAAAGTCTCTGCATGTTTTTGTTCTGTGCTGTAGCTAAAACTACTCGGGGCTTTCTTTTCCATTGGGATTGTGTCTTATCTGTATAACTTGCAGAAATACCCATTTGTGTCTTGCATTTCTAAACTCTGACTTAATGCTCTCAGAGAGAGTACTGCTGGCTTGATTGTTGTTGAGCATGTAATTCCTACACAGACATCCATACTTGTACAGCTTCTTTCTTGAGGATGCTTTTCAAACTGGTCCTGTCATATTTGGACTAATGCAGCTCTACAGATACTAGATACGCTGAAGCAGTGTTGGACTGGGGGAGTGCTGGAAGTAGTCTCTTCCTGGTAACATGGGTCTGATGTGAGTGCTGCTTTGTATACTGGGAGTTCCTTTAGCACTGCAGTCTGACAGGGCTGCAATCCACTTTGTCCTCAGTGGGCTCCATGTTGGCCCAAGGTCTAAGCTTCAGAACCTTGAAAGACGATGTTACAAAGGTAGTACTGTGGTAACTCCAGGGGCTCACCCATTATAGGTCAGGGTGCAGTACCACTTGCTCATCTGTCTTTTGATTTACGAGGCTGTTGGAAGGTTCATTATAACTGGTCTGTTCAAGTTGTCTCAGCTGTGGCTCATGGGATTGAACTCGTGTGTTTCACGGCACCATTCACTGAATGGTCCCACGAAAGAAGTTACTCTGCCCCCTGAGGTGGTTATGTCTTGACTTTCACCATCATTTTAGTCTTCTCAAGTAACTTTAGGTATCTGGACATCCAAATTAACCTGCTGATATTGGACCTGTTCATGTGCCAAGTGTCATCTCCTGCCCGTATAATCACAGGCATGTTACCCATTCTTCCTCACCACCAAATCTCTCCAGCAGCTGAGTTCCCTGTGGGTAACTAACATGGCTGCGCTTCCTACATTGTTCTGCTACTGCAGATCTACAGTAAATGTCTGAGCTTTGATAATTTAATAAACTTGAAGATGTTGGTAGGAGTATCTAAATGTCCCCAGTTCCTCAATTTCCCACTTTCCAAGGCTTGCTTCAGTCTACATCTTAACCTTTTGCTATTGTTTTCTGAAATAAGATTCCTCTAGCATAACTATCTTGTTAAAAGCTGACCTGTCTGCACAGGCTCTCTAGGCTCTTGTAATGGGGGGAAAGAAAATAAGAAACTCCATCCATCCAAAGAAGGCAGTGCATACACATGCCTCTGTCACTTGAAGGAAGCTTAGATTGTAGATTAATTGTTTAAATAAATCCCACTAATGCTTCAGTTTCACTAAATGTACTGTGAAGTGCTTTCATCTCAACATAACTTTTTGATCTTGACAGTAAGCAACAGGTTTTTAATGTGTGTGGTTGTTTGATTTTTATCTACTCAAGTTTCTGATGAAAACAGAGGTAATTACTGGCTAGTTCCTTGGGATTTATATCCAGTGTTGGTGTGCCTGGAACAGCATGGACCAGAAATCGGAGTTCTCTGGATGGTCTGAGGCTTCTTATTTCTACTTCATTGAGCAGAGATGCTAGAGGTTTGCGTGGAAGTGGACTCAGATTCTACTGCTGCAGTGTTAGACTGTGCCGGCGTAGCAGCCATGTGCCACAGGGCTTGTGTTCCATCTCACTTGAGGCCTTGACCCAGCTGGAGAACCAGGGGGATGTGGCGGCCTGGGTGTTCACTGCAGTGCTGCTGGAGACTGCTGCTGGGGTCAGGGAGCAATGGATGAAAGTCACAACAGAGAAAATCCTACCTGGGTACTGGGGAAAGAATTGCAAGGGAGGAGGTTGCATGATTGGCACAGAAATGCAGCGAGATATGAAACTGCTGTCCTTAGGGTAATGAGAATATTTCTGGAAGACAGCCAAGGCAGCCCAAGTTAACATGGCCTTGCTGTGGGATGCTAGAAGCACAAGCTCCTTGCTCCACAGCCTTAGTCTTGCTGTTGGTCCTGGGTTGGAGGTCCCAATTACCAATGTGGGTCAGAGCTGCTGTCAGACTGACCAAAAACCCAGAGCTGGATGCAGGACTGCGGGGTGTGGGGTGTGTGTCTCATGAGAGCAGAGCAGTGAGAGTGTTGGAGAGGGACTCTTCATCAGGGACTGTAGTGATAGGATAAGGGGTAGTAGGTTTAAATTTGAACAGGGCAAGTTCAGATTAGATATAAGGAAAAACTTCTTTATTGTGGGAGTAGTGAGGCACTGGAACAGGTTGCCTAAAGAAATGGTGAATGATCCATCCTTGGCAGTGTTGAAGGCCAGGTTGGACAGAGACTTGGGTGACATGGTCTAGTGTGAGGCATCCCTGCCCATGGCTGGGGGTCGGGGTTGGAGCTGGGTGATCCTAAGGTCTCTTCCAACCCAAACTATTCTATGATTCTCTGAATCCCCTCCCTCGACCTGCTGGTCACGCTGCTGGTGATGCAGCCCAGGACACAGTTGTTTTCTGGGCTCAAGTGCACACTGCTGGGTCATGTCGAGCTTCTTGTCAGCCAATATCCCGAAGTCCTTCTCCTCAGGGCTGCTCTCAATCCAGTCTCTGCCCAGCCTGTATGGGTGCTTGGGATTACCCAGATCCAGGTGCAGGACCTTGCACTTGTCCTTGTTGAACCTCATGAGGTTTTCATGGTCCTGATGTTACTTCTCTAACATAGCCCATTTCAATATTGGGGTGAGATGCTTTGTTGCAGAATAGATGTGGGATAGTGGGAGCTAGAGCAGGTCTTTTGCTAAGGTGGCATTGCTGACTGACCACTTTTGCCTTGGGAAATGGGTTTATTCCATGAGAACTGAAATGGGAGTCTGTTGTGTGCCTTGCAGGTGAGTATCCATTCTCAGCATCTTGAGGCACAAGGCCTTTTCTTTCACTGGAGGTGAAAGTTGGCAAGGTGCTAGCTTGTGGCTTTGTTGTTCTTGCAGGTGACGTATAGCTAACCTTGTTTCAGTATACAGTGAGCTGAAGAATCCAAACAAGTCTTACAGCCTTCAGTGCTGCCCTGGGAGAAGCCCATGGTTTGGGGTAACAGTAACTTTTGTGTCTAGGTCTGTTGTGTGACATTCTTCCAGCTTTTTCCAGCCTTTCATAGTTGCTGTTTCTCAGGCTCTTTCTGTGAGTTCAATTTGAGTGTCACAGTATCAGTAATAGCTGAAAA
Organism: Pezoporus occidentalis; assembly: GCF_034315485.1. Taxonomy (NCBI): domain Eukaryota; kingdom Metazoa; phylum Chordata; class Aves; order Psittaciformes; family Psittacidae; genus Pezoporus; species Pezoporus occidentalis. The sequence goes on along the minus strand of NW_026914330.1, from coordinate 264,887 downwards.
AGGTGATAAAGCTTACTGATAAAGTATCACCTTTGGGCAATATGTGGCAATAGGCCTTCTTTTTTCTTTCTTTTTTTTTTTTTTTTTTTAAGGTCAAGCTTTTTTTTCTTTTTTTCCTTCTAATTAGCCTGACAGCACTACCATTTATCTTCTCACCTGCTGGAGAATGTAGAGGCTGGGTAGAAACATCTGGTATTACAATACTTGATCTCCTCCAAGAGTAGGGAGATGAAGGACCATTCATGGTCACGCTGTGCCACATAGCTGGAGGTGTGGAAATTGTCTAATGGATTCCTAGAATGTGTGTAAACCAAAGGGAAGTACCTGCTGCTGTGCTTTGGTTCCATGAAATCTCTGTATTTCTTTCTTTTTCTGAGACTGAGGTATTGAAGTATAAGTGGATATTCAGTAACTGAAGATACTGTAAATCATGTGGTGACTGCTTCAGTTAAGTATGCGCTGAATTGTACTAATGTAGCACAGGCAGTGGAGCTTCAGAGTTGGAGCATACTACATTTAACTCTGGACACAACGCTGTTCTTTGGAGACTATGTAAGAAATAATAGGTGTGTCCTTACCCAGCAGTTCTGCAGTGAAAGTTTTACGCAGAAAGGGCTGGGTCACGGCTGATCTCCAGCCCTCTTTTAAATGGGAATGGTGCTAAGACAGCATCTCAGACTGCAGGCCTGAGTGCTTTAGTAATGTCAGTGTGCATCTAATGCCAGCAGCAGCACTGCTTGCTGCTGTGGTACAGTCTGGATAGCTTGACTTAGGATACTTTCGTAAATAATGGTAGTATTTTCTGTTTGTAATGAAGGAAAAGTGGCTGCCCCATCCCTGACAGTGTTAGAGGCCAGGTTGGACAGGTTTTTGAGCAAACTGCTCCAGTGGAAGGTGTCCCTGCCCGTGGCAGGTGTGTCAGACAAGACGATCTTTAAGGTCTTTTCCAACCCAAACCATTTGATGAGTCTATAAAACCTGGTTTTCCAGCAGTAAGTAGAAGCAGATTCTTTCTTTTCAGTGATTTGGAAAAGGCAGCTGTCAGGCTGTATCACCAGAGAAAACATTTGAAAATCCACCACCTGGCCCCAGTAAAGCTGCATTGACTTTGAAAAACTTCAGACATACTGTGAAGTGTATAAAGCATTACAAGCTTTCACTTCCCAAATATTCCTAGTAACTGCATTATGGAAATGAGTGTTAGAATCTGTTTGGAAGCAACTGGAGAATCTCCAGCTCCTGAGCTTTGCTTGTAGAAGTTGGAAATTCTAGTGTGGCTTGTTCACCTGTGGCGGTGTCTCAGTGTATTTAGTGTCTTTCCTCTGCTAGTGTGACCTGGAAATGTAAGGATGGACTCTCTTCCACTGGAAGTTCCTGCATTCCAATTCTTGAAACAGGAGGAATCTGATGTGAGCTTCTGCACTGCAGTAAGTTGGAAGCTGAGAAGGCAGAGGGCTGCTGGGCTTATCCTGAGCTTCTGACTTTATAATGAGCTGAATCTTTTTAATGACCTCAAAGATGTAGGATCTGACTTTTTAGGAAAGCTGATGCTTTTCCTGAATGAATCTACTTCCCTTTGCTTATGTATTATCTGTCTTGTCAATCTACTGAGTAGGGATTAGCCAGTGTAAATGTTAAACTTGAATTTACTTTTGTGTAATTTGAGAACAAAATTACAGCAAGTAGTGACAAATTTCCTGTTTCATAAAACAAGTGGCTTATGTGAAAGCAGGTTCATGGACTATATTTATTTTCTAGCTGACAAATACAGCATAAGTAGGCCAAGATGTGCATAAAAACTGATCTCATCATCTGTAATTGAACTTAAACATACTTAGTGCACATCCTTGGTGGTTTAGGGTAGAATTCTGATTAGTTGTGAATTTGTGTGTGGGCTGTTGGCTTTCTGGAGTCCAGACCTTACCCTGCCGTGATTTGAGGTATGGGACCTGATGGGCTTCGTTGACAAGGAATTCCCAAGCACATGGTACCCTCTCTGAAAATCAGTCCTGGTAGAGGTGGCTGGCAGAATGCTGCTATGTGCATCAGGGTTTTATTGAATATATTAGAAAATGGAAGATGTAATGGCAGAGAATTAAATCAGCCCTAGAACCTGGATTTAACTGACACTAAGCAGAGGTTATGGCTTCATGGGAACAACTCTGAAGTAGGTACTGTTTCTTTCCAGAGCTTCATTTCCTTTCTTTTCCCCTTACTACCTTATGAATAAAACCCTTATTGTCTCTTTTGTCTCCTGGTATGCATAAAACATCACTAAAATAGTTCCTTTGTTCATTTTGTTTTGTTTGTGGGAGCCTTGTGTAAGGTTTAGCTGCTGGAATTACAAAGTGATAAAGTTTCTTTTTTCTGGAAGAAGTAGCTGCTTGTGTTGAAGCTGTGCGTGGTCTTGCAGATAAAAGTTGCAGTGTAGGTGGTGTCAACAGGAAGCTTTAGTTTTCTTTCCAAGCAGGGATTTTCTTACATTTAAATTTGACCTGTACTTTCACATGATGTCTGAAGCTCCTTCCCTGGATGAAATGTAGTTAAATGAAGAGAGATCCCATGTGGACCCTCACTGGTTTAGCTCCTTGCTCTCTGTGATCACCTCAGGTATTTCGGCACAGTGTGCTACTTTGAGGACTGCTCAATCATGAGAGTTACAGGCTAGACAAAAGTCAGATTAATGCATATGAATGAGAAGAAGGCATCTTAGGAGGAGAGGATGAGAAGGCTTTGTGATTGGTTCTGGCCTGAGAAGCAGCTTCTGTCCCTATTGTACGTGACAGGTTACTTGCACTGAAGTGAGACTGAATCTTTGTCGTTGTCTGGGATCTCAGTTTTAGTCTGGCTGGCGTGGATATCAGGTAGACTCACTGCACCCTGAATGCATGGCAGTTGTGTTTTGAGCACGTCTACTGAGTTGGTGCTTAACTTAAACATGGCAGATGCTTACTGTTGGAAATGGCTGTTGACTTGCTGTCCAGAACCTCATCCTGCCTTCTTTTCATTGGGAAATAGTCCTTGCCCTGGTTATCTTCTGAACTTTGTCCAAGCCCTGATATGGGGAGTGCCAGCTCTAAAATCAAAGCCATGCCACAAGCACTTGGCCCAGTGGCTGAAGTTCTGGTCCCAGAAACTTCCCTTGCCATTGGCTGAGTTGCTGTTGGATGAGGACACTGTGTGTTGTTCAGCATTTTGCACCCTGCAGAGTTTATGCCCAGAGTCCCCTGCCCTGGCGCTTTGCCAGAGGTAGAAACCCACGTTGTTCTTTTGTACTGCTTCAGCTGTCTCTATCATTTTAAATCACCAGTGATGTATTAGCTAATCACCCAAAACTGGCTTGAATTGCTGAGGCATGAACGTGTGTGCCATTGTCACTGCTTTTGAACATGGAGGAGGATACAATGCCTCTCAAGGACAGGTTACTAGAAACCAGGTTGTTCTGAGCACTTGTGGAGTTACCTTGAGTTGTTAAGAAGCTCTTCTCTGCAGACCTCCAGTCAGGCACATCTAATTATAGAATCATAAAATTATAGAATAGTTATGGTTGGAAAGGACCTTAAGATCATCCAGTTCCAACCCCCCTGCCATGGGCAGGGACACGTCACACTAAACCATATCACCCAAGGCTTCGTCCAGCCTGGTCTTGAACACTGCCAGGGATGGAGCATTCACAGCCTTCCTGGGCAACCCATTCCAGTCCCTCACCACCCTTACAGGAAAGAATTTCCTCCTTATATCCAATCTAAACTTCCCCTGTTTAAGTTTTAACCCGTTACCCCTTGTCCTATCACTACAGTCCCTAATGAAGAGTCCTTCCCCAGCATCCCTGTACACCCCTTTCAGATACTGGAAGGCTGCTATGAGGTCTCCACGCAGCCTTCTCTTCTCCAGGCCGAACAGCCCCAACTTTCTCAGCCTGTCTTCATATGGGAGGTGCTCCAGTCCCTTGATCAGCTTTGTGGCCCTTCTCTGGACTTGTTCCAACAGTTCCATGTCCTTTTTATGTTGAGGACACCAGAACTGCACACAATACTCCAGGTGAGGTCTCACGAGAGCAGAGAGGGGCAGGCTCACCTCCTTCGACCTGCTGGTCACGTTCCTTTTGATGCAGCCCAGGATACGGTTGGCTTTCTGGGCTGTGAGCGCACACTGCATGCTCATTTTCATTTTCTCATTTCTAGTTAGTGGGTTTAAGCTCATTTATCTTAGTTCCTCCATTGGAGGGGTCATTATCTTCACATAAAAGTTGTATTTTGTACTAATACTTGCAAATTTTCTTACTAGCTTTTTTTTTCCAGGTCAGTGTTTAAATATATGCAGCAGGTGGGGTAAGGGAGCTGGGACTGGAGAGGCACAGAATTCTTGGTAGGTCAATGCCATGTCATTGTAGAATGAGGCAATGCCATTTTAAAAGTCTTTCAAGCAGGTATATTTGATAGGACCTCAGCTACATCTGTGTGCAGAATGGCAATGGTGCCTTTCTCACTTTCTGATTGTTTGGATTTGCTGTTTTAATTCCAGGTGTGGGGTTGAACAGCACTTCACGTTGTAATCCATCTATTAAATATCTGAACAATGCCACTTGAGAAGAAACAGCTTTGTGAAATTCTTGATGTATTGATGCTCTTTGCTTCCTTACAGGCTTGTGGCTTCTGATACCTAGGAAGAAAAGTCTTGCTGCTTGTGTTCCAGCTAGTATAAAGATTTATGTCTGCAAGTATCCAGTGCATAATAGCAGGGAGTGGACTTCTTTCTGTTGGAAGGGAGTAAAGTAGAATGAAAAAGAACTCAAAGTTTGCTTCTGAAGATGATTATTTTTTTAAATACAGGTGATGAGCAGTGGTGGGATGGAAGGTCACAGTTGCTATGTAGGTGCAGTGACCTGCTTCATGGAGAAGAGACAAGCCATAGCCTGTCTCCTTGATGATTTGGTTTTTGAATATTTTTTTTTAATACTGCCCCCAAGTGCGCTTAGAATTTCTTTAGCATTATTGGATTTTGTAGTGATTTACTCCATAATTAACATGTAGGTGTTAACTTACAATTTGAATATAAATCTCTGAAGAATGACTGTTGAGGAGGTTTCAGGTGAGAGTAGTGAGAACATTTTTGGTGCGCTTGGAGGCTGCAGTCTTGACCTAGATTTAATATGCATCCTTGAGTTGAATTGTTGCGTAAGAGCAGCTTGCATGCTTATGACTTGTGATAGAGTCCTCAGATCACAGAATGGTTTAGGATGGAAGGGACCTTAAAGCTTATCCAGTTCCAACTTTTTGCCATGGGCAGGGACACCTTCCACTAGACCAGATTGCTCCAAGCCCCATCCAGCCTGGCCTTGAACACTGCCAGGGATGGGGCAGCCACAGCTTCTCTGGGCAACCTGTGCCAGGGCCTCACCACCCTCACAGGGAAGAACTTCTGCCTAAGATCTCATCTCAATCTCCCCTCTGTCAGGTCAAAGCCATTCCCTCTTGTCCTGTCCCTACAGGCCCTTGTCAAAAGCCCCTGTTCAGATTTCTTGTTGGCTCCATTAGGCACTGGAAGATGCTCTAAGGTCTCCTTCTCCAGGATGAACAAGCCCAGCTCTTTCAGGCTGTCTCCATAACAGAAGTGCTCCAGCCCTCTGAGCATCTTTGTGGCCTCCTCTGGACTTGCTCCAGCAGCTCCACGTCCTTCTCGTGTTGGGTGTCTGCCACTTTGAAGGGAAATAGGAACACTTCAGAAAGAACTTTGTGTTTGGAAAGTGTCCTTCGCTCTTGTAATTCTGAGTCTTGTAATTCTGAGCATGGCTGTTCATCTCTCGTGGCTGTGGGTGGGATGTGAAGCAGGCTGTCTGGGAAGTTCTGATGAGGCAGCTGCTGATGGGGAGACAGCAGTGCAGCATGAAGATCTCCCATTGCTACCAGTGTGGAGACATGGATGAATTCACAACATGTGACCTTTCCCTGATACGAGGTCAGGCTGGATAACAATGACGTTCCATTGTTTGGGGGGATTAAGCCAGGTATTTTTGGGGGTTATGAGCTAGAGGACTGGATTTGTCACCAAAATGAATATTAAGCTCAGTCCTGTATCAGTTAGTGTTGATTTGCATAGAGCAAACATCCCTGCAATGCTGAGTTGTATTTGTTCATGATGTGTGGCAGCATTTGGAAACACAACAAACGCAGGCATCTGGAATGGAAGAATGTAGGTCATGCTAAGGAGCTGCTGTCTCACGGGATTGTCATCTGCTTTGTTAGGAATAGATTAATTGGTAGGAGGCAATCTGGCAACAGTGCTGATGCTGATGTCCTGCATTCTCCCTTATGTTACCAGCTCCAGAATTTATCTGTATTGATGTGGTATTAGTGAAACATAGCCTGCAAATACAGTTTTGAAAGATACTGTAAAATCACACTGAAAAACTGAAAATTCAGGAAGGATTGTTTGGATTTTGAAAATCGACTGCATTCCTAAATACAGATGCTAGAATTAAATGAGCAGTTTATGCGATGCACGCCACACTAGCAAATATCAACTTTAGAAGCAGAACTTTCTTGCTGTAATTCCTGTTCTTGATACCTGATCTACAAACCCACCAATTTTCAAGATATTTTAGGTACCATGGATCCCAAGCAGTCAAAGATACAGCTATTCCCCTGGTGGGTTCTGGACTTGTTACTAAGAAAAACAGTTCTGTGTAGCTGTTGCTGTCGAGGTGGTGTGGATTGAGGCTGGTGACCTTGAGGTAAAGCAATGAACCAAGTTTACTCAAGTGGCTGTTCATGAGGATACTAAAAAGGGAGTAGGTGGGTTGGTACATGGGTGACTATTAGAGCACTTGGGGAAGGTCCTCTGGGAAAGACGGGAGAGGCTGTTGGGTGATAGACTCCATCTGAGGGTGGAGCAATTGACACCAGTGACTGGATCTATGGGGAAGGGGAGTGGAAAAAAAATGTAACAATAATCACGTCATCGTTTGTGGCTGGTGGAATTAAAGTAATTAAATCACTTCTTTCTGTTACCACTGTCCTTCCATGCCCAGCTTGGTCACAACTGTGCTCTCAAACATGGCACTCTTTTTCCCTTTCCAAGTTGTTGTAGAACTTCCTTAAATTAGAGTTAACCCTTTCCTGAGGTTTCATGTGAGGTATGTGTTACTTTATTTAGATGCAACTTGTGATGCTCTGTAAATGCTGAATTGTCATGACTTGAAACCTTGCAGAACAGGATGAGTGAGTTCTTGCTGCTGCTCTAATTTGCACACTCTGCACTGAGAAAAAAAACTGCAGAGAAGATGAAATGCTGAAACACATGAATTCATTGGATTTCTGGTTTACTACCGCATAAATTTATAGTCTGCTGGTATCTAGAGTTCTTTGTTACACTTCTGGTCACTGAATGTCAAAAATGATGGAATTAAAGGTTTAGAAGAAGACAGCAGGGACAGCCAAGAGGCCACTTCGGTGTCACCGCCTCTGTGGTTCCTGATATGCTCTCTGTTGGTTCTGGGAGTCTGCTGCTGGTTCTCTCCATAGCCTTCTTCAGGTGTTGGCTCTGGGAGCCCTGCACTGCCTTGATTCATTTTTGAGACCCTTTAGCCCCAATGGCTGAGGCTCTGCTCCCGGTCCTTGTGCTGGGCTGCTGTGTCTGAACAAGTTACGTGGGTGCTCCCTAGCCTGGAGTTTAATAGGAGTCCTGAATCACTGCTGCTTGGGAAGATGTAAGGAAACTGTTGTGTAATTTTCTGTCATGGATGACTGTAGTCTTTTTTGGGTGGGTTTGTTTTTTTGTTTTTTTTTTTTTGGTGAGCATTTACGTCTGACCAGTGTGGTGGTAGCCTTTGGTTAAACTGCATGGGAGTCTGCAGCATGGTCTAACATAACCACTAAGTGTTGTCTGTCATCTATGGCCAGTGGGTACATTATTTTATAGCATTATTTTATAACAGTTAATTTTGCAGCAGTCTGCATGGCATTACCTTGGGCTAAGAGCAGCAACTAGGTAGGTTGCCTGGCTCCATGTGTTCAAGTGGTGAAAGATACCCATATGCCTCCTCTGTTCTCCATCCACATCTGGCTGTGGTTTGATTACACAGCTTAGCTAGAATTCTTTGGAAAGCAGCTTACAAGCTTCTTGCTGTGTTAGGATGTCTCATTTTGGTTTTGCAGAGAAACTTAACATTACCTTGAAGGCAGAACAGTAACTCAGTCACTGCCTGATGGTTTCTACCTGCTACATTTTTCTTCTCCATTTGTTTTTTCCCTCCCATCTGTTCCCTTCTGCCAACCATTACAAGCAGGTTCAGAGATATCTTATTATTTTTTGAAGAAAGTTAAATTGATCTGCTATTAAATTTATTCTTAGTTTTCTTTCATATAAGTGCTTCATTTTTGCTTTGTCTTACAGCAGTGCTTGCTTGTAATGGATGATGTCATGGAATCACAGAATGGTTGGGGTTGGAATTGACTTCTGGAGATCATCCAGTCCCATGCCCTTCCTAAAGCAGGGTCACCTAGAGAAGGTTGCACAGCATCGCATCCAGGCGGGTTTTGAGTGTCTCCAGACAAGGAATCGACAGCCTCTTCCAGTGATGTTCCAGTGCTCCTTCTCCTCAAAGTAAAGGAGTTCTTCATATTCTTGTGGAACTTCCTGTGTTTCAGTCTGTGCCCATTGCCCCTTATCCTGTTGCTGGGCACCACTGAAAAGAGTCTAATCAATCCTCTTGCCACCCACCCTTAAGATATTTGTATGCATTGATGAGATCCCCTCTCAGTTGTCTCTTCTTCAGGCTGGACAGGCCCAGCTGTCTAAGCCTGTCTCCATGGGAGATATGCTCTGGTCCCTTTATCATCTTCGTAGCCCTCCACTGGGCCATCCTGTCTGGGAGCTCCATGTCTTTCTTGATCTGGGAAGCCCAGAACTGGACACATCAGGGCAGAGTAGAGATCACCTTCCTCGTCTTGGTGGCTACACTCTTAATGCACCACAGGACACCATTAACCTTCTTGGCCACTCAAGCACACTGCTGCTGTCTCATGGGTAGCTTGGTGTCAACCAAGACGCCACAGACCCTGTCTGCAGAGCTGCTTTCAGGCATGAAAACCCCTGCCTTGTACTGGTGTGGGGTTATTCATTAAGTTTGTTGAACTTCATGAGGCCACTCTCTGCCCAGCCCTCCAGCCTGTCCTGGTCTTGCTGAATGGCAGCGCAGCTTTTTGGTAGATCTGTCACTCTTCCCAGTGCTACATCATCAGCAAACTTGCTGAGGGTGCACTCTGTCCCTTCATCCAGGTCATTGATGAGTAAGTTGATCAAGACTGGACCCAGTCCTGACTCCTGGGAAGGCAACTAGCTACAGGCCACCAGCCAGACACCAGACTACTGATCACACCCCTCTGAGCTCTGCCACACAGCCAGTTCCCAATCCACCTCACTGTCCCCTCATCTAAACCATGTGTCCTGAGCTTACCTGTTAGGAGGAGGTTACAGGAGACAGTGTAAAAAGACCTGCTTGAAGTCCAGGTAGACAGCATGCGTTGCTCTCCCCTCATCTATCTAGGTGGTTATTCCATCATAGCAGGCTATCAGATTGGTCCTTCAGCTTTTAGAGGCATCTGCAGTAGTTTGTACTTGCAGGTTTTAGCATGAGGTCAAGGAAAATGTATCAGAAGGAAAAGTCTTGCTGGAGAGTGTAACTTGCTCTGTGTGTCAGTCTTGAGCTATTCTTGTAGCTGTTTTTATTCAAGTGAAGATGATAAAATTGACTTGAGAGTTGTAAGTATCTTGCTCCAGCTTTTGCAAGGGGAGGAACTGCTGCTGGGGTTGCAGTTGTAACTGTATTAACCAGAACTTGGCTGTCTGTGTAGAGCTTTGTTTCTGGCAAAGCAACTCCTTCTTTTCCCCACCCTCTTCCCTGACTCTGCACTTGCAGGAGAGCACAGTATGGGCAAGCCCTGGCATAAAACCTGAGGTACCCAGCTCTGAAATGAGCTACCATGGGATTACCTGTCCTGAGACCTCTGCAGCCTCCATGGGCTGTCTGACCTGATCTGCATCCTGTGGTACAGTAGTGTTGTGGTGGGTGATCCATGACTGACCGCAGCTCTCTGGGAAAGCTCCAGAAGAGGTCAGTGGGGCTGGGACACTGCACAGACCCTGAAGACTAGTATGGGTTTTGCAGAATTTGGTTCAGTCATCCTGGTTTCTATCTTTCCAAAGCAAGAGGGGAGCAGTTTGTTTTATGTCGAACATTTTTTCTATTCAAAGAATTCATTGCCCTACATAAGCATAGAAAAGATGCAAACAAGTACTGATGCACATACAAGTGTATATGGGAGGCTGCAGATAGGTCTGTTGTATGTATGTGTACACAAACGCAAAAGAAGATCAGTAGATAAGCCTGCATTTTAAGTGGGCTTTTTCCTGAAAGAGAAAGACTAGCTGTCTTATTTACTCAGTTACTATCTTGTTTACTCATGAGATTAAATGTATTTGAAAACTGGAGTGGAGGGTGGATTCGGTGCTGTAAAACTGAGAGGTGTGGAGCTGCCTTGATAACTCTACATGCTCCAGCAAAGGCATGAGCAAAGTTAGGTTTGCCTGGTAGGTGTATACGAGGAACACTGATGTTTGCATCCTGTCAGGCTCTAAAGCATTGATAGGCTTCTCATTTTCATAGAATCACGGAATGGTTTGGGTGGGAAGGGATTTTAAAGCTCATCCTCTGCTATGGAGACAGGCTGAGAGAGCTGGGCTTGTTCGGCCTGGAAAAGAGAAGGCTTGGTGGAGAACTTAGAGCAGCTTTCAGTGCCTGAAGGGGCTGACAGGAAAGCTCAGAGGGGCTTTTGGCAAGGACCTGTAGGAACAGGACAAGGGGGAATGGCTTTAACCTGACAGAGGAGAAGTTTTAGATGAGATATTACACTTGTGTAGGGCTTTCTTGGGAAAGAGTACGTTTATGCCTGCAGCTTCCTTCCAAAATATTTGTTCTTAACTGCTTCATTGATAACAAATGTTAATGTCTGCTAAATTTTGGTAAAATAGCATTCTGAAGTGTTAAAACTTGTTTGCAAGGCACTGACTTTGGAGAGTTTATAGTTCTGGACTTGATACCTTTGAAAGGTTTAATACTGGGAGGGCTGGAGGAGTTGCCTCCTTATTAGTGTTGTGCTCTAGACTTTAATACAATTTATGAAGTAGTAGCTGGCTTAGGAGTTTTAGAGTCATCTTCTGCATTAAGGTGTTAAGCTTAAGAAAGACTTACAATATAACAAACCTGTTTTGGGAATTGTGGGATTTCATGATCAAACAGTTCTGTGAAAAATGACTGGACAAAGGTTTCTACCCCAAAGTTAACTTTGTAGTTTTTAAAGTTTCTGGGCTTAGATATAACTATTTTCCTGCTGTTGGTATGTTTGCTTTTACTACTTTTTTGGTTTTTAAATAAAAGCATTTTAGGGCTGTGTATTGAACCCTACTGTAAGCTGTAAACCTATGTGAAAGATACGGATTTTCCTTAGTGCTGGCAGCACTGTGCTAACTGCAGGTATGCTGCAGTTTGTATACTCCTGTAATACTCTTGGTATTAATGTGCTGTAAGTCATGAGGTTGTGTTCTTTCTTACTTGGTGAACTGGATAGTCATTAATTCAAAGAAAGTTAGCAGATAGATTTCTTTCTGCCTAGTCAGTTGCTTTCTTTACTTAACACTGGGATTTCTAAAGTCAGGCAGTAAAGATAAAGGTTGATATCTTTTTGTGCCTCTGAAAGAGCTTGCAGGAGCTCCACCTGGCTCTGGTTCAGTTGTTTGAAGTGGGTTAGTGGGGGGGAGGTTGAAGTGCACCTTCCAGCCAAAGGAGAAAGGGCTGTAGCTCAGGCTAGGAACCTTCCCTTCCACCCCCAGTGCTCGTCAGAAAATCTGAGCATGGCCTGAGTTCTGCCATGATAATTCTGCAGTTCAGCTTAAGAGTGTTTAGGTACGTTCTTAAGTAAAACACTTGCTGTTGTCAGAGCCTATAGCACAAAGGCAGGTAGCTTCATAGAGTCACAGAATGCTTGGTTTGGAAGGGGCCTTCCACCAGAGACATATTGCTCCAAGCCCTGTCCAGCCTGGCCTTGAACACTGCCAGGGATGGGGCAGCCACAGCTTCTCTGAGCAACCTGTGCCAGGGCCTCACCACCCTCACAGGGAAGAACTTGTAATATCTCATCTAAATCCACCCTCTGTCAGCTTGCAGACACAAGACTTGAGTATGAATTTGTGCACATTTGCTTTTCTTTCCCAAGTTGAAGTAGAGTTGCAAAGCCAATGAAATACAAAATGCACTTCTTTACGTGCTGCTTATGGTCTTCATTTGGTGGCAACTCAACATGCAGGTTGGCTGTTGGGCTTCCATTGCCGCAGCGTTGCCCCTCTCTTGCCCTACATTCTGCTTCCTCCCTCTCAGCGCCCTCACCGAGCTGAATGGTGTCTTTGTTTGGAAAGAATGCAAGCAAAATTCGTGCTGTCTGAAAAGGGCCAGCTCATCATTTGTAGCTCTGCAGTGGACTGGAAAATAACTTTTCTCCCTCCCTCTTTCATTTTGTCTTTCCTGTTTCAAGAATCATTGGTTTGTGATTTACCAATGGCAGAGCGATCTTTACAAAACATTGACAGTGGCTTGGGAAGGTGTAAAATGACCTGTAACTGTTTGTATGCAGTGATTGTGGATTTAAAGTGCACTGTTCTGCTGATGCAGCTCCTGGCTCTTCATTAGCGTCTTTCATCTGAGAGCGATGGAAACACAAAACTGTTGAGCAAATAAGTCTGTATTCACCAAGGCATTCAGATGTTTAAACCTACACAAATAAAACTGGATTGCTTTGTTGGGAGTCTCTGACAGTAACTTCTGCTGATGGATGAAGGGATAGAAAAGCTTGACTTCAGTGGCCTGATGCACAAGTGTGACCTTTCCGCTCCTGAAGCTCCTCTTGGTTTGCATTTTCACAGTCACTAGGCAGAAGTGACTTTCAGTATTCATGTAAGGGTTAATCTTATTTGCATGTACCATGAGATCAACCAGTGGTCCTCCTAAAGCCTTGATACTCAAAGGCCAGTAACCTGAAGAATCCACAGATAGCTTCTACCTGTTTTTAAAACCATGAGTTCAGTTTTTGTACAGACCTGGGCCTGTATATTGCTGTAAGCAGCTGGTAGAACTTGAAATTTGAAGGAAAGCCAGAATTGATTCAGAAACCTGGGATCATCTGCCTGTAAGGAGACATCATTGTTAGACTGTGGATAACAAACACTTCCAACTTTTTGTTTGAAAGTATGGAGTTATGTAAGTGTTGAAAGGGCTGCTGGTATGCTCCCAGGTTTTTCAGTGAATTCCAGTTTGCCCTGTTGAAGTTGATGAATATCTTATCAACACTTAATGAGGGAGCAATTTCGTTTTCATCTCTAATTCATTAGTTGTGTCATTATCCTCCTTTGATAGTACTATGTCTGTTCCGCATGCCATTCAATTTTTATATCCATTACCCTTTTAAACCCTTTCCTGAACTTAATGTTACTGGAAACTCCCTGTACCTGTAACCTCGTTCTCTCTGGAGCCTTTGGGACTTCCTTGGAGATATCTAGAACCAAAAGGGAATTGCAGAGGTACAGAGGTCTCATTTTTTCCAGCCTGTTAGAACTACTTTGAAAGTATTTGGAGGCAAATAGTCATTGCTATTTATAACGGTCTTTCTGTTACGAAGGCTGAACTAGTATTATGCTGGAATGAAAGCTGAGCGTAACATGGGATTAGAGATTTATTTTATCCCGAATACTAGAGTTAGCAAAATCCCTCTCTGTGCAGAGAAGAGTTAATTTCCTTGGCTGGTTAATAGTTTACTTTATCTTGGCACATAAAAAGTGGCTGTCAAACATCCTGCTTTATCTGGGCAGAACCTAAAAGTATGTTGCTGTATAAAATACTTTTATGATCTTTTGTCAAATGCTGTGTTCATTTGTTTGATAGCGTTGCTGTGGAACACTACATAGTAGCAAACAGTTTGCTTAAATGCTACAAAATATAGGGGTAGTTGAGTGGATTTGGAGCAGTTTTGTGTGTTGGTTGTTAATCATTCAACGGGTTTGTTTTTCAAACCATATATATGATGCTCGCTGTATTGAGTCATAAGTTTGAGTGATGAAGTACTGCTTGGCTAACTGGAAAAAAACAATGGAGCACTGACCAGAACTGGAGGTCTGAAGGTCCCAAGCTGACATCTTAGAATTGGTGGACTGCCTCAGCCTTAGGTCACTGTAATGTTTTAAATCCTTAGAATTGGGGAATTTTCATAGAATCACAGAATGGTTTGGGTTGGAAGGGACCTTAAAGCTCATCCAGTTCCAAACCCCTGCCCCGGGCAGGCACATGTTCCACTAGACCAGGTTGCTCCAAGCCCAGTCCAGCCTGGCCTTGAACACTGCCAGGGATGGGGCAGCCACAGCTTCTCTGGGCAACCTGTGCCAGGGCCTCACCACCCTCACAGGGGAGAGCTTCTGCCTAATGTCTAACCTGTATGTCCTCCTCTCTGTCAGTTTAAAGCCATTCCCCCTTGTCCTGTCCCTACAGGCCCTTGTCAAAATCCCCTCCCCAGATCTCTTGTTGGCCCCTGTAGACTCTGGAAGCTGCTCTAAGGTCTCCCTGGAGCAGCTTTTCCAGGCTGAACAAGCCCAGCTCTCTCAGCCTTTCTCCATGGCAGAGGTGCTCCAGCCCTCAGAGCATCTTCACCGCCTCCTCTGGACTTGCTCCAACAGCTCCATGTCCTTCTTATGTTGGGGCCCCAGAGCTGGATGCAGGACTGCAGGGGGGGTCTCAGCAGAGCAGGGGGGGAGAATCCCCTCCCTCGACCTGCTGGTCATGCTTCTGATGATCAGCTCCGTTTGATTTTGCCTCTTTTCCTCTAGCTCATGCTTGTGAAACACTTGGTAACGGTAAGGGGCTCTCTGAGGAGCTGTGCTTGGTTTTAATTTTCCTTTTTGGCTGCATGTGCAGAATGTGTCCATCTAGTAAGTGCTGTCCCAGTTCCTGCCCCTGCACGGCACGGGCCTGTGGGGAGGGGATTCTCCTCTGGAATTGCAGAGCCTTTCCCAGAGAGGCTCTGGTATCTGGACTTTACGTGAAGAGATTTTAGTAGTTTAACGTTTTAGCATTAAAGTGAAGCAGTGTGTGCAGTACATTGAGCTAAAAGGAGTTTAAGGCAGACTTCCCATGCAGACTTCTTACATAATAGTGTGTTTTATAAATTCTTTTTAATCTTACTGAGTATAAAATGACCTTGTAGATTTAGGAGGGAAGTTTGTGATTGCAGCTGCTTATTTTAGAGTGTCTAAATATAAACAGATTTTTGGAAAACGTGAAAAATTCAGTGGCGTTTCTCTGATGGGAACTGAAAGTTAGAACTCTGGCATCTAAATACTGTCAGAGTACTTTGAGATTGTGGCTTGCAGTCCTCTGTACTCTGCAGTAATTCTTGTATGCAGTTCTGGAAAGAGAAGGTTGAAACAAAATGTGGTCCTCAAGCTTCCTCTGCTGGGAAGGAGCAGCTGGGGGAGGTCCTCATCCTTGTTCATCTTGTGTGGCATCTGCCTCCAAGCCCATCTCTTCTGGGGAAGAGTGACCAGTTTGTACATGTTGCACAGATGAGGCTTCACCAAGGTCTTGCACAATGGTTTTCCTGTTTCCCTGCCTCACATAGAAATGTCTCACCAAGTGCCTGCACGATTTACTTACGCTAGCATTGCCTCTCCATCAAATCATGGTTACTCCCTGAAAGTCAAATGGTAACATCTCAGCCTTTGGTCTGTCTTCCTTGTCATCTGAAGACAGCTGCTGGTTCACAGAAGGAATTGTTAGGTAACAGGCGCTGCATTTTGTGCTGCTGACATCCCTTGTTTTTATACTGTCTTTGAGATTATCAGTTTCTGATTTTAATTGTCCTTTGCACAGAGCCTCTCGCTTCTGTAAGCAGTAGACTTCATCTAGGACAATTAACTACACCAGAGTTAATAATGAAAATATTAAATACTGGTTTCAGCACTAGTCTTGGCTCATTATCTGTCTTCATTTTGATAGTTTCTTCTTCCTTAAGTCTTTTTAGGACTGCTTTCCTTTATCACATCAGTCTTTGCAAATCCCATAATTAACTAACTTCCCTGTGATTCCACTTCAGCTTTGCCACAAATGAATGTGTGAGTTACTTTGTATTAGTTGGTATTAAAAGTAAAAACCTTACTCTTCCTCTGTCAGGATGGTCTCTGCTTATTCTGAGTTCCATGAGTCTTGGTTCTGCACTTCTGTTGAGGCCTGACTCTGCTTGTACTATGTTGGAGGCTGGAGCTGGGATGGACCTTGACGAGGACTCTTGTGCTGATAACTTGCCTTTTGTTAACTGGTTGAAAGCTTTGTGTTGCTTAAACCCTTCTGCTTGTGTTATTGAAGCTTGAGATCAACTGTGCATAAACCGTGGACGTGTATGTTGAGCTCATGAGGTAATTTAGAGATTTTGCTGATTGTTTCAGTGGTGTGAAAAGCAAGATGACTATTTTTGATAGACTGGAGTCTTGCACGTGTGTCGGTATAGGCTCTCGCACCAACTGCTTTGAGGTAGACAGGTAACAAGCATTATGATTTCTGTGGTTAATGTTATTCTTGAAGATAGTTGCTTGAATGGGATTAATGGAAAGGAGAATCGTGGGGAAAAGAGGTGGGTTTTGTTGGAGAGGTTTCTGAAATGGTGGTATTACATTTATCACACTAAAGAGTAAAAAAATAAAAATTCACCATGATATTACAAGCCAGATCATCTTACCCATGTTAACTTAACTGTGTTAACTGAGGGTGTCCGTTGACCGACGTAGACCCTTTGAGGCCCTGGTTGCTCCAGCATTCTGCTTACTGGGGTGTCCTTGGCTTATCTGGCAATTCAGACAGAGAAATAAAAAGCTGCTGTTCTTTCTGCAGTAGTTCTAAGTTGATGTGGAATTGCTCCTTTTTTTATGTAAATAAACACTAATTATTTATATTTTTATTTTAGGGATAGACTTCAAGATTAAAACCGTTGAATTACAAGGAAAGAAGATCAAGCTACAGATATGGTGAGTAATACAACCAGGAAACTGCCAGTCAACATCCTGCTGGATGGCTTCTATCAGCAGCAGGTTTTTGTGAGAAGGGTTTACTCTTCCTGAGATCACATTGAGGTATCTAATTTTGGAACAGTGTTTTATATTTTCAGTAGTGGTAAAGCTCCACGTGCGTTCCCCTGAACTGTGTTTAAGAAATGGGAAGAGATCCATGTGTTGCATTTATAATTGTGGATTCCGGCTGCTCCCTTGGACAGGCTGTTGGCAACTCTCCTGCTTGGGAGGACAGGATCCTCACAGTCTGTGATTTAGTGGGAAGTGGTTTAAAACTGGTGTGTTTAAATTAGGAGTTGCCATGAAACTATGACTCTAAATCTATGACTAGTAGCCTTGCTTTGTGTCAGCAAGAAAGCATATTCCACGTCTACACTTACTTTATCATATAATGTTTTGGGTTGGAAGCGACTTTAAAGCTCATCCAGTTCCAACCCCTTGCCAGGGACACCTTCCACTAGGCCAGATTGCTCCAAGCCCTGTCCAACCTGACCTTGAATAATGCCAGGGATGGGGCAGCCACAGTTTCTCTGGGCAACCTGTGCCAGGGCCTCACCACCCTCACAGGGAAGAACTTCTGCCCAAGATCTCATCTCAGTCTCCCCTCTGTCAGTTTAAAGACATTCCTCCTTGTCTTGTCCCTACAGGTCCTTGTCAGAAGCTCCTCTTTAGTTTTCTTATTGCCCTCTTTAAGCACTGGAAGCTGCTCTAAGGTCTCTGCAAAGCCTTCTCTTCTCCAGGCTGATAAGGCCCAGGTCTGAGCTGGTGATGCAGCCCAGGACATCGCTGGCTTTCTGGGCTGCAAGCGCACACTGCCAGGTCAAGCACCCCCCAAGTCCTCCTCAGGGCTGCATTATGTTTTTCCGTTATAAACTCTGGAGTTTTTCAACTGGCTTAAAATAAGGCTGTTCTTCTGTTGGGAAATCTAACATGAGGCAAAACTTAAAATCTTTCCTTCTAGCTTGCTGTGCATGTCTACAGAGTTTTCTTCTGGTTTGGTCCTGTTAAGAGCTGAGGAAAGCTAATGGCTTTTTCCAGCCTGTATGTTCATTTACACTTCCTTCTCCTCCACATATACCTATTGCCACAGTGTTCTCCAGCTTTACTGAGGCTTCAGAACTTGAATTTGATTAGGACCTGAATTTGTCCATTTTGTCCTCCGCTAATAAAAATCTTTTCATGGCTTGATAATGTTGACGTTCGTAGATGCAGATGGATGGGTTCCAGTTAGGGGGAGGCGCTGCTCTTCCTCTGTAGGACCAACCAGATGGTTATCCTTCCTAACAAATAGTCCTTCTTGTTACCACTACTGTGAGCATGCACCCTGAATCCTAGTTGTGTCTTGTATCCCACTCCTGCGAGCACATCTTTAGCAGAAGCTGGCCAACTTAGTTATTTTGGTGTGTGTCCTGCAAGGAAAAGAGTTGTCAAAGCTGATTTTATTGCATAAACTGTGTAGTTAGTCGATAAGGAAGTGCTTGGAGGATGAAGCAACTCACCACGCTGGAATGCTTCAGCAGGGAGTTGCAAAGAGTAACCATCTTCCAAAAGGCAGTGTTTCCGATAGAGCTGTCTGAGGAAGGACAGTTATAGATCAACTGGATCCGAAAGCAGAGCAGTGGAAGAGAAAGAACCCAGAGCATTAGCTAAAGAGCCATTCAGGTGTAATACAGCCTCATTGATTGACTTTCTGGGTAGCTCTTGCTTTGGGAGTTCCCCAGACATTCAGGTTTTCAAACCATAGCTTCTATCAGTCTTTCTGTGCTATGTTTTTTTTTTACCCCAGCAGGGTAGGTGCTATGAACTGCCACGGGAAACAAAGGTAGAATGTTGGAATGACTTAAAGGAAGTGTTCAACTGAACTTCAGGAAGAATCGTCATGAAATATAAAAACTGAAAATACTGAAAAACAAGGATGTTTATGGCTGCTTTGTCTATATACCCATTAATGAAGCTGTGTCCATTGTGGGATTCAGTACCTTAGAGAAATGAAGAGGGGTTTGGGTGAACTTGAGTTTTAGGAAATCGCATCTTTTAAGTGTTCTAAAGCTGGGAGGTGCTAGCCTCGATCATCTTGTTCCTGCCAGTTTAAAATGTCACAATTGAAATGACACTTGGAAAGCAGAAAATGAAGTTCTTGTGGCATAAACTTCTGATTGGAAAAAAAAACAAGTAAATTTACGAAAAATAGTATCTAGGCTTTGTATTTTTCATCTTTTCCCATACAAGGAGTTTTGCCCCACAGTGGTTTGGTGGCTAGGACAGTACTGTCTTTTGAAGACATATTGTGCAATACATCTATATTTAACCACTGCTTCCTGTATTTAAACTCACCCTGTACTTCTAGGAGTTGTGTAATGTATTTCCAGAATTACACTTCACTCCTGCTGCAGGAGCTCCATAAGCAAAGGATGCATTTAGTGGAATGGTTCCCTTGTAAACCTGAATCTGTTCTCAGCTTTTCTTGTGTCCAGACTGTGGGTTGTGCTTTTATGACCAGAGTAAGCGCACAAGAGCTAATGTGGCTGAATCAATGAAACAGGTCTTTAGAGTTGTGACACTTTCACTGGGACACATCATACTTGATTAACCTGGTCTCAAGATAGCAAAAGAGAACACATACTTTCAGTTAAGGACAGGAGAGGAGTCCCTTTGTGCTTGTGTGCTTTCAGTTAGTATTGCGCTGCAGGTGTGCTAGTATTCATGCAGGATATTCGTGCTCAGAATTTCACAGAATAATTTGGTTTGGAAGAGACCTTAAAGTTCATCCCGTTTCAACCCCCTGCCACAAGCAAGGACACCTTCCACTAGACCAGGTTGTTCCAAGCCCCATCCAACCTGGCCTTGAACACTGCCAGGGATGGGGCAGCCACAGCATCTCTGGGCAGTCTGTGCCAGGGCATCACCACCCTCACAGGGAAGAACTTCTTCCTCAGATCTCATCTCAGTCTCCCCTTTGTCAGTTTGAAGCCATTCCCCCTTGTCCTGTCCCTACAGGCCCTTGTCAAAAGCCTCTCTCCAGCTTTCTTGTCAGCCCCTTTAGGTACTGGAAGCTGCTGTAAGGTCTCCCTGGAGCCTTCTCTTTTCCAGGCTGAACAAGCCCAGCTCTCTCATCCTGTCTCCATAGCAGAGCTGCCTCAGCCCTTGGAGTGTCTGCATGGCCTCCTCTGGACTTACTCCAACAGCTCCACATCCTTCTTATGTTGGGGCCCCAACATAAGAGCCGGATGCAGGACTGCAGGGGGGGTCTCAGCAGAGCAGAGGGGGAGAATCCCCTCCCTCGACCTGCTGGTCACACTGCTGGTCACACTGCTGGTGATGCAGCCCACTACATGGTTGTTTTCTGAGCTGGAGGCGCACACTGTCAGGTCATGGTGATCTTAATTTAGAAGAGAAATGACCAGTATTTCACTTGTGGGTTTCCCCCCTGTGTGAAAACCATTGTCCTATTTGTAAGAATGCCCATCAGTCTGCCCTGTTTCTTGCTCACTCGTCAGAGCTGCTTCTGGTGGTGGCTCACAGCAACAGCGTACTGGGTGCAATGACATCGGTCCAGCCCATGACCGTAAATCCAGCTGTGGCTCTCCAAAGTGCCACTGCACCTTTATCCAGCCTTTCTTAATGCTGTTTTCTTGCTTGAGTCCGTTTCATTGTTAGAAGCAAAGGCAGCACTGCTGCTGTTCTCATCCTCATCATTATTATTATTGGTGTTTACTCAGATTCAGACCTCTTACTTTGTACCTTAAAGAACTTTAGTATGTGTCAGCCATTTCCCAAATATGATGGACTTTCTTCAGAGTCATGCAGCATTTATGAAGGAGCTGTATTTGATGAGCTACCTCTGGCAAAAGGGAAGGCTTGAGCAGACTTTACTGAATAGGGTTTCTACATCAGTGAGAGAGCTCAAGTATTTGATTATGTGGCATTTGTTATTTATGTAAGTGAAAACTGTGTTTCTTTTCACATATAGGAAGCACTGGAAAGAAACTGTTCCTCAGTTTAAAATTGCTGTATTGACCTGCTTCCCACTGATCTGTATAATCTTCCATCACCCACATATTAAATCATGCTGTTGTCCTGGTATAGGAGCTGCTCTCTGGCTGCCTGCAGAGCTCTGTCACTGGGTCTTACTGTGGCTAGTACTGGCTTTTGTACTTCTTGGAGCAGGGGTGCATTCTCAGTGAGTGATTAGTTTTACAGATAACAGCTAAACCCAACACTTCCTAATATATCTCTGCTGTGTTCCTGCCTCTCCTCCTGGGTGCAGAAAATGATCAGACATGGCAGTCATGAGCAGTCATACCTTGACCTCTAAATATATATGTGTGTGTATATATATACATATATATAGGAGTAAAGTAGGAATCAAAGGTCGAGTTAAACCTTGCCAGAGGTGGTAAGCAACATACTTTGTAGCTATTAAGAAATTGGGTTGCTTTTCAGCAAGGATCAAGCCAGGATTAAAGTGTTTTTGTATTGCTCCAAATGTAGATGTGCCTGTTACAGAACAATGTTGAAGTGGGGAGAGGGGAGGCTGGGACACGAGGAAAAGGAGGGTGGTGGGACTGGCTTACGTCTGTGGTCTGGGAGCTCTGGAGCAGCCTCAGGTAGGCTGGGCAAGCCTGGTGGTGTGCATGGGCTGCAGGCAGTGAGGAGGTCATGACACAAACCCCAGGCCTGCACTTCTGAAGGAATGAGCTTCTTCAGGGCAGATGCATCAGGAGGGCTCCTGGTGTGTAACATTCTGGAGGAAGTACACAGAAGAATCAGGTATCTTCTTGGTGAGGTACTTGTGCTGCTTGTCTGCTTAGAAAAGTTGTTAATGTGACAGTATGTATGAACCCAGGACAAGCAGATTGCCATATGGAGAAAGGTATTAAAGATTTCGAATTAGAAATACTTGGGAAGGGTGGGACCCGGGGGGGGGTGTGGGGTGTGTGTGTTAACACTGATGACACAAAATATTAATACACTAATGCTTATAGTATAGAGAAGGGAGAGCGAATAAAAGAACAAAAATAAGAGATTACTCCTCCAGGAAAAGACAGTGTTACCACTGCAAAAGCAATGAAACACTTTAGAGGAATAGAGTAGTAGAGCTGAAAATTCAGCTGTGAAGACTGTAATATCATACGCTCCAGGAACTCTGATAGAATTGCTTTGAAATGCAAACAAGACTTAGGCATCCTGTAATTCACTAAACTTGCTGGCATAATGTATAAATTGAAAACTTAATTGTGATTTTTCAGATACTGGGGTTACGATCATTTCCAGTGGGCAGGGACGTGTCACAGTCTGACATCACACAGAGGTTTGATTAGCATGCCCTGCAAAGAAAGGGACAAGCAAGATCATCAGAAGGATGTGATAGCTATTTTATGAAAAGAAAAATTGAAAGATTAGGGTTCCTTGGGATGTCAGCAAAATGACCAAAGTGCAGTTTGTAAATCATGAGTATACTGGAAAGGGTAGGTAGACATTGATATAGCTCACTGCCTTCTCCAATCCCAGAACATTAGTTCAAGGCTAGAAGGTGGCCCATGCTGAGCACACGGAAATGAAGTTAAGCTGTGAAACTCCTCATCACACAATGTGGTATGTATGTGGGTTCGCAAGGGATTTCACAAAGGAACAGACTGTTTTGGACTGTTAACACACAGATGTGATCTCTGGCTCCAGAAGTCCTTTAACTGCATGGAAGTAGAAGCTGGAAAGCCTCTGGCCTGACCACGTGTGGCTTTTCAGTGCTTGTGAAAACACACAGAAGTCAGATCTAGGTTTTCCATCCTGGTGAAGCAAAGGCTGAAAGGAAATATTGCTGTCATGTAAAAAAAACATAGTGGTGGCAGAGGAGAAGGAAGGACTTTAAGCTCAAGGACAGTGGGAATCGAAGTTGCTGGAAATCCACCAGCAAGAGCGGGAGGCTCTAGGAGAAGCCCTAGTTCAGTGTCATGCAAATGAAATAGAGAAAGGGAAACATAGAAGGGGAAAAACCCCAAAACAAGTATTTTAGAACAGAATTTGACAAGAGCATTATGATGTATCGTGTTCAGCTACTGCAGAAGAACTTGCCCAAGGAACTCTCCTCCTATTTATTCAAGAGTATTCTGTGAAAATTGGTTGCAGAAAATGGAGCTGCTTTCTGGTCTCTGTGTTCACAGACTCTGCAGTCTGGGGAGACAAGTAGGGACTGTAGGAGGTGATCCTGAAGGTGGATTTACAGGACGTTGGTATTTGGAGAGTGAATCCAAAACAAGAAAACCCCAAACAACCTGGTGCTGACTGTGGAATGCTGGACGGATGGGGTAGGGCAGAAAGCCTTTCAAGAAATAACTGCAGTATTTAAGAATGGGTTTCTAGGGATTATAAACAAAGTGGGGTTATGTGAGCAGTGAGCGAGTAGCCTTTTCAGGAGGTCTGTGTTTGCTTTTCCAAGTCAGTGGTAAGTAATCCCAGGCTTCCTTAAATAGCCACATGGTGTATACATGTCTTAAAGTCTTAAGCTAGTCTTAAACTGATCTTAAGGAGTAACCACAGTATATGGGTAGAGCTGTATGAAGAGTTAGTTTCCCAGGGGTTAGGGACTTAATGGCTGTTGATTCCTCACTTGTGAATTTTCTATTTACCAGTTTTTATGCAGATTCCTGGCACTGTGACAGTGTGCAGTGTGTGCTGTCAAGCCAGGAGGAGGAACTTTGGTTGATAGACCAAGAGGATGACAGTAGGTACAAGTTAGCAAGGTGCTTGATTGTTCCTGTGCCTGGGGCAGGCTTGTTAGCTGAACTGTTAAAAGTTAGCTTGTTACAAGTCAGTGACCTGCACTCTTAAGGCCAGTAAGTGAAGATATGAAAGGCTAGATCCTGAAGTTTCCAGAGTTGGGCAAGACAAGTGATGTGTTTCTCTTCGGTGGGGTATGAAACATTCGCACTTGGATGAGGACAGAATTGCTTCCGTAGTGAACTAAGTATCACTCAAATCAGACTCAAGGACACCTAAAGTTTTTTTCTTCCTCCTTAGCTGCTGCTCTATCCCTCCTGTCTTTACATGCAGCTTGCATGGCAGGCTATTTTCCTACAGTCTTGTGACTGATTCCAAATTTTAGAAACAGCCTTATTTTTTGAGTATGCAGCTTTTAAGTGTGTAGAGGACCATAAGGTAACATTTTTGTATCCGTGCATCTTTGCTAGCAACACTTTTACATGGTTAGAAAAGTGTCCTCAGAATCCTGTTTTATTCAGCAATGACCTTGTTGCAAAAATAATCATTGAACCTGGAACAGTCATCCAAGTAAAAGAATCGTGCAGCAGCATAGCTACCAGAAATAGTTCCATGTGTGGAAATGCCCTGTTCTCTCCAAGTTCTTGCATTTTAAGTGTGTTGGTGCACAGGCAGAGGTGCAGGAAGCACCACTAACGAGTGTGCGGTCAGTCTCATTAATTTTTGCAGTTACTGGGTATGAGGGTGGTGAGGCCCTGGCACAGGTTGCCCAGAGAAGCTGTGGCTGCCCCATCCCTGGCAGTGTTCAAGGCCAGGTTGGACGGGGTTTGGAGCAGCCTGGTCTAGTGGAAGGTGTCCCTGCCCGTGGCAGGGGGTTTGGAACTGGATGAGCTTTAAGGTCCCTTCCAACCCAAATTTTCCTTTGATTCTATGCATTATGCTCAGAACATCTGAAAGCTAACTCTTGCTGCTGAGAGCTTTTGAGATTATTCACCATGTGCAAAGCTCAAGGTGGACAAGACTTTTGGCATGTCAGTAAAACAATTAGATGCTTCAGTCATTATAGCTGTTGGGTTTTTTTTTCTGGTAGTGTATTTTTTCAGAAAAGCTGGAATTTGTATCCCTCGGATGTTCCTTTGTGAAGGAAAGTCTCTGACCCAGTCGGTAAAGTGTGCCTGGTGTCACCAGTACAGTTTCTTCAATGCAGTATTCTGCTGCGTGGTTTTAAAAATATTATAAGAAGAAACAGTAATAAAATTGTTAGGATTATTTTGGAATTATTTGGTTTAATACCTTGAAGAGCTTTATTTTGACCTGCGTGCGCTGGAAAGATCTTCACAGATCATCAGATATAATCTCTTCTTGTTGCATCCATGTAAATCTTTCATAAGCAAATCACAGTACATTTTAAGGCTTCTTTAGTCTCTGCTAGGTCAACTGGAAAGCTGTCCCAGAAAGCCCATTCTCAGCTCGTTGAACCTCTTACATGACACACCTTATACATACTTTAATGTTGGCATGAGAATAATTTAAAAAAGATTTTTTGCTTTCCTTGGGCTTCTCCTTTTCCTAGTCCCATAGGCCTTGTCTTCATTTTGCAGCCAAACAGCCCAGTTTCTCTCAGTTCCCTCCTGTGCAGGAGGGCTTCGTTTTCCTTGGTGATCTTAATACCTGTCTGCATTTATTTTAGCTTGAAGAGCTACTAGCACCCGCAAATGTTTTTTGCCTATGTCAAGGATTTACTGCACACCCATAGCTTTGGAGCATATTCTTACATCCTGGGGGTTTGAAGAAAGGAATGGAGGGCTAGGGCAGTGAAGATGACATGCGGTTTCTGTCTGCCATTTGCTCAGGGTGGATTCATCAGTCATAGGCAGTTTGAAAACCATAACTCATTTCCTCTGTTTGCTTCAGTCAGGTCTCTAATCTCACATCCATTAAGAGTTATCTCTGAATAATGAATGGAGAACACATTAAAGAAGGGGAAAGGGCAAATATAGTGCTTAAAAAAAAGGGGGGGGGGGGGGGGGCAAGATTCCAGGTTCTTTGTTTTTTCCCTCCCCGGCTTTCTTTTCATCCATTAGCTTAGTGTCAGTTGCCAGAAAAAACATGGGAGGAGTTAACTAAGCAAATAAGTAGTAGCAGCATAAGATGTGACAAGAAATAAGTAACAACTAAGTGTTGCCAATGCCAAGTTGTATAAAATCAATCTGAATTCTTAGTATGACAGCTGCTGGCCATGTCGGGAGAAATCACAGATGCCATACCCCTTGATAGGTTTAGTAAGCCTTTTCTGACTCTGTCCTGCTTGATGTAATGGCTTTAAACTAGAGGAAGGCAAATTTAGATGAGACCTTAGGAAGAAGTTGTTCCCTGTGAGTCTGGTGAGGCCCTGGCACAGGTTGCCCCGAGAAGCTGTGGCTGCCCCATCCCTGGCAGTGTTCAAGGCCAGGTTGGACGGGGCTTGGAGCAAACTGGTCTAGCGGAAGGTGTCCCTGCTTGTGGCAGGGGGCTGGACTAGATGAGCTTTAAGGTCTGCTTCCAACCAAACCATTCTGTGATTCTTTAGATGCCAAACTTGGCTTTCCCTTGGTGCAAATTAAGGCTATCAATCCTTGTTGTATTTTTCACAGGTAACTAGAGGAGTTAATTTTTCTTCTTTCTACAATTATTTTTAACATAAACACAGCTCTTGCACCTTCCCTGAATTTTCCCAGGCCACCTCAAGTTCTTTAGACCTTATTCACTGGCCAAAGGTCTAAGATACGCAGCCTCATGTATTACTCTCTCTGGAATCCCTCCATTCTGCACATGTCTGAGCCAGACTGCACAGCTGAAGTCTTACCGGCCTCGTACAGGAATATTTTCTACAAGAGTCAGACACTGTTTGTGCATCCCACTCACCTTCCTCATGATGAAGATGATTTTTTCAGCATCTGACTAACTGATGACACACTGAATTTGATAACTTTGCATTTGTCTCTGCTGAATTTCCCAGGACTTTCTTCAGTGACATTAATCAGTCAAAACCAATCTGAATTATAATCCAGTCCTCTATATGATTTATACTTCGCAACTTCATCTTTTCTTGCCTAGCTTAAGTACAGTAACCATACTCACTATTCCCTTATCTCAGCCACGGAAGAAAATGTGCCTATCATGAAACTCAGGGCAGACTGCTTCAAAACATCTCACAAAACTTACCCACACGTGGCTTATTTTCTCTGCCTATGAGTTTTCTATCCACTCGATTGCATCTTCACCTAAGACTTCTATAGGCATCTGAGTTGTTTCTATCATAAAATCACAGAATGGTTTGGATTGGAAGGGACCTTAAAGCTCATCCAGTCCCAACCCCCTGCCACGGGCAGGGACACCTTCCACTAGACCAGGTTGCTCCAAGCCCCATCCAACCTGGCCTTGAACACTGCCAGGGATGGGGCAGCCACAGCTCCTCTACCACCCTCACAGGGAAGAACTTCTTCCTCAGATCTCATCTCAGTCTCCCCTCTGTCAGGTTAAAGCCATTCCCCCTTGTCCTGTCCCTACAGGCCCTTGTCAAAAGCCCCTCTCCAGCTTTCTTGTCAGCCCCTTTAGGCACTGGAAGCTGCTCTAAGGCATTTTCTCTCAGACTGTCTCCATAGCAGAGGTGCTCCAGCTCTTGGAGCATCTTCGTGGCTTACTCTGCACTTCCTCCAGCAGGTCCACATCCTTCTTCTGTGAAGTGTCACTGAAAGCTGTCTGTAAACATAGAATCACAGAATAGTTATGGTTGGAAAGGACCTTAAGATCATCCAGTTCCAACCCCCCTGCCATGGGCAGGGACACGTCACACTAAACCATATCACCCAAGGCTTCGTCCAACCTGGTCTTGAACACTGCCAGGGATGGAGCATTCACAACCTCCCTGGGCAACCCTTTCCAGTGCTTCACCACCCTAACAGGAAATAATTTCTTCCTTATATCCAATCTAAGCTTCCCCTGTTGTAAGTTTTAACCCGTTACCCCTTGTCCTATCACTACAGTCCCTAACGGAGAGTCCCTCCCCAGCATTCCTATAGGCCCCCTTCAGATACTGGAAGGCTGCTATGAGGTCTCCACGCAGCCTTCTCTTCTCCAGGCTGAACAGCCCCAACTTTCTCAGCCTGTCTTCATACGGGAGGTGCTCCAGTCCCCTGATCATCCTCGTGGTTCTTCTCTGGACTTGTTCCAACAGTTCCATGTCCTTTTTATGCTGAGGACACCAGAACTGCACACAATACTCCAAGTGAGGTCTCACGAGAGCAGAGCAGAGGGGCAGGATCACCTCCTTCGACCTGCTGGTCACGCTCCTTTTGATGCAGCCCAGGATATGGTTGGCCTTCTGGGCTGCAAGCGCCCACTGAAGCCAGCTCATGTTCATTTTCTCATCGACCAACACCCCCAAGTCCTTCTCCGCAGGGCTGCTCTGAATCTCTTCTCTGCCCAATGTAATCTCTTAGGTTTATGTCCTCTGCTAAACATTGTAGAATATGCTGTTAAGTCCTAATTCTCAACTTAATGGCATGCAGTTTTGTTTAACCAAATCTCATGCGTTCTATTAAATACCTCAGAATGAAATGGGAAGATATGTGCTGTCATTAATCTTGCAGGATCAATTTACAGCATATAACTTACAGAAATCGGTAATGTTATGTACACACTTACCTAACAGATATACCATGCTGGTTTCTTTATAGCTTGTCTCCAATATGTACTTTTGTCTGTTTTCCACAGGGACACAGCGGGGCAGGAACGATTTCACACCATCACCACCTCCTATTACAGAGGTGCCATGGGAATCATGCTAGTATATGATATCACCAATGCCAAGAGCTTTGAAAACATCAGCAAGTGGCTCAGAAACATAGATGAGGTGAGTAATGTTTGTAAGGTCCTGGAATTGAGCTGTTTGTTGTAACCCCTAGAGCGTGTGATGAGTCCCATAGAACTTGGCTTCTGGATTGCACCTTCTTCTGCCCTTGCAAAAGGTGTACATGAACACAGAGGTTTGGGTGCTGTTCTTCAGCTGTCATATCATAATCATAGAATGGGTTGGAAGGGACCTTAAAGACCATCCAGTTCCAACCCCTTTGCCCCAGGCAGGGACATCTTCCACTAGACCAGGTTGCTCCAAGCCCCATCCAACCTGGCCTTGAAGCCTGCCAGGGATGGGGCAGCCACAGCTTCTCTGAGCAGCCTGTGCCAGGGCTTCACCACCTTCACAGGGAACAGCTTCTTCCTCAGATCTCATTTATATCTTCTGTCCTGTGTCCTGTCCCTCCACTCTCCCTTCAGCAATGGCATGACAGATTGCAGTACTACGCAGAAGTTAGTGGTCTCATAAACAAATTTGACATTTTAAGACACAACTTTGTTTCTTTGTTGGAGAACACAATATATCTTCTAGTAATTGGGAGTTGCAGTTTTCAAGAGGAGCTGCCACCACAAGGTGGTGTGCAAAGGAGCAACACTAAGCTACAAACTGAGGAGTAGCTACAGAATGCGTCACCTCTAGTACTAATCTATTTTATAAGGATGACTGTGTAAATCTTCAAAGACAAATCAGTACAATCACCTCCACTCCCCCAGAACTGATGTCACAAAATATTTGCAAGTCTATCATGGCTTTTGCAGATAGTATGGCAAACATCTGTTGTAAACTACTCTGACCTGCATAGCTGATTTTCATTCCTGTTAGAAGTACCAACAAACAGGCTGATAAAATTTCAAGCAAGGTCAAGTGAAGCAGAAGAAACTGCTGTGGAAACATTCATTGCGTGGACCCCAAGATTTCATTCTGTGGGAGTTCTGAGATGTTAGAGAGCAGCACAATTGTTAGTGCTTGCTTTTGTTACACTGCTCCCAAATGGAACAAATATTTGGATTTTCCAGCTTCGTTATTTTCCTAGAAAGCAGGAAGAGGGCTCTGCAGAGCTGAGTCTCAGCAGATGTGGGCTGTCAGGCATTCCTAGTCAAAGCATTAAAACTGGTGAAAGAGCAAAATTGTGATACTGAGACTTGAATTTCCTGACATGAGAAATGGAAAACTGTACTGTTTATGGAAAGGTACGTGTCTTGGTGGGTATAGAACAGGGGGTGGTAAGGCAATAGAGGAAGAGATTTAATTAATAATGAATTGAATGTAAACTTGAAACCAAGGCCTTTAGCTTCTGCAGTTGTTTTGTTTAAAGAGTTTCAATAGTATCCAGGAAGTTGAATAATGGATATCATTCATGCCACTGTGTCGGAGAAGAAATGGTTTTGCTGACCTAAGGTTCTTAAATCTGTCTCACAAACCTCTGCAGCTGATTCCAGGTGCACTGTGAAAGCTGCATGGTTACTGCAGTTTTGTAAGGGATTTATGACACTTTGGGCAGCTTTTTTTATTATGGAAGCAGCTCACTAATCATAAATCATAGAAATCATAATACAATTGTTTAGTTTGGAAAAGACCCTTAAGATCAAGTCCAACTGCTAACCCAGAACTGCCAAGCCCACCACTAACACGTCCTTAAGCACCACATCTACAAATCTGTTAAATCTCTCCAGGGACTGTGACTCTACCACAGCCCTGGGCAGCCTGTTCCAGTGCTTGACAACAATTTTGAGGAAGAAATTTTTCCTCATATCCAATGTAAGTCTTCATATAGTGCAACTTGAGGCCATTTCCTCTTGTTCTGTTACTTGGGAGAAGAGGCTACCCCCACCTTGCTACAGCCTCCTGTCAGGTAGTTGTAGAGTGATAAGGTCTTGCTCAGTCTCCTTTTCTTCAGACTAAACACCCCCAGTTTCATCAGCTGTTCCTCATCAGACTTGTGCTCCGAACCCTTCACCAGCTCCATTGCCCTTTTCTGGGCATACTCCAGCAACTCAATATCTTTCTTGTAGTGAGGGCCCAGAACTGAACACAGGATTTGAGGTGCAGCCTCACCAGTGTCAAGTACCGGGTGACAGTAAAACTACCCTTGTCCTGCTGGCCATGCTGTTGCTGACACAAGCCAGGTGCTGTTTGCCTTATCCAGTTGGAGACAAGCTGGCTCATGTTCAGTTCCTTTTTTCACCAGGCAGTTTTTCATCCACTCTTCCCCAAGCCTGTAGCACTTCATGGGGTTGTTGTGACCCAAGTGCAGGACCCGGCACTGAGCCTTGTTGAATGTCATACAATTGTGCTCAGCCCATGAATCTGGCCTGTCCAGATTCCTCTGCAGAGCCTCCTACCCTCCAGAAGATCAGTACTCTGCCCATCTTGGTGTCACTTTGAAACTGACTGGGGGTACACTTGATCTGATCCCCTTGTCCGGGTCATTGATAAAGGCATTAAACGGAACTGGCCCCAGTACTGAACTATGGGGAACACCACTTGTGCCTGACTGCCCATTGGATTTAACTCCATGCACCAGCACTCTTTTTGCTCAGCCATCCAGCCAGTTTTTTACCCAGAGAAGAGTACACTCATCCAAGCCATGAGCAGCCAGTTTCTCCAGGAGAATGCTGCGGGAAACAGTGTCAAAGGCTTTACTAAAGTCCAAGTAGACAACATCCACAGTCTTTCTGTCATCCACTGAGTGGTCACCTTGTCATAGAAGGGGATCAGATTGGACCTGCCTTTCATAAACCCATGCTGATGGGGCCCGATTGCCTTGTTGGCCTGTATGTGTGACATGATGGCACTCAAGATGATCTGCTCCATAACCTTTCCCAGCACTGAGGTCAGGCCTGTAGTTCCCAGATCCTCCTTCTGGCTCTTCTTGTAGATGGGTGTCATGTTTTGCTAACCTCCAGTTAACTGAGACCTCCAGAAGGAGGTGTGCTGAATGTGGGGCTCTTCATCACTGCCCAGACTGACACTGCCTCGTCCTGTCCTGACACCATGCAGGAAACACCAGCTGCTCACCTCCCTGTTACAGTTGCAGTCCCCTGCTCTGCTTTCTGGCTTTTCCAACCTGTTTTCCTTCCTTCATGGCTCCCACATTTCTTTCTTTGGGTCCTGTTTCCCTCCCTGGTCACTCCTTCCCTGCCTAATCTCCCTTATTGTGGATCAGCAAAATGGGGAGGAGAAAGCAATTAACCAGCTATAGAAAGTAATTAGGAGGGCTGGTTTTTAGTCACAGCTTGTTACTCTGCCACTCCAGTGCACAAAGCTTGGCAGCTGTAGATGTGGGCTAGTTCTTGTCCTGTAATGTTTTGTACCATCATTTCTGCAATGTGCTTGTCCAGCACACGTAACATCTGACACCTTTTAAGTGCCAGGCAGGAAGCTGATTCTTTTCCCATGTCACTGAATGCAAACTAACAAAGATTTGGTAGGCTGGTGTCATTAACTAGAAGGATCTGGGCTTCAGAAAAGACTTCATGTTTAAATTACTGAAATAAAAAGGAAGGAGAAAAATAACTGGCATTGGGATGATGATAGAGCTGTGTCAAGCCTGTAGCTCATTCCACTTCCGGGTTTTATGAGCAGTTTAGTCTGAAAAATGATGTCCAGCAGTATTTGTTACAACTCGGGAAAGTGCAGGGCACCAAGACCTGTAAATGTTAGCCTGGACTTCAAACAGCCTGGAAGTACAAAGTGAAGTAGATACTTACTGTTTGTTGGGAGAGGTGTTAAACTGATCTCTTGTCTCATTCTAGCATGCCAATGAAGATGTGGAGAGGATGCTGTTAGGAAACAAGTGTGACATGGAAGATAAAAGAGTTGTCCCTAAAGCAAAAGGCGAACAGGTAAGTGTCGGACAAAAGCTTGCTTAGAGAAATGAGGAAATTGGTGACAAGAGTCTCAGCCCCAAGGGGATGTGCCAGGGAATGAGCGAGGGAGGCTGCATTTACGAATGGTTTGCAAGTCTAGGGAATGTTTTCTCAGAAGCTGCATTGCAAATGAGTCCAGCTGCAGTTTCTGATTTTTGATACCTAAAGTTTCCAGGCATCCTTTGTTAAGTTACTTACCCCATGCCAGACTCATACGGTGTCTGTCATCTTAGGTTCAGACATTGACTTGTGATTTAATACACTTTAATTACTGTTCCCGAATCATTAAGTTCCAAATCTTCTTTTGTGACACTTTGCTTAGCTAGTACTTCTGATGCCTGCTACAGCTGAAAGAGTATTACATGCTTATAAATGCTGCTAATCCCCACGTTATCGCAGCAGCAGCTGCATACAGTAACTCTAACCTCTTCTTTCTTTTTTGCTTTAGATTGCTAGGGAGCATGGTATTAGGTTTTTCGAAACTAGTGCAAAAGCAAATATAAACATTGAGAAGGCATTCCTCACATTAGCAGAAGACATTCTCCGAAAGGTAGGTGCTCTACAGGATTCATTTAAAAAAAATACCCTTAAATTTCAGCTTCTGTCTGTTGACGTTTACCTGAATTGTTGCAGCTTTTGACTCTGGCATGCTGAGACAAACAAGTACCTGAAGGAGGAGTGTTGTACACCTAAAGCTTCTAAAGCTTGTTTGATGTTTGATTATTGTAAGAGTGCTATCTAAAGGGAGTGGTGTACATCAAAGAGCTAAGGAACTTAAATTTGTAAGTGTTTGGCCCTTAAACTCACAGTTGTGTCCTACATGAGCTTGGAATTAAAACATTTCAGTTGTTGTGGAAAAGAATTGTCCTTTACCTGCCACTGTCAATGTGCAGCATTGTGTAAAAACTCTTTGGCACCCGTTGGAAAGAGTTCAGGTGTTGTTGATAGAACAGAGGGATGAACTATGTCACCTCTACCTGGCCTCTGATGGTTACCCCCCTTGGCCTCTGTGTTTCATTGAAGGTTTCATTGAACAGTTCCATCACAACTGAGAGAAGAATGCGGGTCACCAGTTAGTCCTGGTGGCTGGCCCCTCTTCCTGAAATTTAGAGCATGCCATGAGAATGGTTGTCTTTTCTGTGGCCTCTACCCAAATCTTTGTATGCTCAGAGCTACAGGATACTGCTGCACTTGTATTTCTGATGCCTTTCATTGGCTTTCAGCAGCTGCCACCACTTAGTTGCAGGGTTGAGATGGGTGGCTTCAGGGCTGGTTGCAGTTAGCTGATGGACTTGATCCAGGCAGTCACCCCTGTGCTGGCACATTCCTGCTTGTGGTCAGGTTGTGCCTCTTCAGCGCTGAAACTCTCTGGAGCCCAAGACACATGGATTGGCGAACTCTAGTGTATGTGCTGTTGCTTCTAAACCAATGACCCTAAGTGAATTCTTCTGTGCTCCAGCTTAGCTGTAGGGACTGCCCTGTGATGGGACCACCTTCATCACTGTCTGCCACCACACTCACGTGAATCCAGTTCATAATGTCATCCGAGTTAATTGCTTTAAAATTTAATGCAAGGTCAATGCTGGGTTTTATCACAACCCCTTTAAATACACATCTGCTCAATGATGTCTGGTTTGTCATTGTAGTGCTGAGTTGTTCCTTAATCTGTTTTTTGACAAGTTTTATGTGAGAAACTGGGTGAAAATCCCTGCCCTTTGGCAAAGAGGAGGTCAGGCTGGTGAGTCCTACTGACCCTTATGACCTCTCAGTTTTTATTTTGGTGTATTTATCTGAAGAGCAGGGTGGGTTGCTTCTGCAAAGAGGGGAAGAAAAGAATACAGAGACTAAACTTGCAGCGTTCTGGTGAATGTTTAGGTTAGTTTCTAAAGTTAGATGTTAGTGTCTGACCAAAACCACTTGACTTGGATTTTTGCCTTGGTCTAACCAAGCTTATATCCAGTGATGCAGACAAGCCTCTTCTGTCACTGCCTCCAAAACTGCTGTCCTGGTTAACTGGAAGGCAGATGCTTCTGAACAACCCCTGTTTATCCTAAATGACTCAGTGGTTTTTAAGGTCATTAGTTCACATAATGTATCTGCAGCTTGTGTTAGTTGTATGCTGTGATTTACTTACTGCACCAAAGTCAGAGTCTCAGTTCTAAGAGCAGGATCTAGAAATAGGTTGAGTTTACTTTGGGGTGGTCTGAGTTAAGGTTTGGTGGTTGTTGTTTTGTTTTGTTAATTTTCCAGCCTTCCAGTTGTTTATTTAAAGCCAACCAAACAGAAAGCCCTCAACTGGGTTTGCATACTCTGCTGCAGGGGGGCAGGAGGATCTCGTTGTCCATAGTTTATTCATAACATCATTTGGCGATGTAATTTTTTCTGTAAGCCACTATCTCTTCAGCTCTGAACACTTTCTTCCAGCATGCCTCATGAGTCATCTAACTCTCTTTACTTGTTTCATTGCAGACCCCCGTAAAAGAGCCCAACAGTGAAAATGTAGATATCAGCAGTGGAGGTGGGGTGACGGGCTGGAAGAGCAAGTGTTGCTGAACGTTCTCCTATATCACCAATCGCCATCCACCGCCCCTTTTTTCTCGCTGCAAAACAAACCACTCTGCCCATTTTTTAACCTTAAACCAATGTTTTGTTCCTCATCTTAACGAGCTCCTGTCTCCCTTTGGTTTTCTGTTTAGGACAGCTTACGTACTCTAATTTCCTCAACAACATCTGTAGGAAAATCATCCCCGTGACTTCATTTTTTAATGTACCTGCTCCACTTACCACTACGTTTTGGTTGTATTATAGTCCCGTTCCTCCTGACATTAAAACATATAGCAATCATATTCAACTCTACTCTGCAAATTGTATAAGAATAAAAGTTAGAATTAACAATTTATTTTGTACAACAGTGGAATTTTCTGTCATGGATTATGTGCTTGAGTCACCGTATTCTCTAGATGCATCAGCCAGAGAGCCAGGAACACTCTCGTTTTCGCCTTGAGTCTGTGAATGGGGTTTGTTTTGTCCTGTGCCTTATGTGGAAAGGAACTTTTAGTTTCACTTTCTTTTCTTTTCTTCTGGTGGAAGCATGTGCAGGAGATGTACCATCCATACTTGACCATTTTAAGCTACCAAACTCTTTTGTGATTGCTTTCTGTAATTGTTGATGTAATGCATCGAGGACAAAGGGTGGTGCAAAAACAAAAAACAAATGACATTTAATCTGCTGTGTCTCCTTTTTGGTGATCTAGCCATTCAGATGTTCCTGCTGCCATTTTTTTTTCCTCACTTGCGGCTCTTTCCTTTTGCCTGCATGCTGCTTTTATTTGCATTTCTTCATGGTGTGATGTGTTAATTAAGAGGATGGCAACATGGTATGTTTGCCAAAAATTTAATACAAAGCACTGATTTAGCTTTCAAGGTTAAAAATGTCGAAGATACCTACTAATTTCCCTCTAGGCAATGTCAGTCCACTAGTATATCTTCTCTCTCCTCCTGCATAGCCGTTGGGTTTTATGATATGGAAGAGTTCTTTGCATGCACTAGTTTTCTATGGAGGGTGATGTGGTTGTCTACTTTATGTGTATGAATATAACATGCAGTTCCCAAACTGACAGCAGTTAACACGAACTTTTAAGTTCTCTCTTCCCGTTAGTCGCTCGGGTGCGTTGGTCTGTAACCTCGCCAAAGACAGAGTGAAACTAGATTTAAAAAGAAAGGGGAAAGAAACCCAAAAGTTGGCAGTTTAATTTATTACCTCCCTGAAAACTTTCCATTTTCCAGTGTTAAAAGCTGAGTCATTGGTACTTGGGTCTGTCTGGTTCTTGATCCAGGCTGTGGGAATGCTGGGGGGGGGGAATCCCAGTGAGGCTGTGGAGCCCCACTGGGATTCACTGGCTTTTCCAGCTTGCATTCTTGCTTTGCCCAGGCTCCGGTGTCACTGACGATGTGGCCTCATCCTTTCTGAAGGGGAAGGGGGTTAAGGACTGATGGTCCAATGCTGTCACTTGCTCCTTCCAGACTGGGTGCTGGGTCTGCCAGCAGGTATGTTCCCCTGCTTTAAAACACCACTCAGGAGAGCTGAGGACAAAGAGATGTTTTAAATAGAAGCTTCTTCCTCCCCAAGCCTCACATTCTCCTTTAAAGCTGGGCAAGCTCCTGCTTCACTCTTGTCTGGTCGAGTCTTGGACTGTCTCCGGTAAATAACTGAAGTAGTAAATAGCTCTGACTTACTTTTAACAAAGTGATGGTGTTTTAACGTTGAATTGCTAGTTTCTGGTGGTAACTTGACCGAGGTGTCTCCTTTTCCCTCTGTATTTTGGCATTTTGTCTCCATGTGTGTTAACCCTTCCCAGCTGAGTGGCTTTTGGGGTCAGGCAGGACGCTGGGATAAATCAGCACTGTGTTGCTTCTTGCGTCCCGGCATTGTAAATAGAGTACGGCTGCCTTTTGGCTAAACCTGCACTTTCTAACCTGATCAAAAAGGGAAAAATGGAGAGCTGTACATCTAGGGTCTTTTGTATAATCCTTGTTTTAAACGTGAGCTTTTTATTTGCTTCCAGGGGCTTGGCTCCCTCTTGTGTAAGTCCCGTGGGGTCCTTGTAGACACTGTGTTCATTGCAAGCCAGCAGGTAGAGAGCAGGCCACTCGCTGGTACTACCAGCTCCCACCTCCATTTCCTATTCCCCTTTCCCAGTTAATAAACTGAAATATTTCTAGATGGTCTAGTTCTGTTCGTATGAAAACTGTGGGGCTTGGCTTTGTGTTGTGTTGTGGGGTGCAAGGCCCAGCCAAGGATGAATGAGCAGCAAGAGGTGATGCAGATGCTGAAAGATTAGAAATAATAATCATGTTGGAGGATTTTGCAGTAACTTTATTTCTGCTGGTATCTAAACTTCCTGCTAGTTAGAGAAATAACTGCCTGGGGAACCTCTGCTTGGAAGACACCCCCTCCCCAGCCCTGAGCGTGGAATGAAGCCGAAGCCCAGCCTGGAAAAGGACCGAAAGTAGCTTTCCCTGTGCCAGCCTCCCCGGCTTTAGCCAGCCCAGCTGCCGGCGGAGGACTCAGCACTACCTTTATGTCATGCAAATAAAGCAAAAGTCATGTAACTTAATTAAATTGGTCATGATAACCTAAAACCCGAGGTTGAATCTATCCTACAAGCGTCTCAGCCACTCTCTGTGCCGTGGTGCGGGGCAGGGGTGGAAGCGGTGCTTTGTGTTCTCCGACTCGGACGGTGGAAAAAACAGCATCAACTTAAGGTCTAGGATTAATTCCCATGCCTACGATTTTTTACTTAATCTTTTAATATTTTTGCTACTCCACTCTGGCTTTTTATTTAAAACACATTCTTTTGTACCACTTACTGTATCAAATTGTATAAAAGATCACTGTCCCATTCTTGGTCATACCAAGAGCAAATAAAAGCTTTTATAAACTTGCATTGGTTCCTTCCTAGGCCCTGTTAGACTCCTTTTGGGCCAAGCTTTCTGTCGGGGCTGTAGTGGCTCTTGGACCTGGCACCCGCAGCTGCTGGGATGTACCAGTAAAACCTGGGCTGCAGGAGCTGATCGCTGCTGCTGAGGGGTTATGGGGCTGGGCTGTTGCTCTGTATCATCTCCTCAGAGAAGTTACAGGCTGTTCTTTCTCTGGGGCAGGGCTGTAGGAAGTGCAGTGGTGTGTTTGTGTAGAACAGTGGGTGGGGGGTGCACCCAGCTCTTGGGATGCAAGTCAGACCCCCGGGTATCCCCGGCTCGGTGGAGAGGACCTTTACAACTGCCTTTAAGGGCAGTAGCTGTTTCAGCCCTTTCCTCATGGAAGAGCATTAGGTGGGTTTGCCAGCTCTCCAAGAGCAGTTTTCAAATCCTTCCCTTATGGAGCAGAGTCCATTTGCCCTCTCCAGTCTCTGCAAGCTGCCCTCGCCGCAGAGAGTGGGTGCTCCCGGGGCTTCCTGCAGCCTCTGTGACCCCTTGCTGGAGCTCTGCCAGGGCCCCATCCCCGTGGCATGGGATGGCGGAGGTAGGACGTGCTTCTGCCGCTGGCCTCCCGCTGCCATGGTGCCGGTAACCGGGAGGAGGGGGGTTTGTGCTGCTCTCGGAGAGGAGGCTGCCGGCGGGGGGCTCGCAGCGAGGCAGCTCTGCACAGCCGTCGCCATTGCGGTGGTGGTTGTGCGACAGGCCGGCGGGCAGAGGGGACCCGGCGGGGACACTCCCGGTGTCCCGCTTCTTGCTATCACCCCCGGCAGTCTTGAGCCTTTCCCCATCCTCCTCCTGCAGCTCTGTCGTCTCTGCTCCGCCCCCATCCCTGCTTCACCCTCGTCCCTGCTCTGTCCCCGTCGCTGCTCCATCCCTGTCCCTGCTCTGTCCCCATCCGTGCTCCATCCTTGTCCCTGCTTTGTCTTCATCCCTGAACCTGCTCCTTCCCGGTCCCTGCTCCGTCCGTGTCTCTGCTCCATCCCCATCCCTGCTCTGTCTCCATCTCTGATGCATCCCTGTCCCTGCACCTTTTAATTCCCTGCCCCGTCCTTCTCCCCGCTCTATCCCTGTCCCTGTTCCAACCCCATCCCTGTTTATTCTGGCAAGTTTTCCATGTGTCCCAACAGGTTTGGGCTCTGCCCCCGAGCACCCCACTGCTGCTCCGACGGCACCTTTGGGTGCCCCGCTAACCCGCACCAGGACCCCGCACCGAATCAGGCCCTCGAGGAGGGGTTGGGGTCTCCAATACCCATTGCTCTGTCTGAGGTGTATGTCAGGGAGACAGCGGGTAGCAGGGTCCAGCACGGTGGCACATCCCCAGGCCTGGGCACCGACCCTGCAGGCAGTGGCGGCTTCCTCCACTCTTTCACCCTCCACTTCCCGGGTCACCCCGAGGCGGTGGCTGGGCGTGCAGCGCCCTGCGTCCCATGTTCCCCTCTGCTGTTCTGCCAGAGACCCCAGAACGGGTTTGTGAGCGAGCATGTCCCTAGTGCAAGGGGTGCGGGGACCCCTGAACCCGGTGTCCCAGCTCGGGGTGGCTGTGAGCCTCCAGGGTGCGGTGTCCCTGCTCGGTGTAACGATGGTGTCTCAGCCCCGGAGTCTCCCTGACAGAGATGCCCCAGCCGGAGGATCCCTGTGCTGGTGATATCCCTGCCGGGGAGTCCCCATAATCGCCGTGTCCTTGCTGATCATGGTGATGTCCCAGACAGGGGAATCCCGCTCCCGGAGCCGGCGCCATTCGTGCCTCGGGTGCCCAGTGCCATTCGGGGGGTCCCCGCCCCGCTTGGGGCAGCATTGGGCTCCTCCTCCTGGTCTCCCCTGCAGCGCCAACCCCGTCTCGGCTCCTCCAGTGTCGGTCTCTCCTGGGGACCCCCCGGCGGGGTCCCAGCGGCTCCGAGCCCCGGAGCTGGCTCCGGCTGCGGGACACGCGGTGTGTGTGGGGCGGGCTCCCGGTGCCCCCTCGCCTCTTCCTCCTGCGGCCAAAGCGAGCCGAGCTCACCGGTAGCCCGGAGGGGCGCCGGGGCTGAGCCCGCGACACCTCCGGTAGCCCGGGGCGAGCAGCGCCTCCTTTCCCCACCCGCCCCGGAGCGGTCCCCGACGGGGTGGCCGGGCCGAGGGGAAGGTTGGGGGGGTCCCCCCGGGGTCCCCGCCCCATCCCCGCCCCCGGGGGGTTCCCGCCTGCCGGGGAGGGGCTGGGGGCGGGCGGGGGGCGGCTCCTCCCGCTGCCCCGCTCCCACCGCCCCCCGCCCTCCCCGGCCCGGCCCCGGCCCCGGCCCCGCCGCTGCCCCGGCCCGGCGGCGGCGATGGAGCCCGGCCCGGGCCCGGCTTGAGCCGCGATGCGATGGAGAAGCTGGCGGCGGGGCTGGCCCGGCTCCGCTGGAGCCCCGCGGCGCTGCCCCTCGACGCGATCGTCAGCCAGTGCCGGCTGCCCACCCTCGTGTGCCTGGGGCAGGGTGAGGGGCGCCCGGGCGGGATGGGGGGCTGGGGGTGAGAAAGGGGGGTGAAGGGTGGAGGGACGAGGAGGAGAAGGGGGGGGGGGCTGGAGTGATGGAGAGAAGGAGGGAGGGAGGGAGGAAGGATGGAGAGGTGAGGAGGAGGGAGGGAGGAAGCCTGGAGTGATGGGGACGAGGAGGGAAGAAGGCTGGAGGGACCAAGGGTAGGGAGGGAGGCTGGAGTGATGGGGAGGAGGAGGGAGGGAGGCTGAAGTGATGGGGAGGAGAAGGGGGGGGGAAGGATGGAGAGGTGAGGAGGAGGGAGGGAGGAAGGCTTAAAGGGAGGAGGTTGAGTGGGAGGATGGAAGGGTGGGGAGGAGGGAGGAAGACTTGAGAGTGAGGAGGAGGAGGGAAGGAAGAGGGCTGGAGGGATGGATGGTGGAAGGATGAGGTGGGAGATAGTAAGACTGGAGGGGTGAGGAGGAGAGAGGAAGGCTAGAAGGATGGGGAAGAGGAAGAAGGCTGGAGGGAAGAGGAGGAGGGGAGGACTGGAGGGTTGAGGAAGAGGATGAGGAAGGAAGGCTGGATGGGTGAGGAGAAGGTAGAGAGAAAGGCTGGAGGGATGAGGAAGAGAAAGGTGGAAGACCAAAGGGACTAGGAGAAGGGAGGGAGGCTGGAGTGAGAAGGAAGGAGGAGGGTTGGAATGTTGATGATGATGAGGAGGGAGGGAGGAAGGCTGGGGGCCTGGAGAAACTCAGTGTGTGTGTGCATGGAGGTCCCTGGTCCTCACCTGCAGGCTGGTCGCCATCCTCACCCTTTCCGGGTGCCACCCCGGAGGAGGTGGCACCAGGCTGGCAGGGGCTCGGGGTCACCATGTGCCCTCACCACCCTCCCTGGGACACGGCCTGGCTGGGAGGGGGCCGGGCTGTGACTGCCCCACACGCAGTCCGGGTGGGGAGCAGGGGGGTGCACAGGGTCATCCTGGGGTGGCCGAGCAGGATGTGTCCCCTCCGGAGCGGGGTCCATCCCTCCGCAGCAGGGTGGGTGCTGGTGTGGGTGCCGGGGGGTGCAGCAGCAGCGGTGGGGGCCCCCGGGCTGGCCCCGGCTCAATAAACTTGTTGTTTGCGGCGGCTGCAGCTTTTCAGGGGGGACAAAGAAATTGTTTCCTGGGCAACTGGTGGCTCTTGGCAGCGGGAACCTGCGCATCCCGCCGCTGGCTGTCCCTCCATCCCCCGTCCCGGCTTCCACGGGGGGTGAGGGTGTCCTGGGGATGGTGACAGCCCCGTCCCCCGGCAGGAGAGCGCGTGGAGGGTGTCAGTGCCCAGGACGTGCTGCTGGTCCACTCCTGCCGGCAGTGGACCACGGTGACCGCTCACAGCCTGGAGGAGGGACACTACGTCATTGGCCCCAAGATCGACATCCCGCTCCAGTACCCAGGTGGGGTGCGAGGGGTGAAGACAAGGGTGCCGGGGTCCTGGGGGTGAGGACAGGGGTGTTGGTGCCTCTTGGGGCAGCAGGGCTGGGACCCCCACTCTGCTCAAGTGGCTGGACGGGGCGTGCTCCAGGGTGGGCTGGCCTGGGGAAGCAGATGCTCTGGTTTGGGGGCTGCTCTCAGCCCCTAGCACCCTGCCGGTGCCCAAAGCAGGGGGGGCTTCAGAGTGGGGCTGGAATGGGATAAGGACTCTGGTGGGGATGTGATGGGATGCAGACAGACAGGATAGGGTTGCAGACAGGGTATAGAGGCAGGGATGGGGATGGGATGGAACGGGGTGGGACAGGGACACAGGGGATGGGATGCAGACAGGGACAGGGATGGAGACAAGTGCAGGGGTGGAGATGGGGCTGGGGATGGGAGAGGGTTGAAGATGGCATGAGGACAGGGACAGGGACGAGAAGAGATGAGGATGGGGAAGGGATGGTGACAGGTAGAGCGATGAGGATGGGATGGGCTGGGGATGGGGTAGGGATCAGGATGGGGACAGAGGTGGAATGAGGGTGGGCTGAAGATGGGGATGTGAATAAGAATGGGAATGGGACTGGGGCTGGGGCTGGTGATGCAGATGAAGGTGCTGAGATGCTGGCGGCCGCCGTAGCAAGAGCCTTAATGACCACTCTAAGTGCTCGCCATGTCGGTAATGAGTCCTGCTAATGAATAAATAATGGAAAATGGAGGGGGGGAGGGGGTTAATCGCCTGTCCCGGGGGGGGGGGGGAGAGAAGAGGGGAGGGGGGGCACTGTGTTAACCTGCTTCGGGGGGGGGGGGGGGGAGCTTGGCAGTGCTGGAGCTGCCCTGGCACATGAAGCCTGCACCGAGCCCTGTGTCCCCATCACTGCGGCCCCAGCACCGCTTGGCACGGGCTGGCACTGGAGCTGGTGCCGGGGGATTAATATTCCCGTCAGGTCTGTCCCCGCCGAGGCGATGCCGATGGCGGCAGTTTTGCTGCTCCAGCCTCTGCCTCTGCTGCTGTCCCTTGCTGCCCAGCCCCATACCAGGTCTCCCACCCAAGGCAGGAGGCGGGAGAGGGGGGTGGGGTGGTGGGGGTCACAGGGCCCTGGTGGGGCTCGAGCAATGAGGGGGGCAATGGGGGCTCCACTGGCTCTGCCCTGGGTGGGTTCCTCCGTCCATGGGGCGTTTCTGTGGCTGCTTTGTGGTGGCTCCTGCAGCTCCAGCAGTGCCGGAGCGGCATCGCAGAGCCAGCCCGTGTGCTTTGTCCCACCCAAACCACGGCCTTGAGGCTGTGTATGTATGTGGGGCAGAGCTATGGGGCTGCTCTGGTGTCCATGTGCAGCAATTGGACACACTGGGTGAAGGCCACAGGATGTGCCCCCCCAGAATGTGATGGGGACCCCAGGATGTACTCAAGGGTGGCTGCCCCTCAGTGAAGGGCCATGCTGGGCCAAGCACTGAAGGTGGGCTCCTCTCACCACTCTGGGTTTGGCTGTCCCATACAGGGAAGTTCAAGCTGCTGGACCAGGACCGGGACATCCGTGAGCCCGTGCAGTATTTCAACAGCGTGGAGGAAGTGGCCAGCATCTTCCCAGACCGCATCTTCGTCATGGAGGCCATCACCTTCAGTGTGAAGGTCTGTATGGGGGCAGCAGGGGACACTGGTAGGGCAGCAGGGAATGGTAGTAGGATGTCAGGGGACATTGTGGGTCAGTGTTGGGACATTAGAAGAGGATAGTGGGACAGTGAAGGATACTGGTGGGACATCGGGGGTGGTGGTGGGACATCCGCAATAGTGGTGGGACACTGTGGGTAGTGGTGGGACACCAGGGGGTGATAATGGGACTAAGGGAATGGTGGTGAGACATCACAAGAGGACAATTGGACAGCAAGGAATGGTGCTGGGACATCTGGGGGTGGTGGTGAGAATCAGGTGATAGTGGTGGGACATTGTGAGTCAGTGGGGAGACATCAGGAGGGGACAGTGGGACATGAGGGGGTGGTGGTGAGACTTCATGGGCTGCTGGTGGGACGTCAGCACATGGTGGTGGCACGTTACAGGGTGGTGGTGGGACATCAGGAGGTGGTTGTAGACATTGGG
The DNA here is from genome assembly GCF_034315485.1 of Pezoporus occidentalis. NCBI lineage: Eukaryota > Metazoa > Chordata > Aves > Psittaciformes > Psittacidae > Pezoporus > Pezoporus occidentalis. The sequence continues at coordinate 220,789 of NW_026914330.1, read as the reverse complement.
ATAGGTGTTGGGACAAAAGGAGTCAGTGATGGGACAGGAGAGGACAGTAGGACAGCAAGGTATGGCAGTGGGACATCGAGGATAGCGGTGGGACATGCAGGTACGGCAATGGGGTTAAAAGAGGTGTGCAGAGGAGGAGTTTGGTAACAGGACCTCAGGAGAGAGCAGTGGGCCAGCAAGGGATGGTGGTGGCACATTACGGAGCAGCGATGGGGTGTCAGGGGACAGCGCCAGGGTCCCATGGTGGGGCTGTGCCGGGGCAGGTGGTGTCGGGGGAATTCAGCGAGGACAGCGAGGTGTACAACTTCACGCTGAACGCTGGGGACGAGCTGACGCTGATGGGACAAGCTGAGATCCTCTGCGCCAAGACGGTGAAGGAGAAGTCGCGCTTCAACACCATCCTGCGGAAGCTGGGCAAGGCGGCGCCGGCAGCGGGCGCCAGGCAGGTGAAGGGCAAGATGCCCTGCCTGATCTGCATGAACCACCGCACCAATGAGAGCCTCAGCCTGCCCTTCCAGTGCAAGGGCCGCTTCAGCACACGCAGCCCGCTGGAGCTGCGGCTGCAGGAGGGCGAGCACACCATCCGCAGCATCATCGAGAAGGTGCGGCTGCCCGTCAACGTGGCCGTGCCTAGCCGCCCCGCGCGCAACCCCTACGACCTGCACGCCATCCGCGAGGGACACTGCTACAAGCTGGTCAGCATCATCTCCAAGACCGTGGTGCTCTGCTGCATCCTCCGCCGGGAAGAGCTGGTCCCTTTCCACTTCCTCCTGCTGACCGACATGCCGCGCTTCCAGCTGCCCGAAGGGCTGCTCGCGGGGGACCCGCAGCTGGAGAAGCTGCTGCGGGACAGCGCCGCGTATTGCCACGACCGCTTCAACCCCGACGAGTACTCGCGGGCCGTGCGGGAGGCCAAGCCTGACTTGCTGGAGGAGTGCGCCAGCCCCCGGCGCCTCCGGCTCTGCCTGCCCGCCTGCGCCCGCGAGGAGCTCAGCCAGCCCCTGCAGCGCCTCTCCCTCTGCTCCTGCAGCACCGCGGGGCCCCGGGAGCCCACCGCCCGCTGCCAGGGACCGCGCGGCATCGCGGGGGGCACCCCGCGCCCGCCGCTGCCCGACTTCCCCGACCCCGACCGGGAATACGTGACCCCCGACTGGGCTGAGCCCGAGTTCAGGACTCAGGAGCCGCTGGAGATCCCCTACGAGGAGCTCTGGAGCAACCCCAGCCTGGAGGGCTGCTGCGAGCCGGGCAGCGCTGCCGGCCGGCAGGACCTTGTCTCCTTCGGGGTTGTGGCCCCGCTGGGGTCCCTGCACCGCCCCAGTGTGCCCGGGGACGAGCCCCGCGGGGGTAGTCCGCCCCCTGTGCCACCCAAGTCGGAGGCGGTAAGAGCCACGCGATGGGGAATGATGCACTCGGGGTCCCGCCTGCTGCCCTGCGCAGCGCTGTGCACAGGGATAACTGAGTAGTGAGCTCCAGCACGATCCCACCAGCAGCTCTGTGCCGTGGGCAGGGGTGCACAGCCCAGGGCCATGCTGCCAGCAACATGGCACAGCCAGTCTGACCCCCTGCAGGGGTGTTGGGGTGCTGTCCCCTGTCTTTGGGGTCCCTCCCTAGCTCTGTTCAGTCCTCCAAAGCCTCTGCTCCCTGGCACCATGGGGTACGTAGTTCTCCAGTGCTCCCCATCACCAGGGGGGTCCCTGAATCCTCAGGACACCCTTTTACCACGGAGTCTCTGGTTGCCCAGGGCTCTGCACCACAAGGTACCTAAATTTCTTGTGCTTCCCAGCACTGTGGGGTAACCAAATCCTCTGGGCTCCCCTGCACCATGGGGTATGCAAAATTTCAGCCTCTCGCCTCCCTATCATGGGGTACCCAAATTCTTACCCGGGGTGCTGTCCCTTGCCTTTGGGGTCCCTCCCACCTCTGTTTGATTCCCCAAACTCTCTGGGATCCCTGGCACTACAGGGTGCACACTTGTGTGGAGCTCCCCACTGGTACCCAGAGCTTCCCGGATTGACTGGGGATGGTTGCCCCCAACCCCCCCACATCACCCCGCCCAGCCACAGGGTCCCATGGGCAGACTCCCATCACTGGTGACTGGGTCCTGACAGTGTGCACCCCCCCTTCCAGGTGAAGGAGGAATGCCGGCTGCTGAACGCCCCCCCTGTGCCACCCAGGGGCAGCCGCCCCCCGGCACCCTGCAGCCCCCCAGCTGCCCTGCGCTGCTCGAAGCTGGCACCCGCTCCCTCGCCCAGCCCCAGCCTCTCCTACTATTCCTCGGGGCTCCACGACGGGTGAGTGGTGCCGGTGTGGTCTGGGTGTTGTGGTGGGGATGTGGCAGCGGGATGACACCCCGGGGTGGGATGTCCCTGCAGCAGGGATGGGGTGATGGTGATGCTGCTCTTCCTCCAGCAGGTCCGTCCCAAGGAGCGGCAGCGGTTCACCCTCACCCGACGCCTATTCCCTCTACTGCTACCCCTGTACGTGGGGCGACTGCAAGGCCGGAGAGGCCCCTGGGCGCCCACTGCCCCCTGCCACGTTGCCCCCTGCCACCCAGACCTCCTGGTCGGACCCCTGGGCATACGCTGAGCCAGGCGTTGGGGTGGGCGGCAGCTGCTCGACCCTGCTGTCGGGGGCTGAGTCCCCCCTGAAGCCCTATCGCAGCTGCCCCCGCCTCAAGCCCCCACACCCCCAAAAGCGCTTTGCTCCCTTCGGGGCACTCAACCCCTTTGCCAGCCCAGCTGAATGGCCAGAGAGCCCCGAGTGGCCCAAACCACCTTCAGCCCCGGCTGCCCCATCCTCCTCCTCCTCGCCAGAGCCCTTTGCGCCCATTGAGGAGCCAGTGCCCCCCCCTCGCCCACCCAAGGGCTTCGATGGGGACAGCATTGTCATCCATGGGGCGGCCCCGCTCTCTCCTGCTGTCCTGCGCGGGGCTGAAGGCAGTGTCACCCACCTCTACCTGGCTCAGGGTGTCATCGAGGTGCCACCAGCGGCGCGGGGCGATGGGGGGGCCCCTCCAGCTGCTCCCCGGCACAGTGGGGACAGCTCGCCCTGGCTGCCCCCAGCTGACCTCTCAGCCCTCTCGCTGGAGGAGGTGTCCAAGTGCCTGCGCTTCATCGGCCTCTCCGAGGACGTGGTCAGCTTCTTCGCCCGCGAGCGCATCGATGGGAGCATCTTCGTGCAGCTCAGCGAGGAGATCCTGGCCGATGACTTCCGCCTCACCAAGCTCCAGGTGAAGAAGATCATGCAGTTCATCAAAGGCTGGCGCCCCAAGATCTAGCCACAGGTTGGGGACACCCTGGGCAGCCACCCAGACTATAGGTCTTGATGTCTCTGCTCCTGTCTCCTGCCGTGCTCCGGCAGTGCCCACCGGCTGTGGGATCCCCGGCAGCTTGGCCCCATCACCTGGCCCTCCCCCTTTTCTGTTTTAACACTGGACAGTAATTTTGGCCCAAATGGGCTGGAAAATACTGGAGTTTGCTTTGACTGGTTTAACTTAATCCTTGTGGATTAGCGTAATAAAGGTACGGGAGAAAAACAAGCCACCAGAGAACGCCCTTGCTTGGGGAAAGAGTCTGTCAGTGGGGAAGGAGGCTTTGAAGATCTCTCCCATCCTTGCACACCCTGCCCATCTCTTGGGATCTGTGATCCCCCTGCCTGGGAAGATGGTGCTTCTGGACCTGCCCTGGGCTGCCTGCACCCCAGGGTGAGTTCAGGGACAGAAAGGAAGCTCCCCTGCCTGCTGGACAGAGCTAATCTTGGGGAAGGGAGGCAGAGACCTATGCTCAGGGCTGCAACCCCCAGCCAAAAGCACCCCACTCTCAATGGCAAGATACCCCCACCCCTGACTTCAGCCCTATGACCACAGCTCAGTCCTCACATGCACAGCCCTCCATGGGGCAGCAACCCATGGTCCTGCTCTCACAGCCAGGTCCCAGAGTTTGCAGCCCCCCCCCCCCAGGCGGGCTGAAGGCTGGTTACCAGCTCCACAGGCAGTCCTGTGCCTCTCCCAGCAGGCAGCAAAAACAGGAGGAGATGATGTGTCAGCCCGATTTTGGTTTTGGAGCCTTAGGAAACAAGCATGGATGTGGCACGAAGAGTGTGGCATCACCCAGCTCCTGGCCCCAGCCCTGCCAGGATGCAGGAGAAAGGCTGGAGCTGGGGAGGCAATGCGTGGCATCACAGGAAGCCCAGGAAAGGAAGACCGGGCCAAGCTCTGAAACCAGTGACAGGTGCATGGAGATTTAAAGCCTTTTAGTTTAAACTGAGCTCTCCCCACGGGGGTCCCTTCTGGTCTTTGGTTGCTCGATTTGCAATTACAGGCGGGTCCATCTGTCAGAATAACCCCGGCGGCAGTGCTCAGGGCCAGACAAAAGAACCGGAGGCTCCTCACAGCCCCTGATTGATGGCAGAGGTGACAGAGGCAGCCTTTGTTCTGCACTGCCTCCAGCAACTGCCAGCAGCCCCTTGGTGGGTGGCTCAGCAAGCAAAAGCAGAGAGGACCCCAGAGGATTGCCTGAACGCTTTATTTCCGACTTGAACAGTTCCGTTCCTCGGTGCCGAGAGGCTGCTGCCCCAGCGAGACAGGAGGAGAAATAGGTACGGAGTCCAAACCCAGGAGATGGGGGCTTATTCTGTTGGAAGTTTATGGAAAGGCAAAGCTGCGGGGCCAGTGCCATCCTGGGTGCAGCCTGCCCAAGGGGGAGCACTGGAGGTCACAGCATGGAGGTGAACGCAAAAGAAACTCTCTTCCAGCAAGGAACCACCAGGCCCACGGTGGCACAGGACGGACGTGCCCAACACACAGTAGCTGCTGCTAAGGCACTTGAAATGAGTAGAAGCCATGAGGAGATCCGCTGCCACTCTCCTTCCTCCCCTGGGTGCTTTGGAAATTAACCTACAGAGTGGGGTGTCGCTGGAGAGCCGGCGGCTTCAGCTCGAGCTGTCGGCGCGTCATAGGCGGGCGGTGTGGGGCCACGCTCACTGGTGGAATTTCTTGCTGGGGTTTTTGGCGTAGTCCAGCAGCAGCTGGCACGGTGTGAACTGGCAGCCGTACACGGCCTCGTACTTGCGCAGCTTGTCCACCAGCTCCCTGGCTCCGTATGAGTCTGCGTACCTGAAGGGACCTGCAGGGACAGGGGGACACGGCTGTGCCACGGAGGCGAGAAGCACCAAGGGCAAGAGCACTGGATTTGACCACTCCATCCTTCTCCAAAGGAGAGCCCGAGGCGCTCAGCAGGGCAATGCAGGACCTGGTCCCTGCCTGCCCACCTGCACCGAGCGGACACACTCGACTGCTGGGACTGCTCCCTTACCTCAAAGGGGGGAACGAGAGGCATGGGGCAGCAATACTGTCTCATGGCCCAAGAGACCTTGGTACCCTTCAGCTGCAACCCCAAACTCAGCTCATGGCGCATCCATGGCCGCAGCCACCCACCCAGGTTGCAGATGGGTCCAGGAGCACTTTGTTGATGCTCTTGGCTGGGTCCAGTAAGTATCTTGGCCTGAAATGTGCTGTGCACCATGGCCGAGTTTGTCAGCTCACATTTATCTGTGTCCTGGGGCACAATTTCTGAATTCTATGTGCAGCATGAGTAGCATTCCAGCAGTGCTGGATGTGTGCCTGCCCAGCCAGGCAAGTCGCAGTGGCAAGAGATGAGACACCAGAGCCTCATTTTTCACCAAGCATCATATGGCTGCACAAAAGCAAGCCAGAGATTTTCTCAAATTGCAGGGCCTTTACGAGTCCCCATCCCACCTACACCCCACAGCTATCAGGCATGGTCAAAGCTCTTCCTCTGAAGTTCTCCCAGGAAGTGCTGATGAGGCTGGGGCCAGCAAGGCTCTGCCTTCTTATTCAAACCTGAAGACACAGCAAACGACCTGGTTGGAGTCCTTTGACCTCACCAGCCACAGCTCTGTTAAACAGCTGTTACCAGTAGAGGAACTCCACAGGGTCCTTGCCAAAACATCTGACAGCAGCTGTCAGGCTCACTGCCACCTCTCACAGGGTGGGAATGGTGGAGCAACCTCTCTGGCTCAGGCTTTACGTGGAAAAAGGACACTTGGGCTTGTCAGACTGGGGCTCAAACCTGGCCTTAACAGCTGCCTTGCCGCTGGTGCTAGAGCTCACTAGGCAAGCCTGTGACAAAGTCGTTGAACCAAGCCATGCAGCCTAGCACAGCTGAAACCCCTTACCTCCCAGGCACGGGGGGAAGCCCAAGCCGAACACAGCACCAATATCTCCCTCCACGGGGTTGCTGAGGATCCCTTCCTGCAGGCACATGGCTGCCTCATTCACAAACCTCGTCACCAAGCGCATCTGGATGTCCTCCTCAGTGCAGCTGCAAGGAAAGAGCCTGTAAGGGCTGTGCAGGTAACAGGAGCTGGAGGGAGGAGCACATGATGCGAGCATGCACGGGAGACTCTCTAAAGCCAGGGGGAGAGGATGGGTGCTCACACTGGGGGTGTCCCTATCCACATGTGGATAAGGACTGTGCTCTGTGCCATGTCCCAAAGCAGGCACATAAGAATGGCAAAGGCTTGATCAGGTCAGGGGTGGGAGCCAGCCCACACCACTCAAACATGCACAGCTACTTACACTTCAGGATTGGCTGGCACTTGGAACTGTGCTAAGACCTCGTCCATGGCAGAATTGACATTCCTGTTCTTCACCCCCTCCTGGTAAACATAAAAACCTTTCCCTGTCTTACGACCTGCCGGGCATAAAAAAAACAGTCAGTCACATCCTGCCACACATCCCTTTTGCTCCTGACATCTTTGCCACTGATGATCTTGTGTCTCCTGCTGCTGTTAGCACAAGTAGATCCTTCCAGCACAGGCAGCATCTCTGCACTTCGTAGCAAGCCCATTTACTGCCTCACCAAGGACAGAGTGAAGAGGTCTCATGTTCAACCAAATCCTTGACAAGATGTTGCCACTGTGCCAGGCCCTAATGTCTTCACTACTACTAGAGGACAGTCAAATAAAAACACAATTTCTGTGGCTAGAGCAGCAAAAGGACCCTGGGAGCAAGGGACAGAGATGACAAGATCTAAAGAGCAACTCTTCCTGCCAGGAGTCTGGTCACAGCATGGGTCACTGGAGGACGAGAGCTATCATGGTGTATGTGCAGGTCCCACTGATGGACACTACTCCGTTTGGCATGCTCAGAGCCACAGCTGCCTCTGGCACCCAGTGGCATGGCTTCTACCATGTGGATGGAGCTTCTAAAGCTCAGCTCAGGGCTTTTTTCACCTGAGAACATTTATTTCCAGCCACTTGTTCTCTGTGTCCTAGGACACCAGTGCAGGTTTCAGGAAGGGGCCACAGAGAGGTTCACGAGATCTTGTCTGCTGCCTTTGCTTTGGGCAGCATCTCTGCCAGCTGCTGCTGGTTCTGCAAAAGAAGGTCTGGTTCCAGCCAAAGTTCTACCCAGGGTACAGCTGGGAGGGATTCCGGACCCATTTCCAGGACTCTTTATAACTGCTCACACCTGAAGGCAGAAGAAGCTGATGGATACCAGTGCTTTTCCTTGAACAAAGGCGAAATATGTTAAGACTAGAACAGCCTAGTGTCTCACCTAAGAAGCCTTTTTGCACCATGAGCTTGAACAACTCGATGCTGCCTCCTCCAAAGCGCTCGCCAAAGGCCTTGCCAAGGTCCTCAGCCACGTGTGCAGCCACATCTACACCCACCTCATCGATCAACGTGGCAGCACCCACAGGAAAGCCAAAGGCTGTAGAGATGGTGTCTATTTTCTTTGGGTCAATGCCCTCCTGCAGGAATAGAAGGGGAAGCAATGGTATCTCTGGGCAAGTGTCCCGAAACCAGTGTGGGGCAGAAATCCCTCAATCATCTGGGGCCATGGACTGCAACCAGTCCCATTAGCCATCTGATGACTGACAGGAACAGTGTCATCTTGCTCACCCCATTCCTGACTCTCCCTGGTGCTGTGTAGGGAGGAGAGACCCTTGTTACCACATCCCATCAAACCACAGCTCAGTCAACAGTGGCCTGGGGACAACCAGAAGGACTGGGGCTGGTTACCCACCCCCCTTCCTGGCCAGGGCTGGGGTCAGCCTGATTGAGGGTAAGGAGGAAGCAGAGTTTACATGACTCTGAGGCAGAGGCTTGGTAGCTGATGGGATACACACCTGGAGGACTCGGACCACTTCTGCCAGCATCGGTCCAAGGCACCTGGTGGTGTAGAAGCCAGGCCCATCCTATTAAGAGAAGTGCAGCAGAAAGGCAGGTGAGTACAAACTGCAGGAACATGGCCCCTCTCGGTAGCACAAGAACTGCATTTCATGGCCCAAGCTGCAGCTTAGGCACTGACACACAGGACAAGCACACTCAACTCCATTTCTAACAGTATGTTATAGACTGCTAGGACAGTGTTTTTTTATCCTGGAGGGCTCCACAGTGTTTGAAGATTCACTCACGAACTCACTCCCTGGAAGTTCTCACCAGAGTGTTTTTATTTGAAATAGTGCTTGGAGGCTCCAAGCAGGCTGCAAAAGTCCCATGGCTTCACCAAGCCTACCAGGCTGACAAGGGAAGGGGTGCTCAGCACAAGCAGAACTGGCACAAACTGGTTGTTTTAGCTCTGAAATTGCTCATGAAATCAGGAAGCAGGAGATAACCTGAAAACTGCCATGCCAGGAGGCATGTGGGGATGAGGGTTAGAGAAGCAGCGCTGTATCTCCACTTGCTTTCAGAGCACTTTTTGACAAGCCAGTTTTTCCAGTACCACTGGAGAGACCTGCTAAGCACTGCTGGCAACCTCACACACCACTGAAAACACCAATCCAATAATACACTCCTCTAACTGCCCTGAGCCTACTGGATGAACCTCCCACCTAGTTCAAACAGCAGCACTGCTTAGCATGAGACCAGCTCTACTTGCAGGACCATGAGTTCAATAGCAGCTGTCAGCCTGACGAAACACTTGAAGCCCATGGCTTTTCTGAGGCTCTGCTACCTCCTCCTAGAGACCACAGTAGTTTGTTCTCAGCTGCTGCCTTGCTGTGCTCAGTCTTCTCCCTCCGCTTGGTACAGACCTTTGCCTACACTTACACATGTATTTCTGCCCCCTCTCACACAAGTTTTAAATCCAGAAAGAGGAGGGTTACTGCTCACTGACCCTCTGTCCTTGCTGCCTGCCAGGGAGAAGAGGTGGTGAGAATCCTGCCCCGCCTCTGATGCCACTACAGGCTCAAGGCTCCTGGAAGCTGTGTGAAGCAGGACTGCCAACTCCTTGTGCTGGCTGATCAGACTGCACCTGTGCCTCATGGCTTTCCATGGCTGCTCCAAAGGACACTTCAGGGATCATCGGGGCACCTGCCACCTTCTAACCTCCATTTTTACTTCTCAGCATGAGTAGCTAATGCCAGTGTACTCACAACCATGTTTCAGCCTCCTCAGTGCACCAGCCTGCCCTTTTATTCATTACCCCAGCTTATATTCTGTGCAGTGCTCCCTCACCTTTACCACTATGACGACCTTGCCCTGTTTGAGGCCGACAGCAACGGCAGAAGCAGCTGTGTCCTGGGATGTTTTGTCTGTGGTGATGATTTCCAGCAGCTGCATTCTGTCAACAGGGGAGAAGTAGTGCATCCCGATTACCTGGCCAGAAGGAAGAGCTCAGGGTTAAGACAGACTTTGGCTCCCAGAGTAATCTGCTATGCAAGTCAAGTGTCCAGCTGCACAGACATCACCCATCACCACAATGCACTATCCATTCAGCCACACACTCCATTCTATCCCTCTCCAACAGAAATGCTCCCCAGCTCCCTTCCCTCCTTGGCTTTCCCAAGGACATATCACATGCCCCACAGTTCTTGCCTCAGGGAGGACAAAGGGGTAACACAGGACCAAGAGTGCTGATCAGCTCTCTTTATGCTTGTTAATAGTCTGGCAACAAAAGCTGTCTGGGAACCTCAGCAAGCTCAGTCCCCTCAGGTAAATCACAGGCACTGTGTGACTGCAGGTACTGTGCGAGCTGGCTGGGCAGCCACATGCCTGGGTGGTACTTCTGCTGAGCATTGAGAGTGGAACAGCAGCCACAGAAACAGATGTTGATCAAAGTCCCTGTGTTCTGCTTGTCAATGATTTGTTCCTAGGTTTTTACCATAAGAATCTGCCATTGGAATAATCTCCCTGGGGAACTGGTGACTCCCCAGTGTTGGAGACTGTTAAAATTTGGCTGGACAGGGTGCTGGGACATCTAATCTAGGTCATACTTTGCCTAGAAAGGTTGGACCAGATGATCCACGAGGTCCCTTCTAACTTTGATATTCTATGCTTCTTTTTTTGACAATGAAGTGAATTTAAGGATGAGAAGGCAAGCTTCGAGAAACTAAATGCGGAGGTATGCGCAGCCTTCCTCTGGGAACAGCATTTAAGTGGAGGTTATTCGGCTGTGTGATTCACTTTCTTAACATGACCATGTAATCAGCTTGTCACCTTCATGCCTCTGGGAAGCTACACTTGACACTAAGATCTGCCAGAGGAACACCTGCTGGAGAGAGCTGCAGACTGAAAAACTAATTAAACACACTAATTAGTTAACTAATTTCCTATTAGTTTCCTATAAAGAGTCATTATGCAGTCAATTTATACAGCAAGAGGAAGTTATTTTGCAAGTATGAAGAAATAAAACTCAGTTTGCATTTCCAGTACAACTAAGGTCTGACAGTAAATCAGGAAGAAGCTCATGAACGAGAGGAACCTCCAACAGTTACTCTTGGCATCCTGTTCACATAGACCATCTGGAGCCAGAAAAAAACCCCAACATCCCTGCAGAAGCTGATTCCACAGCTGACCAACACTGTGGTTTCAGCACCTCTGAGTTCAGCTTCCAGTCACTGACCTTCCTTCCCTTTTTGCTGCTAAGTTAGTTTCCTCTCCAAGAAGGTGGAAGCATTCTCCTATCACGGCAAATCACTCCTAGGTCTAATCAGCGTATCAAATTAACTGAAGTTGTTGGCTGGAATTGCTCGAGTCCTTCCACAGCTTCCCTACCCCCATGTGCATTAATGTTTCCTGGAAGCGCACTGACCTCCCTTCTGCACCCTGCCTTAATATCACACTTGAGGCAAGTCTACCTTCACCCACTTCCTACCTACCCAAAGATCAGAAGCTCTTTGTTCAATACTTGCACTGGGGGCAGAGGATGAGCTGTTTCATGTTTGAGGAGGAAGTAGAAGTTCCCAGTGCCCACCTCCAGCAAAGACAGTTTGCCCCTAACAGGCATCCTCGTGCAGAGCAGAACAGGCACTTGGTGCTGGGTACTCACCTTCTCTGGCCTCTTGCTAACAGAAGCAATTTGGCTGATTGGGAGGGCAGATGTGTTACTGGCAAAGATACAGTGAGGAGGTATCACCTGTGGTAGGGGGTGGAAGAGACAGTGTAAACGCACAGGCTGCAGAGACAGATCCAGTGGGATGTGCAGACCCTGAGAGAACAGCACAAGCACCTGGCAATCCTGACAAACAAGGCAAACCTCATTTTCTCTGTCAGCATTAGAAACCAATTCTAAAGCAGCAGCCCATGTCAGCCAGATCTGACTTCCCCTGAACTCTCCACAGGTCAGAGCCCCTGTCTTTCTGCCAGACCACCGCAACAGCATTACACATGGCAGAGAGGGACTTCAGAAAGGTGCACAGACCAGATCTTTTACCATCCCGTTACTTCCCCAAGTGTACTCTTGAACAGAAAAGTGCAGTGGTGGAAAGCTAGAGATAGCAGGTAAAGGAATATAAATTGTGGAGATATCAAAAGACATTACTATCATATTAATGTTGTCAGACAAATAGAATTATTTCTGGAGTGGTTCCCAGGAGTTAGCAAATGTCAGAATTGCCCCATTCAGCTAAAAGCTGACTCCTTACTGAACAGTAAATATCCTTAGGGAATAGGAAGGCTGCCCTTATCATTTACCCCTCTACTGACATAACTTGCACCAAGCACAAAGATGTGACAAACCCAGCAGGGCAGGACAGGACTCCCCGAGTCTCCACCATACAGGGGCCACATCTAGCGCAAGCTGCTCAGAAACAATACTCACAGCCTCCACTTCCTTCAGCACTTTATGCTTGATGTTGATGTCCTCAAACACTGCCTCGATCACCATGTCTGCCGTCTCAAAGCCCTTGTAGTCCAGCTGGCCCATAAGGTTGCTGAGAATGAAGTCCCTCTCAAATGATGTCAAACTCTTCTTCTTCACCTTGCTGTTCAGCCTAGGGAAGGACAGCATTGTCATAGCTCCTGAGCAGGCCAGGCCAGGGTGCTAGAGGTGCACCATGCCAACAAGGGCATCCCCGCCTCCCTCCTGGACCCAAAACAACATCTCCAATCCAGAAGGACTGCCACTGGCCCCTGGAAAAAGGAGAGCCCTGCTCACACAACACAGCTGGTGCATTAGTCTGAAAGTCAACTAGTCTGAAGGTCAAGAAGGACAAGGATCTACTGGAGTTCAGCAGAGGACTACGTAGGTGATTAAGAAACTGGAGCATCTCTCTTATGAGGAAAGGCTGAGAGAGCTGGGCCTGTTTAGCCTGGAGAAGAGACGACAGAGAGGGGATCTCATCAATGCATACAATTATCTTAGGGGCAGGTGACAAGAGGATGGGGCTACTCTTCTCAGTGGTACCCAGTGACAGGATGAGGGGTAACAGCTACAAACTGAAACACAGGAAGCTCCATCTGTATACAAAGAACAACTTATTTACCATGAGGGTGATGGAGCATTGGAACTGGCTGCCCAGCGAGGCTGTGGAGTCTCCTTCTCTGAAAATATTCAAAACCCACCTGGACACAATGCTGTGCAACCTGCTCTAGGTAAACTCACTTTAGGAGGGCTGTGGGACTGGATGATCTCCAGAGGACCCTTCCAACCCCAACCACCCTGTGATTCAATCACTGATACTCCTGATGATGCACAGCTGAGCACTATTATTGCTGAGCCAGGAGAACAGGGGAAAGAGATCCAGCTTTTCAGAAGTGTGACCCAATGCCTCTCCTAAGATGGGATTTTAGGCAACCAGGATTACTCCCTCCCCCCCTTAGCTCTATAAGCTACTGCTGTATCTAAAAACTAAAGCAATGGTTAGATCATCTGCCTACCTAAGGAGCTAAGGCTGAATACACTAGGCCTATTTCATAGCAATATACCAGCACACTGCATAGAAAAGAAAGCACTAAAAGAAAGCACTTCTGTGACATCTGATGGTAGAAGACTCCAAAGGAGCAGGTGTCAGGAGTTCCTGACTGCTTGAAAGCAGAGGAGTATTTTGACTGACGGCAGCCCTATTCCATCCCGAGCAAATTCCTTTTAGTTCACGTACCCCTTGAAGATCTGCTGCTGCCCTCTGTCCAAGCCTTGTTGTGCTGTGTCCTTCAGAATGGTTTTTAGCCCTTTATCCACTGAAACCTGTGCAATGCCAGCTCCCATGAGCCCTGCTCCCAGCACTGCCAGAGTCCTGCACAGAAAAGGAACAGGGGACATGCTTAAAGCTAGAAATCACTGAATTTCCATTGCTGCTGACAGATTCCCACAGCTCCTGTCCACTCAGGAACTATTTTTAGTGAGGTCATGCAAGATTTCACTTGTGGGTGAGACCTCCCAGCTGCAGAGCATTAGCCTTTGGGAGGCTAGAAATCTCTCTGCACTGATACACTGCTTTTCAGGACTGTAGGCCACTCACTCCAAGAACAGAGATCCTCCAGAGGTCTTCTCTCTTTAGCAGAGGTCCTCCAACCCCTCCTTCAGGCATCCCACACATGCACTTACTTGACCTCTCGCTGAGGTGCTCCAAACTTGTTCTTCTTGCAGTGTGTCTGCCCGTGGTAAAGTCCTAACAGTGCTTTGGATTCCTTAGTCATTGCAAGTTTGCCAAAGTTCTGGAAGAAAGGGAAGAAGGAAGCAGAGAGTTTGGCATTTAACATCTGTCTCACTTCCAGCACATACACATCAAGAACATGGTAAGGGGGGAGCACAGCCATAACTGCACAGACTAGTAGCCAAGTTAGAAAAGGAAGAAGGGACAGAGTATATGAATCCTCTGCAGCAAAGCACCTGCTGTGTTAAGCATGGCCTGCTTTGCACCACTGCCTTCCACATAGGCTGCCAAAGAGCAGTAGGGAACTGCTTGTTCAATGGCCTGTCCCTTAAACACTATCATTTAAAGCACCTGAAAAAGTGTGTACCTCTAAGGCTCTCATCTGGAGGCACAGGGGTTCTGCCAGAGAACAAAACCAGCCATTGTAGTTCCATATCAATCTCCCTCTTACCCACTGAATCATTCACAGCTCATTTCCACCCTCCCACCACAGCTTTGAAGCATTTCCTGGCAGTTCACTGCCATGATAGTAGGCCAGAAACGACACAGCTGCCTTGACCAGCCAGCAGCTGCAGGGTCCCTCAGTGCAGGAGCCACTTCTAGGTCCCCAGCAGCAGGACTTATATGGGACCCTTTGTCCCCTGCGTGCATATTGCCGTAGCTGGGACCATTGCCCCAGTGGCTTCCAAGTGAAATGGCTCTGCCCTCAGGCTTTGAGAAAAAAATCTTTAAATAGGCCAGTTCTTACTGACAGCAGTAGCCTGGCACTATTTTCAGAGGATCACAGACCAGGCAACAAAAACTAAGGCCTGCATAAACTCCCAGCACTCAGCACGAAACAGGAAAGTAGTCAGGAAAAGACAGCACAATGCAACAGAAAACTAATGCTGTCTGAGCCAAGTCAGCTAAGGAAAGCCACCAAATCAGTGTAGTTTGGAGCAGGCTGTGTCTTCCTTCACCACTTTCCTATGAGTCAGATGCTTGTTAAAATACTAGAAACACAGAACCTGGAAAAGAATGTGCAAATCTATCCTAGGGGAAAGAGGGAGGCATTAAAAAAGACACGACACTGACACTTATTATTCTTTAGAGTTCTGGGAAGATCTCCATCCTGCTGCTGTTCTCAGGAAAAAACATTAATTCTTTTCAGTAAGGAACAGAGTACCCCAAGCCTTTTATTCAGCACCAGACCAAACGTGGGTGGAATGCATAAGCAGAACAGATGGGGTATACCCAGGAGATCACTGTTAAGGTAGGAGGCAGACAGCTACATCTCAGACCAGAACACTGTCACGAGGAGAGAGCAAAAGGAGCTACTAAGCATGGCAGGAAAGACTGGGGGATGTGACAGCAATGTGAGAAGATGGTGAAAGTTACAGATAGTACTGTGGTGGACAGATGGATTTCACCAGCAGTTACAGAGCAGCTATGTTAGCCATGACCCAAACGCAGAGGCAAGCAGATGGGAGCGTTGTGGGTCTTCTGGGGAGTCAGGTCTTGCAGAGCCTTAAGTGTCAAGGGACCCACACCAGTGACACTGTGCACAGCCAGAATTGCCTCTTCAGTATCAGAAGTAGCAAATTTGAGTGTGCATTGAGTGAGGAAAAACTAATCAGGGGCAGCTTGCTTATTAAGATAAAGACAAGGGCAGAGAAGGGGAGGGATCAGGATGGCTGAAGATGAAGAAGCACAGGAAAACAAAGATTATGTGTGTGTGTGTGTGTGTGTAATAAAAGGGTCATGCATGAGCAAGCTGCCGTGAGGACATTTGCCTGCTCAAGCCATGGGCCTGCCCACCACAGGCTGCTCTACCTCTATATTAAACTCTATGCCTGTCTTCCTTGGGTATGTCACTAGTAAACCTAAGGCAGGACTGAGTGACATTTAGGGCATGAGGTCCATGTGCCAGCAGCTGGTCAGACTGGGCGCTGTGGCCGACTGACAGATGAAACTTCTACAGACAGCTAATAAAGGGGTGTGTGTGCACATGAACTTCAACTCTGATCAGCTGACCAGGAGGAACAGCATCAATCACCCACACTGGCCACGCCCATGAGCTGTTTGTGTTTATGTGGGTGTCATCAGTAAAGGCACCATGCTGTTTGTGCAACCAGCCGTGCGTGTCATGTGTCTGTGAGCACAAGTGTGCATGTAGCTACACCTCTGCAGTACGATATCTCTTCTATGATTGTAACAGCTACTCAGCCTCGCTACTGGCCGGACACAGGGGAAAAGCAGCAAGCAGAGCAAGAGGTGAAGTCTTCTGGGTCTTAAATGCAAAAGTCCTGACTACCCTTAACAGTTGATATTGGTGCTAAACTCAAATGATGTGCCAGGAAAGTAAAGAACTGAAAGAAAAGGAAGAATGATACAGAGGCTTGTTTCATAGAACCACCGAACCACTGAATGGTTGAGGTTGGAAGAGACCTGTGGAGATTGTCTTGTCCCACCCCACTACTCAAACCAGAACAGGCTGCTTAGGACTGTGTGTAATGGGTTTTAAATACTGCCACAAAGGGGGACTCCACAGTCTCTCTGGGCAATCTTCCTGCATTCCATCACCTTTACATTAGAACAGTTGGTTTGCATATTTAAGTGGAATTTCCCATTTCTGTTTGTGCTCTTATTCTGCCACTAGAATAGGTAGAATGGAAAACTGGAGCCTGGTTCCAACCCTCCTGTAAAGAAGGAGGGCTGGATTCTAGCCACATGACCTTTAAGGTCCCTTTCCAACCCAACCCATTCTATGATCTATACACATTGATAAGGTCCCCCCAGACCTTCTCTTCTCCAGTTCCAGGTCTCACAGTGTCTCTTTGTGCACCAAATGCTCCCACCTTTAATCATCCTTGTGGCCCTTTGCTGGACTCTCTCCAACCAGTTGGCCCAAGCTTGGACTAGTGCATGGGGTTATTCCTCACCAGGACAGCACCTGGCATTTCCCTTCACTCAGCTTCATGAGGTTCCTTTCCACCCTGTTCTCTGGTTTGTTGAGGTCCCTCTGCATGGCCAGTACACTGAACTGGAGTATCTACTAGGAAGGTAGGAAGGTGAGTTTGATCAAGGGACAAGGAGAGAGAAGTCCAATTTGGGGTGAGAAACTACTGCTGAAAAAAAACCCCACCTAATTTTCAGAAGCACCCAAAATCATCAATGAGTGAAAAAGGACCAGCACAAAGTATCTGGCCTAGGAAATGGTAAATGGCAAACCAAGAATATTGGAGACTTAGCACCCTGAACAAAGATAATGGTGAAAAAGAGTGACAGAGTAAACAGAGCACTGGTAAAAATTAAAGTTAACTCTTGGAGGAAACAACTTCTTTGCACCAAATTGTCTGGAAACAATGAGGAGACCAAGAGCACTACACCCACACCTCTGGATACCTGTCCCCTGTACAATCAGAGGAAACAAACAGGGCTCAGACACATGGAGAAATGACAGTCCTGCTCTATGAAACCTGTATTGGTGAACTCCTCCTGGTCATCTTCTACTCAGAAAGGAAACACAGACAGGAACGAGAAAAGGCACAAACTGTTTTCAGAGATGAAGAACCCTGAAAAGCAGCTCTGTTGTTTAAGAAAGCCTTTTTCACACCCCCACTGCCAGAAGAAGGGGCAGGGAGTGAGATACCATTCTGAGATGAATATTATCCTTTGTGTGTGGTTAGACACAAATCCCCCTGACTACAGAATTCACTAATTACAGCCAGGGATCTAATCTTCTTACCTGGGATTCAGTGAGGTATCCAGCGTCACGCCCCTGATCAAGACCAGTCTTTACAACCTAGTCAAAGAAGAACAATAAGGATATGCCACTGTTAAGTCACATCTGCCAACATCTACACTTTAACAAGATCACTTGTTTAGCTGCACCTCCTGCTTTCACATGTGACTCCTCTCCAATATTCAGGTAACACTTCAGACTTTCTGGGTCCATCACGGGGGTTTCCATCAGGTTCATTTTTACACATGCCTTGTGGTTTCAGGAACTGTTTTTCAGTAGGACTGTGCTCCTGTAATGACTCTGCTCTCAAGAGTCAGAGCGGGACATTCACAGGTCTTAGAGAAGTCTTCGCAACAACTTAATAGTAAAAATTCATTTTAAAATAATAAGGATTCAACCATGGATTGTGCCTGTAAGTAACACAATGCCTGTGTAACCTGGGGAACTAACTTTTTAAGTATGGAGTGGTTCATGCTATGAAAGCAGCAATTTTTATTTTCTTAGCTTCAAACAGATTCACCCAACTCTTTGTAAACTAAAACTGCAGCTGAAAGTTTCATTTAGACAACATATTCCAGCTAAGCCTCCCTTCAACTGGGATTCTTGATCTACCCCTTACTGGCACCAGTATCACCTAGATTGGTGATTGTATTCTGGGAAGCTGTTCTGAATTTTACCATGCTTGCTTGATGCATCACACAACCAGCATGCACTAACCTGATCTGTGAAGATCAGGATATAAGGCTTGGCTAAGAGAAATGAACTACCTTCCCTCCATCTGTTGCCACGTTATCCCACAGATCCACCATCACTGTAGTTTCTTACATCTCACAGTAGTGATTACCTCAATGATCTTTACTGGAGCGGGGTAGAGTCCTTTGGTTTGTTTCTGAACTTTGCTCTCCACTGTCTTGTAGACTTGCTGCCTCACAAACGGAAGAGCCATGGCATAGTCTGTTATCTCTGCAAGATGGACAAAACATGTCTCAGCACAGTGCTACATGCACAATCAGCCTTTAAATGATTAACCAGGAGTATAGGTGTGAATGTCACATTTCTACACCAGAACCTCAGCCCCAGGTAGCAGGGTCTCCTCAGAAGAATTTCTATGGCTTGTTTCAGACAAGACTCTTTTAGGGCTGCAGCATCCTCCTAATACAACTGGTGACAAACAGAGCTCTGGGGAGTTCTTGCACATAGATGTCACCTTTTCTGGGCTCTAACTATGTAAGGGCTCCACTAACGAGGATTAGTGCAGAGCAAACCCATGTGCTTCTTCCCACTTGATTACACAAGCTTGGTACAGAACTTGCTACTAAAACTTTGAAGATGGGTAAGTCCTCTGGAGGTAGCTGTTGAGGCTTAAGTTCTCTTGAGGCTTGGCTCCCTTCTTCAGGAGCAGCACCATGTGCAGCTCCGGCAATGCCACCTCAAGATATGCAGAGCAATGTTTTCTCTGCTAACCCACCAGGCTCAAGAGATGACTACAACATGAAATAATTTTGTTTTGCAAATGGAATTAAGTAGGAGCACAAACACAGACACGTGAAGAAAGATGGATTATACTCTCTACAATCCCTTGGGATCTGCCACAGCACCTACAGACTTACTCTGTACTAGCCCTTTGGATCTTTTGGAAGACACAGTCCTGTTGGCTAGTCCTCTGGCAAAGCCAATGGCTACCTCCTCTAAATACTCAATTGTTCGTGCTTCTGGAGCCTTCACACCTGGCCCTGTGAATAAAAAAGGAACTCGTGAGGACATGCAGCGGAAGTTGTCACTGATAGCTGAGGATGCAGAGGTGCAAGGGTAAGACTAGCAACATGACATTCCTTTGAATTATCACCACTCTATTCCCCACACCTGCATGACTTTTCTTGCTGATGAACAATGAGGGAAAGGCTCAGACAACTATATCAAGGCCCCAAGGCATATATTATACATGGCTTTATACACAAATGCCAAAACACCAGCTCCCAAGGGGAGCAGATAGCACTATGCCACTTAAACATCAGCGCTACTTTCACAGAAGCATAGAATAGCTTTGGAAGGGGATGTGAGACCATCTGCTCTGACATGCTGCTCAAAGTGGGGTCAAGTTCAAAGTTAAATCCAGCTCTGGAATTACATCAGGCTGCTCAAAGACATGTTCTGCCAGCCTCTGAAGGACTCCAAGGATGGAGGTCCCATCACCTCTCTGGACCCCTGCTTCAGCACCTGACCATCTTTTTTGCAAATTGTGGCCTTTATTCCTCAACTTTTTATTTAATTTAATTGCAGGCACTCCTGGATCCCAGCAGAACTCCAGTGTGCTGTCTGCCTTCCCTTTTGCTGCACCTCTCCTTTCTTACATGGTATGGTAAGTCTGTACAACAATACCTGTTGGTATTAAACATACAGATGACAGTTTCAAAGCAGTGTATCCCTGAAAATTACCTGTCCTGGAGCTGATGTCCAGTGAAACCTCCACCTCTGGCCTCAGTTGCAGGAAATCTCTCACTTGCTTTAGCTAGTGCAACACCCAGCCTAACTCAGAGCTGTCCCACAAACAACGAAGCAAGCCACCACAAAATGAGTTTTAGCAGTCTCCAAGGGTGGGTTGCACAATTTCCAAGCACAGAACTGGTATCATCAGACAAGAGGACGGAGTGCAGCGCTGAAAGGGCAGTTGTGTGAACTTGCTAGAAGCACAATGAGTCATTAATGAAAGAGCAATGCCCAGTGACTCTGCGTGGGCCACCACGAAGAGCCTGCAGGTAAACCTGCACCCTTGGGCTGCCTCTGATCTAGAAGAACAAACCTGCTGAGGTTACAACTCTATCATATGGCTGCACAACCTCCTTAACCTTCACCGTAAACTACTCCAGCCACACCCAGATGCTCCACAGAGCCCTCACAGCAAAGAAACCACAATAGCAAACAACTACTCTATGACACAGGAGACAGTCAAAAACCAAAACTAAAACAGAAACCCCCCTCCTCTTTCACCTCCCACTATTCCCTCCCTCCACCACGAGCTGAGGTCTTGACAGAATCACAAATATTTTGGGTTGAAAGCAACCTTAAAGCTCATGCAGTTCGGGACACCTTCCACTAGACCAAGTTGCTCCAAGCCCTGTCCAACTTGGCCTTGAACACTGCCAGGGATGGGGCAGCCACAGTTTCTCTGGGCAACTTGTGCCAGGGTCTCACCACCCTCACAGGGAAGAATTTCCTCAGATCTCATCTCAATTTCCTCTCTGTCAGGTTAAAGTCATTCCCCCTTGTCCTGTCCTTCCAGGCCCTTGTCAAAAGCCTATCTACAGCTTCCTTGTTGCCCCTTTAGGCACTGGAAGCTGCTCTAAGGTCTCCCTGGAGCCTTCTCTTCTCCAGGCTGAACAAGCCCAGCTCTCTCAGCCTGTCTCTATAGCAGAGGTGCTCCAGCCCTTGTGGCCTCCCCTGGACTCACCCAAACAACTTCAAGTTTCATCTCTTTGCACATAAATCTTGAGAGCATACACTCAGCAAACCACAGATGCTGCTGCCTGCTGGAGGGTCTCTCAGCAAGAAGCAAATAAAGCAGCACGCACATTTTGACCAGATCACGAAAGCTCGCTGTTGGGAAGTCTCACTCATGCCCTGGCAGTATGACAAATCCAGTGTAGAGGAAAACATTCCAAACAAAGCAACATCTTTCATGTTACAGGCAGCACATAAAAACTTAATCCAGCGCTGCTGCATAATCTACATTTCAGCAAGGCCCAGGGAATCTGAGAGAATTTCTTGGAAATCTGAGAGCATCTGGGATGGATTTCTGAGCTCCAACCATACTTGCTTCCAAATTCTCTTCCCACCACCAGATGCAAATACCCGATTTCTCCCTTCCACTAGCTTGGAAGTGCTGAACTTTGATACTACAGCTGAAGAATAAAGCTGTTTATTTGTAAGTCTGAGCTGTAAATCTACTCAGGCAAGGTGGTCAAACCCACGTATGTGGCTTTACTTTACTTGCAGTTACCTCCCAACATTTTGCTGTGTCCTCACCTGGGAAAACTCCAAGTGGTTGACTCACATCTGCTTTCCTATATAAATGGCACATGCCAGAATTAGATCTGGGCACAGTAGTAAATACATCAAGAGCATGCTGTAGAGCTCCCTACTGAAGGACAGCTGACTGCACCCCATGGAATTGCCTCCTGATTAATGCTGTCTCTCTCTTTCAAAGCTCTGTATAATCAGTTAAAACATTATCCTCCATTTAAAGCTGCTTTCCCCCAGACATTCAGAATGAACATGCAAATACTCAGCAGAAAGCCTTCTGGCACTGGCTGCTATTTGAATGAGCAAGAAATGCCTTTAATGCCTGCACATAAATTGTTTTTTGTGTTCCTCCTACGTGCTTATCTGGTCTGAGCTAGGATTGCAAACAGCTCTTCACAAAGTTCAGGTTTCCTTTAAGAAAGCCATTGTAATCATTGGTATAAAAAGCCACACTGGCTGTCACTTAAAAGCCAATTCACATTTGAGCAAGTATAGAGCACTGAAGTTTACTCAGGCAATTTTAACTCAAGCCTGGGTACCCCGATCTGTTTTATAAGTGAGACTACAGCTAAGGATCCAGCTGAATACTGTCATACGAGAGAACACATACAAAGGCTTCCATGGCATTACTCAGGGCAAGCAGCAGCACCTTTCCTTTTTGTTTATTTCATTTTCTCCTACTGCAGGAGCTAAGGGCTACCAAGGTACTCTGACCATGCTCTGCCTGGGGAAACCAAGCTCAGCACCCTGCTACTCTGTGGCAGTACCAGCTGACAGTCTAACTCCTGGTTTCCAGTCTAACTCCTGGCTGCAGCTGCTCAGACCTTTCAGAGGAGGCTGTGGAGGGCTTGCCCCTTCATTTAGTCACCTTCCATGAAAGCTGTCCTAGGGAAGGAAAAGCAGAAGCAAGAAATTATTCAGTAACCCACTCAGCACTTGGAAATATGCATTTTGCAAGGAATTTCTCCATCCAACTGAAAGCTGGTTGACAATTCAGAGCACCTAAGCCATGGAGGTTGGCTTCGTCTCAAGATCTTGTCACAGAGATTAACATCTGCAGGCTGCATACACGTAGACATCAGTTATCTATTCTCCTTTCATTATGGGTTGTGATCTGTCCCCCTGACATAATAAATGAGGAATGCAGGCTCTTATCTGTATAATTAGCTCATGCAAGACAGCCATCAGCAAGCTGCCCTCTACACTAACCTTTCTTTACTCACTTAGCTTTAGTAGGAACCTGACATTTCAAGGTTCCCATGCAGATGCTTCTGAAGAGGAAACAGAGATTGCACTGCAGGGCATGCATGGCAAGGATTTTGTAGTCCATGCTTTGCCCTCACTAAACTGCTGGCGGCACCAGTGGCTTCTTCACCCACTTCAATAAGGTGGTAAACTGATGGGCAGCAGATCAAGAAACTGAGAGGAGTCATGTCTGACCTAGTGGGTCCACCAGTTGGTCAACCAGACCCATCTTCTTTGCTTTGTCAGCACGGATGTTCCTTCCAGTCAGCATCATATCAAAGGCAGCAGGAAGTCCCACCTGGAAGGGCAGAAAGGGCATTTCAGAATGGGAGTAAGCCATGTAGCAGAAGGGGCTACTGACTGAAGTTCTTCTCTTACTTACCATCTTTGGCAGCCTCTGAGTGCCCCCTGCCCCTGGCAGGAGACCCAGTAACACTTCAGGTGTTCCCAACACTGTTTTCTTGTCCTTTGTTGCTATTCTGTAGTGACAGGCAATGGCAACCTTAAGAAGGGGAAAGAAAAATAAAGGTTTCCTTGTGAAAGACCACAGAAGAACTGGGTGGGCATCCATCACAAAGGTCTCTTTTACACACTGCCTCAGCTTTCCTCCCACCCCTACCTCAACTCCCTAATTCAACTGCCCCAGTTCCCTCTGTTCTCACTGATGGCTGCTTCTGGCAGAAGTGCACATGAGCAGATGATAGCAGGCAACTATGACATGAACATGAAATACCAAGCTAAGCCAAGTTACTTTTAAATCTCATCTAGGCCATCAAGAGCTAAATTCACTCATTACACTGACAGCATAGTCCCATATGCAGATCAGCCATGATACTTGGTTTATCACTGGATCACCAG
Organism: Pezoporus occidentalis; assembly: GCF_034315485.1. Classification (NCBI taxonomy): domain Eukaryota; kingdom Metazoa; phylum Chordata; class Aves; order Psittaciformes; family Psittacidae; genus Pezoporus; species Pezoporus occidentalis. The sequence continues at coordinate 197,101 of NW_026914330.1, read as the reverse complement.
GTCCAGATCCTTCACCATAGTGCTTGTTAAAAGCTGTGACTGCTTGAGAAATCAGAGTGCAACTGAAGAGACTCCATTCCCACAAGGTTATTCTGTTTTAGTAACAGCTTTGCACCAGGAACTACCTCAGAGTCGTTCAGGTTACAAAACCCTTAATGGAGATTATGAAGCAAATACTGCACACAGCCAAAGTGAGAGGCAAGAGAGTGAGCAGAGTACACAGGCCAGGGTGGAGCCCGGCCAGGTTACCCATGCTCATCTTGCTCACCACAACCTCTTAAAGAACAGAAGTTGCTGCGATACAAGCCTCACTTCATCTGAAAAGCAGCAATTTCCAGCCTGCGCTTTGCCAGCAAGCATTTACCCAGATCCAATGCCTGCCAGAAACAGCCAGTTTTCTCTGGGATGCTCTCATCTAAATATTAGCCTGGCCCACATGGATTCATATTTGATTAGCTCTCAACAGAAGCAGAAAAATTAGCATGGCAGAGTCCTGAGGCACAACCAAGCCATTAACGTGCCACCAACTCATTGGAATGTGTGTAATGAACCCTCATCAGGTCTCAAATCCCTCTCACAGTAAGCAGTCCTGCAGGCATCATTTGGATAGTTTGGAGAATCAGCACTATCAACTTCCTCTCCTGCTTGACAGACCCAGAATTGTGCAGTACCTCCAGTCCTCCACCCAGGCAGGAGCCACTGATGGCAGCAACTATGGGCTTTGGAGACTGCTCAATTTTTTCTAGCATCTTCTGTCCTTCCTGAGAGAGCTGAGTCACTTCCTGAGCAGTCTTGCAAGCTTCAATCATGCTGCAGTGAGGCAGAAAGACTGATGAGAATTGGAAAGGCACTGTGAAAACAGCAGTAAAATGAGAGTGCTTCAAGGAGTTTGTTCCTTTTTTCCCCACAAAGCTCCAGTGACTGACAGAGAGGCAAGAGCTATTTAGTCCTCCAGCCTTAGATTAACAGACAATACAGGAAGACTACTAAATTCAGTGGTTAAGCCACTGCATGCTGACGCTGGGCTGTGCCTGCAGGCACTGAATGAGTTTCCTTGTGTCAGAGCTTTGAAAGACTTTGGGGAACAGGAGAAAGGGTCATAGGAAGTCTCAAAGCACTTGCAAGAAAGGGTGGAGGGGGAGAGCCCAGGATCACTTTTTAAAGGAGCAGATGGCCAGGGCTCTGATGCTGCACTCTGCCAATTGGAGGCTCCCTGTGCCAGTTATTCTCATGAAGGTCAGCAGTGCTTGCCAAGCTGGTGTAGTTCAGGAGGCTCCTAGCACTGAGACCCATGAGGCCCTTCTTAAACACAGCCTGTCCTTTTGATCTACTTACACTCACTGCTTCCTTCCCACTACATCATGTATCAAGTCTCCGCCCTGAATAAGGCCAGCCAAAAAGGTTTTAATGGGTGTCTCGCCAATCTCCCTTTCCTCAGAGGTTTCTGGCTTTTAATGACTTTAAACAACCATTTTCTCCTGCCCAATGTCAGGACTAGGAGCAATGGTGCTCCAGATCTCAGTGAGAGCACCAACACAGTTTGCCCCACACACTACCAAGGCTACCCAGGCTGAAATGCCTGGGAGGCTGTTCATGCCAAATCCTGCCCAATCAAGGGGCCATGCTGGCAGACTGCCAGGCACTCAAACCCAGCTTAAATGAAGTTCTGAATGTAAATTATCTGCTCTTACTGTGTCCCAGACCAAAGCACAATGCTCACACCAGAGCCAGCATGGGTTTCTTTGGCTGAACCCCAGCATGCAGGAAGGAGTGACCAAGTGTTACAGCCAAATGGGGTTTCATGACTTGCCATGTTCCTCTTTATAGCATCACAGAATGGTTTGGGTTGGAAGGGACCTTAAAGCTCATCCAGTCCCAAGCCTCTGCCACAGGAAGGGACACCTTCCACTAGATCAGGTTGCTCCAAGCCCCATCCAACCTGGCCTTGAACACTGCTGGGGATGGGGCAGCCACAGCTTCTCTGGGCAACCTGTGCCAGGGCCTCATCATCCTCACAGGGAACAACTTCTTCCTAAGACCTCATCTCAATCTCCCCTCTGTCAGCTTAAAGCTGCTCCCCCTTGTCCTGTCCCTGCAGCCCCTTATCAAAAGCCCCTCTCCAGCCTTTTTGTCAGCCCCTTTAAGCATTGGAAGCTGCTTTAATGTCTCCCTAGAGCCTTCTCTTCTCCAGGCTGAACAAGCCCAGCTCTCTTGGCCTGTCTCCACAGCAGAGATGCTCCAGCCCTCAGAGCATCTTTGTGACATTCTTCTGGACTTGCTCCAACAGGTCCTAACTTCATTTGAGCAGGTTAAGCATCCTGTGAACGCAGATTTGAGACCTCACTTGTAGTATTGTGCACAGTTCTGGTGTCCTCAACATAAAAAGACATGGAACTGTTGGAACAAGTCCAGAGGAGCACCATGAGGATGATCAGGGGACTGGAGCACCTCCTGTATGAGGACAGGCTGAGAAAGTTGGGGCTTTTCAGCCTGGAGAAGAGAAGACTGCGTGGAGACCTCATAGCAGCCTTCTATCTGAAGGGGGCCTATAAGGATGCTGGGGAGGGACCCTTCATTAGGGATTGTAGTGGCAGGACAAGGGGTAATGGGTTAAAACTTACACAGGGGAAGTTTAGATTGGATATAAGGAAGAAGTTCTTTACTGTAAGGGTGGCGAGGCACTGGAATGGGCTGCTCAAGGAAACTGTGAATGCTCCATCCCTGGTGGTGTTCAAGGCCAGGTTGGACGAAGCCTTGGGTGACATGGTTTAGTGTGAGGTGCCCCTGCCCATGGCAGAGGAGTTGGAACTTGATGATCTTAAGGTCCTTTCCAAACTCTCACTATTCTATGATTTTGTTTGCAGCCTCTGACTCACCCCTGGGGATACAACCGTGACAAACTGCTCGGCCTTCACAGTGCACCCAACCTGGATGCTGGACTTCAGAGAATGCTCCATCAGTGTAACTTCCAACATCCCAATACTTACGTAATATCTGCTCCAGCAATGAAAGAGCCTGGCTTTGAAGAGATGAGGACAGCACTTTTGACAGCTTCGTTGCCCCAGATCTCATTCATTACCTCATTAAATTCAGAGTTGAGTTGTTTGGAGAGAGTGTTCACCTGAAAACAGCAAATAAGCATTGTAAATAGGAGGACCAGATGATGGTGGAGTTTAGCCTCTGATTAAGTACTGGACTCAATTATTATATCATCAGAAAACTTGTAAAGAAGACAGATCGACATTAAAAAAACAAAGCCAGTGGTAGCTCTGAGTGGGTCTTCCAAGCCAGTAGCAGCTGCAGTTCTATGGTGTTTCAATATCTGCCTTTTGGGAAAAAGAAATAAAATGGACTAGACTACCCAGGAATTTGCCCAACAGCCAGTGCATTGCTTGGCACAATTATAACACTTCTGAGGTGCTTAAACTGAGCCTAGATTTGCTATAAAAATTAATTCACCCTGTGTCATAATACAATGAGAAAAAAATCTTCCAAGATGAACCCTGCAGCAGATCACCAAGTAATCTGCTATTAAAAGTTCCTCCTTAACCTCTCCAACAGTGGGTTTGTGACCTCAAACACAGATTTTATGAGCTGTTTTTTTCTCTATACAACATACACTCTTTAACCATCTTGAATACAAGAACTTAATATGATTTTAATAAAATTTCACACTGGTTAGCTTAGCACACACAAAACATTTCCATGAGGCATTTTCAGACCTCTCATTAAACACTCCATTACTCATCTTCCTATTTCTGCTTTGCTCGTAACATTGAAAGGCTGCAGGTTAGGACAGCTCTTAGACTTAGATTTGACCTTTCAATGTCTTCTCTGTACTACTGCTATTCCTGTTATTTCTACTGATATGCCCATCCACCACAGCCAGGTAAAACAGCACCTTTGAATTTGGTGTGTTGAAGCGTACAACAGCAACATCTCCTTTGATGTCACAGCTAACGTGGGTTCTAGCTGGAAACAAACAGAAACATGTTATCAGCTTATGCTCAGCGGATTCCAAGAAAGCAAGCTAAATCACATAGGAAAACTTCATACTTACTCTGAAGAGCAGTGGAGGTGGAGATGTTACGGCAAGCATAACCTAAAGAAAAGAAGTTGCAGATATTAAAGGAATTCTCAGTAGTCTCTGCTTAACTCTCCTTTATTAATGCATCTTCCCATCTCCCCTCACCTACTGAGGGCAGCATTTTAGAGAATCCGGAGTATGAGCCAGTTCCTTCTCTTACAGCTTGACCTGTGCCACCACCAGAGTTCAGCAGATCGCACACTACTGAAGTGACCTTTACAGCAGAGTCCATGCTGGCAATGCCAGACTGAGAGCAAAGAAAATAATCAAAGCTTTCTTCCCAAAGAGCTGATGAGAGGTAGCAGGTGGCACACAGGGGTGTTCTGCCTTTTGGATGCACGGTTCAACATTTCTTCACATGCTAAACCAGAGACCTTGCTACACTTCGGAGGCTTTCCAGCCTATGAGCTAACTTGTCTGCAAATCAAACACAACTGCCCTAGAATATTTCTGGAAAACCACGCCCTGGTGCCAGGGAATTGTGCCACCCAAAGTATTACCCCACAGAGCTCAGGGTGCACAGCTGGTGAGACACAAGAAGGGCACACAATATTTATGCTCACCTTCCTCTCTCAACAAGATACTCAATCTGTGTCTATTAATTACACATGGAAGCCCCAAGACAAACTTGTTTCAAAGCAGTCAAAATTCAGACCAGGGTATGAACAAGTTCTGTCCACAAGAGAAAAGCCACTTTTCTCACTCATAAATCCCAGACCTCCTTTTTGTGTTGAGAAACTGTATTTGGCCTGATGACCTCTCAATACATGAATGAATCTCAGTTCCATGCAAGCAACCTTGATCTTGACTAAGAGGATCCTCTGACACAGATCCTAGGCTGAATCCCTATCAAAGCTCCGTAAAGCCTGAAATGTAGTAAAAGCATTACTTCTTGAGGACCACATGCACATCTGTAAGTGGAACAGTGCCATTTAGCTTGGAGAGGTTTACTGTTGATGCTGATAAAATATTTAGGAATGCAACATTTCCATTCCCAGCAGCAAGGAGGCAGAAAATCCAGTACAGGGAAAACAAGCTTAAAACCTCAGCCTGCACCTCACCAACAGGTGGTTCCCCCTTCCCACAGCCCTGTCACACGGGCTCAGGGACGGAGTTCTGCTGCACTTTGGCCTTCTTTCCACTTTGTCTCTGGTGCTGGCAGTAGGGATTGACCTTTGCTCTCCATTCCCTGAGCTCAGGATACACTGTGCAACGCTAGGGATGGAAATTCAGCGTCAGTCTGCTCTGGCAAACGGGGCTCTGTGTGCATGTGCATGTCATGTGCCCACCACACCATTTTATAAACAAAGAGTGAACTGGTTTTCACTCCAAAGCTGCTTTAAAGTATTTTTTGATGAGGACAATCTCCAGATTGCCACTGCTGTAGCCAACATTAATTTCCCTGAACTTTTTGAACATGGAAGTCAAGTACTCCTGAAAATAAGCACTGACATTCTTGTCCCACAAAACCAAGCGTGGTTTCTCAGCTGATAAATACTCCCCTGCAGAATATGATGCACTGTTAACAACAGTATTTTAACCCAATAAAAGCCACACAGCCCTACTACCTTGAAAAGGAAGGCAAGGACTGAACTATCTCACTGAACTCCCTCACTTCACTCCCATATTGCTGCCCATGGCTAGGCACAGCCAGGAGAATCAGACCGAACAACTCTCAGCGGCAAGGCAAGTGACGTTTTCCTTCCTTCCCCTCAGTCAGGCACCTGCTAAGGCTGAGAGCAAGGTACTGATGGGGTAGTAAAAACTATACTGCATGCAAAGCAATGTCAATTCCAAACAAAGAGGGAATGGATTAACTTTTCTCTCTTTCTACCATCTAGCATGCTTTCCTCTTTCATATCAGTTTCCAAACAGACTGCTTCCATGAAAACCTTAAACCTTGAATTCACTTTGCATTTCACTTCAAGCAAAACAAAAGATATGAAGTAGGGGAAAAAAAAAACAAAACCAACATCAAGGGCACTACTGAACCAATCTCACTACATTTTAATATGAACTCTTTTGAGGTTCTGCCATCAGAGTAACAGCTGTTTAATACCTGAGTGAGGTTTGTTTAGCCTGACAGTATTTTGTTTTAGAGCCCAGAATACTTGTGGAAAACATCTTCCACATTTAAAACTAAAAGCAGTTATTTGGTCACAGTCACAGTGCATCTGCTTCAGGCCTGGATTCATTCAGCAGCACAATGGTGACTTGCCAAGATTGGAGCCAGAAAAGTCCTCCCTCCAAATGCCAAAGGAAGCAGCAGCAGGCCAGATGTATGCTTCTGCTATTCCACTGACAGTCACTCTAGAATTAAAAGCTTTGAATATTGATTCCATTTTCACTACTTCACTCACTCCAATTAAAAGACCATCTAAACATGGACACCAACACTTCACAGATGCTCTTGGGACTTGGCCAGGAACTTGGATGCAGCAGAGAATGGAAACCACCCCTTTCACACATTCCAGCCAGGACCTGTTTCTTCTCACTTTCTCTTTTCCCTGTTATTTCCTCAGCTGCTTCCCTTGGCACTTCCCGCCTTTCCACTCACCCAGATGTGGCATGCCACTTGAAGTGGGAACAGCATCCATGGTTCAGGAGAAAAGCCTTCCTGCAGTCCTGGACCAAGCCAAGTATCAGCACAGCAAACCAGCCGAAGCTCAGGATGACTGCCAGTGCTTCCAGCCTGTAACTGCGAGCCGACAGCACTAAGCGTCGAGCTGTGAGATGGGGAACTTTTAACAACCTGAGCTTCCCTATCCCCTGTGGGGACCTGCCAGCACACGGCATGTGGCTCAGCAGGTACAGCCAGCTCTGAGCTCACAGTCTTCTGCCTGCTTGCTGCCTTTTGCATACTCTTTGGCCTGCCTTGGCGAGGTTTGCATCCAGTTTAACACTTTGTTACAGCAGAGCAATGCTGCTAATTAGGGCAAGTAACAACGTCTTCATCACAGCTCCCAGACTGTTTGTGATGAAGAATTTTGTTAGTTGTAACAAGGACTCCAATCAGTAACAGCCTGGAGCTGCCACACTTCATAGAATCCTAGAATCCCAGAATCCCAGGTTGGAAGGGACCTCAAGGATCACCTGGTTCAACTTCTCTAGGCAAAGCGTGACCTAGACTAGATGGCCCCGCACCCTGTCCAGCTGAACCTTAACAGTGTCTAATACTGGGGAGTCACCACTTCCCTGGGAGATTATTTCAATAGCGGGTTGTTCTCATGGTGAAAAGTTTTTCCCTTGTGTCCAGTTGGGATACCCCCAGGAGAATCTGTGCCTATCACCTGTGTCTTTTCCATGGGACTCCTTGTAAAAAAGAGTTTCTGTCTTCTTTGTACTGACCCTTTAAACACACTGAAACAGTTCTGCTTGTTAATCTATCGCAGCACTCTGCTCCTGGAGCAGCCGGCTCATGTACAAACTCGCTCCAACACTGCATGTAGGACAGGTACTAAGTTTAAACAAAACTGCCAGGTTTCAAAGCACAGAAACAAGAACTGGCTCCCAATGGCTCTCAGCCTTGCCCTTCAGCCTTCTTAGGGGCAAATGGTGCCTTACAGCTTTGGAGGCTCTGCAAGAAAGCACTACGACCCAGCACTGCAAACAAGCGGAGTGCCTAGACCCTGCCCAGGTTGGCAGATCACAAAGGAGCATTAGCCAACAGCTGAGATGCCTGTACAGCAAAGTAACGCCAGATCCTGGCACGCATGGAGATGCTGATACGCCTGGAGGCATTCCACCCACACGGAGATCCCAGCTTCCCATAGATACACCTGTATGCCTGGAGGACAGCCCCAGGATCCAGACACCCAAGGACATGGGGACATTCTCCCCCCCAGGGCCACCGGGAACACGCACACATGGAGTCAAGGACGCTCTCTCCCTGGGGATCAGCTCATACACCGAGGATAATCCTGCCTCCCACCAAAGTAGGGTCACAGGGTCCCCCTCCCCAGGGCCATAGATGGATTCCCAAAACGTACCCATGTACAAGGACATGGGAACCATGGCCGGGCACACAAAGACAAGCCTGCCTTGGGGACCGGCATGGAAATATCTCCCCCGTGGGCGCACCCCACACCGCGGTGGGAAGCCGAGACGCGGAAGCACGGACACCCTCCCTGGGGAAACCTTGGAAGGGGATACGGCCATGCCAGGGATCCTCCTGCGCGATTCACGGGCCGCGGGGACAACACCCTGGCGTGGGACACAGGCACACACAGGGAGACCGGAACGTCCCCCGCCCGTACCTCAGAGACCCGTCCCCGGTAACAGCCCATTTCTTGCAGCCGCCGCCCGCTGCCACTGAGGCCGCACCGGAGGTGACCCCCACCCCATGATAGCCTGCCCTGCCCCGCGGCACCCCGCCACAGGCCCGTCCTCACGCGTGCCCCCGCACCGCCGCCCTCACGGAAAAGCACCCCACCCCGACAGACCGCGCCCACGGTCCCACCGCCGCGCCCGTCCCCCCGGCGCGGGAGGCGGCAGCACCGCCGCGGGGCCCCGTCTCACCCGCGGGCGGTGGGCGGCAGGACGGGCTGTACTTGGCGGCCGCTGTGAAGCGCCCCAGGCTGCCGATAGCACGCACCGCGGCCGCCATCTTTCCTGCGCGCGAGGTCGAATGAGGGAGAGGCCGCTCGGGGGCTTGGCCGCGCCGTCCCCGCCCTGCCCGCGGCTGCCTGAGGAGCTGCCTGCACGCTCCGCCACCGCCGGCTGCCACCTTCCTCTCTTTTCTCCGCTCGTGGCGTGGTCGCGGACGTTTCTGTTATGTACCGAGCGGGAACGGCGGGAGGGAGAGCGCGGGTAGGGGCTGTGGGATGGGTGGGATTCCTCAGGCGGGTGGCTGGTGTGCTGCCCAGAGGGTGGGGCCAGCGCGGGGTCCTTAGTGAGTGGCGGCGCGGCGGGCGGTGGCGGTGTCGGTAGTGCGGGCGGAGGTGAGCGGCTGTGTGGTGTGTGTGTGGTGTCAAGTGTGTCATGTGTCGGTGTGTGGCATCCTGTAGGGCCCTGTGTCCCCGTCCCGGGTGGAGGGAGCCGTAGCTGTGCTATGTGTGAGGGACAGGTGCGTTTGTGTGGTTGTTACTGAGTTTCGGGGTGTCTGGTGGGTGAGTGGGGTGTTCGTGGCTGAGGAGTGGGTGCGTCGTGGGTCCGGGCTGTGCGTGGGGTGGACAGCCTTGGCCAGATCCGGTTGTGTGTGTGGGGCGCTTCGGGGTGCTGGGAAGCAGCTGGCTTCTGAGAGCGCGGGGGACAGCGTGGGGCGAGGGATGGCAGTGGGAGCGCTGCGAGGAGAGCAGCTGTGAGGGAATGGGTCTGGTTTGGGAACCTGGAGAGGAGCAGTTCTGTTGGTTGAGCAGAGATTTGGGTTTGGTCAGCCTGGAGAAGAAGGCTCCAGGGAGACTTTACAGCAGCTTCCAGTACCTAAAGGGGCTGACAAGAAAGCTGGAGAGGGGCTTTTGACAAGGGCCTATAGGGACAGGACAAGGGGGAATGGCTTTAAACTGGCAGAGGGGAGATTGAGATGAGATCTGAGGCAGAAGTTCTTCCCTGTGAGGGTGGTGAGGCCCTGGCACAGGTTGCCCAGAGAAGCTGTGGCTGCCCCATCCCCGGGAGTGTTCAAGGCCAGGTTGGACGGGGCTTGGAGCAGCCTGGTCTAGTGGAAGGTGTCCCTGCCCGTGGCAGGGGTTTGGAACTGGATGAGCTTTAAGGTCCTTTCTAACCCAAACCGTTCTCTGAAAATCTTCAGCCTGGTGTGGGGAAGAAGCCTGGCACATGTGGAGGAAGAGTGCTGTGGCAGAGAACTGATTCAGAGAAGAATGGCAGTGAGAAAGTCTGTTTTCTGGATATCTGCTGATGAACTTCAGATAAGGATCTTTTTATAGGGAAAGCTCTGTTTTGGAATGAGCTTTGCGAAAAGGCACCAACTCATTCTGCTTCCCACGGGGATGCACAACAGAAGTTATTGAGGTTAAAAGGAAGGGTAGTGGCATAATGTGCCAAGGAGAGCGTGTCAGGAGAGTCACGCTGGCAGCGAGATTAGCTGGGCACTTGGACAATTTTCCAGTAGGGAAGAGGCGGAACAGTTACTGGGAGGGGAATTGAAAACTGTGCCGGCTGCTGTTCATACAGTGCTGGGTCACTGTGGAGGTGACTGTTTATTTACAGGAACATTTGCAGGCCACAGTCATAAGCCAGGCTCTTTGTGAGTTCAGAAAGTGCAAAAGGAAGTAATTCTCCCTGCTGCTGCCCTCGGAGTGTCTTCTGTTTCTTCACTTTTTAACTCTGTGTGAAGCAGGCAGATTGTTTGAAACTATTCCGAATAGACCAGATTGGACTAATACCAGCCTTTCTCCAGCCCTCTACATAGCAAAATGAGTTGCATGCTAACCTACGCCATCAGGAACCTCCCTGCTTCCTCAGCATGGGCTGCCAGAGGTTGTAAGTATCTTTACATTTATTGAAAGCTTGACTTGGGAGGTCATACAGTTCTGGTTTAAGTGTTGGGTTTCAGACAGATGCTGTATCTGAATCTCTGTTTTGTTGTCATCATAGAGATGACTTTTTTCAAAGTAGTTCAATGTTGCCGTATTTGTCAGTTCCCACGTTAGGTGTGGGAGGAACATCATGTTGTAATATGAACTGTCTTAGTTTTGTGAGCAAACTAAGAAATACCTCAGGGGTGTTTAGGTGCAGTTGTCTTATTATGACCTTATCATATGTTTCGAACAGTTCTGACAGAAACTAGAAATGTTTTTAACGTTTCAGGTTTGACAGACCCTATTTTTTTGTTTCTTGTTTTTCAGTTGTTCGATCACTCAGCTGTTCTTTGCCGTTACAAGCCGCAGGTAAAGTTAAAGCACTAGGAATCTCAATGGGTCTGTGCTAGAGGAGATAATTTTTAAAGCTGCCTCCTTTTTCAGAGCCTCATTCTGTTTGAATCTCAGAAGTGCAGTGCAGACTGCCTTAAGGCTCTGGGAGAACCAGGGGCTAACAAGAAAACTGGGGAGGTGCTTTGGCAAGGGCGCGTAGCTGTGGGACAAGGGGGAATGCCTTTAAACTGAGAGAGGGGAGATTTAGATTAGAGGTTAGGCAGAAGTTCTTTCCTGTGAGGGTGCTGAGGCCCTGGCACAGGGTGCCCAGAGAAGCTGTGGCTGCCCCATCCCTGGCAGTGTTCAAGGCATGTTTGGATGGGGCTTGGAGCAACCTGGTCTAGTGGAAGGTGTCCCTGTCCATGGCAGGGAGGGTTGGAACTGGATGAGCTTGAAGGTCACTTCCTACCCAAACCATTCTGTGATTCTGTAAGTAGTCTGCGTGCTCCACAAAAGCTGCAAATAAGTAAAATTGCAGGTAAACTGTTGTTTGCAGCAGAATACTCTCGGCCTCTGCGTACCCGTCACTCTCAGCAGCTGTGCCCAGTCCAGAGCTCAGCCCCATCATCACCTGACAGTTTGCTATTTCTAGAACTTAAACTGAGATGCTAAGCTCAGAATGTAAAAACCGTCTGGGCACAAGCAGATCGCTTACCCAGGGGGGAGGAGATTGTCCCTGACAAGGAGAAACTTGTGGAATTAGCTTTGAACTTCAGCAAGACCAGTAAGAGGCTCAGGTTTTGTCAGAGCTGCTCAGCACACTCAGTTACAGGGGGTTTTAGCTGTGGCCCTTAGCTAGTGGCTGGGGTGATCCAGCATTCTGGGGTTCACTGAGGTGGAGTTGCTCAGGTGACATGCTGTAAGCTGCATGGGTTTTGGAAATAGGCCTAGACAGTAGCTCCCCATCATCTTCTTGGCTTTACACAGAGAGCAAAGAGCAGTGTCAGAGTTCCATCCTCACTTGTTTAAGCAAAGTATTTAGCTGCACTTAATTTGCTTTTATGTGTCTCCATCCTTTACCTGCTTGGAAAAGAAACTGCCCCCATGCTGCCATATACGCTCGCTAAGATTTGCAGGCCTGATTGCATTAGGACATTCTCATTGAACTCCTTGTTAATCATCACTCCAGATGAGTTCTGGCACTGGCCTGTTGAGCAACACTTTGTCGTGGCATGCTTTACCTTGAACCTGAGGTGCTCGGACATGTTATGGAGAAGTAGCAAGTTACCCACAGCAACTATACACACTACTCTTGTTACTGCTTTCCTCTGAGAGTGAAAGCTAGTTGACGTCTTGAGCTGTGTTTTGATTTCCCTTGAATCATCTCGCCTTCTCACCTTTACCATGCAGCAAGAGCACACACATAGGTAGTTACTATGGAAGGTAGGTTCCTCTTTGCAGTTCTTGCTGCTCCCCAAGCAAGAGATCTTATTCAGACTTTGAATTTGGTCTGCGTCATTTGTACTGTAAGCTGTGCAACGTTTTCAGAGGCATTGCTTCATGCAATATTCTTGTCAGTGGTAGCAGAGACTGGGAGTTAGGTGCCTAGAGAGCAGTACCGTTGTCTCAGTGTAGCTGCAGATGAGTCTGCTGATGGGGGATGTACCATCTTCTGATGGGGGATGTTGTTAAATCTTTTTTCACAGATCACATAATTAGCCAGAGACAAGATTACAGCCAGGTAACCTACGTATTCTGCTAATGGCTTACGCACCAAAAGAGACTAATTTCCCTAGTTTTGTAGTACTTTTTACAGGGTCTTAATTTAAGCTTGCTGGTATTCGTGTTAACATTGCTTTTCTCTTACCAGTCCAGCCTAAGAGTAAGAAGACCTTAGCCAAAACTGGTGTGAAGAATATTGTTGTGGTGGAGGGTGTCCGTATTCCATTTTTGCAGTCTGGCACCACGTAAGTATGAAAATAAGAAGATAAATGCTGATTTGATTAATAGTATATTCTGTGAAAAGAGTTGGTTGACTTGTTCATTTTAATGTAGTTATTATGCCTAAAAGTACTGAGGTGGCAGTAAGTCAGGCTGCTACTGTTATTCCAGCTTAAGCTAGTGAAAAAACATGATCTGAAGAAGATTGTCCATGTGTATGAGTGAGGATTTATGCTGCATGTCTAGAGGAAGCTGTTGGTGAACCTATAGCAGATAAAGCAATGCATTTCACAGAATTGCAGGACATGTGCAGAGCGCAGAGCCTGCTGTAGACTCTTCCTAGACTGTTATGCCACCAGATTCATAGCTGAATTAAGACCAGACCTGACTCTTAGGATGGACAGAGTGTTTATTCTGTTACTGCTGTTTTTCAGTGGTTTTAGTACAGCAATTACCTGGTGGCCTATACAGAGAGTCTTCACAATCTGGGGTATGAACTGTTTGATTGTAAGTGCAGTGGAGCATTTCTGGCATGTCACTAGCTCTTTGCTGCTGATGTGTGCTTACTGCAGTGAAGCAGACCTCTGGATTGGTTTCTGACACCCCTAAGTATGTCCTTCTCTAACTTCCAGGTATGCGGATCTTATGCCACATGACCTAGCAAGAGCAGCACTGCAGTAAGTAAATCAAATAGAAGGGCCCAGAAAACTCGTTGGGGTCCCAGTGTTGGTACAGTAGCTTCAACAGATTTGAAAGCCAAGGCTCTAGCTTTATCTCTAAACAATACCATCCAGGCACTTCATTTTTCATGGTCCACCATGACCTTCATAGGTGGCTTAAGCAGTAGGGCTTACAACAGGCTTGTGCTAAAGTGTCTTGTTACAAAGAGGTTACATTGTTCTCCTATTTGGCAAATTTTAGTTAATTTGAACTCTGTAGTTTTCTGAATACAGAGATCATAGCTACTGTCTGTTGAGGTGTACTTGGGAAAACCAACCTGAAAAAAAACCCTACCATTTAGAGAAAACTAAATGGCAACAAGAATAACAAGCAGATTCTATCATCTTGCCTGTCTCTTCCATTCTGGAGTGATTTGACAAAAGCTGTAGGCCATTAGCTGTGTGTTTGGTTGAGGAGCAAGGCAAAGTGCTGTTAAAAAGAATGCTTTACTGGGTGCATGGGAAAGGAGATTTCAAGGCCCAAGGAAAGAGCTGATTTGGTTGACAGTCACTGTGTTAGTCACACGAGAGGGCTGTGCCCTGGATGTTGATGGGGTTTTAGTGTGCTGCAGGAAAAAGGGGAATGACTTTAAACTGACCGAGGGGAGATATATATGAGCTCTTAGGCAGAAGTTCTTGGCTGTGAGGGTGGTGAGGCCCTGGCCCAGGTTGCCCAGAGAAGCTGTGGCTGCCCCGAGAAGCTGCGGCTGCCCCATCCCTGGCAGTGTTCAAGGCCAGGTTGGACTTCAGGGGCTTGGAGCAACCTGGTCTAGCGGAAGGTGTTCCTGCCCATGGCAGGGGGGGTTGGACTAGGTGATCTTTAAGGTCCCTTCCAACCCAAACCATTCTAGGATTCTAGGTTTTGGGTGCCTTTAGTTTCATCTTTCTTTGGTATTTTGTAGTGCATGAAACTACGTTTGAATCCCAGGAGCCTCAAATCGCTGCTGGCAGTGGGATTTGCTGTGCTGGCCTGTTTGTCGAGATCTTCTGTAAAATCATACAATATGTTTTCTAATACTTTTCACATTGCTTATTTTCTGTGCACCTTACTGAAGTTTTAGGTGTTTCTATATCAAAGTTAATTTGCTTTATTATCTCTTAAAGCCCTCTTCCTTTAATTTTGATGTCAGAATACCCCAAATTGGTGAAAATACTAACAATCATTTTAGGGAGGGGCAAGGGTGTAGTGTATTTGTTTTCATTAAATTCTGTAATCATTTGTAGTGATATTATTGCCATGATTACTTACAGTCTGTAGTCAGTTACATTTTGATTAAGTACAGATAAACACAGGATTTCCTTCTGACGTGGCTCCATTGTTGCATTGTTCTCCAGCTGAGCTGCTGGAAAGGGGATGTCTGAGGGCTGCAATGGGTTTATTGCTTACGTGGTGCAAATACTTTTTGTTGTAATCTTCTTAGGGGGTTACTGAACCGGACCAGCGTCCCAAGGGATGTTGTGGATTACATTGTTTATGGCACAGTTATCCAGGAGGTGAAAACAAGTAATGTGGCCAGAGAGGTGGGTTATGTGCAGCATTTCCACTGTGAGTCTGATTGCTGCTGCTAGTATGAAGATGAAAAGTGCTTGCAAAAAAGAAAATTCCAGTATTATTGTTCATTTAAACGTGATTTGAGACTTGTGCAGCTCTGTCTGTCAAATAACTGTGGGATCCTGTCTCTTGCTGAAATCTGCCTTAGGTCAAAATGTATTTTAATGCTTGATTCTTCCCTGAAAGGGAAGCTTTTGTTAAGGACTGTTGATCACTCAGCTCTTAATTACCAATGAGACTCAAATGCTGCCTTGCCTGAGGTACTTGGGAGGGCCAGAGTGTGCTGTGATAGATTGCTTTACTGTGGTATTTTGGTATTTATTTTACTTGGCTGATCAGATGAGGCTCTTGAGTGATCTGAAAGGGAATAGCTTAGCTGCTCTTCTCTTTGGCAGTCAGAAAACAAAATTCACATATTATACACGCATATTACACTCCACTGAAGTAATGTTACACAGGTGGCATGTGATTTTTCTGTAACCTCAAACCTCTGCTGTTGTTCTCTGCAACTGGACAAAACCATGATGTAACCTGGGCTGGAAGGAGGCCGTTGTGAAGCTCTCTAGTTCCATTTTAGCTTTGTATATGCAAATACTTGCTTTGGTCATGTGCCAGTCAGATGAGGCTGCGGTATATTTTTAACTTGGGAACAACTGTTGAACTTTAAACTAGTTGGCCACGTCTCAGCTGAGGCAGGTCTTGCTGGGAGCAGTTCTGCAGTGCGAGGCTGTGCCCTCAGCTGGGTCAAGCAAGACGCTGCATTCTGAACTGTAGGAAATGTTTTCTGTGCTGTGCAAGATGACTCACGGTGCCTTGTACTGAGGGATCTAAAATCCTTTCACGTGTTGCCTTAAGCAAATAAGGTGAAGCAAAAATGATGTCAAGTAGTTGGAAAACTCGAATTGTGAGGTGTGAAACTGTGATTAGTTTGTCTCTTTATTAGTGGGGGCAGCATCTGTCTGCATAATGCAATTGAGAGCCTGGGCAGCTGCCATCTCCTGTTCCCAGTGTCTGGGAAGGGAATGAGCGGCTGCAGGGACTGGCTGAATGAAACCTCAGTGTGCTTATTTTCAGCTTAGTCTGGAAAGGTGCGTTGCTGGGCAGGAGGTAGCTCTGACCTGTGGACCAAAAGGTGCAGGTTTTAACAGCCAATCTCTGTTGCTCGTAGGCTGCCTTGGGAGCCGGTTTCTCTGACAAAACTCCTGCCCATACAGTCACCATGGCTTGTATTTCTTCAAACCAGGCTATGACCACAGGTATGTTGGCTGGAAGAACAAGCTGTGGGTTTGAGGAGGAGCTCAGCAACTCCTCTATATCCTGCATGTAACTTGTAGTGCTTAGTGTGTATAAGTAAGCATCTGAAGAATGCTTTTTTATTCAAAACCCAACATTCTATGAATCAGATGTCTGCTGTAGACCTGCCAACAGCTTGATACCCTTTGCATTCAGCAGTAGTCCCTCCTCAGTGACTGTGATAGCTTGGGAGGCAAGGGCTGCATCTGGAAGTTCACCTTTCATCTTTGTCTTAGCCTAAACAGAGAAAAATAAATTGAGACCCGGTCTCAAAATGCTGGGTGTATTCTTCTCCCAGCTGCTCTGTGTGACAGAGAGAAGTAGAAGCAGAGTTTCAAAAGTAGCATGATTCAGAAAATGCCTGTGCAGTCTGGTCACTGACTGTGATGCAGAGTTGTATAACCTGGGCAAAGCCAGAGGCTGAAGGAAATAAAACGTAGTATCCAAGGCACTAATAGTTCAGTGTCACTTCTCCCTGCAGCTCTCACAGGCAACTCTGTCTCGTTCTGCAGGCGTGGGTATGATTGCAGCTGGCCAGTGCGATGTTGTCGTAGCAGGGGGTGTGGAGTTAATGTCAGATGTTCCCATTCGGCACAGTAGGAAGATGAGGAAGACAATGCTGACTCTTAACCGAGCCAAGACCTTGGGCCAAAAGCTTGCTGTGATATCCAAAATTCGCCCTGACTACTTTGCTCCTGAGGTAATGTTTTTTTCAGGCATTAAGATACTCAGCTAAACTGTTTCTCAGGGAGGTGCAAAACAGGTTGGCTTAGGTAATTTATTTAGCCCCAGCAGAGAGGATTTAAAAAGGGTAAGGTGGTTGCCTGTGGTTCACATATATTGGATCTTTGTCCTGTACTTCGGGTTAAACCTGCAGTTGATTAATGCATCTCATAGCATTCCTGTCTTTGTCTTCTTACATGTTGCTCTTCAGTAATCCTACCATCTTTCAAAACCTCCTTCCTTCTGCAACTTCTAGACGAACTGTGCTGGGAAACTGCAGAAGCAGAAGCTTTTCCCTGTAAATATAAAACTTTTACAGGGGTCCTAAAGGCTCAGAAGAACTTTATTAGATAATAGAGGTAATGTGCTTAATATCAGCGAGGAATATCCTTAGTGTATTAATAAAACCCTTTGATTAATGCACCTTAAATATGCCTTTATGAATACTGTTCCTGGCCAAATCTTGCCAGGTACTTCATGTGTTTAGCTCCCATATTTGGGCACGGGAGTCTGATGGTTAATTAATGTCAGGACTCTGCTACAGAGGGAGCCACTCTTTTCTGTCTCAGAGGTCATGAGAGAGGTGAATTACATCATGGTGAAGATGAGAAGGGGAAGCACTTCCCTCCTTAATAAAACTGCTTGTGTCTGGGCTGCCTTTAGCAGGAGCGCGGGAAGCAGAGTGTACACACAGCAGAGATCCAAAGTCCGAGTAGATATAAAAACTGCAGGCTTAAATGCATGCAGGGGTTTCTTGTGTGCTACTGGAAGAAACTGAAATCACCTGGTTTTGCTAAAGAAGGTATTTGACAAGAAGTTTTAAGATCTCAGGATGTGGTGTTTCACCTTAGCCCAAAAAGTCTGGTCCCTTCCCATCTGGTATTCTAGGATTCTATGATTAACCAACATTTGAACTCCATAATTAACTTAATTTTTCTGTTCTGTAGCTTCCAGCTGTGGCAGAGTTCTCCACCAGCGAGACCATGGGGCACTCTGCTGATCGTTTGGCTGCTGCCTTTGCCATATCCCGTTTGGAGCAGGATGAATATGCCCTCCGTTCACACACACTAGCTAAGAAAGCCCAGGATGGAGGGATGCTAGTGGATGTGGTACCCTTCAAAGTGCCAGGTAAAACTGCACATTTCATTGCTAGCATGCACTAATCCAATGAAGTAATACTTTATTTAGAAAAGGAGGGGAAGTACTGGGACCAGATTCATAATGCTCTGTGAATCCAGTATGGATTTTAACTCTCTGCTGTTTCTCCCAGGAAAAATACTGACTTAGGAGCATGTTTCTAAACACACATCTAAATACATAAACATATCCTTACACATCTAAATTTTGTTGCAGCCACCTCCTATCCATGCTAATAGGGTGATAGAGCATGGAAGATCAGGGTAGTGAGACCAAGAATCCCCCTGCTCTTCCAGTCAGAGGAGAGAACCCATCTTTATATGCTAAGCTATTAACAACAAATAGAAAACCCAGTAAAATCTTGGTCTGCTGAATCAGGGACGGGGTAGGGAGAGCTGAAACCAACTTCCTACCCAGTTGGTTCAACTTCCTCATATTAGGAAGAAGGTCCTTACTGTGAGGGTGGTGAGGCCCAGGCCCAGGTTGCCCAGAGAAGCTGTGGCTGCCCCATCCCTGGCAGTGTTCAATGCCAGGCTGAACAGGGCTTGGAGCAACCTGGTCTAGTGGAAGGTGTCACTGCTCATTGTAGGGGATTGGAACTGGATGAGCTTTAGGGTCTCTTCCAACCCAAACCTTCTGTGATTCTATCATACCTGCTCATTTGGGGCACTTTTGCACCATAATTAGTTTCCTAGAAAGATCTTACTTTTGTAGACTGTTGGTTATAATCTTTATACTAAAATTAGGAATTTATGGTAATACCATAAATGGATTAATGGAATTTCCTTTTTTTTTTCCTTCTCCCAGTTGTCATAAAAAGCAGTTTTCTGAATTCTCCTGCCACAGACTCCCACTGATGTGCAAATTCATGTGTGTTGCTGACTTTCATAGTTGAAATAACGTTTCTTATTTTTCATCAACAGGCAAAGAAACAGTTACCAAAGATAATGGGATCCGTCCTTCCTCATTGGAGCAGATGGGCAAGTTGAAGCCGGCTTTTGTCAAGCCCTATGGAACCGTCACACCTGCCAACTCCTCCTTCCTGGTAATGCATGTTTCCATCACTGTGAGCCTGTGGGGAAAAGCCTCCAGGTTACCGTCTGCTTCACACAGGCATGTAGATAAGTTGCTGTAACCTGTGGGAAAGAGTTTTTTCCTTTGGTGAACTTGGATTTTTTGTTTTTAAATGAGTAATGAGTAAACCCCAGAAGGTTTGGTCTGTCTTAACCTGTTTGCTTTCTGTAACTGCTTCATGAGGATTCATTATATTTTTGATGAATCAGTTTTCATGAGACAATCGTTTTTTTTTTCAGTCATAGAGTGATTTGAGTTGGAAGAGACCTTAAAGCTCATCCAGTTCCAACCCCCTATCACAGGCAGGGACACCTTCCATTAGACCAGGTTGCTCCAAGCCCCATCCAACCTGGCCTTGAACACTGCCAGGGATGGGGCAGCCACAGCTTCTCTGGGCAACCTGTGCCAGGGCCTCACCACCCTCACAGGGAAGAACTTCCTCCTAAGATCTCATCTAAACCTCCCCTCTGTCAGGTTAAAGCCATTCCCCCTTGTCCTATCCTTACAGGTCCCCCTCCATGTTTCTTGTTAGCCAGTTTAGGCACTGGAAGCTGCTCTGAGGTCTCCCCAGATCCTTCTCCATTATGATGAACTCTCTTCCACATATGCTTCTTTTTCTCTCCTTAGCATTTTTAGAGGAAGAGTTTTTTAGGTGCTGAAGTCTAAGGTAGTTGTGATAGACAGGTGAGGTGTTTCTGAGCCCCAGTTCCTGAGACTCGGCAGAAGGTGGTTGCCACTGAAAGTCTCTAGCTGAGGTCTTAAGGTGACTATGTTGTTCCTCTCTGCAGCCCTGTCAGATTTCTGTGTGTTTAAAAGGCTGTTTCACAGTTTCTGATCAACACTTAAAAAGAAGAAAGTAACTACTACTGGGGCCCTTTCAGCAGCAATGCTATTTACTCCTTAGTGGTTCTGGGGACTTGCATAAGCCTGGTGAGGCTGCAGCCTTGGTGCAGGAACAGCTGAAATGCTGTTGGTGTGCTCTTGCTGCCAGTCTGTAGGCAGCTGAGGTTGTTATCCCAGAAATTAATTTGGCCACTGTGTGCCAAAGCTGTGATGTTCATTTTTGCAACGTGGTGAGCCTGTGGCTTGTGTCATCCTGGAATTATACTCTGGGTTTGGGATGGAGCCAGGTGGACGGGTGGGTGGGATAACCACCTTGTCCATAAGACTGGCAAGGGCTTCTAGGCACCTCTGTGTGGGTTTTGACGTAAGGGAGCGCTTCAGCAATGTGTGTGCTAATGTCGTGTTCCATCCACACACCCGTCTATCAGCTCACTTATGCAGACATGGGGGATGTCCTGGAAGCCCTGGTAACATCAGGTCCTGTCCTGCCAGCTGCTCTGCAGGAGGGCTGTCAGGCTCCCTTTGGGCGCAGAGTGTGCTAGTTCTTCAGGCAGAGACCTCACTCTTGTCTGCCTCTTTCAGACGGATGGTGCTTCAGCAGTTCTGCTTATGTCTGAGGAGAAGGCTCTGGCACTGGGCTACAAACCAAAGGCTTACCTAAGGTAAAAAGCCTGCTCTGCATGGCCTCTGACGTCTGCTCTCGCTTCTGTCTCCTCCTCTTTCTGTTACTAATAGCATTTCTCCTGTGTAGGGACTTCGTGTATGTGTCCCAAGATCCAAAGGACCAGCTGCTACTGGGGTAGGTACCGATGCTCAAAAGCCCTAATAGTCTGTACTAGCCCAGCAGCCTTGACTTGTCATTACGCATCTTTTCTTTTGTGAAGTGTCTCATGAGATGTTAATCTTCAGGCTCTCTTGCAGAGATGCCAGAGCTGGTGTGCTAGGTGTGACTTGGGAGGGGGAGGCAGCGAATGTGGGAGAGGAGCTGTGGCAGACATACCCACCCTGGTGTGCTGGGAGGCATCTCAGTGTGGTGTTACTAGCAGTGGTTACTTGGGGTTGTGTTTTGGTTAGACAAGCAGAGAGCTGTACCATGGACCTAGGGAACGTAACGTGGGTTGCTGTGGAAAAAGGGGGCGATGATGTGATGAAATGTATTCATATAAGACTTCTGTTTCTTAACTCCTCTTCAGTCCAACCTACGCTACTCCCAAAGTGCTGGAGAAGGCAGGTCTGACCATGGCTGATATTGATGTGTTTGAATTCCATGAAGCTTTTGCTGTAAGTACTGAGCCTAGAGCACTACCCATCCGATCACTGCTTGCGTCGGGCTGGGTATCAGTCAGCGGGTGCTGAGCAGTTGTATTCTCTTCCCTTGTTATTTCCCTTATCATTATTACTACTGGTGGCAGCAGTAGTGGTTTGTGTTATACCGTAGTTACTGGACTGCTCTTATCTCAACCTGTGGGAGTTACATTCTTTCGATTCTCCTCCCTATCCCTGTGGGAGTGGGGGGAGGAAGGAGGAGAGGGGTGAGTGAGTGGCTGCGTGGTTCTGAGTTACCAGCTGGGCTTTTAAACCACAACAGTACAGCTGGTACAGCTGGAGCACTAAGGATACCTCCAGCTGTAAAAACCTGTTCTGTAGGCGTCTGCTTTCGTGTTGGTGAAAGCTCTTGATAAGACCTTCACTAAACGTACATAGGTGTAATTCTGCATTCATGTCTGAAGAGAAGTACTGTATATATTTTAAATATATAACATTTTATGTGGACACAACTGATGCTAAGCTTTTGTTGTTTAAAGTCACCAAAGGAATACAGATTCTTCTAAAATAATATATAAACAAAAATAGTTATAATTCCCCAGGACCCTTGGATGAAAGAAACCACATCACCTACTAATTGGATTGGGAATCTGTGTTACCATGGTGAGGTGGCTCATTTACTGGGTGGCATCTTTCTCTAGCGAAGGTTGAGCTGACATTAGCAGGCTGAGCCTGTATTTGGCTGTGTTAGTTTAGTGATCGTAGCAAGTCCTGGGATATCTCACGCTTGGTAAGCGCTGTCCTTAGGTTTTCTTCAGAGCCTGCCCGTTCTTGTTACTGTCACGCTCCCTCTCTTTCAGGGGCAGATCCTGGCTAACCTGAAGGCTATGGATTCAGACTGGTTTGCACAAAACTACATGGGCAGGAAGTCGAAGGTAAGACACAATCGGGACACTTCTATCTTTAGTTTAGTTTAACTTGAGGATTTATTGAGTCCCTTGTTGCAGCAGGGTGTGTGGTGCTGCAAAGCACAGCTTTTGTAGTGTCCCTTCTTGCTTAGCAAATCCCGATGTGAGCAGTTTCTCTGGGAGTGATGGCATTTCCATTGTCAGCGGGAGGTGGAGATCTAAAGTCATAATAGAAATTATTGGAGATGGGAATTAAAGACAGTGGGAGGGGGCCAGTCCTCCTTCATGCTTTCTGAGAGTCTGGAGTATCTCTGCTGGACCGCAGGTGAGGTGGCAAAGCCTTTAGCACAGCTTTGTCCTGTCTTCAGGCACTTGTACATGGCAACAGACACTTTGTAGGGCAGCCTGGGCTGTCGGAGGTTTGGTGGTGTTAGGAGTAGGTCAAGCAGCCTCCATGCAGGCAGGTGATGGTGTGTGTCCTCACAGGTTGGAGCCCCTCCTCTGGAGAAGTTCAATACTTGGGGTGGTTCCCTGTCACTGGGCCATCCTTTCGCTGCCACTGGATGCCGGCTGGTCATGACTGCTGCTCACAGGTTGAAGAAGGAGGGAGGACAGTACGGCCTGGTTGCTGCCTGTGCAGCAGGAGGGCAGGTAATGATGCTTTGGGGTCAGGCACTGTTCCCTCTGGAGAGCTAGCCACATTTCTGATCCTGGTGGTGCTGTGAAATCCTGTCTTGGCACACCAGGTGGCACTGGGTGTCCCTGACACCCTCTTGCTCTGTTCAGTGGGCTCCCTCTGCCTCATTCCTCTTTAGAGACTCTCCAGCCCAGCTCAGAATCATCAGTTGGGGTTTGTGAATGTCATTCTTCTCACTTTGGGAAGAAAGAACTTAACTAGAAAAATGGGAGTGAGACTCTACCTACAGCTTGTGGGCCTTTGGGTGGGAGCCTGGTGCAGGCTGCAGTGACTGGTGGCACTTCCACAGGGACCTGGCATAGCTGGTGCTCTGTATCCCGAGGTGCTGGTGTTCCTAGCCTGGCCCTTGGGACAGCCCGATGCATTGGCTGGGCGGTACTCCGGTTCCTTTCCCAGCCTGGAGCAGCTGTGCTGTCCCAAAGCCATCAAACTGCTGTTGGCAGAATCCTTTCAGTGAGCCAGTGCTGGATTTTCATCTCCCCTTTTATGTTAAGGTGTTCAGGAGATGGCATCTCCCATCGTGAGCCTGTCTGTGATGGTTAGTCTTTTCTGTGACCATTCCTTGTCTTTCTCTCTCCTTCCAGGGCCATGCGATGTTAGTGGAGCTTTACCCTCAGTAGTGGCACGAGGGGCTGCTGAGTGGGTATTCATCCATCCTGTGCCTGGCAATGCCATTTCAATGCACTAATAAAACATCCTACAATCCTTCTCAGAAAGGGTTTTTGGTGGCCTTTATAAATAAATCCCTTCTAGCTACTCAGCTGGTAATTTTCAACTAATGAATGCACTCTAAGAAATATTCCACTTCCAGGAGAGTAAAAGTTAAGGTAGCTTTTAGCCTCTTGTGGCTCATTGTAACCTCTGTGATTCCTAATGCAACTCTTCAGTAAGTGTGATTTCTCCCCCTGTGGAGAAGAGGGATGATTCCAAAGCCGTGTAGGGAGGATTAAATTTGGGAATAAGGAGAATGGAAGGTACTGGAGATCGCTGGGCTTAGGTGGAATTAATCTGGGGAGTAACAGCTGTTTTCAGGAATGGGTTCAGGCTGAGTTGGCTGACCTGGTTTTGAAAGAGGAGGTTTGCTGCGTGATGTCCAGACAGCACTGGAATTAGCAAATCACTTCTGAACAAATGAGTGTTGCTGATGTTAACCACAATAAATCAGGAAATAAAATAGTCTGGCTTTTTAACTTCCTTCCCTCACCTGACACAGGTTGGGGCTGATTTCTGTGGGAGACGTGCTCTGAGGTGACCGCTTTCCGAAATGGGAGATGGCGGCTCTGAACTCCGACCCAGTGAATCATAAGAAGAGACGCTTTTGAGCGTGTTTTGGTGGCTTGCTTCTCATGATCTCACCCTGCCAGCATCTGACACGGTTGAGATTCAGCAGTGGGGGAGGCACACCTGAGATAAGGGACAGGCGTAACAGTGGGTGGTTCTGGCTTCTTCCTGGCTGGAAATCTCGTGCTGCAGTGGGAATCGTGTACTGGGAGGTGGCTATGGGAGCAAGTGGGAGCTGCGTGGATGGTGGGTAAAGGAGGCAATCAGGAACTGCCTGGTTGAAGTGTGAAGGGGCCTGTTCCCTTCTGTGTGTGTCTTTCAAGATAACATAACCCCATGTAGCTGCTTGCTTTGCTGATGTGGACATTAGCCTGTCTGCAGCACTAGGTGCATGGGAGGTGATTGCCCTGCTACCAGTCCGGGGGGGGGTGTGTGTGTGCTGTGGATGGGGTTGCTTCAGGGAGCCAAGGCTTGTGTGCTGTTTGGGCTGGGAGGTGAGCTGATACAGTGTGAAATGTTTCCACAGCTCAGGTGAATGCGTGTTGCTGTGTCCTGGGGCAGCCCAGGCAGTGCTGTGGCCCCATTTGGATGTTGTCTGCTCCAGAGTGGCTCATTTCCACAGTTCTCTTGGAGGATTTAATCCACCTCCGGGGCTGTGCTGTGGCCTGTTGCAAGCGGTGGCTGGGTTCCTGCATGTTTAGTGGGGCAGGGCTGCTGGCCTTCACGCTGTGACTCATCATCGAGGTTCATCCTGCTCCTCCGCCTGCGCTCCCAGTGTCTCTCCTGCCACCTCATCGTGCACCAGGACCCTCGCTGCTGCCACCATCCTCATCATAGGTGAAGCCGCTCTGGTGCATCCGTCCTGTCTGTGCAGAGAAGGTGCTGGGGCAAATGGGGTGGATTGGCTGCAGAGAGCTGGGAGAGGGGACATGGAGAACACCTTTACAGAGCTCCTTCTCTGACCCTTGGTACAGATGGAGCCCAGCTCTGCTCTTCTCCAACCAGGCAGGGGTCTGACCCTCTGTTCCCTGTGTTGGGGTGCCCCTCGCAGCCCAGGAGTGCTGCATGCTAGGCAGAACTGGGCTGCTGGGGCATGCATAGGGCTGTGCCTGCTGAAGCAGGGTCAGGGCAAAGGTTTCTTTCACTCTCCGTGTGTTTGGCACTGACCTGGAGTGGAGGTGCGAGGTGGAAGGTGGTGAGGAGGAAGGGGTAAGGAAGGGGAAGGGGCCCTGGCTGGCCTGGGGAAGCTGTGCCTTGCTAGTGTGTCCCCCTTGGGCTCGCAGTGTGAGTGAAAGGGGCAAGCCAGGGCTGATCTCACCTCCTGGGTGTGCCAGGCTCTGCATGCCCATGTGGCATGGGATGGGCTGTGGGGATTTGCCACGGTCCCTCACTGGAACCTGGATGAGCAACCCCATTCTGCTGTGGGGCATGGAGCAGGTGGCATGGAAGAGGATGGTCACCCTCACCTGCATGCCCCTGGTGGATGCTGCACCACCTGCGGTGGTGGGCAGGGACCATGGGATAGGGTGCTTTGCCATGGTGGGGCACTGTGGGGGTATTTGGCTGGCAGGATTTGGGAGGCAAGTCACAGGCATCCTGTCTGATGAAGTGCTGTTTGCAGGAAGCCTGAGCTGCCCCTGTGCCCTGCCCGCTACCCTGCATGGACACTGGGGTGCAGGATGGGGCTGAGGCATCGCTGGAGGCATGCCTGATGGCTGAGGTGAGCATGGGCAGGGGCTTGGGGGACAGGAGACACCCCAAAGATACCTGTGGCTGGGGTACCCCCACAGTGGAGGATGGGGGGTCCCCATGGGTGGAGGATGGGGATGCGGGTGCAGCCATCAGCATCAGTGCAGGGATGGGACTGAAGGTCACGTTCAGAGTGGGTAGAGGGGACTGTGGTATGGACACATGTGGAGAAGCTTTTGACAAGGGCCTGTAGGGACAGGACAAAGGAGAATGACCTTAAACTGACAGAGGGGAGATTGAGATGAGATCTGAGGCAGAAGTTCTTCCCTATGAGGGTGGTGAGGCCCTGGCACAGGGTGCCCAGAGAAGCTGTGGCTGCCCCATCCCTGGCAGTGTTCAAGGCCAGGTTAGACAGGGCTTGGAACAGCCTGGTCTAGTGGAAGGTGTCCCTGCCTGTGGCAGGGGTTGGAACTGGATGAACTTTAAGGTCCTTTCCAACCCAAACCATTCTGTGATTATATGGAGGAGGTAGCTTGACCCTGTAGTTCCCATGGGGGAGAGGCCAGAGGGCGAGGGAACAAGGGAACATCCCAGCTCACCCTGTCCTCCCGCTGCAGGAGTCAGAGGAGAAGCAGCGCCCGGTGGCGCAGTGGACTGTGGCGGAGGCTGGTGCCTGGCTGGCTGCACACAGCGGGGCCAGGGAGCTGGTGGAGCTGGCACATGAGCACGACGTCTCGGGCCGGGTCCTGCTGCGGCTGACGGAGGGGACCCTGCGGCGCATGGGGGTGACCCCGCGGAGCCGGCGCCGGGAGCTGCTGCGGGAGCTGCTGCAACTGCGGCTGGAGCAGGAGGTCGAGGAGCTGCTGAGCATTGTTGGCCGTGAGCATCCCCACTCCATATGTGGGCTGGGGGGGAGCACTGGTTCCCTGGGTGGACGGTGGTCATTGTCACCTCTCCTCAGAGTGAAGACAGTGTCGCTGCGGATGTCCTGGAGACTGCAGGAGGAGAGGTGATGCCATGGGAGGACAAAGCAGCAGCTGGGACTGAGCACTTGATGCAGGAGCGGTGCTGGAGGGAACCTTGAGGTGACTGTGTTCCCCGTGGACAAGACCAAATCTGGCTGGAAGAGGTGGCCACCGGGCCCCGGGTGGCATGCGTTGAAGGGTGGCTGCCAGCTCCCATGGGGTCCTATCGGCTCTGGCATGCTGGGGGCACCCTACCAGCCCCCCCTGGATCCTGCTGCAACCATGAGGCAGCCTGGCCCCAGGAGTGACCCTCCAGTCTGTCTGTCTGTCTGTCTGTGGTATAGAGCATAGGGGACAAGTTCCCAGGTTGCTGTGTAGGGGAAACCTGTCTCCTCGGTACCCTGGGGCTGGCAGGAACAGGGCAGCAGTGCCCAGCCCAGAACTGGTCTCAATAAACACTGCCCTGGTAAGTACAGAGGGGTCCCCACTCTGAGGACCTAGAAAAGGTCTGAAAGCCCAAACCCACCCTGCCACAGCCCAGGACAGGGAGTCTGCAGCCTCCTCTGCCCTGGTATTTTCCTGGCCCTGAACTTCTGCACTGGTGCAAAGGGCTGGCTGTGAACTGCAGGGCAGGATCCATCCCCAGGACCCGATTCTCCAGGGAAGAAGACCGGGGCGAGCACTCCTTCCTCCCACACTACCCTGCTGTGGTCTCAGAAGTCTCATGTGGTCCAAGGGTCTGGCTGCATCCTGTGTGGACCCCTGTGGTCTGGCACCCTGGATCCTGGTACTGGCACTATCTATGCCTGCATCCTGTGCTGGAAAACGTGGTGGGAGCTGAGCGAGCAGCCGTGTTGAGCTGAGGGACAGGGCACAGTCTGGTCTCTGCTTATCTTAGTGCAGACCCTGGGCAGGTTGAAAGTTTACTTTGTTTTTTACCCTGGCTTGTGAAATGGGCATTCTGTTTCCCGGGAATAAAATCCCTTCCTGGAAAGGGCTCAGACAGCCCACAGAACTGAATTGGCTCCTCAGGCTCATGTGTTTTCATACAAAAAGCCTCACTTCTCTCTTCCTGCAGGAACCAGCCACGGGGGGCTTCCAGCGCTCCTGGACCAGTGCCAGTGGGGCTGGAGCATATCCCACCGGGCAGCTGGAGGGATACAGAAAAGCACAGGCTGCCACCAGGGCCTGACCCACGCTTGGCCGAGGCTGGAGCAAGAGACTGCTCGCCTTAGGCAGCCCATAGGAGGGGTCCCACAGGGGCAGAGGAACTCCCTTCTGCTGCAGAGACCTCACCCGCATGAGCCCATTGGGTGCCCCGAATGGCTGTGGTGCAAAACCAGCACAAAACACATGGAGTGGAAGGGATGCTGGCTAGTTGGGATCTTGGAATGATTTGGGTTGGAAGCTCATCTAAAAGCTCATCCAGTTCCAACCCTCTGCCATAGGCAGGGACATCTTCCACTAGATCAGTTTGCTCCAAGCCCCGTCCAACCTGGCCTTGGGCACTGCCAGGGATGGGGCAGCCACAGCTTCTCTGGGCAACCTGTGCCAGGGCCTCACCACCCTCACAGGGAACAACTTCTTCCTAAGAGCTCAATTTCCCCTCTGTCAGGTTAAAGCCATTCCCCCTTGTCCTGTCCCTACAGGCCCTTGTCAAAAGCCCCTGTCCAGATTTCTTGTCGCCCCTTTTAGACACTGGAAGCTGCTCTAGGGTCCAATTGCTCATGTTCTCCTCTGGACCACTCTCACTTCAGCCTCCACCCATCCTGTTTTGCTCAGCTCCATCCCTGGCAGCAGCTGCCAAGTTTCACTTTTGTATTATTGTGAAAATGGCCTGATTTCCAGTAAATTGGGATGCTTCTTGCTATCTCCATTGTCAAGAAGGAAAGCATGTGACAAATTCGGGTTGTATAAGGGGAGGACTTCGGACAGACTGACTCCAGTCTGGGAGCTGCTGAGCGTCAGAGGCAGATGGTAGGACCTTGATGGTTAAGCATTGGGGAGGGGTGGTGGGGTGAGGGGTGGTGAGGGATCAGCATAAAGTAGGGATCTTGTCTGTCTTCTGCTTCATATTTCATGGGTTTTACCATCTCCTGAGAGATGCCAGGGAAGGGAAAAAGGGCATTTAGGGTGAATGGTCCCTGCTCTAAGCCTGGGATGCAGGAAACAGCCTTTGCTCAACGGCTTGTTTGAAGAAGCTCAGGGCACCCGTGTGGGCTGCAGGGGTTGAACTGGGAGGGTAGGGAGGAGGCAGGGCGGTCAGTGCAGGAGCCCGTGGGGTAGGAAGAGGGATCCGGGGCTATTCAGGGGTAGACTGATGCCTGCAGGGGAGCAAAGCCTGGCTTCAGGAACTGGCTGCAGGGCTGGATGGGGAGGGACCTGCTACCTGCTCTGGGGCCAGACCCCTTGCAGAGCCCCTTTCCTGCTGCGAGCTGGGAAACGTTCCCGCAGCCAGCGCTGATCTTGCCCACCCCGGACACGACCCAGTCCCACGATGGGCCAGGATGGGTGCACTCGCCCCGAGCACAGCTTGCCGGGGCCAGGAGCTGGGTCGGCTGCGGAACGGGGCAGGCACCTACAGCCTGCTGACATTCGCTTCCCTGCTCTGGAGACAGGGGGCTGCGCTGGGCTGCGTCGGGGCCAGAGGAGAGGTGGAAGGCAGCCCTGCGGGCGCTCCTATAGCCTAGGAAGCTGAAACGGGTAGTTTGAGGAACATTACTGATGATAACCTTTTCGGTGGCATGCGCTCTGTCAGCTCTAACAGGGGTGCAGAAGCAATGGGTGCTGGGGGGCAGTCCTTGGGCTGGTGGTGTGGGCAGCTTGGGCAGTGGTGCCTGCCTCCTGCCCCGCTCACTGGGGAGTGTGGCAGCACTGGGATAACTAATGTGGGGCAGTTGTGGGACACCCTGCCCTGTTCCCAAAGAGAGGGGGAGAGTTTTTCCTTCCCCGCCCCATGGAGTGATGGTGAGATTCACCTCTCCCAGCCCCTCCTACAGTCTAAACTTCACCACCCAAAGTGCTCTGGTCCCTGGCACAGCCTCTTAAAGGCACAAGCTCTTCCAGAGCCCGGCTCTCCTGGGACAGGGATGGGGAAAACACTCTTGAGGGGGCTGTTCCCATGAGGCAGAATGCAGGCAGTCCTACTGTAGGTCATGCTGCCAGCCTTACTGCTTCCCTTGTTTGCTTGCAAGGAAGAAAGCAATCCCAAGTTATTCCAGAAATATACTTAATAGTCCTCTTTCTGCACTAACACAAAAGCATGGGCCTTTTCCCTTTTTCTTGAAGTATGAAGCCATGCTGGGACTTCAAAGCCAGGTTAAGTGCTCAAGGCTAGGTTGGATGGGGCTTTGAGCAACCTGGTCTAGTGGAAGGTGTCCCTGCCCATGGCATGGGGTTGGAAACTGGAGGAGCTTTAAGGTCCCTTCCAACCCAAACCATTCTAGGATTTGATGATTCAAAGTGTGCTCACGTGCTGGTTGATGGTCCAGCTCTGCTGGAGTTAATGTCTGCTATTGTAGCTCTGCAATGCTGTTTTGGGCATCTGAGACTAAAATAGTGTTGGTAATGGGCCAACAAGCATGAAGCTGGGAGGGGATAGAACCAGGATACGTGGCCTGAGTGGACTGAGCTGGACGGCACTGGGCTCAGCAGTCAAAGTTGGGGCAAAAATATGGCCACTGCCATAAAAAATAATCAAAAGTACTTTTTGAAATATACTAGCAATAAAAGGAGGGCCAAGGAAAACCTTCGCCCTCTACTGGATACTGAGGATGTGGAAAAGGCTGAGGTACTTAATACTGCCTTTGCCCCAGTCTTTAAGAGTCACACCAGCCATCTTCAGGTTCATCAAGGCAAAGTGCTGGGTCCTGTGTTTGGGCCACAACAACCCCATGGAACACTACAGGCTTGGGAAAGAGTGGCTGGAAAGCTGCTCGGCAGAAAAGAACCTCAGGATGCTCCCTGGCAGCTACTGAACATGAGCAGCTTGTGCCCAGGCAGCCAAGAAGGCCAACAGCATCCTGGCCTGTATCAGCAAGAGTGTGGCAGCAGGGCCAGGGCAGTGATTGTCCCCCTGTACTCAGCACTCGTGAGGCCGCACCTCAAATCCTGTGTTCAGTTCTGGGCCCCTCACTACAAGAAAGACAATGAGGTGCTGGAGCAGGTCCAGAGAAGGGCAATGGAGCTGGGGAAGGATCTGGAAGTGTGATGGGGAATGGCTGATGGAACTGGGGGTGTTTAGTCTGGAGAAGAGAAAGGTCAAGGGGCACCTTATTGTTCTCTACAACTGCCTGAAAGGAGGTTGTAGTGAGGTGGGGGTAGATCTCCTCTCCCAAATAACAAGTGACAGGACAAGAGGAAAGAGCCTCAAACCGTGCCATGGGAGGTTTAGATTGAATATTAGGATCAATGTCTTCAGAGAGGGTGGTCAATGGAGGCATTGGAACAGACTGCCAAGGGAAATGGTGGAATCACCGTCACTCAGCAAAAAAAAAAAATCAAAAAACATGTCCAAAAAACGTGTAGATGGAGCCCTCAGCGATATGCTTTAGTGGTGGTCTTTGCAGTCTGGGGGTAATGGTTGGACTTGATGATCTTAAAGATATTTTCCAACCTAGTTGATCCTATGATGCTGTGATTCTCCTCTCCAGAAATCAGGAGTGAGACCTGTACCTGGGCTGGGACAATCCTAGGCACAAACACAGGCTGGGCAGAGACTGGATTGAGAGCAGCCCTGAGGAGAAGGACTTGGGGGTGTTGGTCAATAAGAAGCTCCCCATGACCCAGCAGTGTGCGCTTGAGCCCAGAAACCAACCGTGTCCTGGGCTGCATCACCAGCAGTGTGACCAGCAGGTCGAGGGAGGGGATTCTCCTCTGCTCTGGTGAGACCCCCCTGCAGTCCTGCAACCAGCTCTAGGGCTCCAGCATAAGAAGGACACGGAGCTGTTGGAGTGAGTCCAGAGGAGGCCACGAAGATGCTCCAAGGGCTGGAGCACCTCTACTATGGAGACAGGCTGAGAGAGCTGGGCTTGTTCAGCCTGGAGAAGAGAAGGCTCCGGGGAGATTTTATAGCAGCCTTCCAGTAGCTGAAGAGGCTGACAAGAAATCTGGAGAGGGGCTTTTGACAAGGGCCTGTAGGGACAGGACAAGGGGGAATGGCTTTAACCTGACAGAGGGGAGATTGAGATGAGATCTGAGGCAGAAGTTCTTCCCTGTGAGGGTGGTGAGGCCCTGGCACAGGTTGCCCAGAGAAGCTGTGGCTGCCCCATCCCTGGCAGTGTTCAAGGCCAGGTTGGATGGGGCTTGGAGTAACCTGGTCTAGTGGAAGGTGTCCCTGCCTGTGGCAGGGGTTGCAACTGGATGAGCTTTAAGGTCCTTTCCTACCCAAACCATTCCATGATTACATGAATCATGGATAGGCTTGGTTTTCCTTGCTGTGATGTCATTATGGTGTACAGGCTTTAGAGTCCTATCCTGAGCCACCTTGTGCTGTATGCAGAAGAGCCTCTTAAAGCAGGAGATACTTTGCAAACTGTCCCTGGGCTAATGTACACAATGGGTATGTTGATTTATGTCCCAGTTGAAACCCCAGTGTGGTCACCACCCCAAAAAGGCCCTGATGTGTCTTTGCTGGCTGGGCTGTCATTACAGGCGAAGGGGGATGCCTCCACTGCTTCCTCGAATGAGTCCTCTGCATTGATGGGTTGCCATCTCTTGACTCTGGTTTTCTCCTTTAGGATTTTAGGTCTTTCCTTCCCAGTGTTTTTCCTCCTGAATTCTTGAGGTAGTTCTCATCTTCTTCTTAAACCCCAGCCTTGCCTAGCAGGCCTGCTGTGTGATGGTGTGCTGTCTCAGCTGAGCTGGGGAGCTTGGCTCTCTGTGTCCTCTGCAAAGTCAAGTGTCTGACCAAAGAGAATATCTGCTTGAGGTAAGATGAATCAGATCCTATACCCTCTTATAGGAGGCTGGGGCCTCTGACAACACACCTTACAAAGAGACTGTTTTATTCTTCCACAGCCATGGCCTCACAGGAGGACATACTAAAGGATGATGAAAAGGCAAATCTTGCAAAAAAACTACTGGCAGAAGCATGTGAGAAAGAAGGACTGGATGATAAACGATGGCTTCCCCAACTGTCAGAAATACTGGGAGTCAAGTCCAAGGAAGCCCTGAAACATATGCAATATGAAGACTACCTTAAGCTGGAGCCTAAAGTAAAGCACCCCTGGGAAAAAAAGGCTCTCCAAAAGCTCCTGGGAGTAACAGTCAACAAAGAAGATGCAGAAAAGACTTTTGAGGAGGTGCAGAAGAAGCACTTGGAGACAGCAAAGCAGAGACAAGAAGCAGCCAAGCTACTCGTGAAGGAGCTGAAAGAAATGCACAACAGCCACAGCCACAGCAAGGATGCTATAAAAGCGAAAGAGGAGGCTCTGTGGCAAGCCATTGAGATTCCCAAAGAGTACTGGCCACCACCAGAGCAGTCACTGGTGGGTTTGCTGGAGAACATCCAGAAGCAGCTGGAGCAGCAGGAGTTGATAGTGAGCAGGGCTGAAATTGTCTCTGACATGGAGGTCCTGAGGCGGGCGTCAGGGGGACTGGCCCTGCAGGGCATCTACAAAACCAGCAGCTTTGAGGATGTGCTGGCAAAGCGAGACCAGCTCATCCAAGTTCCGGATGGATTCAGGCTTGCTGGTCCAGAGCAAGGGTCTCTGTTTGAGAGGAAGGAGTTCTCCTCCTCTGCAGCAGAAGCTGCTTTCACCAAGTCCATGGAGAGGCTGGGGTTCAGCATCACCATTTCTGCCAAAGCTGGGTTCTGGGGGTTTAATGTTGGCAGTGACATAGATTACAGCAGCTCTTCTCAGTCGGAGGAGACCCACCAGTCCCACTCTGAGCAGAGCTACATTTGCACCACCAAGTACCACTACATCCCTCTGGCCTCCTGCTACTTCCAAAAGCATCAGCTTTGCCTAACAGATGTGGCCCTGCAGGAGCTGAAAGACATCGAGCGTCTTTTGAGCAGTGTTCCAGAAGAAGACAGGTCCAACATGCTGAAAAGCAGGTGTAAGAGCTTCTTCAGCACATTTGGGTCCCACGTAAACCAGGGTCCCCTCCACTTTGGGGGGATATTCCGATGGAAGGCATCTGTAGCAGGATTCAGAGCTGAGCAACGGGAAGAGATGAAGCAACAAGTATCTGAATCACTGAATGGCTATGTAAGTGCCACCTACAGCAGCTTCGGTATCAGCATGGGTGTGGATGTGGAAGGTTCAAAATACAGCTCACATGCTACTTCTCGGGGAAGAGCTGGAAGGAGAGCCCACACAGGAGTTCAGCATGACGTGACCAACACAGGGGGCCCACCAGAGACAAATTTTCTTCCTCAGTGGAAATTGGGGCTGGTAACTAATAACACGACCTGGTGTGTTATTGACCGAGGCTTTCAATTGATCCCAGTGTGGGATATAATCCTGTTCAATCACAGAAGTGATTTTAAGTCCAGCTATCAAATGAGCAGCAGCCTCAGGGCTGCATACGAAGCATTAACAAATCACAGTGTCAGCATCATGTTTGGAGAGGAACTGGTCAGTGCAGTGGAAGAGGCCAGAGCTTTCATGGAGTGTGTGAAGGCTTGGGAGGTGACAGTAGATGAAGAGAAACTGTCCACACTGCTAACATTCAAACAGAATCTGTATGAAAAAACCAAAACCCATAATGTCTGGATCAACGTATGCCTGTCAGACAAAGGACTGCAGGAGTTCCTTGTGAATACTGTTCTGTTTTTCAGAAAGTCACCTCCAGTAAACACCATGTGTATCAAGTCTCTATTGAAATGCCTCCTGGATCCTTATGTCTATTCTGTCAAGGACTTCCCCAGGTCTTCCTTCATTATGCAATGGATCTTTGATAGGAAGCCCATGCTTCCTGAAACTCTCAGTGTTTCTGAGCTTGAAGATCTCACCGAGACACTGCTGCAAATGAAGGAGTACATCCAGGAAGTCACCTATGCACCAGAAACTGCAGCATCTGCCATTCATGAAGCAAAGGTAAAAGCCACCTTGACTATAAGCTCTACTGTTTATTCCTCACTCCAGGTTCTCCGGGGAAGGGCACAGAAAGACATAGAACTGTTAGTACTTCTAATTATGACCAGCACAGGATACCAGATGGAAGGGAACAATTTTCAGTACCTCCTTGGATGTCCAGAAATTAACTTCATGATAAATGAAATGCAAGAGGGACATAAGGAGTATCTGAGTCTGAAGGAACAAGATGTTTACAGAGCTCAGGCTTTCCTGGTGCTGACAGGTCTAAAGGTAACACCTGAATATAAAGAGGTATCACCTGAGCAGAAGAATGAGCGTTTAACTTTCATGGAAGATCAAATGAAAAACTTATGGTCCACAGAGGTAAAAACTCTCTTTGAAAAGCACCGTGCACTGAAAGACTGGGAGATGCTGGAAAAGGACTTGGATTCCCTCGTCAGTGGGCGCTTGGAGGACACACGTGACGATCTGAAGAAACACAGTATAATCAAAGACTTGGAAGACACTTTTCAAAGGACAGAGCCTTCCAGTCAGTCCAAATCCAAATCAGAGAGCAGTGAAGCTGAAGCAAATCAAGCAACTACAAATCAAGAATTCCTCCACTTACTTAAGCGCCTTGGACTGGAAAGTTACTATCCAAGGAAGATGGGGACAGAAGACTTCCACATCATATACAAGAAATCTTTACATGACAGCCACCCTAGCAACGACAATGAATTACCATTTTACTTCCTGCAAAAGCTATTAACCGTGGATTATCGGGTGAGGTACCTGACTTGCAGGGGTGAGAGCAACCCACGACTCGCACCTATGCCAAAACCCACAGAGCAAGAGCATGAACCCTCGGATTCCTTTGATGACTTTTTCACTGACCGGGAGGATGAAGCCCCTGAATCTGCACCCAAAGACAGTTGTGTGCACCCCATGGACCTCCAGATGGCAATTTTTCATTGCGCTGATGATTTCATGAGACAGTACATTTCAACAAAGCTTGCTTTCTGCCAATTTGCACTACCTCTCCTGGTACCAAACCCGTGCACTTCAAAGATAGAGTTTCCCCTCTGGTCCCTCAGCCAGATAAAGAAGAGCTGGAAAGAGGCTGAGAAGCCAGGAAAGCAGGCCAGAACTAACAGTTACAAAAACAAATTCATTTATCAAGCAGAGACACCCATCGTGTCCTTCATACGGATTGGCAGTTCTACTTCCTCTTCCAAGTCTCAGATCCTGAATGCTCTGCTGAGCAAACATGACACTTTTTTCCACCGGCATTGCAAAGGCAGCACCAAAGACTGTGTATTGATGAAAGGTGTTGTGGAGATCTCCTGGTACTGTC
The DNA here is from genome assembly GCF_034315485.1 of Pezoporus occidentalis. Classification (NCBI taxonomy): domain Eukaryota; kingdom Metazoa; phylum Chordata; class Aves; order Psittaciformes; family Psittacidae; genus Pezoporus; species Pezoporus occidentalis. The sequence continues at coordinate 160,739 of NW_026914330.1, read as the reverse complement.
CCCGGGGCAGTGATGATGACAGCTTTGACTGTTGTGTTGCTTTCTGTAACCTGCACGGAGATGCAAGGCACCACGAAGAACAGCTACGGTTTCTACAGGAGATATCAGCTGTGAACGTGGTTCTTGTAGCCAAGTCTGATCAGAGTGACAAGAAAGGGATGAAAATTTTACGTGACCTGTGGCAGTCCCAGACGCCTTTGGTTTGCCTTTTCACTGAAAAAGAGAGCATTGCCACTGGCCGATCTAGCCAAAACAGAAGAATAGGTATCAAGAACAGAAACGAAGCAGAATTAATGGGCGAGCTGAAAAAAACCATTGGAGAACTTGTGGAAGGGTCTAACACACTTTTCAGCCTCGATTCCTGCCTGGACAAAGCTCACAAGCATGGATTCTTAGTCGATGAAGATACAGATGCATGTGTAACAGCCAAAGAAAAGGCAAAGGCATTGGTGAAGCTTCTGAAGGAAGAGAAGTTGTTTGAGATCAAATCCAAGCTGCTGCCTCTTCAAGGAAAACTGTGGTACATGTGGTGCAAAAAGGACAAAGAACTCACTCGCTTGCAGGAAAAGAGGAACCAGAGCATAGAGCATCATCGGAGCCAAACTGAATTGGAGAAGTCAGCAATAAGAAGAAAACAACTAGAACAAGCATTCCCTCTCAATCAGCTGATGAAATCAGTCCTTGGCTTTCTCCAGTCACAGCCAGCAGATACCAAGAAATACTTTCTGCACTGGATGAAGGTTTTCATGGATGATCTGTCTTCCGACCACCTTGACAAACTGAAGAAAGAATATCACCTGTTATGGTCTCAAATCATGGCAATAACGAAAAGCAATGACAAAACTTACCTGAAACCTCAGTTGCTGAAGAATATAGATGACATCTCCAATGAAATCAACTATTCGTCCATTGGCCTTGAGCATATTTTGAGAGAGGTAGGGCAGATTTATGAAGCTCTGGAATCGATGAACTCAAAGGATGAACATTTTGTCAAACTACCTGAAATTGCAGCTGATCTGATGGTTTCAGGGTATCCTGTCGAGCTGATGGATGGTGATGCTTCTTACATACCATTACGATGGGTCAATGCAATCTTTGACAGATTAATTAATAAGCTAGGGGACAAACAAGTATTTGTTCTCTCAGTGCTTGGCATCCAGAGCACAGGGAAGTCAACCCTGCTGAATGCCATGTTTGGTCTTCAGTTTAATGTCAGTGCAGGGCGATGCACCCGGGGAGCGTTTATGCAGTTAATTAAAGTAGATGAGAAGCTGCAACGAGATCTGGGCTTCAGTTACATGCTAGTTGTTGACACAGAGGGACTTCGTGCCATAGAGATGGCCAATAAACAGTCCCTTAACCATGACAATGAGCTGGCCACCTTTGTCATTGGCATTGGCAATATGACTCTGATCAACATCTTTGGAGAAAATCCGTCAGAAATGCAAGATATCCTCCAGATTGCCGTCCAGGCTTTTCTGAGGATGAAGCAAGTAAAACTTTCCTCAAGCTGCCTGTTTGTACACCAAAACGTGGGAGAAATAACTGCCAAAGAACAAAACATGGAAGGAAGAAGGCGCCTCCAGGAAAAGCTGGATGAAATGACTGTGATAGCTGCCCAGCAAGAATTCTGTGATGCCTGCTGCTTCAGTGACGTCATTTACTTCAATGTGAACACCCATATTCATTACTTTTCTCACCTGTGGGAAGGAAACCCCCCAATGGCACCACCCAACCCCACCTACAGCCAGAACGTCCAGGAATTAAAGAGCAAAATTCTCCAAGCTGCCGAGAAAAGACCACCGGGCAGTATTTTGAGGCTCTCAAGCTTGAAAGTTCGTATTAGTGATCTCTGGAATGCTTTGCTGAATGAAAACTTCATTTTCAGCTTCAAGAACTCAGTGGAGATTGCTGCGTACAAGAAGCTGGAAACTGCATTTGGCCAGTGGAGCTGGCGGATGAGGAGTCACGTCTTAGACTTGCAAATGAAACTGGACAATCAAGTTCGGAATGGGGACATGCAGGAGGTCCCCAGAGAAAGCCTTGAAAATGTAGTGCAAAAGACAAGTGATGACATCATGAAAGAGATGGAAAAGTATTTCACTGAGGAGAAAGACCATGAGATACTGGCCCAGTGGAGAGTCATCACAGAACTGAAGCTGAATGAACTAAAGGAATCTCTCCTTCGTGAAACTAGAAAGAAGTGTGAGCATCTGATTGAACTAAAGAAGAACCAGTATAAACTGGATGAAAAGAAGTCAGAATATGAAAGTGAGCTCTTGGAAAAGAGTAGGGAGATGGCTCTGTCTCTAAAAGGCCAGAGATTAACTGAAAGTGAACTCAGAGACAAGTTTGATTGTCTCTGGAATACGTGGGTTGCTGTATTCTCTGCTGCACCCCCTCTGATACAGGTTGATATCGATAGGGAAATAGAAGAAGTCCTTCTAGATCACTTTAAGGAACCTAACTTACTAGCACGGATAAGGAAATTTCCCCAAACCAAAGCATTTTCTGTTAACCTTGAAAAACACATCGCTAAGAAAAAACGTTGGTTTAACTTTGCTCGGAATTTTGATCATGCTGATATAAGCAACATAGAACACATTACAGATAACATCATAAGGTGTGTGACAAAGAACATTGATAAGAAGGAACAGGAGAAAAGGGATTATAGTCAAAGTTTTATTCATGAAATACTAAATGAAGTACAGAAGGGTATGAGCTCTGTCCCCAGCGATGCAAAATACAGTTTTAATACAGATTATGCAATAGATTTATCTCTGTATCTGTGCAGAATGGCAGCAAAAAGATTTAAAAGCATGCAGGAAACATTTAGAAAAGCAAATGATCCATGCACCTACCTGGTGAACAAGAGAGAAGATTTCTTCAAATATTTCCAGATGTCTTGGCAAGGGGCCACTTCTATCACAGCGTTTGCTGTTTTCCTGTGTGACAAGATTGCCTCGGCTCTTCGCCAGGCAATCTATGAGAGGACAGCTCTTACCATAGCTCAAGACATCAGGTCTAAGCTGCCAGATTTCAGTGGCAATAGATCCTCTCTGGAAGTTTGCATACTGAAATACCTGGCAGAAAAAGAAAATTTTGAGTATTTCCAGGAGTATCTTAATTTCTCAGGAGACTTTATGAAGAGTTACATTGAGAGACGTGTTGAGATGTACTGTTTAGATAAGAACAGGAGGCTGGAGAAGTTTTTAGATGACTGCCTTACTCACCTCTATGGAAGCATTCTGTCAGCTGTTTTTCAATCAACCAAGATTGTCAAAGACAGAAGAGACAGAAATGACAAAATCTCTCTTTGGCTGGATGAATTTTGCACGGCACTTAGAGAAGTGCTAATCTTGCCCAGAAGCAACCTGAGGAGCATTGAGCGTCAGGAGATAAATGACATAGACTTCCTGAAAAATGCCATGACAGAAGCATTGGCTTCCATGAAGGACAGTCTCAAGGAAGAGTTTCCTAATTCTGATATGAGCATATTTGAAAAGCAGCCTCATGCAATCTTGGCTGAGCAATTTTCAGGATGCTGGAATAAGTGTCCCTTTTGTGGGGCTGTTTGCACAAACACTATGCCACATCATGATGGAGACCATCAGCTTGTCTTCCATCGTCCTCAAGTTTTGGCAGGTTACAGCTGGTATAAAACAGACAATCTGGTCATTGATATTTGTTCTAGTAGTATTGTGAGTAACAATTCATTCAGGATTGGTGAAAACACATGGATCCCCTACAAGAAATACCGTGATGCAGGACCTCCTTATTCCAATTGGCTAATTCTTCCTGATACATCAACGCAAGCGTACTGGAAATGGTTTGTGTGTCATTTCAGGACAGAGCTTGAAAACTTGCACAATGGGAAATTTCATGGCAAAGGAGAAATCCCTGCCTCATGGCAGAGAATTACAAAGCAGGAAGTGCTTGATGAACTGAACAAGCTTTAGGCCAGGTTGACATCACAGACTGTAGTGATAGGACAAGGGGCATTGGATTCAAACTTACACGGGAAGTTCAGGCTGGATATAAGGAAGAAGTTCTTTACTGTGAAGGCAGTGAGGCATTGGAACATGTTGACCAAAGAAATGGTAAATGGTCCACCCCTGGGAGTGTTCAAGACCAGGTTGGACAGAGCCTTGGAGGACATGGTCTACTGTGATGCGTCCCTGCCCATGGCAGGGGGGTTGAAACTAGATGATCTTATGGTCCTTTCCTACCCAAACCTTTCTAAGATTCTGTAATATGTAGGAAGAACTGCAACCGCTTTGCATTTTAGAAGAGCATAGTATAAGTAATTCCACAAACTATTGTTACAATATACAATATATAAAATACATATGCAGCCTCAAGCTACATGCATGATACCTAATTTTGCTGACAAAGTTGGGTGAAATAAGGCGTGCTACTCCTGCCTCAGAAATCCCCTTGCTTCATGATATTCAGAATCCTCTTCCTTTTTCACCACAGAAATTAACCTCTGCTTTGTCTTATATCAAAAATGAAAAACATTCCTGCAGCGAGGAATCACATGAACAAGGTTAAGACCGAGTGTCAGGTGAAGAGCAAAGGCAGCATTTGAAAGGACCAATTTTATCAGCTGCTATCAGAATAAAAGTGACACTGACAGAAGTAAGTTTTTCCTCCAGCAAGTGCTTGTCATGCTTAAAGAAAAGGCTGTGGGATCTGAAAGCAGCTCAATATTGGCTGCAAGCTTTGCTGGTTTACTTTTCAGTATTACCACTCCCTTATCGACCTCCTATTGATAAAATGAGCTAGTACTCAGGTTAGTAGCTGTTCTGTTTCTGACATTGTTAAGGCAGTTAACACCACATGTGTATTTAGGTAGTGGTTTAATTAAGTTTTAATCTGGTTAGTTTTAGAAAACTTAAGTTTTAATTTGGTTAGTGGTTTATTAAGCATACTTCATTTGTCAAGATGAGCCATTCTTGTCTGGGCCTGTTGAACTTTCCTCCACCTCTTAGCCACCTGTCCTGGGTTCAGCAGTAGCAGTCATGTTTCTCCTTCTTGGGAGTTGGTGCAGTGCTGTGTTTTGACTTTTGGCCTGGGAACAGAGCTGATAACCATGATGTTTTGGTTTGGCCAAGGACTTTGTGAGCCTCATGCTCTGCCAGGGAGGAGGGGAAGCAGGGAGGAAGCAGAGACAGGACACCTGACCCAAACTGACCAAAGAGGTATTCCATACCACAGCACGTCATGCCCAGGAGGTAACTGGGAGTTACCCGGAAGGGCTGGGAGACTGCAGGGTTAGAGGAGGTATCGGTCGGTGCTTGGTCTGGCTTGGGGGGGCGAGTTATCGGTTGGCTGGTGGTGAGGTGTTGTATTCTCTTCCCTTGTTATTTCCCTTATCATTGTTATTATTGGTGGTAGCAGTAGTGATTTGTGTTATACCTTAGTTACTAATCTGTTCTTATCTCAACCCGTGGGAGTTGCATTCTTTTCGATTCTCCTCTCCGTCCCTCCGGGAGTAGGGGGAGGGAAAGAAGGGGGCGAGTGAGTGAACAAGTTACCTGACTGGGTTAAAACCACGACACCACTGCTAAGCAACCGCTCTTCTCTTTGCTTAGCTGCTGAGTGAAAATCTTTGTATAACCAATGTGGAGGATTACGTCTCTTTGCAGCTTCCTCAGCAGCCATCAGCAGTGTGTGACGTTAGTGTTCCTGCTGTCAGGACAGGCTGGTGGCAGTGGAACCATGATCTGGAGAACACGTAACCAGCCAGGACTGCACCACTGAGTTGGCTGGCAGTTTTTGCTGTGCAGCTCCTGCAAGGCCACTGGAAATCCAAGGACAAGCCCTCCTGGAACATTGGCTAAAGCGGTTATTCACTATAATCCCTTTTACTCTTTGCTAATAAACTAGTTGAGTTAGACTGGACTGATCTCTGCATCCTTTATTTTCAAGTTAGGCGCAGTTGTGTGTGACCTCAGTGTTTGTGCTGTGAAGACAAGGCAGGTGGCGACTGGGCGAAGGTCTGTGTGGATGGTGAATGTCTGCTCTTCAGGGTGAAGGACCTTCTTTAATGTCTCAAGGGATAATAAGAAGGGGAGGAAGCCATAAACAAGAACATTCAGTTAAACAAATCTGACCAACAGCTGATGTGTTGAATGGCCTTAAACTGATAGAGGGGAGATTGAGATGAGATCTTAGGAAGAAATTGTTCCCTGTCAGGGTGATGAGGCCCTGGCACAGGTTGCCCAGAGAAGCTGTGGCTGCTCCATCCCTGGCAGTGTTCAAGGTCAGGTTGGACAGGGCTTGGAGCAACCTGGTCTAGTGGAAGAAGTTGTCCTGTGGCAGGGGGTTGGAACTGGATGAGCTTGAAGGTCATTTCCTACCCAAACCATGCTATGAGTCTGTGATTCTATGACCTCCTGCCCTAGAGAGCACCTTTGAACTAGCTCTGGCAATTAAGAAGCTGGCATCTGCTCCAGGAGCAGCAGGGACAAGGGCTCTTATCCTATGTGCTCTTACCAGCAGCATCTAAAGGGGTTTGTAGGTCCCTTCCAACCCAAACCATTTTGTGATTTTAGGATTCTGTGAAGGAGCCTGTGGTGGGAGCCAAGCCTGGTCAGTCACACTAACGGATGAAAGGGAGCCCGAGAAGTTATTTCAGTGAGGTTATCAGAGCAGGTGCTGGTCAGTTGGAAACTAAAGTTAAAAAAGGCAACCAAACCCAAAATGCAGCCCTGACAAAACAGACATGGAGACAATGGCGTGGAAACATGCTGATGTGGGACCCACGGACAACGCAGAGATGATCAATGTGATCAAGCGATTGCCAAATTTATTACAAAGCCTTAACTCCTTATATACTATTTCTTACATGCAGTTACAGTGATTTGGCATATTATGATTGGATACATGTCTTGAAGACCCTTAGTGGCTAACATATAATTGGTTAAGCACAGGTGTGAGAACTTGACCTCGAAAGCTTGCCAACAGTCCACAGTTCTCATAACTCAGTGAATTCCAGCTTCTTCTTATCTTGCTTGCTTAAGCTTCTTCGGGCCTCTCATGGCCTTGCTATATCTTTCAGGATTATTCAGAGTTTATGTACCAATTATCCTTTCTCCTGTGAGAACACTGCCTCCACAGAAACAAGCCTCACCAGTGTGAGTGTGTGCTGCAAGGACAAAGCGAGTGGTGAGACCTGCATGTGCGTGAGTGGATTTGACTCCAGCTCCTGGAGTCACATGGGTGTAGATGCCTCTGGTGTCAGCTGCTGGAGCAAGAGGGGTCTCAGTGCAATGACAGGAGTGAGTGAGGATCTTTATCCTACAGCTTCTGGCGTGGGAATGGCGCGTGGCCTGAAAACCAACCACTGGTGTGAATGAGGTGAGTGAAGGGCTGAGCACTGGTGGGTGGAGCAGGACCACAGGTCACAGCCCAAACTGGCTGTGCATGTGAATTCACCAGCAAACTTCAAGCTGGAGTGGCTGGGAGAGTGGCCTTGGCCCAGGCTGTATCCAGGGGTTGCAGTGTTCATGTTACCACATCATGTGTGCCAAAGCACTCTTTCAGGGCTTCTGTTCTCCCATGCATACTGTGCGTAGCTTGCAAGCTTTCGGTAGTCTTCATCTTTCAGGTGTCTGTGTGCCTGTAACCTCCAGCTCCTTCTCCAGTACAGGGAGGCAGTGCTCTACATGGAGGCCTGTGGGTGTCAGCATCTCTGCCAGTCCACCCTGGCCTGAATCTTCTTTGCAGGGATCACCTGGCATGTCCTTCCCTGTGGACACCGCTGTGGGAAGGAATGCAAGGACACAAGGATGCATGGTTTGTAACTAAGGTTCTCAGGATAACTGACTTGCTCAAAAGGAGTTGATAGGGGAGGCAAAAGACCTGATGATGTTGAGATATGAATGGAAAGCTGTGCAGGAACTGACTGGTGGGGGTCTGTCACAGGGGCCAGAAAATGCAAGTGACAGGACTAGGGTGACAGGCTGGAAGGCCAGGATGGGGCTGTAAATGGAGAGGCGGAGATTTTTGTGTACCAACATAGAATCACGGGATGGTTTGTGTTGGAAGGGACATTAAAGCTCATCCAGTACCAAACCCCTGCCACAGGCAGGGACACCTTCCACTAGACCAGGTTGCTCCAAGCCCCATCCAACCTGGCCTTGAACACTGCCAGGGATGGGGCAGCCAAAGCTTCCCTGGGCAGCCTGTGCAGGGCCTCACCACCCTTTGCTTTTGCTTTTTCTCCCCTTCCTTGCTCTACTTTTCTTGTTCTTTCCCCCTGTGTGTACCCCCTCCCACCCCCACCCTGTGGCATCCCAAACATGTATTTCCTGTCCCACCTGTCCCTGGAGCTGGTGGGACACGGCCAGACTCCCTGTGGAACCCAGACATTCCCTTCACCTCAGTCCTGCCATCTACGCTCCTCCTGGGGTTCTGCTGATCCTGGCCTCAGCATGTACAGCAGCTGGGATGGTCCCAAGTCCCAGCTGCATTGGGAAGGTCATAGAACCATAGAATCTCAGCCTGGCTTGGGTCAAAAGGGACCTTAAAGCTCATCCAGTTCCAACCCTCCCTGCCATGGGCTGGGACACCTTCCACTAGACCATGTTGCTCCAAGCCCAGGCCAACCTGGCCCTTTGAACCACTTTTCTCTTTCTTTAAAAGGAAACAAATTACAGATTCAGAGTCACTGGCGTTGGAAAAGAGCTTTAAGATCATCGAGTCCGACACTAAACCCAGCACTGCCCGGGCCACCATGCCACTGTTCCCCTCAGCGGATGCTCAGCCACCGGGGGCCGCCCCTGCCCCTTCCCCTTCCCGAAGAGGGTTTTTTTGGAGCCCCCGTGCCTCCTCCCGGCCCGCGGGCGCGGACACGGGGGTGAGCAGCCCGCGGGAGAGCCCGGCCGGCCTCACCGCCCCCGGGAGAGCCAGGCCGGCCCCACCGCCCCCGGGAGAGCAGGCTGCCCCCGGGAGAGGAGCCCGCCACGGGCCTGGCTCCTCCTCCTCTCCCTAACCCCTGCGGGCCCTCCCCGCGTCCTTGTTTCTTCCCCCAGGAAGCCGCTTACGGGAGCCGCCCGCAGCCCCCAGCCCGCAGCCCCCAGCCCGCGCTCCGCTCCCGAGCGCCACGCTCCTCCCGCTCTACAGGCGGCGCCCTCGCGCGGCGGGCGGGGCGCCGTGGCGTCACGGCCACGCCAGGTGGGCCGATGCGGCGGCGAGAGGCGGGCTACGGTGGCCGGCGGGGGTCAGGGCCAGGGCCAGGGCGGGCGTGGAACGGAGGATCGGTACTGGCACCTGGAGCAGGCGTGGGGGCCACCATGGAGTACGTGACCGCAGAGCAGCTGGCCGGCTTCAGCAAGTACAAGGTACGGGTGGGGCGCGGGTGTCGGGGGCCTGGCCGTGGGGCTGGGGGCTCCTCGGGGCCCTGCGCTGTGAGGGGATGTCCAGGCGGGTCCCCCTGGGAATGGCGGCATTTGGGCGGGGGCTGCAGTGGCACCCGGTGCCGGGGTGTGTGTGTGGTGCTGGGCGCTATGGGAGGGGGTGTCGTGGGGCTCGGGGTGCTGTGGGACACGGGAGTTGGGGAGAGGGGAGCTGCCGTGAGCACTTGTGGCTTGCGGGGAGGCGGGGGCGGCCGTAGGTCCTGGCCCCGTGCAGGGGGAGCCTCGGGGCCTGGTTCCGTGGGGGGAGCCAGCGGCAGTGGGGTCGGGTCCCGTCCCGGGTGCATGTGTGTGTGTATTAAAAGGGTGGTTGTATGAAACGTGTCCCCCCCCACCCAGCCGCTGCCTCACTGTGGGGTGCGGTGAGGTCTGGGGCAGCGTGGTGGGTGCTCGGTTCCATGCAGGACCCCCACCCATCCCTCCCCATGCCCTTTTCCTGGGTGGGCCGTGTAGGGGGGCCCCAGTGCAATGCAGCATGATGAAATGCTTCTTCCCCTTAGCCCCCCCCCCCCCAGCTCTTTCACGGTTGTGGGGGGCTCGGTGCATTAAGGACCAGTGTGTTGAAGGTGTGACAGTGTGAGACGTGGGACCCTCTCCTTGCTGGCGGGGACAGGGGACTGTCATGTGCTCTGCAGCGAGCCGAGGGGTGTCTGTGTGCAAACTGGGCACCCCCAGCCTGTTTCCCAGTGGGAACGAGGATGCCACGTGCAGTGCTGCAGGGTACAACGTCCAGCACAGTGCAGTGTGAGCAGGTCTGTGCTTCAGGTAGGCACTCCCAGGCTGTTTGCCGCCTGGGGAGGACAGTCTGTGCCCAGCAGAGTGTGGGGCAGTGGCAGTGTGACTTCGTGCCAGCTGTGCTCCCCTAGGCATGTTCCTGGAGACATCTTCATGTCCAAGTACAGCACAACATGACGTTACCAAGTGTGGTGTGAGCACATTCAGTGTGTGTGCCCCCCTCCCTGATCTGACCCTGGGAGTGAGGGGCATCACTGGGCACCATGTGGGTGTGATTTTGAGTGGTGCTGTGGCAGCTTGCTTGTCCTCCCTCCCCTTCCTTGGCCGTCAGCAGTGTGGTTGAGGCAGGCAGTTGTGGCATGTCACCACGCCGTGCTTTGCCAGGTTGCACTGTGGCCACCCCTGCCACAAAGGGGCTGCAGAGGAGGGGACTGTGGGTGCGTGTGGGATCCCATATTTAGCATGGGACCATGTTGCTTCCTTGCTGTGGCTGCTACGTGTGTGGTCAGACCAACAAAAACATGTCAGATGTTATCCCTGTCTCTTTGCTTGAGCATGCCATGTGTGCAGTCTTTGAAGAAAGGCTCTGTAAGTGCTGATGGACTCTGTCATAGCAGTTTAAATCCCTACGGGCTGATTTGGGCCAAAGTATATGGTATCTTTAACACAGGGGAACATTGTGTTTATGCGGAGGGGAGGGTGTTTGTTGTATTTTTTCTTCTCCCAGACCAACAGTGAAGCTAAAAGGTTTTACCTAATCTTCTCCTATGTTCTTGTTCTAGGATCCATCACATTGGGCCATGTTGCAGTCATCCTTCCAGGGTGAATCACAGAGTGTCCTTTAAGCCTGGATAAGTCTGAGACATCTGGGGAGTGAAGCTCCTCCTGGAGCAGTCTGTGGAGGCAGGAGTGGTCAGGGCTTCCTCACAATCTCCTTTGGCAGGCTCATTGCTGATGAGGTGGAGATAAATGGACTTGGTAGAGCGAGTTTGACCAATGTGACAGGTTGCATGAGATTTCTTGTGGAAAGCTGAGCGTATGGGGATTTGTCAGTAAAATCTGTGTTTAGAAAGGCAGTGAAAGATGGCAGTTTTGTGTGGGTGCTAGAAAAAGTTAAGTAAAACACACTCAGGTTTGAGCCAGGCCTTGCAAAGTAACTAATTTTGCTCCTGCGAAGACAATGTTTTTGCTTAAACAGGGAGACTCTTGCACGTTAACCCTATTTTCAGCAGTGCGTAGAGGGGTTTGTGGTGTTGCTGCCTTCCTTCTCAGTACCCGTGTGGTGAGAATGGGGTCCCCACCCTCTACAGATAGTGCTAGCAGTTGAACTTGGGAGGGTGCAGGCAAGTGCAGCAACCTTTTCATTTGTTTAGCAGGCACCAAAGACCTGCTCCCAGGTCATGGCCTTTATGAAGGTGCTTCTGATGAAACACTGTTGCACTTATATCTATGAACAGGACCTTGAATGCAGACCAAGGAGAGGAGAAAGGTCCTGTCTTGCACATTAAGTACAGTGTAGGCAGCACTGGCCGCTTGCTGGCACCAGTTATGCACTGGTGTTGTGTTTACTGGCCTTGGTTTGGGATGGCATAGGGCTGAAATGTATAAGGAGGTCTCCGATGGATGGTGGAGCTACCGCTCCAAGCCTGGCACAGCTGAATGGATGGGCAGAGGCCAAGAAAGCTGCCTGTGTCCTGAGAGCAGGAGTGCAGTCTTACTGGCACAAGTAGCTTTGTTTGAGAGATTGTGGTTTTACTGAGTCAGCAGGGACTTTGATAAGAGCACGCAGGTTCATGCTTGGTGCTCAAAGAGCATCATTCTGTCCTGTGCTGAGGGTTTGTCTTATATGCTCCCCAGGGTAGTGTGAGCACCTGCAGGTTAAAGTGCTTTGCTGGAGATGGCAATAAATATGGAAAAGAGCAGTCAGAGCTGGCATGTCAGACTGCCGTGAGGGCAGTGAAGCCCTGGTCGGTCTGTGCAGTGCTGCCCTCCTGTGTGTGTTGTTTGCTTGGGAAGCTTTTTTTTTCTTTGCTATTTTAGCCTTGAGAAAAGGGCTCATCCAGGCCCAAATCTCTAATACTGGGTTGCATATTCCAGCCTTGCTTTAGGCATTGAGGCTTGTCACAGAATCAGCATCTTACAAAGAAGAACAACTTCCTAATATCTCATCTAAATCTCCCCTTTATCAGTTCAAAGCCATTCCCTCATGTCCTGTCCCTACAGGCCCTTGTCAAAAGTCCCTCTCCAGCTTTCTTGTTGGCCCCTTTAGGCACTGGAAACTGCTCTAAGGTCTCTGGAGCCTTCTCCAGGCCTAACAAGTCCATCTCAGCCTGTCTGCTCTGCCCTTTCCTTTCCTAGAAGGTGACTCTAGATCCACCACCACTCTGTTGATGAAAAGCTGATTGACCTTCTGCATACAACTAACAGTTCTTGCCCAGAAAACTTCTGCAACAGTATAAACTGTCATCCCAAATGGACAGAGCAAGAAAGAAGCAAAGTGGGATGTGTATGGATGGCAGTGCAAAGGAACAGAAGAGTAATGTAGTTGTTGCTGAGCTGCTTTCTGTGCCTCATCCCCAAAGTGAGCCTGTGTTTTTAACCTGAGTGGAAGGAGTCAGTGTGTGGCAGCAGCACCAGATCACCTGAGAAGGTGTCTTGTGTTGTCTAACTTGAATTTGTACTTGGAGCCAACATAGCTGGGAGGCTTTGAGCTTAGGTTGGACCAGCCATAACTGCGATGCATGGTCAGAACCAAACCCTCTGCGGGAAGGCTCCTTCAGTTCCTGCTGCCAACAGCTCTGCAGCCTTTGACTGCCTCAGCCTTTAAGCTGCACCTGACAGAAGCTTTCCAGCCTTCACACGATAGATTTGGAGAAGAGCAAGCACAGTTGGGGGTACATGGAAGAGGCAGCCAAGGGAAGGAATGTGTCCTCAGAGAGGAGCTAGTGTCCCTGCAGCTGATACAGGAAAAGCAAAATTGCTTCATGCAAGATGATCCACAGTTTTCTCCAGCCCTGGCTGGTTTACTCCCCCTGTTGCTGCCAGGAGTGCATATGGGAAGCGGCGACTCAGGAATCCGGATGGTTTTAGCTTTGCAGTATGCACATATCTCCTGGCTGGGGGAGAGGCAGGTGTACACCGCTCCTGTCACCAGCTCCCTCAGTGCCGCGGGTGGTGGGGTGTAGAGGGAGCCGTCCTTTAGCTGCTCTTGAAGGGATGCTGAAGAGCTCCTCTGCTGAGGAAGCTGCACAGCAGAAAGCACTGTGTTTAATCGTGCGTCTAACACTTCCTCAGTAGGAGATTGTGATTTGGGTGTAGCACATGTACCTCTGGAGACAATTTAAGCAAACCTAAAGTGGGAAGGAAGGGTTTCTCTGCCAAATCAAATACGTCCTTTGTCACTAATGTGTTACAGTCTTGCCTGGCAGCAGCATGGCAAGGCTTCTCCTGAGGAGATGCTGTATGTGGCAGTTGGAGTGCTGGAGAAGTCCAAGGTGTGTCTGCTCCAGTGCTTCCTCTGGCTTGTCAGGGTGGAGCTCTTGGTATCAAAAATAAAGCTTTTGTTTTGAGGCTGTAGAGCAGGATGCATGTGTTGACCTTCCAAAGAAAAGCAAACCAGGCGCTCTGCTGTGTTGAATGTCCTCTCCCAAAACCAGATGCTCTGTTAAGTACTGAATGTTTTCTGCCAAGCAAGATGCAGCCAGGCACTGCAATTTCAGAGTGTAAACCTTGCAGTTGGATGCCAGAGGTCGTGATCTGCTTCTTAAAAACCCATCTGCAGATTGCTTTCTGACAGGCTTTTGGGAAACCTTCTATAATTGTATGGGGAGAGGGAAAAATGGGACTATGTGGAACATTCACAGAGGTGTCTGCTCCTGCTTTGTTTTCTCTAGGGGAAAGACATATCCCTTTCTTCCCTCTAGGCTGCCTCCCAGTCCTGTTTTCACAGAGCAACCCAAACAAATTTCCCTTGTGGAAGTTGTCGCTGCCTTTCTCGAGTGTGGTGCCCAGAGCTGGATGCAGTGTGTGAGATGGAGCCTTACCAGTGCAGTGGAGAGGGGTGGGAGGGATGGCTTTGTGTGTCGCATGCAGCACATGTATTACTCCTGCTTGTGCATCTTGATGAGCTGCACGTTGTTTTCTGCAGCACTGTGACTCTTGTGGCTCCCTTTAGTGGGTCGGGAGGCTGCGCTCGCAGCTGCCACGGTGCCAAAAGCTGCTCGACTGCAAGCAAGGGCAGAGTGCTGCAACATTGCTTGTGCTGTTAGTTACAGACAGCTTTGATGGTTTGTCACTGCCTTTTTGTGTCCCAGTTGTGTGCCCTGCATTTTCTGTAGACTTTCCCTGCCCAGTGCTGTATGAGCTGCTTGCAATTCTGCTTTATTCAGCTTTACCCTTTGGTGTCCTGTGCTGTACTAGTGTCTTCTGCTGTGATGGAGTCACTGATGACTATTCCTAGGGCATGTCTTGCAGCCAGATGTGTGGTCACTCTATGGCTTTTTCATTCAGCTCATGTAGGAGGAAGGGAAGTACTTGAGTGACTGCTGTGTATGAGGCTGCAGCTGTGTGTGTAAGTGGTCTCTGCTAGTGTGTTTTTGTCACCATGGGTGGAAGTGCAGGTATGAGCCTCTCTAGTGATGCCGCCTGGACCTTGGGCTTTCCTTAAGGGTATGTGTTATCCTCAGGAGTAACGGTTTGGGGGGAAATGCTGGTAAAGGAGGATGTGAGAATGCTGCTGCTTACATGTGACATGGGAGGGACATGAGAGGGAAGGCAGTGCCACGTGTTTGGGTCCAAAGGTGGGACAGGCTGAAGTCTTACCTAAGAAGCTTTGGGAGCAAGTATAAGTTCAGTAAGAGGAAAGCAAATTTGGTCTTGGGAAGTGCCTTTTATAGCAAAACTCCTGCACCCTAAAATCCTTCCATTCCTATCTCCCCTCTCTCCTGAGCAGGAGCTGGTGATGGCAGGCCATGGGTAACACGCAACCAGCAGTGGCATGGGGAGGCTGGTGGCTCTTGTGAAGAGGTTCTTTGTCCCATTACCTGTGTGGGCAGTAAAATGAAGTCCTCTTGGTGTCTGCTGCCACATGCCTGCTGGGCTGAGGCTTGGGAGCAGCTAGCAGTGTTGAAGTGCTAGAGAAAGCATCCCTGCTGCTCATCCCAGCTTCTCTCTGCAGCAGCATGCACTTTGCTGTGGGTTTGCCTGGCAACCTGGTGTGAGCGGGTTGTGTTCTCTCAGCATGGAGGGGAGTACCTCAGCACATGCCAGCCTTGCTCTCCTACCGAGGTGGCTGGTGTAGAGCTGCCCATAGCAGCACTGCAGCATGGCTGCAGCAGTGAGGGGTAACATCTCTTGCCTTGGCAAAAGACAACCCTTCTCCAGCTGCATGTTCCTGAGGGTGGAAGAGGCATCTGGTACGGAGTGTAGCTGTGTGTTTGAGAACGTGGCAGGCCCTGGGGGGCTCATACATAGTACCAGAAGGTGCTGGTCTGTTATTCCAAGAAGAGAGGCACTCAGCCTCTGGAAGGTGACATTTCAAATGCCATTTGTTAGAGCTAATGCTATAAGGAGAGAATAGTATAGATAATCTTGCAACCCTTTTAGAAGGTGGGAACCTCAGGCATCAAATGGGCCTGTGGTCCATGTGCAGTGTGCTGGACAGATCCTGTCTATAGAAGGTATTTCACAGAATCACAGATGGGTTTGGGTTGGAAGGGATGTTGAAGACCATATGTTTCCAACCCCCTGCTACTGGCAGGAACACCTTCCACTAGACGAGTTTGCTCCAAGCCCCTGAGGTCCAACCTGGCCTTGAACACTGCCAGGGATGGGGCAGCCACAGCTTCTCTGGGCAGCCTGTGCCAGGGCTTCACCACCCTGACGGGGAAGAACTTCTGCCTAAGATCTCATCTCAATCTCCCCTCTGTCAGTTTAAAGCCATTCCCCCTTGTCCTGTCCCTACAGGTCCTTGTCAAAAGCCCCTCTCCAGCTTTCTTGTAGCCCCTTTAGGCACTGGAAGCTGCTCTAAGGTCTCACTGGGCTCCACAGTTTGATCATTTGAGCTATTAGAGGATTTTCTTACAGGAAAACAACTTTATTCCTCATTTCCGGTGTCAGATGGGAAGAATGTTCCCAGGAGAGCTTCTTGCTGCACTCCTGGGTAAAGGATAGGACATGCAGGTGGCCCAGTTACTGATACCAAGTAGGAGCTGCCCACAGGCTCCTCTACTGCAACAAGCTGGCTGACCTTATCCTGTGTCTGGGGGATCTGTGCAGCGCAGTGCAGCACAGGCCTGGGCAGTCTGGGGCTGCTGTGGTGTGGATTGCTGACTCCTTGATGTTCACCAGTCCCCATGTCAGGGTCACTGCAACGGACTGGATTTGCAGTATGTCAAGCACAGTTGTCCTGCAGTGTTGGTGAGGCCCTCGCTTGGGAGACCTGGTGCACTGAATGCACCAGAGGGCTAGGCATCTACCTTAAAGGACTTCTTATCATGGAAAGTACTTTCCTCGTGGGTGCGCTTCTCCCTTTTCTGCATCCTTCTTCCAGCTGGGAACCCCTGATCTCCTGGGCTGTCATCAGCCTGAGGCAGCACCAGCCCTGCCAGGCATTGCAGATCCATGAGTTGTGTGTGTATCACGCTTTGCAATATCTGTAGCTCCCTCAAGCAAACAGTATGATGCAGAACTGCTGGTGTCCTCTCTGCCCTGAAGAATAGGGTGCTCTTCCCTTCAGACAGCCTCAAGAAATCCTCTTGCCTTCAGACTTCAAGTGCTATGCAGAGCAGGGCTACAGATGGCTGGAAGCTGTCCCTGGCAGGCTTTTAGAGGCTGCTCTAGAAGTACAAGCCCTAAAGAGATCTCTGCAGGGTTTGCCCTGCAGAGCAGCCACCAGTGTGTGCCAGTAGCAGCTCAGACCAGTGGAACAGCCACAAAACAGGTAGTGAGAGCAGCAGAAAGGAAAGGTTTTTGATGCTAGTGGTGTGGATGTGAGGCGTGAGGCTATGGTAATTAAAAGGCTGGTCTTCCTCACACCCAGACAAACAGCTTGTCTTCTCCTGCAGGGTCCTTAGCGGGTAAGGTGTGAAGGAGGGGAAGCCTTTGAGCCCTGTTCTTGAGTAACTTAACTCCTTCCCCCGGGGCTCTTCTGATTGCTCTGAGACTGTGTTTGCCTTTGAACAGTGCATGCTTCCCAAGGTGCAGGAAGTCCTCCTAGATTCCATGACCTCTAAGATTAAGATAAGCAGCTGTAAAAGTTAGAGGTGTTTTTCTTCTCCATTTCTGCAGCTGAATTCAGGGTTTTGAACCTCTGCTTAGCTTAGCGTGGCCCTTGTAGCTCTTGTGGTCTGAAACCTGCCCAGCTGCTGTGGTTGGAGGAAACAGTGCTTGTAGGTTAACTGGAAAGGATCTAGCTCATGAGCCTTGGCTGAGCTTTTGCTCTGTGCTAAAGCAATGAGATGAGGGTTAGTGGTTTATCCTGCGTCCTAAGACACTTCTAACATGTATTGTGGGGTTTTGATGAGTGATGAGCTAGTTCTGCTCCTGGGACCTAGTCTGTGTGTGTCTCTTAGTCTTGAACAGTCCTGCTGCTGCTGCTTGTCCCTTGGGGTGCTGTTTGCTGCTGCCACAGGTCTGGTTCCTGAGTGGTGAGAGTTGATCTATGGGGTATCAAAGATTTTGAACCGTGTTTTGGTGAGAGATCCCCATACTCTGTTTTTAGCCACACAGTGGCAGTGATTGAAGACCTTTGTGGTTGGGGACCTACTGCTGTTTCAGTCCACAGTGGGTCCTGCAGGGTTTCCTAGAAGGAATTTCAAACCTCTGTGGGGTTTTGTGCAAGAAGATGGCTCACCCAGAGACACACAGCTTGGCTATATTGGCTGCCAAACAGCTGGACTATTGGGCCAGGGCTGCCTTGGTTCCAGGTTGGATGGGGCTTGGAGCAGCCTGGTCTAGTGGAAGGTGTCCCTGCCTGTGGCAGGGGGTTGGGACTGGATGAGGTTTAAGGTCCCTTTCAACCCAAACCATTCTAAGATTCTGTGGTTGATGCTCACAGGGTGAGGCTTGTGCTGCTGCAAACCACCTCTCTGCCTTTCCTTCTGGTGAGGGGAGCTGTCTTTGGCTCTGCACTGCTGTTTGTGTGGGTTTTTTTTTACTGCAGTCTCTGCCCTTAAAGGCCTGAATTAGGCAGCCTGTGTGTGTGACGGGTTCAGGTAGTGGATTCCTTGTCCTGTCTTGCAGCACGAGCCCTTCTGGCTCTTCTCTTGCTGTGCAGGTGAAGGATGAGGCTCCTGCTCTGCCCAGCTGACTCGGCAACAGCCCGTAACCCTCTGCATCCTTTATCCCCCTTGAAACAGTGGACTGCTGTCCCCAGCTTGTGGCTGGGGTACATCTGTTAAAACTGGGCGCCTTTCTCTGGGTGTGAGCGCAATGGAAGAGTAGGAAGAAGAGCATGCAGAGGACAGCCAGGTCACAGCTCTTGCCCGGAGTGCTCTCCCAGTGTTGCAAGATGTGCAGAACAGTCATTTTAAAATAGCATAGGCTGCTCGTCAGTCCACCTTGGGTCTCTTCAGTTGCACTGTAAGTTTACTGTGGTGTTTGTTGGCTCATGTTGCATCTTGGCTATGAGGAACTCTATCCTAAAAGTCACTCTTTGCTAATTAGCAGCAAGTATTTGGCTATTGGGAGTGTTTGGAAGAGAATCAGAGTACATTGTGGAAATGAAAGTATCCCATAGCAGGCTCAGAAAATGGCCGTGTTATTTGGGTTCTATAATTGGCCTGACTTTGCTGTGCTTCAAGTCTTGCACAAAGCAGGATGTCAGGATTTACAAAGTAACACATCTTTTTTATGCAAATTGTGAATTTCCTCTTTGTGGAGAAGCGGGACAAGGGATGTGGGGAGGCAGAGGACATGTGCTTTGGAATAGAATGTTTTATTTGTGCCTTTCACATAGGCTCTGTTGAAACTTGAAGGTAGTCTTCCCCCTCGTTCCCTGCAGTGCTTTGTTTCATCTGTAATCATCTCCTGATGTGTGTGGGCTTGTGTTTTCCTTTGATATAGGTATACTTAAAAGTTCATTTCTTTTTCTAGGCACAGTAACAAGTTCTCTTTTCTTGTGTTGACTTGTGTGTTCTCCTGGTTGGTGGCTTGGCATCAAACCCAGCTCATTCTTGGGTTTGTCCCAGTCCTTCTGGCCTTGTTCTCTGGAGAGCAGACTGGGGCTGCACTCCTGTGAGTGTCTGCAGCTCCCCAGTGGTTCACATGTGAGGGGCAGCCCAGCCTGGAGCCTGCTGCCTTCTGTGCCCCCTTGCCCCGGCTGCACTATCCTGCTCACCCTGGTCATTTGTCTTCTCCTTAGGCACCAGGAGCAGGCTTGCACAACTAGTTTGGTCCCCCTCGTGGGTTCTTCAGCCCTTTTTTTCAAAGTCCAAGCCAACTCTGTCAGCAGTAGGAAAGTCTTTTGGTTGTCACAGTGTTAATTTTAACAGGTTTCCTGTTTGTGCTTTTCTGCTTCTGCCTTTTCTTCCTCCCCAGGATCATTGCTCTGATCCCTCAGTTCCCACTCCAGAGGTTCTTCATTGGCTGATCCCCTTTGAACTGCATCCCTGCCTTGGGCCCCTGAAGGTTCATCTTTCCCACTCCTGTCTTCACCATCTGTGCATCCTTTCTGCAGCTGATCACCTCGAACTGCAGCAGAAGCAGCGGTGACCCATGTTCATGGATATTTAATGCTCCCAAACAGAGAGCGCTCCTGGATGCAGCTGAAATTGGCAGGCTGCTCTCTAAAGCCTGCCATCAACATCAGGTGTTGCTCCATGTTATGTATCCATGGGGAAATGATTCCCTCCCCCCCTTCCCTCAGCACAATGATGCCTCATCTCTGGCAAGGCCAGTGTTCAAGTCCAGGTTGAACGGGGCTTTGAGCAACCTGGTCTAGTGGAAGGTGTCCCTGCTCATGGCAGGGGATTTGGATCTAGACCTTAAGATCTCTTCCAGCCCAAACCATTCTATGAGTCGGGTGCATGGAGGGCCCGGGTCTGGGTTAGGCTGGGTGGACATGTGCTGGTGGTTTGCATTCAGCGATGTTTGGTTTATCCCTCTGCAATAGCTCTTGTAGCTGTGGTCCTGAGGAGCTTTGCTTTCCCTGAAGCTGATTTCTCCTGCCAGAGTGAGGCCATTACAGCATGTTCCCCAGCCACCACACCAGTGGTCCTAAACACTTCTGCCCCCTGAGCTGTAGTGGAGTATGAGCTTCTCCCCAGTGTTCACCATTGACTTCGCTGGAGGAGTGGTCCCTTTTCTGTGTTTGCAGAAGGCAGGGACAGTCTCCCAGCTGGTGTCAGGGAGAACTGAGGCTCTGAATGTGAAAGCATATTGGCAGGGCAGAAATCAGGTTTTCCCAATGGAATTGCACACCCCATGGAGCTTGGGGAGCAGGAAGGAGTTTTCTGCTCATTGTGGTAGTTCCTCCTGGGGAAGAGGGACTCTGACCTTGCCAAAACCTTTGCATGCAATGTTTTGAAGGATCTTTAATTTCTAGATCTCTAAAACCTGCATGGTGAAAACCAGGCAGGAGGAGGGAAGTGATGCTGGTGTTGAAGACACTGTGGGCAGTGTCTGCTTGCTGCTGGGGCAGTCCCTCCTGGCTGTGGGGCAGGCAGACTGGACACTAGTCCTGCTGTTCCCCGCCTGCTGCTCATGGTGGGAGCCAAACCTGTCAGCTCATGTGGTCATTGCAGGTTTACCACTGCCAACATGCTCTGTTCTTATGCGAGCTGAGAAGTGACCTCAAAGATAAACAGGAATTGAGTTAATAAGTACCATTAATCATGATGTGACTTCTTGTGCATCACCAGAGTGTGGGCATAGTGCAAATGCGGCTTGTTTGTGCTGGCATGGCTCTGCTCGGTTACATTTGCTGGGCTTTGTCGAGTTCACTGCGTCTTGGCTTATCATGAGCTTGGTGGGAGAAGGTTCTTAACCTTGTGCCCTCTTGTACTTCGGGAGATGTATAAGAAACAGCCCTATGGACTTGCTGGAGCTGCTCTGCTGAGGCTCCCTCTGTCCTGCTCCTGCTGCCAGTGACAAGCAGTGAGACAGGTTCATGGCCAGCAAGCAGCACAGGCTGCTATGGACCTTGCCAGAGTGCCTGCGAGCAAAATGGGGTGTACAAATCCATCTTTGCTTGCCGTTCCCAGCATGGGTGCCTGTACCACCAGTGCTGTCCTCCCCCAGCCTACCCTGGATGGGTTCAGGTGTCTGACATTGGTGTTCCCAGGGAACCTATGTGACTGTTTTTGCTTTGCTGCTAGCTCAGGGTAACCAGATTACTTAACAGTGCAATTGTTTTTCTGGACAGGAAGGCTATTAGTAGAATCTGGGCTATAAATCTGTATTTTTTCCTCCTTGGACACATAATTGGATCTTCCAGAAACTGCCTGGTTGCATGATGAATGTTGTTTTTAAGCTGTATGAGCCATTCATGTCTCTAAATCCCATAACAATGCCAGTCAGATGGAGCAAGCAGGGGGCTGAGGGATCCTGTGGCTGTCCTGGCATGGATGAGGTGCAGGGGAGGCTGCGGCTTCATAGTGTGAGAGACAAGATTGCTTCTGCAAAGTTGGCTTTGCTCTTTTCTTGATGGGACCATCTGGGCTGGGTTGGCTTCTTCCTGCAGTTACATGAGAAGTGGTGTCTGCATACACAGGACTGTTTTAGAGCAGAGCCTGTTACACGTGCCTGTCTGTTTTGAGGAGGGAGCTCTGGGGAATATGAAATGCATTCTGTGCACTCACACTTTTCCTTTGACCTTCTCTTCTTGAAAATGAGGGGGAAATCAGAGTCCTGGCTTGAGGTAGTCATGGTAGTGATATAAAAATGACTTAAAGAAGGATAATAGTCACATGCATGAGTCACTAGACCAACATATAGAGATCCAAAATGGAAAAAGTGATGCTAATTGACAGAGAGGATGAGGTGGGTGAATGACAGAGCTGGTGCTGTGCATGGTGAGCTAAGATAATGCTGTGTTTGTGGCCTTGAGAGTGTTTCGGCAAAGCAACTGCAGCAGCTAAGTGTGATAGCAGCTCTGTGGGTGTAAGAGCCCCAGTCCTCAGCTTGGGGCTCTCTAGGGCTGTTGGGCTCCTTCCCCAGCTTTGCTCCAAGGCACAAGTGTGTATGAACAGGCAGGTTGAGACCCTGCATTCCCACTGAAGGAATGTCAGTCTCCATAAGTATTGGCCCTGGAGGGCTGACACAGGAATGAGGAAACTCCATCACTGGTGTGGCATCTCCTGCTCTCTCCACAGTGTGGGACGCAAGGTGAGTGGCCAGAGGAGTGAGTTGTAAGTGAAACACCTCCACAGCTTGCTTTGTTTCCAGCTCTGATCACACAGAGGCCCCACACCCAGAGGAGGTGATGGCCATGCCCACCTGCCCTTGACTGTCTGTCCTCCTTTGCCCCCTTCCAACTTCCCCATCTTTGTACTGTCTGTAGGAAAGAAACCAGATGACAAAAAGCAGTTGTGGTGCGGCTGAGCATGGCAGATGTTGCTGAGCTTTGTCACAGAAGATGCCTGGCTGGTCATTGCTATTCTGGCAGGTGGCTCTCCTGGGCAGGCAGCTGTGTCCTGGGTGACCAGGAGCACTGTTCCTTAGGGTGGCTGGCAGCCTGGCACCAGCCCCAGCTCGTTCCCTTTGGTCTGTTGGTGTCCTCGGAGCTGGCAGAGCACTGAACTGCCTCACTCAGCAGTGAAGTGTGCCTCCATGAGGAGGGTTGAAGCTGGGGTGGTCGTATCAGCAAACCTCTGCAGAACAGCTGCCCTCTCCCCTGAGAAACGGGTCACTCCAGGTCTTTGAGTTCTGCATGCAGGGTGGGAACGTGTGTGACCATGGGGAAAAGATGCTTACTGACTGTTATCCCCAGCCTTTGGGGGCACAGGGGAAAGCTTCCTGGGGGAAGCTTCCCCAAGGTACCTTGTAAACCAAGCATAGACAATCCAGGGTGCTTCCCCTGCCTTACTCCAAGCCTTGCATCTGTTTTCTTGTTCCAGGGTGTTTTGGGGATAATGAGATTTAATCAGTCTCCAGTTCTTCTCCTCCCCTAACCAATGGCTCAAATCCTATTATCTTGTAAAGCATTTGGAATTCTGTCCGCTGAAATTGCATTAAGCCAGGATGGAAATTCCTTGTGGCTTAAGCCTTGCCTCCATATGGCATCAAGTTGCTGCCGCTTGCTCTGCAGCGACTACAGGCTTGCTGGCATGGGGATGTAAGTTCTGGGGCTAGCCCCCAGTGAGATGGACTGATCCATCATAGGGAGGACCGGGAAGTGCTGGTAGGGGTACAGGAATGCTTGCCAAGGATGGGATTCACCCAGTTAGGAGCAAATATTGTAAGCTCTTGGCCAGTGTGCTCAGAGCCCTTAGAGACCCGGTGCACCTTCATCTTGCTGTGTTGTGGATGCAGTGCTGCTTTGTCTTTTCCAACTTTTTTCCCACCTTTTGAACTGGACAGACTGCTTCCAGGGAAAATGGGGTTTCCAGCCAGAGAGAGGAGCAGAGAGAGGAAGAAACTGTGGGTGCAGGGATGGTGGCTGGTTCAAGGCCATGGGGTAGGTGGGACATGGAGCTGCTCTGTGCTGATGGTTTCCTTTTGCCAGCTGCACTCCCCTTATCTCAGAGAGTGCATAGGTTATGTCTATGTGGCAGTGCAGGAGAGGTGGAGGCTTTGATTGCTTTCCGTAACACTGCTCATTACCTTGGGATTAGACTCATGCTGATGCTGAGGAGGTGCGCAACAGTTTTCCCAGCCATGGAGACCCAGGATGGGTGGGCACCAGTAGCCACCCCACTTGGCACCAAGGAGTTTCATAGCTTATGGAATTCTTCTTGCGATTCTTATCAAAGTGTTACTTGGGGAAGAGGACTTTTAGACACAATAATCTTTGCTAGGAAGGGCCTGTGAGCTGGAGAGCAGATAGGAGCTTGTGGAGCTCTTGAGAGCCAAATGGTGTCAAATTTTATCTTTCTAATTGGAAACTGCTTCATGGCTTGTCTAGGGCTTTGATTTTTACTTCTGTTTTTATTTTTCCCACCACATACACACCCTGACCACCTCAAATGATTTAAGAGCAGTGGGATGAGGGGATTTCCCAAGGGCAGGAGCTGCCTCTGCTGAAATCTTTTCTCCTTAACAGAGAGGAGCCCTCTGAGACCTGTCCAGTGTGGGGTACCCATGGGCCTCCTGGTGTTCACCCACCAGTCTTCCTCCTTTGGAAATGTGAACTCCAGCTCCCTGAGCTGGACACAAACGAGGAGGAAGATGCTGATCCATCACCAGGTCCATGGGCAGCTGCTTCAGACTGCTCTGCCCTCACTGAATAAAGAATAATGACATGGGTCCTTCCTCCAAGTAGTGAAATCTGTCATCTGTTCTGCTGCAGTCACTGTGTTCCTTTGCTGACCCCAGTCTCTGTCCCCACCTCCACCAGTGAGGCGAGAGCTTGGCTGGGAGCCCTGTGTCCCTTTGCTGTGATGGGATGTGTGGAATTTGGAGGTGCTTGTGGATGTGTGGTGCTGTACATGGTGTTTTGGTGTATCTGCAGGACAAGGGAGGAGGTTGAAGACGTTGCTCATAAATGTCTGCTCTGTTTCCATGAGGAGAAAGTCTTTTCCAAGTGACTGGAGATGGGCAAGACAATGATAGCTGCCATCTCAATGGGCTTAGTCCTTGAATGAAGTGTGCCAGCTCTTGTGCAGGACCTCTGCAGTCAGTGATGGTGTCTGGATCACTCAGAGCTGTCAGCACAGAAATGCGTCTCTATTAGTATCCTGTCTGTCAGAGAGTAGTCTCCTGTTTTGGGGACCCCACCAAGGGGACTCATCACTGTTCTCCTGCAGCCTTTGGCAAAGGGGGTGCCAGGGTGGCAAAGCTGATGAGCCTGCAGACCAGTGGGGCTATAGGAGTGGCCCCAGCTCCCATGGTTGGTGGGGAAGTCTCACCCAGCCCTTCTGCATACCTTTGGATGCTGAGCCGAGGATGTCCCTGGTCGTTCTCATCTTGTGGGACAGGGCTCAAGCAGGAGCACACCAAGATGTCCTTGGTGGGCTGGTCCCATGGTGCGGGTGCTTGGGGCCATGGGACTGTTGCTGCTGCTTCAGCTTGTAAGGATTGCCACCACACCTGGTGTGGGTATTGGAGTGTGGGGCTTTGGTGGGAGTGTGGGCTGCAAAGGAGATTGCATGTCCTTGAGTCCCTTCCAGTGCCTAAGGGGGCTGGCAAGAAAGCTGGAGAGGGGCTTCTGACAGGGGGGAATGGTTTTAACCTGACAGAGAGGAGATTGAGATGAACTCTTAGGCAGAAGTTCTTCCCTGTGAGGGTGGTGAGGCCCTGGCCCAGGTTGCCCAGAGGAGCTGTGGCTGCCCCATCCCTGGCAGTGTTCAAGGCCAGGTTGGATGGGGCTTGGAGCAACCTGGTCTAGTGGAAGGTGTCCCTGCTGTGGCAGGAGTTGGAACTGGATGAGCTGTAAGTTCCCTTCCCACCCGAACTGTTCCATGGTTCTATGATTCCTGCCTTCCAAACTCTGTTGTGGTGGGCGTGGTACGTGTTCTTCTCGTGGGGCTGCTCCATGTGGAGGGGAGGCATTGACTGCTGGCAAGGAATGTGCACCTGAGAGCTGGCCCTGTGGGGTTGTGTCCGGTGTCACTGGAGTGTTGAGAGCTTTTTGGGTTGTTTAGCCCTGTCCCTGGTGAGGATCTATCCTTAACCCAAGTGCTCTTGAGGTGCCAAGACTTGGGTAGCAGGTATCCTCATGGAAAGCTCAATGTTCAGGATCTGTTTTTCTGCAAGTGTTGGTGGAGTTCTAACTACTGGTTTTTGTTTTTCCCTTGTCATTCACAGTACAGTGCCGTGGACAGCAACCCTCTGTCTCTGTATGTCATGCATCCCTTCTGGAACACGATAGTGAAGGTGAGACCTCCTCCTCCCCTGAGCGGGACAACAAAACTCCAGTCACCCTCTGTAAAACTGTCAGCTGAAAAGCCCTGCTTTGTTTGTGGTGCAACTAATGACAAAGGATGCTGCTTGCCAGCCTGCCCCGAGCTCACTGCATTGCAGTCTAAAGCTTCTACCTGCCCACTGATACGCCAGATGCAACTAAGCAGTGCTGTCTAATGCCCAGATGATTGCAACCAAGTCTGCCATGGCCGGGAACAGCACATGGTCCCTATTACATGTTTTAATGAGTTATGTTTTGCTGCTTTCCCATAGATCTTCCCTACCTGGCTGGCCCCAAATTTGATAACGTTTTCTGGCTTCCTGCTGCTTGTCTTCAACTTCTTCCTCATGGCATACTTCGACCCTGACTTTTATGCTTCTGGTAAGGCTGCATATTCATGTTTGGATGTGAGGCATCCGAGTGCTAAAATCAGTCACCTCCTCTGCAGTGACCTCTGGTGCTTGTTGATAAGGCCTCTTAATCTGGACCTTCCCAGAGAGGAGTGCCTGTACCAGATGAGGGACAGAGTTGAGGGGTTGAACTTGCTGGGCTTCACGACAAGGGCTTGTCCAAATGTGAGTATGCTGGGCTGCACTGAAAGAAGTATCGCCAACAGCTAAAGAGAGGGGATTCTCCCCACTCCGCTCTTGTGAAACTGCCCTGCAGTCCTGCTTCCAGCATAAGAAGGATGTGGAGCTGTTGGAGTGAGTCAGGAGGAGGCCATGAAGATGCTCCAAGGGCTGGAGCACCTCTGCTATGGAGACAGGCTGAGAGAGCTGGGCTTGTTCAGCCTGGAGAAGAGAGGGCTCTGGGGAGACCTTAGAGCAGCTTCCAGTGCCTAAAAGGGCTGACAAGAAAGCTGGAAAGGGCTTTTGACAAGGGCCTGTAGGGACAGGACAAGGGGGAATGGCTTTAACCTGACAGAGGGGAGATTGAGATGGGATCTTAGGAAGAAGTTATTCTCTATGAGGGTGGTGAGGCCCTGGCCCAGGTTGCCCAGAGAAGCTGTGGCTGCCCCATCCTTGGCAGTGTTCAAGGGCAGGTTGGATGGGGCTTGGAGCAACCTGGTTTAGTGGAAGGTGTCCCTGCCCATGACAGGGGGCTGGAACTGGATGAGCTTTAAGGTCCCTCCCAGTCTGTGACAACTTCCCCCTGCTGGGTGAATGTGTGCGTGGTTGGCAGCATGTGTGCGAGGCAGGAGGAAACAGTTGAAATCTTGAGTAGGGATTGGCTCTGCCTACAGAGCAGACAATAACCTAGCACCCTTATTTTTAATCTAATGGTGTAACGTTGGAAAGTCTGCTTCCATGATGTCAGCAGGTGGAGCCTTGTTCTTTGCATCCCAGCTAATTGCTCTCTTGCAAAAACATGCCAACACCACATTCAGACTAACAAAGGCAAAATCCTCTTTCTTGATTTCAGTGTTCTGCATGAGGATATACACAGCTTTAAACTTTTTCACAGTATCCATGTTCCTCTGATTGTGAATCCAGAGGTTCATTTGTGTCCCCTTCCTCATGGGACTGAGCCAGGGCAAATATTAATACAACATGATCACTTCGAGTCACTTACCAACAGCTTTCTCTCTCAGTTTCTCTCTCCCTATGCCCCTGCCAGGTTTGGTTTAGGTTGCTCAGAAGAGTCCATCTCGTTTTTCTAAAACTGGGCCAATTATCAAAGCACAGTTAAGTGTGAAAAATTTGGGGTTCTTGGGATTGCCTTCATCAGTAGCAGACAAGTACTGTTCTTGGTGAGTCAGGTTCTCAGAAGCTCAGGTGGCCTCAGTGGCTGTCAGCTAATATGTGGACTGTGTTTTGGCCTACAGGCTATGGGAAGAAAAGCAGACAGTAGCTCAGGGTAGGAAGCTCAGTATGAGAACTTCAGTCATCCAGAAACTTGAGCTCTGCCAAAAGGCTGGTGAAGCTCATGCTTTAGGACCTTTTACATACGTGTTATGCATGTCCTGCTTGGAAACAGAACTTTTCATTTTGCTGGTGAGGCCTCCAGAAGCTTCCGCCTTCCTTCCTTGTGAATGGGTTTGTAGACATGATGCCTTCCATTTGCTGCTGGAAAAGCATCATCATGCTGCTCTAAGGAAATAGGAGTTGGCATTTCATGGAACCGCTGCTCCCCTGGGAGACCTCCTCCACGTGTCTTCCTGTGAGGCTGCTGCCAAGAAGCCGTGCTGCTTCCTCCTCTTTTTCAGATGCACCTTTGGGCTCTGTGAGTTGCAGATGGCTGAGCTGGCTATCTGCTGAAATGGTAGTGGAGGAGGTGGAGGTGTTATTAAGAAGGAACTCTATCTCAGTTGGCAGGATGCAGTCTGAAGCCTGGGCAGGGAATCCTGAGATGTTTCTGCAGAAGCAGGGTGTCTCCACACCTTGGAGAGGCTCTACTTGACGCTCTGTGAGCAAGTAATTGAGGAGAGTCTGATCTGCCCATGCTTCCATGGCATGCATTTGGCTAGCTGCGATTGCCAGTTCTTAAATCCCATGGCTCTTGGGAGCTGGGGACAGAGCACAAGTATGTTCTGGGAAGCAAAGTCCTTGGTGACCCAGTTTCTCATGCTGTCATGTCCTGAAAAACTAACATCTCAGTTTCACTGTTTGAGTTGTGTAGGTGCCTTGGTGAGCTGTCTTGTCACGGTGCCTCTTGTGCCAAAATAATCCAATTGAAAGTATGTGCTGAGCTGTCCTGACGTGGGTCTTTGATCTCTGCAGCTCCTGATCACCAGCATGTTCCAAATGGAGTGTGGGTTGTTGTGGGTCTCCTCAACTTCATTGCCTATACTCTGGGTAAGACTATCTAGTTGATTGTGGGGGTTTTGTGTCTGTCATCTGTTCAAGTTGTGGCTGTGTCATCTCCAAGCCTGCTGAGAAATTTTTGATTCTGTGTGTCTGCCACGCACAGATCCAGTTGCTGCTTGGGCTGCTCAAGCAGTTTCTGGAAGCTGCTTTGCAAAGCGGGTAGAAGGAAGTTGTCCCACAGTGAAAAGAGGATGCTGGAACCGACTTCATGGCAAAATGTGAAATTCTGTCTTTAGCCTGCTTTAAATGAATGTGATTTTGTCAGGCTATTGCATCTGTCAGTCTCAGAGAAGGGGGTGGGGAGCACACTCCCCATTAGAGGGTGGAGGTAGTGAGAGCTGCTGTTTGCTGGCTGTGTGCATGTTGTTGGCTGCAAAATGGCCCATTGCTTTGCCTGGGAGTGTTCAGTGAAACTCCCCATTTCTCCTTCTCTTCCCAGATGGTGTTGATGGGAAGCAGGCTCGCCGGACCAACTCCAGCACGCCCCTGGGAGAGCTCTTTGATCATGGCCTGGACAGCTGGGCATGCGTGTACTTTGTTGTGACAGTCTACTCCACCTTTGGACGGGGCTCCACGGGTGTCAGTGTCTTCGTTCTCTACCTCCTCTTATGGGTGGTTTTGTTTTCATTCATCCTCTCTCACTGGGAGAAGTATAACACAGGGATTCTCTTCCTGCCTTGGGGATATGACATCAGCCAGGTGGTAAGTACATGCTGCTGCTCGGATTTGGCAGAAGCTCAGTAAACCTATAGCATCTCTGGGGTGTGAGAGTGACCACTGAGGTGTGTGAGGGATGTGTGCAGCTCCAAAGTCTTCTAAATTGGTCATTTCAACGCTCTCTGGAGGTGGGCATCCTCAGCCTGTTTCCAGGTCTGTGGAGGAGGAGAGCTTTCCAAGGCTGCTTGTGTGCCTTTGAGCTATAGTTGTGTTAATGATTTGGGGTCTTAGGGTGCTGGTGGCACTAGAGTTTGACTGCTCAAAG
The DNA here is from genome assembly GCF_034315485.1 of Pezoporus occidentalis. NCBI lineage: Eukaryota > Metazoa > Chordata > Aves > Psittaciformes > Psittacidae > Pezoporus > Pezoporus occidentalis. The sequence goes on along the minus strand of NW_026914330.1, from coordinate 130,793 downwards.
CATTAAATCCAAGGAGATTTGTGTCATTCTGTGATTTTGTTCCAAGCAGCTGTTGTAAATAGACTCTGCAAAACATGAGGCTTGAAGAATGGAGTTTCCTCTGCCTTGAGTTATTGGCTTGAGTTTCCTGTTTCTGCTCTCCTGAGATGCATGTTTTGGCCACCTGAATCATTGCTTTAGTTACTTTTCCACATTATACCAGGGTGGGTAAATTCATGTCTAGAAGTTTGGGGTGCCTTTTGGCACTGGCAGGGTGTGTGTCTAATTGTAATGGGGTTAATTGGCATGTTAATCTCCGTGCCAGGAGCAAAGGTTCCTCAGGAGGTGCCTCTCTGTACTGTGGTAACTAGGCAGTCAATATGGAGACTGACTGATGGTGAGGGACCCTTTGGTATGTTGACATGTCTATATCTTTAAAGACATCTCTGCAGGAAGCTCCTTCTGAATCACAGAATGGTTTTGGTTGGAAGAGACCTTAAAGCTCATCCAGTTCCAAACACCTGCTACAGGCAGGGACACCTTCCACTAGACCATGTTGCTCCAAGCCCCATCCAACCTGGCCTTGAACACTGCCAGGGATGGGGCAGCCACAGCTTCTCTGGGCAACCTGTGCCAGGGCCTCACCACCCTCACAGCCAAGAACGTCTTCCTTATATGCTTCAGATCTCTGTCTGTTGCAGAAAGGCAGGGGGTGGAAGGCTAAGCTCCCCTGCAGTGTGTTTTACTGAGCTTCAGGGCTGCTATTAAAACTGAAATACCCCTTGTTAGGTTTTTCCCTGCATTTGCTTCTGCAGATAGATGAGAAAGTTCCCCAAGAAATGCTCCAGGGTCACTGCAACTTGCAGTATAAAACTTCACTCTCATGCTTCAAACATCTCATGAGTTCAAGCTGCATAGAGGCATCTTTGCTTCTGTTGTGAGGAGCAGCTCTTGGTTGTGTCCTTCTCAGCAGCTCAGCTGCTACACTTATTAGACCTGGTTTCATAATATGGGGTGTCTGTGGATTTTTTTATTTCTTTTTCCTGCTGGTGGGGAGAATTGAACATGGTGTTGTGCTGCTTTCCAGTCTTGCCTCTCTGGTTGCCCAAGCCTGCTTGTCCTGTGCTTTCTTTCAGACCATTTCAATTGTCTACATAGTGACAGCCATTGTGGGAGTTGAGGCCTGGTATGCACCTTTCCTGTTTAATTTCTTATATAGAGACCTATTCACTGCAATGATTATTGGTAAGAAACTCCATGTTGAAGCCTGTCTTTTAAACTCCACCTTTTTAATGAAACCCAATGTCTTAATTATATGGTAATGCTGCTGTTCTGTTTGCTGTAATGAAAACTCCTGTAGGCTGTTACTGAAGTGACTAATTAAGGGTGTTCTTGCAGCCTGCCTTTTCCCAGGATTTCAAATTATTGTCTTATGCATAGTTTCTTTAGAGAAGTTAACTCCAGTCTTCCTGGGTCTGCTGTTGACTTAAAACAGCAAGAGAGTGGTGCTCTGTGCTCATGTCTTGGATGTATTTTGTGCTGATCCTGAGGGTATAGGAGCCTGCTGCTGCTCAGGGAGTCAGCTCAGGTGCTGTCTGCCTGGGGCTGGGGGTATGTGTGGACAGGCAAAAGATTCGTTCCTTGCTTTGGAGCAGTGTGGTGAGCAGGTGAGGGCTGTGGCTGCTGCTTGTACAGGGCGCTGGGAAGCAGCTGGAGCCTAGCACTGGCCCCTGGATGCTAAACAGGAGCCTCCTTCGTGCCTGGAGCCTGTGAGCGTGTGAAAACATGTCTCCTCCGAATAGCAGTGTTGCCCGGGCCCTGGGGCTGTGGGATTTGTGTTGCCCAGGGGAAGCAGGGCTTGTTTGCAGCAAGAGCCATGGGGTTTTGAGTGACAGAAGGCCATGTAGCACCCACTGCAGGTGGCCAGCGGGGACCCCCAGCACTGTTTGCAGAACACTTGCTTTGCTGCTGTGGCTGTGTTTCAGAAGCTGGAGCCCACGTGCTGTGTGGGAGCCTGGGGCTGCTGTTGGGGGGGTGTTCCAGCCATGGAGGTGGGGAAAATCAGTCTGCTGCCTGGGGATCCTGCCTTCCATCTGCCCATCTGAAAATTACATTTAGAAATGTACAATTAAATAAAAGCCCAGCCTTTGTCTCCAGTGGTCAGTCAGAATCGGCTTCTGCAGAGGGGATGGTAATGCAGGGAAGCTTAGCTGGGGAGAGCTGTCCTTGCTTGATGTAGTTTGGCTTATTCAGCCTTTCTTGCTCAGTTTTTTTTTCTTAATTTCTCAGTTAATTTTTCTTAATCTGTGTCCCTTTCTTTAGGGGTTAATTGTATCTGCTCAATTTCAAGTTAATATGTGTTGAATTGTTGTGTTAAATCTAATGCTTGCACTTAATCAGGTGGATGCTCTGAGCTTTCCTTTGACAACTGTATAACTTAACATGTGAATAATAAATGCACTTTCCCTATAGGAAAACTGGAGCACAATGCCTCCATTGGCTGGGTTTGTGTACTTGGATAGGGGTTGGGTTATTAAAAGCAGGAACATTTACAGCTCTGTTAAAATACTTACTGCTAGATAAATACAGAAGGAGCTGATAGACTGTCATGGGTTTTGGTGTTGTGGATGATTTTTCCTATTGAGGTCTAGAGTTTTCAGAGTTATTTTGAGTTTTTGCATCGTTTGTCAAGTTAAACAACAAGAGCTTTTTTTCACAGTGGGAAGTGAAAATGCTTGCTCACAGTGGCAGAAATAGCAAATTGTCTTTATTATGAAGACTGAAAACTCTTTTGTCCACAACCATGCCACTTATGGAGTTTGAACTTGCCTTGTGCCTCATTAAATACAGTATTTTAATTAAACTTTGTGACTGTTTAAAACATAATACTGGACTCATTAATGTAACTTTTAAAAATGGAAATGTCTTTAATTTATAGCAGATCTTAACTTGTAATTACAGCTCTTGGACCAGAATTATGAGTACCTACTTTTAAATGTGCCGAGCTATTCTTGGGCCACTTCTGAACTATTTTTGTTGCAAGCACCTTAAGCCAGAGCACAACCCTCTGCCCATTCATGGGGTGCATGTGATGTTCTCCCTCTGTCACAGGGCAGTAACAGCTCTTTCTCTTCCAGCTTGTGCACTCACTGTGACGCTGCCGATGAGCCTGTATAACTTCTACAAGTAAGTTCCTCCATCCTTGAGTCTCTTTCCCTGCACTAGCACCTTTGCAAGAGCCCCTAAAGCTTCTTATAACCTGGTTTCCTTGGTAGTTTTCAGGTGAGTGACTTCTGTGGCAAAGTGGCTCCAACACACCAGAAAGGTCCAAGTTTGCAGGGTGGGCTGGCAGCCTGCTCAGCAGGGTCTTGCGGGAGGGTCCCCAGCTTTTGTAGTCTTACCCTATTGGTCACAACACAGAGAGCCAGGCAGCCAAGTGCTTCTGTAGTTCAGGAGGTTTTTGGGTTAATGATGCAGGTGTGCATCTTTCTTACCTGACCATGGTTCTAACTGACACCAGCAGTTTTGCGTAGCTGAATGGCCAGTGAGATTTTACAGCCCTCTGCTGAAGGTGGTACCAGGTATTTCTCAGGTGTGATTTTGATTTCTTTGCTTGTATTTCAGGGCCTATGAAAACAACACCTTGAAGCACCACTCTGTGTATGAAATCATGCTGCCACTGGTATCTCCAGTATTGCTGTTCTTGCTCTGCACCACATGGGTCTTCATGTCCCCAACAGACATCCTCGAGGTCCAGCCCAGGCTCTTCTACTTCATGGTTGGAACAGCCTTTGCTAACATTTCTGTAAGCAGCTTTTGCTTTATGCTCCAGTTTATCCCCTGAGTAGTGTGAAGCCTGGCAGGGTGCTTGGGAGGCAGCTCAAATGTGAGGAGAGGGGGAAGATGCCAAGATTAATTTAACAACTTTTCTATTTTGCCATGATTGGAAGAACAAACAGGAAAACAGTGTTTGGGGTCTGTGAATTTTGTGCTGCAATGCTCACTCTTGAGAAACTAGAGAATTAGTTAAATGGAGTGTGTTTATATACTCCTGCGCCCTCTGTGCTGTGAATAACAGACTGCTAATACAAAAGGAGTTGCTAAACTTAAAATGGAAGGGACTAAATGTTTTGTCAGAATCCAGTTTAGCCATATATTGCATCTCTGCTTGCTTGAGACCTTAACAAAAGCACCTGTGCCTGTCACTGTAGCCATGTGACTGAGCAGCTCTGTGCATTTGTGCCCTGAGTCCAGCAGTTCACACTGCTGCATGGCATGAGTTTCTGCTGATTGTGCAGATAATATTGGTGAGGCTTGGTCAGCTCAGGAGAGCTCCCTTTTTCTTTCAAAGATGGCCTCAATGCCTGTTTCCCTGTTACCTCCCTGCCTCACAAGTCTTTGCTCTGGGTCCCCTGCAGGAATTCTAATGCAAAGAAAGATAATTCATGTGAAACTCAGAAACTGCACGGTGGTAGTTGTAAGTGCAGATGGTTGGTACATGTACGCGTGTGACTATCCTCTGCACTGTGGACAGACTCTGGGCTTGCGGAGTTGATACCAGGCGCAAGCTCTGACAGCTTTCTCTTCCTGCAGTGCCAACTGATCGTCTGTCAGATGAGCAGCACACGCTGCCAGCCTCTGAACTGGATGCTGCTGCCCATAGCGGTGGCACTACTCGTGGTGGTGTCCGGGTTTGTGCCCCACAGCGAAACACTTCTCCTCTACGTGTTAACTGCTTTCCTCACCCTGGCGCACATCCACTACGGGGTAGTCGTGGTAGGTGAACTTGGCATATGGGCTTCAGGCTTGGCTGCCACACTTTGGCTGCACACATGGCTTGGGTACTGCTGCTGTTTGGGGCATAGAACACTCTGCTTAAAAATGGGAACATCAGTGGGAATGGCTGTGTCACGCTGTCTGTGACTACATGAGACTTGAGCTGCCTTCCTTGTGAGAGGCTTGTGCAGGCTGTGGGTGGGGGGCTGTTTGAAGCTAATGCTTGCATCCCTGCTGCCATGTTTAACTCCTCCCGGCTGGGGTTGCAGCTTAGTAACCAGCTTGGTTATAAGCAAGTGTAGGATACCCAGACTTGTGGGCAGGGGGAAGGGCTGCTGCAGCAGATACTCTGTCCGCACATCAGGCAGGAGGGCTTCATTTAGGAGTCTTGATATAAAAAGTTAAACTGCTGTTGGTGTTACTTTGGTTAATGAGTTTGAGTTGTGACCAGCGTGCCCTGCACTATAGTCACTGGGAGAGCCAAGAAGAAGGGGTGATGTCCCTGCTAGGGGAGGTCGGGGTTCTGTGGCTGCAGTGCCTTGTCCTGTGCTGCAAGGGTTATATCGAGATCCAGGCACCAATTTGCTCCCCTTGTACCATGCCAGCTCTGCCTGACTTCCTGAGTTTTGATTAAGACAGAAAACAGACTCAGAGGAGACTGAGTCCTATTAGAAATGCCTTGGGAAGCTGCTGAGGAAAGAGGGCAAGGGACCATGTCCCCTGTGGAGCTGGCTGCTGCCACCTGTGTGCACTGTTCTTGGGAAGCCCTGTCCCCTGGGAACCCCAGTTCTGACATGGAGTCTCTGGAGTCAATTTTGAACTGTAATTACAGCAAAGAAGTAATAGCCGGCTTGTCTTTCCAATTAGTATAATGAGGCTTCTGTGTGAGAAGGATTTGAATAGCTAAGAAGCTTAAATAAATTTGGCCTTGGAATCATAGCTGGAGATGGGGACTAAGCGGATGGTGTAATCCTCCTGCCCAGGCTTGCCCATCCCCTGCAATGAGCTTCTCAGTGCTCTGCTCTCTTGAGTTTGTGTTCTCCTCGTTCCCCTCCAAATTTCCAAGGGCCCGTTTTTGCAGTTTCTTCTTGCAGGATAAAAGAAACTTTTAAGGGTCTGTGTCTGCTACATAGTCCCAAAGAGCTCTAAATTTGGGAGTAACTGTTAGGAATAAACCCTCTGCCCAGCTCACCCTCTAGTATTGCTCAGCACTGCTCACTCTTGGTTGTGCAGTAACTTACCTTGCAGTCACAGGTTCTGGAGCTGCTCTGTCCACTTTAACCTCCTGCCTGCATTTCTCTGAATCATTCCTGAAAGCTCATTTCCTGGTGCAGCACTTAGTCATAGAATATAGAATGGTTTTCAGTTGAAAGGGACCTTAAAGATCATACAATTCCAACCACTGTGCCGTGGGCAAGGACACCTTCCACTAGAGCAGGTTGCTGCAAACTTTGCACAACCTGGCCTTGAACACTGCCAGGGATGAGGCAGCTAGAGCTTCTCTGGGCAACCTGTGCCAGGCCTCACTCACAGGGAAGAACTTCTTAATAACTAGTCTAAATCTACCTCACAGAGCCATGGCTGGCCCCAGCATTGAGCTGGCAGGGGCTGGCTCAGGTCCTGGGCAGGGCAGCCTGGCTGGCCCCACAGCTGAAGAGAGAGGCTGTGGTCCCAATCTGCTGCACCCACGGGAGTGTGTAGTGTGGGCAGTGGTTGGGGAAGTGCTCATAGGAAGGTGGCAGGGGCTTTGTAGCTGTATAGGGAACCTGTCTGGTATTCTGGCTGCTTTCCCCCTCATCCATCCAAGCCTTGCTAATCCTGTCCTGTTGTCTGCCTTGTCCCCAGGTGAGCCAGCTGAGCAGGCACTTCAATATACGGCCCTTCTCGCTAAAGAAGCCCACGCCAGATTGACTAGGAGTGGAGGAAGAGAAAATTGGCTTGCGGTCTGCAGAAGTACTGTAAATAACTGCTGCAAATACCTGTAAATACTTCAACCATCACCACAGATCTAAACCTATCTTCTGGACAGATATCAGGGCAAAGTACGCACGGTATCCGGTGCAGCCAGGGCAGAACTGGTACGGGGCAGCCCCTGCTGCTGTTTGAATGTGAGCTTTTGGTTTTGGGTGAAACTGGATGAGGAGGGCATTTATTTCAGGTCACTGTTACTGTATATTAGACCAGCTGAATGTTCCCAGTGAAACCTCAAACTCCAGCTCTTGCTCAAGTAAAGCCAGTTGGCGGTGCAAATGGCTTTAGCTGAGCAAGGAGTCTTGACCTGTCACCATAACCAACATAACAGTTGATTTCTGCAAGGTCAGGGAACATCCTGGAGGTCAGGGGCATTCCTGTCTGTCCCTAATCCTGCCTGGCAGCGTTGTCCTGCACTGGTACTTAGGGAGCAGATGTTGACTGCTCTCCCAGTCAGCCTGCCCAGTCTCCTGCCTTCCTGCATTCACCTGTTTGGGCAGATACTTACACCTGTTTGGTTTTTGTTTTAAGAGGGGGAAAAAAAGAACTACACACAAAACTTTCAGTAACATTCTGCTTGGAGGGCTTAGAAAGTCAGGGCTTGATTTCCTGCAAAGGTGGGAAGGTGGCTCCTGCCTCCCCTGCTTGAGTTGCGGCTAGCCTGGGACTGCATCTTGACCTTGTTTCTGTCTGTCCATGTGTGTTCCCCACCTGGAAACGGAGTCTGGGCTCCAACTGGCAGCTGCAAGTGGCTTGCACCAGCCTAACACAGAGCTCATCTCCCCCTTCTGCCTCCCAGTAAGAACTTGGTGTTTCGGGCCAGCTCTGCAGGGTGGCTGCATGCTGCCAAGCCTGCACCTCTCGCAGCACATCACCCTTCCCGCCAGCCCTCCAGTGGCCGCAAATCCACTGCTTAAAGAAGCACCTTAACTGCAGCGTCGTGTTGGTCATGTGTGCACTTTCAGGGAGCTCACAGGTGCATGTGTGTGGTGGGATCCTGTCCAAATACCGCTTTATTTTCCAAACCGTTGTCCCCAGTGGCTGCATGTCTCATCCAGGGATGATTTGTTCACTGTCCATTTGTAAAAGACATGTTTGCATTGATTTATTTTTTTAAATTTGTTTTTTTTTTTCTTTGTGATTGAGTTAAGAGTGGGGTGGTGAAGATTGAATGCTGATTTTCTTTTCTGTTCACTTTATTTAATGAAGACCTGTGCTTGAATGAAGAGTGTAGCTTAAACCCAGGCTCTGGAAAGGCTGCATCCGGAAGCGAACAAGCACAACAGATTGTGCATATGTAATCTACCATGGGAACAAAGTTGCTTATACACTGAAAATTGTGCAGCGTGGCTCCTAGCAGCTTGGTCATGGCATTTTCCTTCTGCAGGTGATGAGTCCTCCTACTTTAGGAAACCTGTAACTATTATTTAATGCTTTTTCTTTGGTAAATTTGAATCATCATTGTGCAGACTGAGACTTGAAATCCTGAGGTGAGCTCACACGTTCCCCATGTGCATATGAGCTGCTTGGTTGCTATGTGTCCTGTGAGGAGCGAGCTGGTGTGACATGGGAACGTCTGTGTGCTCATGTGTCTGTCTGGCTGCGGCGTGTCTGGAAAGGGTGGCTGCGCTGGGAGAGGGGTCAAATGGTTTTCAGAGTTTATTTAATAAAGCAGCTTACTCCTATATATTTTACTGATGTTGTACAGGAAAAAAGAATCTTAAGTGTACAAATGAATTGGGCTGCGCTTGAATTTTTTACCCTATTTAATGAAATGTGGTTATGAAGGGAGATAAATTCAAGTCATGCTCGCACAATAATTACAGGGAATCTGAAAATGGGGCACAGCGTTGATCTATGGGACATCTTCAGGTAGCAAAACTGTGCTGGCGGCACTGACAAAAAAGTGGAAGTTGGATGATTTGCTTCCTAGTTATGTGTTTGCAGGACCAGGGAGTAATTGGGCTGTTCCCTCAGGCTTTCAGGTGAGCTCTGGGTCCCCATCCTGGAGCTGGTTTTGTCCTGTCTCCTTCCACCAGCAGTGCTGGGCCCATAGGACTGGGCCATGACTGATGCTATGAGAGATTGTATGATCTTAAATCTTAGGATGTCACTTTGTCCCCCTAACACACTGTCTGTTGTCCTACTGACCTGTGAGCTGCTGCCCTTTTGCAGCATGTAATATACCCTAGAAAACCCCTTTGTGAAGATACAAACATGGAAACAGGGCTTCCTCTTTAAAGTCCTGCAAATACTTGTGCTGTAAGAGAAACTGGAACTGCTTCCTATCTGCACCAGCTTTATCGTTGGAGAGTCCTGGATTATTGGTGCCTTAATTTATTGCACCTTGGAAGTAGAAAAACTGTCTGCTTCAGTCAGTGCTGGAAAGTGGGCTGGCTCGCCTCTAGCGCTACCAGGCTTGTGGCAGAGTGAGGAGAGCTCAGACCTGATCTCAGTGCACGTATGACTCTTCCCAGCTCCTGCCGCTGCGAAGCTGGGGGGTTCTGTTTGGGCTATTGGAATTGAAATGATTCTGATCCCAGATTTTGGTAGGGGAATGGAAGCAAACAGATTGACCAAACCATCTTGCCGTGGTGGGGTGTGGCATGCTGAGAAACAAACTATTCATGAATCAGAATGGTTTTAAGTCTTAAGAATAAATGTATTCCTTGCTGAGAGCATCTGGTGGTTATTGTGCTAGAGTGGAGTGTGCTGGCTAGACTCTGTCATTGCAGTGGGTTGTGCTTCTGGGGATGGGACAGGGTTGTGTGCTTGTTCCTCTGCTCCTGCTCAGTATTTGAGAGCTGATCTGTGTTGTCTCTGCTTCCAGGGATAGTGGGTCCTGTTTTCTTTATAACCCGTGGACCTCCTGGGTTGGTAACAGGACTGTCTTATGCTTTCCTAAATCTATTCTGCACACTTTATCTCAATACAGAGTTTGACCAGGAGCAAACCTATCCAGGGAGGGGTGAAGTCATTGGAGATGTCAGTCTCCCGGCGGCTCCTTGTGCTGCGGAGAAAGGTGGCCAGTGCCACCAGCTCCTCCTCATCCTCACCAGGCTTTGCGCTGAAGCAGATTTTTGTGGGAAGCTGGGATGCTCCAAGGTGTCAGTGCAGGACTTGCGCAGCTGAGGCAGAGCAGGAATCTTGTTTGCAGCCTTTATCATCTTGATCTTGTTTCCTATCACAGCTCCTGCCTCTGCACCAATCCAGGGACCCAGTGCAGGAACTCACAAGTGGAACTGGAGTGGAGGGTGAGGTGCAGGTTTTGGGACCCCCTTGGGTTTGGGCCATCTAAAAGTGATTTTTACAAGTACAGATGCTGTGGTTGACCTGCAGGCCTACAAACACGCACTGTGTGCTGATGGTTTCAGCTCGGTCCTTCCTCTACTGTGTCTGTGCTCCAGTTACCTCCTTTCTTCAGTGGTTGGTCACTGCGGGGGCTTGGCAGAAGCTCTCCTTTCATAAACATCAACCACCTGCTAGAGGTGGCTTTCCCAGAGCTGGGGGAGCTCCATGTTGTAAGCATGAGTTTCTCAGGCTCTGCAGACACTCATTTAAGCTCCTTAAATGGAGCTGGCCCAATGTTACCTGCCAGGTGCGCTCAAACCTGTAGGTTGAACTTTGGGAGCTGTTCTAATCTCAGTCAGGTCAGTTCTAGCCAGGCCCTATAAATGCAGGACAGGGGCCACGTCTGCAACTCAGCTATGGGCCTCAGTATAAGAAGGAGGTGGAGCTGTTGGAGAGAGTCCACTCCAAACTGTCCTGTGATTTGATGATTCTGTGAGCCCTTCAGAGCATCTTCAAGGGCCCATGTCCCTGTGGCTGTTCAGTTTTCCTGGGCAGGGTGTGGAAGCAGTTGGTGATGCTGCCTCGTCCTTCCAGGAGCAAGTTCAGGGGCACCACCTGGACTTGGTCTTCTGTCACCAACCCCCTGTGCAGTGGGGCCAGAGAGCTGATGCAGCGGCTGCTCTCAGGTTCCCAGCGCTGTGAAATGAGTCAGTGAAAGACACCTTGGGGCTTGTGGTGGTTTGGTTCTTCCCCTTCCCCGCTGAACCTTCCCAAGGGGCTGCTTTTGGCAGGAGCCTGGATATTCTGCTGCATTCCCCACCAGAGCTGAGTGCACTTGGCCCCTCTGGCTGGGGATGTCCCAAAACAGGGATCAGATGAAGCTGCCGTGGGCCTTGGGACCCCGATTGCTGTCCTGGAGCCCTGTCTCTGGGAGTTTAGGTACTGCAGTGGGTTTAAATTCTGGTCTGTTAAATGCTATTGCTGAAGTATTTATTGTGTTTAAACAAAACTATCAAATTCTGTAAAGAATAAAGTTTCCAAAGCCTTTTAATGGAGTTTGTCTTTTTTTTCCCCTTTCTGATGAGCAGGCACCTCAGTACAAGGAGCAGGTTTGGGCAGTGGTGCCACGGCTGGAGCGGCAGCCCCACTTTACCATGGCAGAGGTGGAAAAGCTCCTGTGTGGGCTCTCCCTGGAATGATGGGGTTTACTCTGGTGCTGAGCTTGGCTGTGGTCACAGTGCTCATTGAGGTGCTGACTGGAGGATAGGGCAGGGGACGCAGAGAGGGTGCCATGTTTGGGGGTACAGCCTCCTCTTTTTATCTCAAGCACTGCCTTCCCAAAGGTTCTCCCTTCACCTTCAGGCTTCTCTTTGTTTTGCCAATTCTGCTGCTGGTGCTGATCCCTGCATCCCTGTAAGTCATTGTGTACCCTCATAGCGTGCCCGGGGCACTCGTGGTGAGGAAGAAGAAGGTAGGGTGAAGCAGGATACAGGGTGTGTGCAGAGAGGTGGTTTCTTGTGTTGTGGATCGAGCAGTGGGCAGTGTCAGGCTGTGGGTTACAGTTGGTGTGATGCTTATGGCTGTTGCAGGGGGATAAGCAGCAGGCCATGGATATGGACAGCGATGGGACAAGGGAGCAGTACCTCCTGCCCTGTTCCTGGTTGCAGAGTGCCAGTTTGGGACCTGGGGAAAGAGATGGCAGCTCTGACCCCTCTCCAGGGCAGGTATCAGGGCTCCTCAGAGTAGAATCATTGAATCACAGGATGGTCTGGGTTGGAGGGGACCCTAAAGCCCACCTAGTTTCACCCCTTCTCTCCACAGCACCCTTAGAGTTGGTGCTGCGTTTCCACAGGTGCTTGGCAGACTTGGGGCTGCGTGGGGATGTGGCTCTTGAGGATGGCCTGAAACACAGGGCTTGGAATGTGGAAATGCTGCATTTCATGGGGCTGGGAGTCCCTGGAAATGGGTGCTTTCCCATCAGCAGCGTGACTGCCCTGACAAGCTCTGCCCTGAGAAAGCTTCCTATCGTCACAGCGGGCTCTTAGCATCATTGGCTTTGGGGCTAATCAGGGTGATCCCACCTTATCCCTGCTCCACTGTGGCCGGGGGTGCACACAGGGGAATAAGCTGCTCTTGGTGGCTGCTGGCCCTGGGCAGGAGACCACAGGCAACTGATTTAGCCAGGGAGGCTGAGGTCAGGAATTAAGAATGTCCTCTCATGCCCCACACTGACTTTTTCGGGGGGGGTGAGTGGAGCCATGCTCCTCCTGGCTCCTCTGGCTTCAGGACAGCACTGTGCTGGGACTTGGTCCTTGCTCTGGTGGCCAAGTGACATGGGTTGCTATGGCATGGGAGGGGGTGGGGGCTGCCTTCTCCCTTCCGAACCCACACCTTGGAGCTGGGTGGGGAGAACACGACTGGTTACTACAGGAGCTTCCAGCCCCAGTGCCACCCTCCGTGGTCCCCACTGTGTGCCTGGTGCCCTTCAGGACGGTGCCATCTCACCTGGGATGTGCTTGCGGTTGGGAAAGCTCTGCCGTCCTCCACCAGTGCACAGGGGCTGTGGTGGTGTTCTTGGGTGCTCTGCACCCTGCATGGCAATGTCCACCCGCTGGCATTTCCACCAAACCCAGCAAGAACTGCTCCATGTGAAGGTGTGTGACGGTGGTGCTGCTGGGGCAGGAACCACGCTCTCCCAACTGAAAGTGGCCGTGAAACATCTCTAGGAGCTGTTTTGCTCCCCAAGTGAAGGGGTTGCTCTGCACCCTGCAGCTCCATGGGGTGAGGTGGGACATCACAGCAGGCATGGGCTCTGTCCCACTGCAGACCTACCCCAGGATATAGGGTGACAGACAAGGGAATGAGGGGCTGAAGCTGCCCTGGGAGCAGTGGAGGAGGCTACAGGCTGGTGGCAAAGCCTTGAGCAGAACACAAGAACCCTGCTGCCTGTTCTGGTGCCCTCTGGGCTAAAGCCCAGGTGTGTTTAAGCAATGCCTCATCCTTTATCACTGTCTCACAGCTTCCTCTAAGAGGATTGCTGTGGTAGGTGTAATATACTTAAGGGATTGTTAGTAACGATGGTGTTTTGGCAGCATACCGCGAGCACTGGCTGCTGTCATGGTCCGTTTGGACCTTAGGGGTTTACAGGACAATATACTCTGTCAAACTTCATTTTATGAGCGTATTAGGAGGGAAAACAAAGGACTCAATCCCGCTTGTACAGCCCAGGTAAATGGAAGAGGTCACTAATTCATCACTTACTTAGGGGAAGAGAGGGAAGAGCTGTACTGCTGTTGGCACCAGAGCTGCTTGCCCACCTGTATTTGTCCAGCCATGGCCTCCTTCACCCCTCCCTGCCAGTGCCCAGCACCCAACACTGCAGAGATGTCTCCTCACACATCCCTCTGCTCACCCCCACATATGCACATGACCCTTCCAAAGCAGGGGGGGGAGCTGTCCTCGCAGGCTCCCCAGGGTCTTCTGGCAAGGGCCCTACCGCTCTCAGAGCACCCATAGTGTCTGGGGCCCCAACACAAAAAGGACATGGAGCTGTTGGAGCGAGTCCAGAGGAGGCCACAAAGATTCTCCAAGGGCTGGAGCACCTCTGCTATGGAGACAGGCTGAGAGAGCTGGGCTTGTTCAGCCTGGAGAAGAGAAGCCTCAAGGGAGACCTTAGAGCAGCTTCCAGTGCCTAAAGGGGCCGACAAGAAAGCTGGAGAGGGGCTTTGGACAAGGGCCTGTAGGGACAGGACAAGGGGGAATGGCTTTAACCTGACAGAGGGGAGATTGAGATGAGATCTTAGGCAGAAGTTGTTCCCTGTGAGGGTGGTGAGGCCCTGGCCCAGGTTGCCCAGAGAAGCTGTGGCTGCCCCATCCCTGGCAGTGTTCAAGGCCAGGTTGGATGGAGCTTGGAGCAACATGGTCCAGTGGAAGGTGTCCCTGCCTGTGGCAGAGGGTTGGGACTGGCTGAGCTTTAAGGTCCCTTCCAACCCAAACCATTCTGTGATTCTATGATTCAATGCTATGGTGATGGAGGTGTGAGGAGCTCAGACAGAGCAGGTGGGACTGTCGTGAGCAGGGTGAGCACAGCATGGTGGGGTGTGGACAGGATGGGGCTGACTTGTGCAGTCGTCAAAGCTGTGGTGTCCAGGACATGTTTCTGCAGGATGATACAGTGTGTGCTCTGGGAGCGCTGGGATGGCTGTGAGGGACGTGGTGGCTTCTCACCGACTTCTGGTTTGGACACAGAGAGAAATTCTAGGAGGGAAAGCACAGGGCCCCGATGTGTGGAAGGGGCCAAGGAAGGTGGAATCCTGAAGGGCTTGCAGGGGGAGAGGGTTAATGCCAGGGAAGTCCGGGAGATGCCCATGCCACAGCTCAAGGGTAGCCCTTTGCTCAGGGCCCCTGTTTGCACCTCAGGCCCCCCCTCTGCCCCCAGCCTGGGGCTCTGAGGAGTCTCCCTACCCCGGGGGTCCTGCTGGGGGACAAACGGAGCCCTGGTGTCCCTCCTCGCCTCCCTTCTCCCCCCTAGGATGGGCAAGAGGAAACTCTCTGGGCAGCTCCCCGCGGTGCAACCAGCAGATGATGGAGAGCAGTGACAGGGACCCTTCCTCTGGGGTCCTGGGGTGGAGGTGGCTTCCTCCCTCCTGCTGTCCTGCCCTGGGGGAAGGCAAGGCTGTGCCTGGTCTGCCCCATGTAGCTGAAGGACCAGGCTGCTGCCCAGGGAATGGGACCTGGGGAAAGGCAGCAGGAAAAGAGGCTGTGACTGGGAAGCAGTGGGGCAGGTGGCGGGGAGAAGCAACCAGCGATGAGCCCTTTCCCCGCTAGCAGGAGACCCTGGCAGAGAACGTGGAAGTGAAAGCTGGTTTTTATTGACTGATTAAAACAGTGGTACCCTAAAAACACTCCCAAGATCTCCTCAGTTACTCACTGAGGGTCTCGCACCCCTGAAGCTGAGAAGGGCAGCTTTTCAACAGCTGAATGTTGAGGTGAGCTGAGAAAGGAGCCCTTCCCTAACATCCACGGCAAGAAAGGCTCCAGCCGCAACACATATCAATCCAAACAGAATGAACTGAGCGTCAGGAGGCCCACAGGGAGCTCACACTGTGCCAGGGAGCCTGGCTCCCTGTGAGCCCCTAGGCATGTTCCAGCCACCACCACCTCTGGGGTGGTAACCTTGGGGAGATGGATGCTTCAGAGAGGGAAGGTCAGTGCCTGCCCCTTGCACAGCCTCAGGGCTCTCTGTGGGGCCTTGGTGGCTGCTGGGGTACAATGCCTGGTGTTGCCCATGGTGGGATGGAGCCCTGCACCTGGGGTCAGTGAATTGCAGAGCTATGAGTGGAGCAGGGACTGTGGGGGCAGCGGGGACAGGCAGTGGGGATGCTGTGTGCTTTCCCCATGCTGTCCCAGATCCCTGCTTCATCCTTGTCTCTGAATGCTCCTCCAGTGGGCCTTTTGGGAGCAATCCCACAGCTCCAGCTTGCTCTCCCCTCCCCTTTACCCAGGAGGGCACCAGCCATGGCCCCAGTGGGCAAAGGGCTCCAAGACTTGCAGCCCCAGATCCTCGCAGGAACAGCTGGGCACCTCTGCCAGCCCCAGTGTGGGATGCGTGGCCTTGGGATTGATGCCATCCTCCAGCCCCATTCCTCTGGGACTAAAGCTGTGAATGGGACCCACAGAGGAGGAATGCAAAGGAGGAGGCCCAGCAGCAGCAGGGAGGAGATGTCCCCCGAAGCTGCCGAGAGGCTGCAGGGTGGAGGAGGACATGCAGTTGGGGACGGTTGTGCCACAGGGCTGGGAACATGGAGGAGGCTCCCATGCTTCATGCTCCCAGCAGCTTCTTGACCATGTAGCCTGGCATGCTGTAGAGGAAGAGGGCGACCATGACAAGGAGCAACAGGGCCAGCACGATTTTGATGATGAGCCACTTGTAGCGTGTGCAGATGAGGTATTTGATGGACTTGAGTGGGTTCAGGAACCAGATGAAGGATGTGTCTGGGCGGCTGCAGGGGAAACAAACAACTCATCATTAATGCCATTGCCATGGAGAAGGAATGCATGGCCAGCAGTGCAACAGTGGACATAGTAGGCAAGCCTTGGGCATGCCTGCAGAGAGTAAAAAGAGCCCAGACAGGAGGATGAGGAGGATGGACAAGGGGAATCAGTACAAGACGTGCCAGGTGGAGTAATGCAGGTTTGTGAGGGAGCATGAGGATTCCAGTTGAAGCTGCGATCTGGTGGTGAGGACTGGATGGGAGGAAGAAGTGGTGGGAGATCACAGAAAGGGGATGAAGCCAACAAGAGAGGCAGAGCAGGAACAGAGCAAGGAAAAGCAGCAAGTCAGTGAATGGTAGGCACCAGCAGAGATGGCTCTGCCCATGACCCTCATTCCTACATCCTCCAGGGCTGGCTCCCACCCCACAGCACCCCATGTCTCCTGGGGAGTGGGGTTTTCCTCTTACTTGGGTTTCTCCAGTGGATCAGGCTCATTTCGGGCCAGCCCAGCGGGGGATTTCTCTGCCTCCTCTGCTGTCAGAAGGTGCAGCTCAGCCTCGACTTTCCCCTGCAGGGAGCAGAAAGTTGTGCTGAGACCTAGGAAATGCACCCCACCTCAGTCCCCAGGGTGGCAGAGGGGACCTGAGGGATGCAAAATGCCTCCGTTTCCCCCATACTTACAGTGACCTCCAGCTCATCATTCTCATCTCTGGCCACAAATGGCCACCAGCCCTTTACCCGCTTCTGCTTGAAGATGGAGATCATGGGCAGCTCCGCCTCGTTGGTCACCATCTCCAGGCTGCACTGTTTTGATGTCTTGGCTCCCCGGGGGAAGCGGTTCAGGTCCAGCTCGATGGCCCCTGGCAGGAGAAAGGGGAGCACAGATGTTGGCACCCACAAAATGTGGAGTCTTGGCTGGAGGTGGGCTGGACAGCATCTTCTCTGGAGAAGAGAAGGCTCCGCGGAGACCTTAGAGCAGCTTCCAGTGCCTAACAGGGCCAACAAGAAAGCTGGAGGGGGACTTTTGACAAGGGCCTGTAGGGACAGGACAAGGGGGAATGGCTTTAACCTGACAGAGGGAAGATTGAGATGAGATCTGAGGAAGGTGTCCCTGCCCATGGCAGCAGAGACCAGGGCTCTCATCCTGCATGCTCTTACCAGCGTAATCTAAAGGGGTTTGTAGGAAGTTGAGGATGTTGTGGACTTGAGGAACAGAGATGTCCTTCCAGGTTCTGTTCCTGCATAGGCTGTGTCCCATCCCACACTGCTCTTTACTTGTCCAGCCATGGGCTCCTTGCTGGCTGCCCCATTGCCCCAGCTCAGTGGACCGTCACTTACCAAGAAAATCATCGGCTGAGAAGTGATCAGCATCCCAGACCTGCAGAGTGAGGCGAGCTGGGATCTTGTACTCGGTCTCATCCCAGGAGAACATGGACTCCTTCTTGGAGATGACAATCTTCTCCTCTGCCATCAGATAGTCAAAAGGGAAGATATAGCGCCAGTTGAAGTTGCCTTCACCAGTGAGTGAGTGGTAATGGACATCTGTGTCTTGCTTGTCCTCCTGTTGACCCTTCAGCCACCTGTGGGGCCAGAGGGATAGCAGACATTATAGGAGGGAGGAGTGGGCACAGGACCATCCTGTCTGTGCAACCAGGATGCCTCCAGGACAGACTGGAAGGACCTAAAAGTGTGAGCAATGGGCTGGTGCTGCTCCAGCATCTCCAAAGGGCAGGATGAGCATAGGGGCAGGAGTTTTGTTTCAGGCTGGTGGGTGACTTATGGGGTGTTTAACAGACTGGTGAAAAATCACGCCATAGTCACCCACCAGCCTGAAATGCTGATCCATTGATATGAGGTCCTGCAAAGAATTTGGCTATGGAGGTGTGGGTCCCCTCATCTATGTACAGGTAAGTTTTTGAAGTGGCTTTCCCCAGCTGCTGGGTGAGAATGAAGCGGAGATGAGAACTAACCACTGTCTGGCTCCACACGCTGGAATTGAAGGTTGTAGGGCTGAAATGCCAAGTAAGAGCATCAAGGCAAGGTCAAAAAGTGGAAGACAGGCAGGCATGAACAAGCAGCGAGGCCTTGGCCATTAACCCCTGACATAGATGTCAGACATCTTCTTTCCTACCAGGAAAGCATCATCCAAAACCACCTTGTTGGTGTTCCAGACAATAACCTGCAGCTGAGAGCTGGGCAGCAAGGCCAGACACACACAGGGGGTCGTGCAGCCAAGAGGTGGAGAGGCAAGAGCCCAACAAAGAGGACAACAGCAGCATTGGCACTATCTGACCTTGAACCATAGTCCATGTTGTACCTTCCTTCCCGTCCCAAAACCCCCCTGGGGACCCCAGTGAGCAGCAGCACCCATGCCAGGGAAAAGCAGAGGAGGTGACACTGGCATACCAATGCTGTACCTACCCCCGGACAAAAATGTCACTGGATTTCTCGCCAGTGAAGTAGTCATCGTCCTCCAGGATGACCTCATCTGTGTTCCACACTATCACTCTGAGCTCGTATCTGGCAGGAGGAAGGGAGACAAGGAGGTGAGGCACAGGGGAAGGGGCAGGAGGGAATGGGGAGACACTGCCAGTGTGCAGAGGAGATGGATTAAACTCCCAGGATAATAACCAGTCATAACCCTGCTTGAAACAGGCTGTCCACCTGCAACCCTCTCATCAGCTCATAAAATTGTAGAATAGTTTGGGTTGGAAGGGACCTTCAAAGGTCATCTGGTCCAACCCCCCTGCAATGAGCAGGGACATCCTCAATTAGATCAGGTTGCCCAGAACCACATCCAGCCTGGCCTTTAATGTCACCAGGGATGGTGCATTCACCACCATGCTGGGCAACCTGTGCCAGTATCTTACCACCCTCATCGTAAAAAAAATGTTTCCTCTCACCCAGCCTGAATCTCCCCTCTTAATTTAAAACCATCACCCCTCATCCTGTCGGAACAGGCCCTGCCAAAAAGTCTCTCTCCATCTTTCTTATATGCCCCTTTTAAGAACTGAAAAGCTGCTCTGAGGTCTTCCTAGAGCCTTCTCTTCTCCAGGCTGAACAACCCCAACTCTCATTCTAGGAACATCTCAGCTGCAGCTCATGGGGAAGTCATCTCTCTATGACTTGGGATCTCTGGAAATCCCAGCGTGGTCAAGGGACGCAGGCAGAGGGCTGGGCTGAGCCATGGAGCAGCAGAGGAGAGGGGGAGAAACAGGGCTCCATCCCCAGCCTCCAGCTTTCCGTGGGGTTGGTTGCCTGGGAGGCTCCTTACTTCTTTGGTTTCCTGGGAGAAATATCAATGGCAGGGCCGGGTGCTGGCATGTCCATGGGGAACATGTCCACCCACATCTCCAGGCGGCCCTGCAAGGTTGGAGAGGTGCAGTCAGCTCCCTTGTCCCCCGCAATGTGCAGTCCCTCCCTCCCTTGCCCTTCAACATCAGTCTCGCCATGCCAGATGTGCTGCAGCACTGAACCCTGCCAGATGTTGAGCAGGGCAGCATTCCCCCATGCCATGAGTCCTTTCCCCCTGCCTGCAGAAGTGTCTCATGGCATGGTGTGGTGCTGAGGTGCATAGGATGAAGGGACTTGGGGGCATGAAAAGGATGCAGGCTGGAGCAGGGGAGGCACTGATTTAGTCTGCTATAGTCAACAAGTAAGGGCTGTTGATGCCCAAGTGCCACTCTTTGCAGGATGCCTCCCCTGCCTCTGCTGCCCACAACAAGGTGGGTTATGGCTGGTCTGCTGAGCTGAGCATCTCTGCTCCCTGCTCAGAGGAGCTCTGCAGCATGGGGTGCCTCCACCTCTGCTCTGGATCTTTGAGGACCTGCTCGATGCCTGGCTTGTCAGGGTTCAGCAGCGGACGTGTCTCCACGTGCTCGGGGACCAGCTTGCAGCCTGCCCATGGGATGTCCTCCCAGTGGCGCAGCACAGCCAGGGCCAGGTGCTCATCCGTCTGCTTCTTCTGACCTATGTGGGCAAAGGGAGGGATGAGATGGGCAGAGACACCAGGGACAGAGAGGAGCCTGTTCCTCTACCCCTACCTACTCCACAGATGCAGCACTGCCTATTAGCTACTCTCCATTTCCTTCCATACAGTTTGTCCTACAGCTGACACCTCTTAAGTCCTCTCCTTCTCTTCTCTCTTCATTTACAGAAGGTCCAGATCCCCTGATAGTCTACCTTTTCCCAGGCTTAACAAGCTCCACATCTGTCTCCTCCCTTCTGCACCCCTCCTGGCCTGCTTTCATCTTTCTTGGGCACATCTGAGTGTGTTGGGACACAACTACTGTTTGGGAATGTAGTTACATGGAGAACAGATTCCTAAACCCTGGAAAGGACAGGGCGGGCTCTTGTCATGGCTCTTTGGGCATACGCTGCCAGAAGGATGTTTTCAAAGTCAGTGCCATGGACACTTATGAGTGATTCTAAGAGCAACCCACTGGTCTGGGTGGTCTATAAGACTCTGTGTAACTGGTCTCATACTGAAAGGTCCATTTAAGGTGGTGGATGGAAAGTGACCACAGTGCTGCTTTGGGGGGATGGGACCACTATTTCTGTCTCCAACCCTGGATGATGAGGGGACACCCCAAACTCCTGCTTCCCTCCACAACCTTCATCCCATGTGGCAGATACCATTTTCATCCTCAATCTCCGTGGGGCCAGTAAAGACCCTGTTGGCAACTTTTACTCTTCCTCCTGGCCCATAGTGCGGCCCATCCACTTTGCCATCTTTGCATAGCTTGGACAGGATCTGGGAGGGCTTCATGGGGTCACGCCAGGTGTTGTAACCATGTCTGCGAATAGGAGGGCAAGGTCAGTGAAGCAGCAGTGAAATTTGGAGGAAAAAAGCCATTTTCTTCCCCTCTGTCAGCAAAACAAATGCTGCTGCCATGGAGGACCCAGGATTCACAGGGAAAGGATCTGAGGCAGCAAATGTGAAACTTCAGAGCAGACTAAGTACCTCTATGCCACCACTCTATGCTTTGCTAACAGCCTTCCACCCCAGCCCCTTTACTCTGAGCACCCCACTTGACTCCTGATGCTCAGCACTGCTCCTTTGTCCCTGCTGCTATTTCAGCTCTGTCCTCACCCCTCTGCCCATTCCTACCAGTGCTCCTCAGTTCCTTTCTCCCTGTCCTGCGCTCCTTACAACCCACTCCACTGCTACCCTGCTGTGCTGGTCACAGATCCTGTCTTAAGGGTGAGGATACAGCACAGACTCCTCTATTAGCAGGCAGTAAAGGAGGGAGATTCCTGCAGGAGGTCTAGGCTTGGCATGGAAGATGAGGCAGGCATGGGTGCAGGCAGCAGGTTGGGCAGAGAAAGCGTTGCTCGTACATGGAGTAAGTGTGTGAGACTCCACAAGTAGCTCGGTGCTTGCTGTAGTAGCGGTTCTCCAGGTCGATCTTGGTCTCTCCAATGAGGTCGTCAGTCCCCACCAGGTCCCAGTCATACACAGCCACTGTTAGCATGGACTCCATGGGGAAGGTGGCCTCAATGTCAAAGGATCTAGGCCAGGGGAAAGAGAAAAGCTCTTGAAGGGTTTGGCTGCTACTCAAGACAGACATATGGGTGAGGTGGGTCTGCTCCAGTCTATGGACAGTGTTTAATTTTCATCTACTGCTGCAGGACATTCAAGGTAGGGGCTTTAAATCTCTGTATGGTTTGTTTCACATCCAGCAGCTCTAGACAGAAGGTAGCACAGGTTGGTTGCTTGACCTGAATGTCTTGATAGCCCTGAAACTGAGTTTATGCATCCCTGGAGAGCCAGGCCATACTGTCATGATTCCTAAAGCACACTTAACCTTAATCATAGAATCATAGAAGGGTTTGGGTGAGAAGGAGTCTTAGAGCTCATCCAGTTCCAACCACCTCCCACAGGCAGGGACACCTTCCACTAGACCAGGTTGCTCCAAGCCCCTTCCAGCCTGGCCTTGAACACTGCCAGGGATGGGGCAGCTGCAGCTTCTCTGAGCAACCTGTGCCAGGGCCTCAGCAACCTCACAGGGAAGAACTTCTGCCTAAGATCTCATCTCAGTCTCCCCTCTGTCAGGTTAAAGCCATTCCCCCTTGTCCTGTCCCTACAGGCTCTTGCACAAAGTCCCTCTCCATATTTCTTGCATGTTTATCAGATACGTACATCTCTTAAAAACCCTTTACTATACACAGCTGGCTGAAATGAGGATGCCTATGCTGCTTGCAAGGGAAGTTCTGTGTGGTGAGTCCCATCTATTGAGCTCAAGCAGCTGTGTGTATGACAACTAGGGTGCAGGTCCAAGGACTAGCAAGGTTGGCTCAGGCTTGGCCCACCACTTCCAGGTACAGACAGGTAACAGGGCTTGGGCAACTCACTTTCCAAAGACAGGGTTCAACTGCTTGGAGATGTAGTTCTCCTTGTCTTTGATGTCCGTCTTCCCCAGCTTGATGGCAATGTAGGGGTCAGCTTTCCCATTGATGTCAGCCGGATGGAGGTCTGTGGCCTGTAGAGAACAGATGAGATATATCAGTGCCACCTGCTATAGTGAACAGTTCAGGGATGGCTTCATTCTCCATCCTTGAGATCATCTGGCCTTGCCTGGACATAGGCATTCAGCTATGCACTTTGGGCCCCCTAACTAGAGTGTCTTGGTTTAAACTGGGGATAAATCCTGCCTTGTGTTAATACCTGTCCCAGTTTGGGCAGTGGTTTGGGGCTGGCTGTGTCTCCTCAGAGAGACATAACCCCATCTTCACTGGCATCTCTTTCATCAGCAGAAAGAAACAGGCTCCTCTAAACAAATACCCAGAGCAACAACCTGATCAAAATATCAAGAAGGCTGTTCCCTTCCCCTCTTGTTTTCTCCATACTAGGGCCAAGGGCTTCTGGCTTCTCTCCATAAAGGAGATAAGTATCCTCAAACTCTCCAGTCCTGACCTCCATTATGGCACACAACAGCAGATGCCTGTGCTAGGACACATTCAGCCCATCCTGGTAATTTTTGGTGACCAGATTGGTGTCTACTGTTGCAGTGTCAGTCTGGTGGTGATCTACAAGAGAATCATTGCCCCAGTGGACAATGGGATGCTGCATTAGATGGAGAATCAGGCTGGTGGGAAACGTAGCCAAAAGTAGGTTCCATTTGTAAAACACCGGAACAAGGTGCAGCCTAAGAGCTTCCAGCAGGACTGAGATCCCTTTCAAGTGCCTGGCTACAGTACCTCACACACATGCTTCAGGTGACAAGGATGACTAATATAGGGGTCAGGAAAAGACTTTTCCCAGAGCACGCTCCATATATAGAGATGTGCGTTAGCTGGGTCAGATCAATAGCCACACAGCATGTGTTCAAGGAGGTGCTATGCTCTTCCACCAGATGTACTAGACCCTGCTCCCATTGCTCTGCAGCAAAGCATCACAGGTGTTGTGGCTATGGAAGGAACCAGCATCTCACAGTCTGAGCTGATCCAAATTATTCACTTGAGTTAAGCACTAGGACAGACATTCTGGTCCATCCTACACACCAGAAGAGAGGTCTCTGGATCCTGCATGAACTTGAATGCGTCTTGCTCCCAGTGCTTGGAGCACACAGCTATTGAGACACCACACAAGTCCCTGTCAGTGAGCTGCTTCAGGCCTCATGCTGCATCCTGGGCCCTGATGCACTGAGAGCTAAAACCAACATCCCTACAGCTTTGGGACCATCTCCTGGAACTGAGTGCAGGGTTACGCCTTGCCACACCACACTGTTATACTCACCCGCACAACATAGACTCGGACCAGCACATTGATAGGGTCGTTGCTGGGGATCCCCTGGAACATGCCGAAGCTGGGGTCATATCCTGCCTCCTTGGTGATATCATCTGGGAGAGGCATTTTGTAGACACATATGGAGCCCTGGTGTGAGGCAACACACAGCCCAATGAGAGTCCTGCTGCCTAGGGGCTCAGGGTAAGCAGACCCATCCCCACCCACTCTTCCTGAGGACCCAGACAATATCCTTGTTTCTAGCCACATGTTGGAGCAGACAGACCAGACCTGGAAAATTCCTCCACCTCACAAGCACCTCTTCAGGGGTTGCAACCATGAGAAGAGAAATTGGACAGAGGAAAGGAGGCCCGCAGAGGAATCAGGCTAGCAAGGTGCTTGTGGGAACCCAGCAGCCAAACTCACTTTGAACCTCCCCACGATCCGCTCCTCTTCTGTTGCATTGTCATCGTTGTCCCCGATCTTCCCACGGAGCAGGTTGAAGGTATGCAGCCAGTCCTCAAAGTTATCAAACTCCGTTTCCAGCTCTTTGTTGAAGACCTGTGATGACAGAAGGTTAAAGGAGGGGAAAGATATGGTATCTGCCCACGTCAAAGCAGAGGGAACTTCTGCTCCCAGTGTCCAATTCTCTAGGAGGTGAAAGGATCTCCAGGGTCATTGGGTTGGATCTTGATGCCAGAAGCATCAAAATAACATACAAGAGGGAAGCCGAGTGGTCCCCTCCTCTGTGCAAGACCCAGGCTTAACATTCTTCTGAACACCAGAATCACAGACTGCGTTAATCCTAATAAACACCATAGGCCAGATGAACCAGACTGTACCAGAGCCCATCCTTGCCCTTTGTCCTGGCTGGGCCCGCCATAGTCAGGCTGGAAAACTCTCCTCTCTAGCCAGGGCACATCCAAGCTGCTCCAAGGATGATCCTGTCCCAGGGCAACCCCTTTTCTGTAAAGCTTGTTATCTCTGACTCCTTCAAACTGTGGAGAGAAGCTGGCAGTCCCTAGGCACATCTCACCAAGGGTTAGGTAACCCATAGATAGCCAAGGTGCCTCATGCAGGGTTGACCCATCCTGCTCTGATTTCCAGGTGGCTGGACTGCCATCCTGCTAGAATTCCAGCCTGGCACTGAGCAGTCAAGGCCTTCTCCTTCCCTGCTGATACACATACCTTCAGTTCATCAATCCTAGGCTTGTTTTTCTTCTCAGGAAGCTCAGGGGCTGACTGTTGCTTCTTTTTCTTATCGTCTTTGGGTGCCTTGGACTTCTCTTTGTTCTTTGCCTGAGCCTTGGAGCCTTTCATGGGAGAGTCATCAAGTTTGATTTCTGAGTCCGAGGGGAAGCAGCAGGGTGGGAGCAGATGGAAATGAGGGTGAGGAGGGGTGGAGGAGACAGGGATGGGGGACTTTGATCAAAGTCCTTCAGACAGGAGGAGCATGAAAGCTGACAGCTGCTACTGCCTGCAACTCCCATCCAGCCCTTTCCTGTCTTCCCTTGACTCTGGCCACTGCTGCCCAGGTCACAGCATCTCTAGGATGGTCTCTGTGCAGAAGTCATTTGGAGGACTATAAAACAACGACACAGTGCTAGCCTCTGGCTGGCTTGAACAGCAGTGAGAAGACGTGATCCTGCCCACTGCACCTCCTTTTTGCCCTTGTAATGGAGACTTTGCGTGCTGTATGCAGTCTAGAGAATAAACCCCCAGCCTGGGTATCAACTACACTGGGAACAGACTGTCCTGCAAGGTACATTCAAATAAAACGTCTCCCACGCCCTCTACAATCCCTGTCCCTCACTGCCCCTGCCAGCTTTCATGTCTGCTGGGCAATGCAGATGGGGACAGACAGATGACAAATGACTTCATGTGGAAGAGGAAAGGAGGAAGGAAGGAATGGGAGTGCCAAGGGGAAATGGATCCTTCTCAGAATGCAGAAAGAAAACAACAGGGGACAGCAGACACCCCCCAGGAGCCCTGCCATGACAGCAAGCCCAGAAGAGCTGCTCAGAGTAGTCTTCCAACAGAAACCAGGCTCTGTATTAAAATCAGCTCATGGATTTTGTAGTGCCCAGGCATGACAGCAATGTGGGGACAGCAACCCATGGGGACATGGAATGTATGGAGAGTATGGGTGAAAGTCCCCAGGGAAACCCCTCAAAGCCCCACTGGTGGGACTTGCAAGGAGCCCTCAGGATGCAAATAGACAGTCACCCTTGACCAACACATCCCAGCTCACCAGTATTCTTGGCCCACAACACTTGTAGTACAAAACTTGTCTCACCAATTTTAAGACATCTGCAGCACCCCATCTGAGCTACAGACCCCTGACTTCCTTCAGAGAAAAATGCATTTTAGGCATAATTCATCTTATCGTAACACAGTATTGACAATAGGTCACAGAACTTTCCCTAAAAGTGTGTATTTTTCTTCACTGCCTGTGCTAGAACAGCAGACAAAGAGGCCTCTATGTGCAGGTAAAAGTAGTCAGAACAGAAGAATCGCAGACCTTCTGTCTGGCTGAATATTCCCACAAAACTGGAGCAAAATAAAAAAAAACCAAAGTACTTTAAGCCTTCTGCAAAACGAGGATGGAAAACCCCATGAAGGTGAGTTAGAAGTATCTATTACTTGGTGTGATCAACAGACTTCAGGAGCACAATCTTATAGCTACCACATCTGCTTGGCAAAAGCAACAGGGGATATACAACACACTTTGAGCATCTGCTTTGGCAGAAAAGCAGCAGCAGGCTCTGAAAGGGATGCTCAAGCACCAGAAGGAGCCCTGGTCCTACCTTTCCCTGCCATGCTCCCTCTCTTGTTCCCGACCTGCTTACCCTCTGCCATCTCCATTTCTTCCTTCTCCTCTGCTTCTGCTGCAGCGGCCTCCTGCTGCCGGAGTTGCTGGGGGAGAAACAAAGAGGACAGGGAGTGGGTGCTTGTGCTGGGGTCTCTGTGGTTGCTGGGAATACCTAACTTGGGGTTCAAGGCCAGGTTGGACGGGGCTTGGAGCAAACTGGTCTAGTGGAAGGTGTCCCTGCCAGTGGTAGGGTGTGGGAACTGAATGAGCTTTAAGGTGCCTTCCAACCAAAACCATTCTGTGATTCTATGAATCCTGCTCAGCTCTGCCAATTGTTAAAAATACTCTTGCTGACAGTCAGGCAGGGTTAGCAAGGAAAGTAGCAGAGCCCTAAACCTTTGGAAGCAGCTGGAAATAGGTGAGACCTCAACAGGCAGGGAACAGCATTTTCCCCTTCCCCCCTACAGACATCATCCTCTGCTCTGCACTCACCTCTTTCATAGTCTCAATTGAAGCAAAATACTTGGACCACCAGTCCAACATGCTGTCATCCGGCTCCTCCTCTTCTACTTCCTCTCCTCCCCCTCCTCCTCCTTTCTTCTTCTTTTTCTTTCTCTCTTTCTCTTCCTCAGACTTCAGGGGCAAGGGAAGCGAAGACAGAGAAGAACGGGGATCAGGTGCAAGCAAAATATCTCTTAAACGGCAAAGGTAGTGGGTGAGGCACCTGAGAAGCCAAACCCTCCATGCTGGGTTGCCTCATTAGCACTTTCCCCCTTTACAGCCACAGACACAAAGGCACAACGCAGCAAAGCAAAATGCCCAAGGCTCCAGAAGGACACAGTGTCAGAGTCCTGATACATCCCCT
The DNA here is from genome assembly GCF_034315485.1 of Pezoporus occidentalis. NCBI lineage: Eukaryota > Metazoa > Chordata > Aves > Psittaciformes > Psittacidae > Pezoporus > Pezoporus occidentalis. The sequence continues at coordinate 103,379 of NW_026914330.1, read as the reverse complement.
CCTTTCCATCATCCCTTCCATCCATTCATTCCCCAGGCTACAGCTCCTGAATCTTACATGGTCACAGTCCTCCCTGTGCCCCCCAAGTACCCTGAGTCTACTCAGTGGTGCAATAAACCCTTCTGCAGTGGTATCAGGTTGTTTTGGGAATAACCAGCACCTCTCCCACAGGGTGCTGCCTGTCCCTGGGGCAGCTGGGTTGAGAAGTGCTGCCCAAAAGAGCTTCTCAGTGAACAGGAACCAGGCCACTGCCATATCTGTTAGTGAGATAATGCTGCTCTGTCTGTGCCTTGGGTGAAAGGGTGCTGGTCGCTGCCTGTCTTTTGATGGGTGAGTATGCATGATCCATTGAAAGCTGCACAGAAGGGTTGGATAGGGATTGCAGAGGGTTGGGAGCAGGGATGCGGAGCAGATCACTTACCACATCTAACTTCACCACTGCATCGGAGTTCTGCCGCCCGGGGTGGAAGGGAATAGGGAGAGGGAAAGCCAGTTAGCAGCAGAGCCTCAGCCAAATACAAATACACACTGGCACACGCATGTTATGAATCACAGACAGCTCCCCAAGCATGAAGGAACCAAGCACCTTGAATGAAGAGCCCTGGCTGGGAAAGCTCTGCATGCAGGGCAGATGTCCGTGACGATGGACCAAACCCACCTGCATATGGGAGACATCTCACATCTCTGTCACTGCTAAGACAGAACAACCAAACCAGACAGTGAGGGATCGGGTCTGGGAAGACACTTTGGCCTTCAGCGTGGCTAACAGCTCTCTGTGCTCTTGGAGCTTTTCTTGTCCACCTAGGAATGCCTGCAAGCTACTGTGGTAGATTTCAAGAAGCATGTGGGCACTGGGGTGCTCCAGACACACTCATGCGCGCATGTCCTGTTGCATGAAGCTGTGTGAGCACAGGTACCCGATACAGCTGATACAGGGATTCTACATATAGTTGCATATGTGAAAGGGCCTTCACAGGGTGTGTATGTATCTGTACATGTGTGCTTGTGATGCTTTGTATGGGACATGGCCTTTCCGTAAATGCATAGATGTGAGAGGCCATGGGTATTTGGAGCTCACAACATGCCTGCAGGCACACACGGGTTGGGTGTTCACCTTGCTGCAAGGGGCCTCCTGCAAAAAGAAATCTGCTTCTTGTTGTGAGGAAGCTCTGGAGCCCAGGGGTATGAGAAGGGGTTGGAGTTCCTGTTCTGGGCAAGCAAATAGGCACAGGCACATTCAGCGTGGGAACAAAGCCTGATGCCTCTCAGACACATTGACTGTCCAATGCACACTGTGCCAAATTTTCTGGGTAAGCAAGCACAAAAGGTCTAAAGAGCTTTGGCTGCCTCAGACTGACTCGGTGTGCCTGGATCAGCTCGATACCGTGTGCCTCTGCTGTGTTCTGTGTGGCTCGGACTAGCTGCAGAGCGGTTGCGCGGTAACACCACACTGACCACCCATGAACGGGCATTTCAAGGAATTGAATGGGTATTTCAAAGAGCTGATGTAGCCATCTGAATTCTTGAAACTACTGCAGGAGAGGAAAAAGGGAAATCTATGTGAGCCTGAGAGACTGTGCAGTGCTTTGAAAGGGCAGCGTTGCTACAGACAGGGAATTTCTGATGGGTCGCTTGTGTCTGCATTGGTCACAGACAGGGACAGGGCTGTGCTCACGGGTGCTCATTCCTCTCTGACTATTTATGAAGGAAAACATAAAGATGTCTAATTTGCACAGCCCAAGACAGTTCTTCTCTGGGCATCAAGCTCCAGCTAATTTCAACCAGGACAGAAAGAGGCAATTTGTAGGACTATGACCCAAGGCCCTTCATTCCAGGCATCAGCCCAACCCCATGTACAGCAGGACAAGGTGGCCTCTGCTTGGGTGGAATCAGTCAGAGATCAGCAATTCAGTGCGGAAAGAAATGCTAAAGCGCTGCTGACATGCAGATACTCACAGCTTCCAGCTTCACCATTGTCTCCATCTTCTTGATAGGAACCTCAGGTTCCATATTGACAACAATCTCCCCTGTGGGGCGAGAGCGATGGGCCCTGTTGGTCATTGCCAGATAGCCGTTGAGGTGTTTAGCTGGACAGAGGACAGAGAAAGAGAAAGAAGAGAGAAGGAAGTGTAGAGGAGAAACTGAGAGTTTAGGTGAGATCATATAGGACTCATGCAGGAGTGATGTGTGATCAGAGAAGAGCAGCAGTGGAAATAAGCACAGACCCTTACAGCATGACTGAAAAACCCCTTCCATAACAAAGGAAAGCAAATCCTGAGAAAGGATTGGGGTTTTTCCACCTGCACCAGTGTCCAGAGGAGAAGAGACGGAGAAGAAGATTGATTGCCCCAAAACTATCAGCTGGTGTAGACACAACCACAGGTCCAGACCTCTGTCTGGAACCCAGGATGGGCCCTGGCAAACCTTCACAGACCTCCTGTCTCTGTCCATCCAAGGGTGCCTCCACTTCCAGTAAGGACTAGGAGGAGATCAGCAATCCCTGTGGCTCACCAAGGCCTTTGCTGTGCTGGGTGCAGGGAAAGGGGCCTTGCTGTGGATGTGGATGGATGGGGTGGTGGCTGGAATTGAGAGGGTGGTAGCTTTCTAGTCTTTGCTCAAACAGCAGCAGTATGGCAAATTCCCCTCCCAGTCTTGAAGAATATTTGGGGAGTCTAGAGTCATGAAGCTGCGGAGATGTCAGTGGTGAACCAACCTTTCTTGTCTTACACGTTTGCAGTTACTGCAGTGAGACCCACAGATGAAAAAATCAAAGGGATGGCCTAACACCCTGTGGCTTCTCACCCCCTTGACCCAGACCCAGAATCACTGCTTGCTTAACCAACAAGCGTAGTCCTTACAACCCTCTACCCATCTCCCTCTTTGCCATGCACAATGCCCCAGTGACCCATACCAGCCAGGTCCCCCTGGCCCAAGCCTGGTACCTGTCATATTCCAGTGCTGGGCTTTCTTATCTGGTGGGCGGTAGATGAACTTCCGTAGGGAGCTGACAGCATGGGACCCCACCAGGGTGTAACGGCCGAAAGCCCGGCAGTCCACCACGCGGATGTTGAGCGGAGGGTGGAGCAGCTCGTTCTCCGGGAGGTCCTGGGAAGCAAAGGTGTGCTGCTTATCAGGGGATGGCAAGGGGCTGTGGGATGCCTGCTTCGGTGGTTGGAACTAAAACAGGGATCATGCTGGAGGAAGCTAGAGCAGCTCCAGCAAAGCACAGAGTCATCAAATCACAGAATGGTTTGGGTTGGAAGGGATCTTAAAGCTCATCCAGTTCCAACCCCCTGCCATGGGCAGGGACACCTTCCACTAGACCAGGTTGCTACAAGCTCCACCCAACCTGGCCTTGAACACTGCCAGGGATGGGGCAGCCACAGCTTTCCTGGGCACCCTGTGCCAGGGCCTCACCACTCTCACAGGGAACAACTTCTGCCTAAGATCTCATCTAAATCTGCCCTTTGCCAGTTTGAAGCCATTCCTTCCTGTTCTGTCCCTACAGGTACTTGTCAAAAGCCCCTCTCCAGCTTTCTTGTCAGCCTCTTTAGGCACTGGGAGCTGCTGTAAGGTCTCCCCAGAGCCTTCTCTTCTCCAGACTGAACAAGCCCAGCTCTCTCAGCCTGTCTCCATAGCAGAGGTGCTCCAGCCCTTGGAGCATTTTTGTGGGTCACTCCAACAGCTCCACATCTTTCTTAAGTTTGGGCTCCAGAGCTGGATGCAGGACTGCAGAGAGGTACTCATGAGAGTGGAGCAGAGGGGGAGAATCCCCTCCCTGGACCTGCTGGTCACACTGCTGGTGATGCAGTCCAGAACACGGTTGATTTCTGGGTTGCAAGCTTGTGAGGCTGCATGCTTTGGAGCCCTCAGAGAAAGGCCACAGCAACTTGGATGGTGCTCTTGTCATCCATTGCTGTAGGGAAACTGAAGCAAGGGGCTAGGACCCATGGTTTCAGATCTAAAAAATCTGGGCTTCAGCTGGGAGCTCAGAGGGAAGAGGAAACACTCACCACTTCGAACCACTTGACCAAAGTGCTGAAGTTGGGGTTTTTCTTGTAGTTCTGGATGAGGGCTGATTGGACTCCCTTCCCAGCACACTCAATGTCCACACGGGGCCGGTCCACCTGGGCCAGGTTCACTCTCTTCAGATCCCTGAGCCCCCAAAACAAGACCTAGGGAAGGAGGAGGAGAATAAAGAACATAAATATGAGATGGAGTGCCTCATGGATGGAGCGAGATAGAGTCAAAGAAGTTGGTTCTCTGTATCCGCCAGGAGCAGTGCCGCTACAGTTAATGTCACTGCCTGGGCAGCGGTGGACCCCTGAGGTATCTTCTCCTCCACCACGTGGCACAAGGCTGCAGCAGGGTCCCTCTCTGCCACCCCACATCTGATCTATAACAGCCTAAGAATTCCAGCCTGCTGCCCTCAACATTCCCTTTTCTTCCTTTCTAGTCTTTTTCTGGAACTCCTTAACTCAGCACCAGCCCAGCCCTGTCCATCCACGGTGGCTCATGATTCAGGACTGGCATCTGGTGCAGCCAGTACAGACAGATCCTTGCAATGCAGACATCTGGTCTTAGTGCCCAGCTAATTATCAGAGCTTCAAAGATTCCTCCTGTCCTTCCAACACCAGTGGGTGGGCTCTCCTGCCCCATGCAATGCTGAACATTGACATTTGGTGCTCCAAGGCAATTACCTCCACTCTGTATTTACTCAGCACTGGCCGAATCCCCAGTGGCACTGGCAGGATGGGGCCCCGGTCCATGTCCATGGGGCCGTCAATCGGGGGCAGGTCTGACTTGCCCCCAGGGCCAATCTGGAAGAGATGCAGCATGGATTAGGATTTGTTCCTTTGAGCTGGTGCTCAGCTGCCTGGAAGCTGCTTTTTTGGCAGTCCCTGGTCTCGTGCATTGGGTCTGTCCTGTCTCAGAGGGTTCAAAAGCAGCAAAATGTTGCTGAGCATTCAGCTGACCCCACAGTCCAGGGACTTTGGGAAAAAGTATATATGTGAGTGGAAGGTGCTGGGCAGTGCTGTGCTTCCTCACAGGACAGACCCAGCAGCAAAGCAAACTTAGCCCACCAACATATCCGAGCCCCAGGGCTGTTCCTTTTCTTCCTGCAAGGAGTTGCATCTGGCTGGACTGGGTGCAAACCGATGCAGAAATGGTCCGAGAGCTTAGCCCAGAGCAGGTTTCGGGTCCTGTTTCCAAACCCAGGGCAGATCAAATATCCTGTATGAGCCATTCCCCTCTCACTGGGTTAGTTGCTGTGCTAAACCCTTTTGGCTTTTCTAGGATGTATGAACTCATTGCTCTTTGCAGCAACTAAGATATACATGGATGGGTTAAAGCCCTGTTCCCTTGCAACCCTCCACCCCATCCTTTCCCTCCCTTGGTGTGGGGTGGCCTTGGCAGCAGGTACCTGGAGCAGCTCGAAGGCAGCCAGCAGGTCGCCCGCAGTGGAGTTGCCCCGGTAGATCTGGTAGTACTCCAGCTGCGGGGGGAAGCGTGGGGGGCAGTACTGCTCGTCTGACATCTTCACCACCGGCTTGGCAAAGGTGCGGCCCATGAAGTCAGCTTTGCCCTGTGGAGGTGAAGAGAGCACTGGGGTTTGCTGACCTAAGTCATGACCATGAGGTCTCTCCAGTTAGCCCCGCAGCTCTCCCCATCGTGGTCAGGACAGGACCAGCCCACTGCACCTGGGACACCAAAGCTCGGTGACTGCTTTCGCTCCTGGCTTCTTCAAACAAGGTGGAGGAGGTGGCTGAGGCTCAGCATGGAGGCCAGGGCTGAGCCACTTTTCTAAAGGAAAAGACTCTTGCAATGTCTCCTTGCCCCCACCCTCGCAAAAGCTCTTGCTTCACACTCCGAAAATAAGATGTCATTGCACTGAATCTGAGATCTAATGAGCAGCAGAGGCTGCTTGTGCCATGGGAGATTTGGGGGGGAAACATCTTCCAAGGGTCAGGAGAAAAGCTGCTTCTCACACCCTCTGCACTACCTGGCTTGCCTCTGAATCACCTAAACCCATAAGCATTTTCCTTTGTTACGATTCCTCTTACCACTGTGTCCTGGTCATAGATCTCAATGACAATTATGGGAGGGTCATCCCGCATCTCGTGAGCTTCTCCATACAGCTCCACATTGTCGAAGACCAGCAGCTGGTCCCAGGTCGGGCAAAGGGTCTCATTGAGAACCTGGAAAAATAAGACAGAATTATTGCTCCAGGCAGGGTCTAAGGCTCCATGCAAAGGCAGCAGACTGAGCGCTGGTCTGAGTTGCCCAGCAGCACTAATGGGCTGCTGCATGGTTGTTTTAGACTAGTTAGGTATGGGGTATCTCCCAAGGGGAAAATCCCAACAGCAGGCAAGCAGACGTGAATCACTGCCAATGTCCACCAGGCCTGCTAAAGTTTGGCAGCCCTCAGCCCGGGGAGGGAAGACACAAAAACCACTTCAACATGCTCCAGTTTCTCCTAACCAGACAAGTGAATCCCCCCGCCCCGGGATGTGGGAGAGCTGTGCGCTGAAGTGGGAGGACATGTTGTTGTCGTGAGACAGCCTAATCCTTGATTTACTGGCAGTCATGAGACCTGTGGCAGGGGAGCAGGATGAAGAGCTGATGGAGCATGCAACACCAAAGCCCAGCTCTCCAGGTCAGGAGATGGTGTTTACCTCGGTGCATTGGCTCTGGGAGATGAAGAAGACTCTTGCAAAGGGGTCTGAAAGGCCACTGCTGTCAGCTGCAAATAAACTCCGGGCTTGGTACATGTGGGCTCGCAGCTGGAAAACCTGCTTCTCTGCAAAAGAGAGGGTAAGACAGCTTGATATGCATCGCTGGAGCCCAGCTGTGGGGCTCAGCCTGCAGAGCAAGGTCTCAGGGCCTTGCTTTTTGCTCAGAGCCAGCACCGATGAAGGATATAGCCTCAAAACATGAGTCCTGAATGGGCACGGGGACTTCCTCAGCATCCCGCTTGGCATGTACAGGATGACAGCTATGAACAGGGTAGGGAAGAGGGTGCATGATTCCCACACCCCAGCTCCCCATGGGGGCAATGGGAGACCTCAGACTGGAACAACTGGAATGATTTCCCCCTTAGCTCCTGGGAGCCCTAGGTCTAAGGAGTGTCTAGCCAGGCTCCCTCTGGCCCTCTCCATGTCCTGTCTCCAGACCAATAACCAATACAGGAAGGAAGTTCTTACTGGTGTAAAGGAGGCTGATGGGTGGGAAGGACGGCAGGTTTTGGCCTCTGGCAGTCTTCTTCTCCTCAAATCCACAGGGCAGGCCACTCAAGAAGTCTTTGCGCTGTTTGTTGAGGCCCAGCCACAAGTATATCTCCATCTTGGCCTGAACTGTCCACCCAGCAGGTCCAAATCCCCTCTTCCCAGGTAGCTGGGCACAAAGGACAGAAGAGTTTACATGGATATAGGGAAGGTTTTAGAGATGGACAGACCACTTTCTGCAGCATTCAGTTTCTTCTGGTGCATTGCTTTTACCACTGTCCCTTCGAAACAGGGACCCAGCCCTCATCATTTTTAGATCATGATGCTACCTTGCCTCATGCATTATTTTCTTCCCACCATGCTGGTATCCTCTTTCTAAGCCAGCATCTTCTTTTGTGGCAGCTGGATCAAACACCTCTCCCCTTCCAAACATTTCTCACTTACTGGTGAGTAAGACCAGTGGTTGATACTTCTTAGCATCAGACTTCCACCCCTACCAGTAGAGTAGGGGTCTGTTTTGTCTTGTATACAAAATGGATACACTGCTCACTCATCTTCATCTCCCATCCTCCCAGTGTGTCCTTCCTCCACCTCCCTCCTCTTGGCTGCAGTTCCCCTGGGAAAGACAGATTATCACCTTGAGGAAGATGGTCTTCACTTTGGCGCAGTCCTTGCCCATCTCCTCATCCACAATGGAGTAGAGGATATCCTTGGAAGGGACACGGGCATAGGCAATGCGTTTGTTGTTGCTCATCATCCAGATGAAGATGTCAGGAATAGTGTGCTGGGGCTGTGAAGAGCAGCAAAGAGCTCTGTCAGTGTCTCAAGCTCTTTCTGAGCAGTGAGGTATCAGTGTGTCTGGAGACCTTCTGAAGGCAAATTCAAGAGATGCCACAGAAAATGGGTGTACCTATTGCCACATTAGGGACACTGAAATGGTTTTGAGTGTCCCATTGCAGAAGCTTGTCTGCTTAAGAAAAGTTGCTCAGCTAAGCTCAGCAGGGTGAAGCCAAGCAGGAAAGAAACTGGGATTTATACTTGTTCTAGTTGAAAAAAAAAAACCCACAACATTTTGGATTAGAAGACTAAAGATTTTTCTCCTTTCTTCATTCAGTGGACATGGGAACTGTAGGGCCAGAGTTCTGATTTTCAACTCCAATCAGAGAAACACCACTGATAATTTCTCATGCTTTCCAAAAAATCTGTTTATATTTAGACACTCTAAAATAAGCAGCTGCAATCACAAACTTCCCTCCTAAATCTACAAGGTCATTTTATACCCAGTAAGATTAAAAAGAATTTATAAAACACACTATTATGTAAGAAGTCTGCATGGGAAGTCTGCCTTAAACTCCTTTTAGCTCAACGTTCTGCACACACTGCTTCACTTTAATGCTGAAATGTTAAACTACTAAAATCTCTTCACGTAAAGTCCAGATACCAGAGCCTCTCTGGGAAAGGCTCTGCAATTCCAGAGGAGAATCCCCTCCCCACAGGCCCGTGCCGTGCAGGGGCAGGAACTGGGACAGCACTTGCTAGATGGACACATTCTGCACATGCAGCCAAAAAGGAAAATTGAAACCAAGCACAGCTCCTCAGAGAGCCCCTTACCGTTACCAAGTGTTTCACAAGCATGAACTAGAGGAAAAGAGGCAAAATCAAATGGAGCTGATCACCAGCAGCATGACCAGCAGGTCGAGGGAGGGGATTCTCCCCCTCTGCTCCACTCTCATGAGTCCCCCCCTGCAGTCCTGCATCCAGATCTGGGGCCCCAACATAAGAAAAATGTGGAGCTGTTGGAGTGAGGCCAGAAGGGGCCATGAAGATGCTTTGAGGCCTGGAGCACCTCTGCTATGGAGACAGGCTGAGAGAGCTGGGCTTGTTCAGCCTGGAGAAGAGAAGGCTCTGTGGAGACCTTAGAGCAGCTTCCAGTGCCTAAAAGGGCTGACAAGAAAGCTGGAGAGGGGCTTTTGACAAGGGCCTGTAGGGACAGGACAAGGGGGAATGGCTTTAACCTGACAGAGGGGAGATTGAGATGAGATCTTAGGAAGAAGTTGTTCCCTGTGAAGGTGCTGAGGCCCTGGCACAGGTTGCCCAGAGAAGCTGTGGCTGCCCCATCCCTGGCAGTGTTCAAGGCCAGGTTGGATGGGGCTTGGAGCAACCTGGTCTGGTGGAAGGTGTCCCTGGCAGGTGGTTGGAACTGGGTGAGCTTTAAGGTCCCTTCCAAGCCAAACTGTTCTGTGATTCTATGACAGATTCCCCATCTGGACAGGTCCCATCACACCTTACAGTCTAGTTTATGTTCTGCTGTGATGAGCCAAGGTCAAGGAAGTCCTTGCTGTAACAAAGGATATGTAGTCGAGGCTGGGAGCCTGCCATGGGAATTAAGAGCAGAAGGTGCAACAGCTGCATCTGCCATGAGGGCTGGTATCCTCTCAGTGACTGACCCAATCCTAAACTGTAAAAATAGCGGAGGAAAGGTGTATTTTTCTGAAGGAAGGAAAAAATATTTTGCAGATACAGCATCCCTAAAAATAGCAGAGGAATGGTGTATTTTTTTTCTGAAGGAAGGAAATATATTTTGCAGGTAACAGCATCTTTTCGGAAATGCTGTGAGCACCTCTAACATACTGGGCTATTATCTCTTACCTGTGAGCTGGAGTGAAGCAAGAGTATGCTGCAGCAACAAAAATCGGAGGGTTTGAGCTCTGTGAGAGGACAGGGTGTTATCCCACAGCCCTTTGAAGAGCAACTCCCTACCCAGCCAGGGTCAGAAGCAGCTCCCTGCTGCTGCACTTAATGCTGGGTTGATATGTGCCACCTTCTGATGACCAATCCCCCAGTGAGCTTCATGGCTTCCCCACGGCTGAGGCTGCCAGAAATGCGAAAGGCCCCAGCTCTGTTTCCTGGCTGGGAGGAAGGGCTTTTAACTTGGTTTAGCACTAACTTGTTCCAACCCAGCAGTGCACAGGAGGCATGGGGCAGGGTGTAGACTTGAAGTGGCTCCTTACATAAGACCTGTGCTATCAGGGACCTCTCCTGCCCATAGGGTTTGCAGACAGGTCTCCATCCATCCCAGGCTGCTATCACCATGTGCTTACTCAGCTGATCTCTGTATGTGGAGGGACTCACCTCGTCTGCCAAGAACCGGAGTTTCTGCAGGAAGTTTTGCACCAATTTCAGCTTGTCTTTCATGGTGTTCTTCTTCACTTGTGACCTCAGAGTCGTGGCTTGCTGCCCCATGTTCTCCTGCGATTAAAGGGGGGCCCAAGGCTTCATGTGAGAAAGAGCAGAAGGGAGCACAGAGAAGAGAGAAGCACCAGGCATGTCCCCAGCTTTTGGGAAGGGGTGGTGAGGAGGCAGGTTCTTTAATCCCACCACATGCATCCTGGTGATGGCACTCCTGACACCTGCTTGTTAACCTTGGCATGATGCAGGGAGTGCCCCTAACAGTGCAGGGACATCTGCTATAGGAGAAGATGCAGAGGGCAGGAAGGTGTCACCTGTGTTTAGGGCATTTTGGGGTGCTTCAAGCCTGGACTATCAAGGATAGTGTCTCCCCTTCTGCTGACCCTGCTATAAATCTGCACTTGACCATTCAGGAAAAGGGACATGGAGGCTTTCACGTGTTAAATTCATCACTCTGCAGGATACAGCTGGCTGCTGAAGGCAGTGTCTTTGTCTGTGCCAGCTGAATAAACTTCCCTGCTCTTTGTACATCTCTTTTGCACATCTAAATGCTTTGCAAGGATCTGGGGTACCAGCCCCAAACACCTAGGTGTTATCTATCCTTGGAGTAAGCCCCCTCTAAGTTCCTCCTTCCTCAGCTGTTTTACAGCAGTGTAGCTCCCACCATGTGTTCCCATATTTCTTTCCAAGGCAAAGCAGAGTGTGGTGGAGGGAGGCAGCAGCATAGATCCAAGTGCCAACTAGGACCTGTGCAGCACCCGAGTGGTCTTGGGCTCCTCTATTCAGAAATAAACCTCAAACTCTCAATCCAGAGACACTGGAAATCAGCATGCCTATGGACCAGAGCTCCCCACTGCATTGACAAGGTCCAGACCCTGCTCATGAATCCTCCTCCCTGCCTGGCTGACTCCCACTCACCAGCTCCCGCATGCAGGACTTGAGCCTTTCCCGGTCCAGCCTCGTGCGTGAGGAGTGGTGCTGGTCCTTGTCAGCCAACGTCACGAAGTGCCTGGTGGGAAAGGTGGGCATCATGAATCCTGTGGGAGCCTGTGTGCTCTCTGCAAGGAGCTGTGGCTTGATGGGTCTCTGCCAGCAGCAGGGCATGTCACTGGAGGGATATGCCCTATTTCTCTGCAGCCCGCAATGCAATTGTGGCATATTTGCACCCAATGCTGAGTGTCATGCATGTAAGTGTCCACTGGGTACCAGTCTGTGGAGACCACAAGACTGAGGCTTTCATGGCTGGTTTGGGGTCATTGAGGTGCAGATGTAAGCACCACCTCACCCATCTCCAAGTCAGTAGGCAGAGGATGTAGCATTGTGCCAATGCAATGAACTACTTGCCCATCATCCAGAGGCTAAGGCTAGGTGAGTTTAATCTCACAACCTTGCCCATAGCCCTGCAGGAAGCAGTGATATGCAGTGTGCCACCTCTGCACATCTTCTACTCACAAGCACCCACTGCTCAGCTCCTCCAGGACCCCTCGGAGCCGGCGCTCTGGATGCGGCTTCTCTGTCTTGATCATTTCCTGCACGTCGTTCAGCCCTTCCTCCTGCAGCATCAATGGTGGGAGCAGTGAGGGGTGGTGGGACAGTGAGCAAGGACCCCACTGAGGTCCAACCACACATAGAACAGGCCTGTGGGATGTGCCAGTGGGAAACATCTGGTGCTACTCCAGAACTGCCAGCCTCCGGGCTCAGGTCTGGCACACATTTGGCTGCAGGGACCTGGCTCTGATTCATGGGAATGGCTCCACTGCCCTCCATGTGACCAGTTGGACAAACTCCACACTGCTTTGGCTGGACCTGCCAGGCTCTCTCTTTGCAGATCCTGCTGTGACCCTGAAGATGTGGAGCTGTCAGAAAGGCTCCTTGGGAATTAGCTGAGACTATTAAGGAGTCTTCATCCTGCCACACAAGTGGTTCACCCTCACAGTCCATGGGGACAAAGCCTCCCTGCCCCAGCTCCCTTCAGTGGGGACACATGGGTCTGATCCACAGATAAGCCCCTAGGATTTGGATATTCACTTTATGGAGTATTTAGATCTGTGATACTTTCCCCTTTCTGGCACAAGTTTGCTTGTGGGTCCTTGCACTGTGTGTCCCTGCTTTGTGACAAGCTGCAGAGATGCACAGGGAGCCTGGAAGTGCCTCATACCAGCCCCATGTCCCAAGCCATCTCCTTTCCTCACATCCCAGCATGTACTGACCAGCTTGTCTGCAATCTTGTCCATGATGTTGGCATTATACAGTCTGCGGCGCTGGTCCTGCCACCAGCTCTTGATATAGATGCAAGGCTTTCTCTCAAAGTACGGGAGGTGGAAGTAGTTCCTGCAAGAGGAAGCAGAAGTGATGTTCCATGGTGGTAATGCTCCTGGCCAGGAACAGCCCGTCCCAGACCTCTTCCAGGGAGGCAATACCATGATGGGGGGTAGGTGTGAGAGAGAGGGAGCTGGGGTGAATTACACCCTGAAGAACAGAGGCTCCATCTCTCCTACACCCTTCCCAATGCGAGACCCAGGGTGGACGGGTGCAGTGCCCAGGGATACCCCAAGGGCTGGAGCACCTCTGCTATGGAGACAGGCTGAGAGAGCTGGGCTTGTTCAGCCTGGAGAAGAGGAGGCTCCAGGGAGACCTTAGAGCAGCTTTCAGTGCCTAAAGGGCCTGCCAAGAAACTGGAGAGGGGCTTTTGACAGGGGTCTGTAGGGACAGGACAAGGGGGAATGGCTTTAAACTGACAGAGGGGAGATTGAGATGAGATTTTAGGCAGAAGTTCTTCCCTGTGAAGGTGCTGAGGCCCTGGCACAGGTTGCCCAGAGAAGCTGTGGCTGCCCCATCCCTGGCAGTGTTCAAGGCCAGGTTGGACAGGGCCTGGAGCAACCTGGTCTAGTGGAAGGTGTCCCTGTCCATGGGAGGGGGCTGGGACTGGATGAGCTTTAAGGTCCCTTCCAGCCCAAACCATTCTGTGATTCTGTGATTCCACCTGCTGGTGGGATGGAGAGGTAATAGTCACGGTACAGTTAAAGGAAGGATGAGGCTGAAGAGCAGGTTCATCTTCTTAGATGCCTGAGCACTGTCCAGGAGCTAGGACCCATCTAGTCCAGCCACTGCAGATCCTGCTGCACCTGGGATCACCCTTAGTTAAAACACAGCTTCAGCTCAACCTTCCTAAGCCATCAGGGTTTTTCCAGCCAGAAGATGTCAGCAGAGCCCCACAGTTGATCATGAGGTCCCCCGCACCCTGAGTAAACAGCATGAGAGTCAGAGCACAGTGACAGGCTCCCAAACCATCCATGCTTCTCATCCTTGTTTGACATTCACCTTGATAAGGAGCTGGTAAACAAGTCAGGGAACCCCAGATAGACTTTCATCTGGAGTGCAAATATCTTCAGTTCAGTGGGGTTTGTTTCATTTCCCAATTGAATTAAATCAGGCAGTTCTATTAACATCTATCCACTGGTATAACACAGTTAAAATCCACTTGAAGAACATCACATCAGGTTAATCCAATTAGCTTTCCTTAGTACTACTCCTTTGTATACAAATCCAGGCTGTGACTGAAGCCCAGCCCAGCCATCCCAAGACGTGTTGATCCTGTTCAGTTTGGGGCATTCTGATCCAACTGCTTGGGGTGGAAAGCACCCACCAGCATCACACTGTCTGGATCTTGCCTGTATTTTAGGGTGACTACAACCTGCCCATCACAAAGCAACTCCTAAAGCAGACCAAAAACTAGCCGTAATTCTATAGGTGAAGAAGAGAAAACAGAAGTGATTTGTCTCCTGACAACCAGCTGTGCATCAACAGACCCAGGGTAGGACCTGTTTTGCCAGTTCTGGCTCTTTTAAACACCAGAGAGCAGCTGTCAAGGACAGTAAACAGGACAGACAGACCGACCAAAAAAGAGATGCTGCAAACAGGGGAGAGTGAGAGGATTTTAAGTCTTTTACCCCAATCTCTTGCCTAACACATTCTAAAGATCTTTTTTCCAGCACTTTTTGAATCCCCCTTGCTCTGCATGTCCTCTAGACCTTGTCTAGCTTTTAGGATCTCAAGTGACAAAGAAATATACCTTGTTTCAGGACAAATAAGCCTCACTTCTGAAATCTATGCCTTGTCTCTAGAGGGACCTTTCCTTTTCTTTGCATGGTACTTATGATGTTTTAATGTTCAGCCTGGAGAAGGCTCTGTGGAGACCTTAGAGCAGCTTCCAGTGCCTAAAGGGGCCAAGAAGAAAGCTGGAGAGGGGCTTTTGACAAGGGCCTGTAGGGACAGGACAAGGGGGAATGGCTTTAACCTGACAGAGGGGAGATTGAGATGAGATCTGAGGCAGAAGTTCTTCCCTGTGAGGGTGGTGAGGCCCTGGCCCAGGTTGCCCAGAGAAGCTGTGGCTGCCCCATCCCTGGCAGTGTTCAAGGCCAGGTTGGATGAGGCTTGGAGCAACCTGGTCTAGTGGAAGGTGTCCCTGCCCGTGGCAGGGGGGTAGTGCTGTGTGGAACTGTATGAACTATAAAAAGTTCCTTCCAATTTAAACCATTCCATAATTCTATTTTATATGTCAGGCAACTGGAGAGAGCACAGATGCAAAACCCAGACCTCTCCTCCCTGATGTGGAATGATCCTAAGGAAGGATCCATTTATAGACTGGTTTCCTGTATGTATGAAACTTGTACGTACAGAAGTGAAACTGATATTGTTTTTTCATTTCCCACCAATGATTTTTTGAATCCACTGGTTAATGTTGTCCCTATTTGCCATAGGTGAAGAGCACTGAAGGTGTTGATAGCCTTGAGTTTTGGGTGCACGTCTGGCCAGGTGGATGAAGGATGTCCTTTGTAGGGTAGCTTGGGAGCTGACTTCAGCCCTTATTGGACATCAGAGAATCCACAGGAATGCTCAGAACTGTAGAGAATGGGATGGGGGTTCAGCTGGCAGACTGTAGTATCTAAGGCAAGGTATCTACATGTGGTATCTAATCTCCCATTACAGGGCATGGAGATCTGGTCCCCATGCTGCTCCCATGTCTGTTAGCTGAATGAATCTAGGTGGGAGCTCCAACACCTGCAGACCATGTCTGATTTGAGAGACACGTCTCTGCACAGCAGCACTTCAGTAGCCAGGTGGGCATGCTTACCTGTCTGTGACCAGAGGCTTCATGGGTTGAGATGAAGAAACAGAGACCATCTCTCCATCCTCATCACCTTCATCCTCACTTGAATTCTGGAGCAGCTCAGACTCCTCCTCATTCCCATCCCCGCCCTCTTTCTTCCTCTGTAGGATGGGTTTGCTCATGCCATCCATCTGGTTCCCATAGTTACCTCAAGAAAGAAATGTGAAATTAACTCACAGGACCGTAACTCCAGTCAGGCTCAGTCTCACAGCTTTAATTCAGGTTGGGGACAGGGCTTTTTCTAAACTGAGCACCCTGCTTGTCTAGCATGTGTTGGTATTAAAATGGGGAAGAAACCCTGATCTCAACCGTGGATCCTGCATTCCCCACCAGGCTTGCTTCAAAAGCACCCTCCCAGAAAAACAACCAACCTATTGTGACTTCAAAGTTGATGGGTTTGTCACCAATCTTCCTGTCGATCATGGTAGCTTCCAGGAAGGCTCCAAAGAGAAAGAACTCCTCCATCTTCCCAGTGCAGTTCTGCTGGAGAAATCATGGGGATCAGGGTTGGTGTCAGCTGGATGCAGGTCCCCTTGGACAGAGGGGTGCATCGCCTCTGAGCACCCTCATGGGCTCTGTGAAGGCAAGGTGCCACCATTTGGGCTTTCAAGGGGACCATGAGGGTTTTCTCTCTCCCAGCGTGAACCATCTCTAGGGTAATTGCAGGGAGAGTTTAATTAAAAGACTTTAGCCTAACTTTTAAATGTGTTGAGATCAGTCACCCCCTGCATGAGAGAGAGCGGCCAAGGGACATTCAGGAATACAAGACTGAGTTCACTCACAGTTGAATTAATCAAGCCACAGTGCACCACTCAGTGCATCCTGGAACACTGTGTTCAGTTTTGGTCCCTGCTGTACAAAAAAGATGTGGATGGGCTGGAGAAGGTCCAGAGAAGGCCACAAAGATGATCCAAGCACTGAGCAGCCATGTGAGGAAAGGCTGAGGGAGCGTGGCTTGCTCAGACTGGAGAAGATAAGGCTCAGGGGAGACCTTATCCCCATGTTCCAGTGTTTAAAGCGTGGCTACAAAGATGGAGACTCCCTTTTTAATAGTGGTCATGTGGAAAAGACAAGGGGTGATGGGCACAAGTTACTGCTGGGGAAACTCTGGCTGGACACGAGGAAAATTTTTCACAGTGTGAACAACCAGGGGATACTCTCCCAGGGAAGTGATGACTCCCCAGTGCTGGGCATTGCTAAGGTTCAGCTGCACAGGGTGCTGGGACATCCAGGCTAGGTCATGCTTTGCCTAGAAATGTTGGACCAGATGATCCTTGAGGTCCCTTCCAAGATGGAATTCTAGGATTCTGTGATTTGCCTGGATGCTTTTTCAGAACTGGAAGGGCTTTGTTTCCAGGTGGCTTCGTTTCCCTGGAGCTTAATTAAGGCCACTTTACTTCTGAAGGGGAGCTTTCAGAGGATGCACTGCCATCAGATTTTTCCGTTTCTACTTCACACCCTGGGCTCATATGGGTTGACATATGTATCATCCCCGGGGTAGGACGAGCCTAGATCTGGCTGTTTATGCAGAGCACAGGCAGCAGCCTTACGGGCTCCACATATCAGGGCTAAAGCTGTGGGGCTTCTCTTATTAGGAAACAACCCTTTGATTTCCCTGATGACTTCCACCTTGCCAGAAAGGCTTGGAAAGTAGATTAGATTCTTGGCTTCTGTTTGAAACCTATCTTCAGGATAGGAGTGAGACAGCTGTCATTAGGAGATTGCTCTCTTTGAGTTGTCTAACTGCCAGCTGGAAAAAGATCTCTATGATGCTTAGCATCCTCCTTCACTTGGATATCCCTTCTAACCAGCACTCCTGAGAGAGGTGAACATGTGAATGATAATAAAATCTGAAATCCTTGCAAGATTTTATTTCATTGTGCTGAGGACAACACTAAATGAAATCTTTGGTTAGTGAGACCAAGGATAAACACCTAAGAAGACTGAGACATAAGACTCACCACTGGCAGCTGTAGGGTTAGGGGTGACTTACGTCAGCAACTGATGTGGCCTGCTCAACTTGCACCTCAGTGGAGCTGTTGATCTCTGGGTTGGTGGTGTCCAAGATCTCCACAGCAAGACTCATCAAAAGCCTGGCCCGGAAGGAGACGCCTTCGCCCAGACCCTCATTCAGCTCTTGATGCTCATCCATCAGGGTGTAGTTTCGAGTGGAACCATACATGTTCACCCATGCGGGGCCAAAGGTGGGCAGGAAGCCTGCAGCAGACCAAGCGTGCACGTAGGGAGGGGGGGGAATGTGAGAAGGACGGAATGTCTTTGCCTCAGGTACAAGCTCACTCATGGACTGGCATCACCTCTCTGGTCTGTGCATGGTGATTCAGGCTGGAATATGCACGTGTGTGCATGGAGGTGCATGCTTGCAATCACGCATGGTGGCAGTTTTGCAGTGATGGGGGCTGTGCAGTACACCAGCCCAAAGACAGAGGCTGACAGAAATGAGTCTCCCATTGGGCAAGTTACCCAATGTGAGAGTCAAGAAAAAAAGAACATGCCATTAAATCCTTTTCTAGAGCTTCTTTGGTTTCATTTTGGTCCTATATGTGCTGGTGTGTTCATGTGTGTGTGAATGGGGGAGCCTGTCACATACTCACCCATTCATGGCGATGAATATTTTGGAAGATAAAATTGTTCTT
The DNA here is from genome assembly GCF_034315485.1 of Pezoporus occidentalis. Taxonomy (NCBI): domain Eukaryota; kingdom Metazoa; phylum Chordata; class Aves; order Psittaciformes; family Psittacidae; genus Pezoporus; species Pezoporus occidentalis. The sequence continues at coordinate 85,140 of NW_026914330.1, read as the reverse complement.
GGGTGTCTGTTTTCAGCTATTGGACTGGAGACTTGTGACAGGGCTTGGTTTTCAAAGAGTGTGTGTCCAGTGACCTCAGAAGACCACTGCAATGAATCAAGGTCTCGCTGGAAACCAAGAAGCAGCTATCTCAAGGAGTGGGAAAGAAGCTTAGGCTATTTTGCTAACTCTGCAGAAGGGATGTCTCTCTACCCTGAAGAAGGTAGCTCAATCTGCTCCCCACCTTAGCTTTACCTTTGTCTCCTTCATTAGAGATCTTCCGTAGATCAATGAAATGAGTACCAATGGCCACATCATTGACTTTATCTGAGTCTCGGATCTGGATCTTTATCCGTTTGCACAACGGAGGGAACATTTCCGTGAAGATGATTTGCTCATTCCAGAGGGGCTCATAGCTACTTTTTTGTATGGATGTCTTCCCCTGCCAAGTGGGAGGAGATAGATGTTAGAGAGGGGTTTGAGCTCCCAAGCCATCCACCACAATCTGAACTGCTCCCTTGCTAATGACCACTGAAACACACATTCTGCCTTGGGACTCTCTTCTCCAAGGTAATGAGCTCCTTTCCTCAACTGGGGAGTGCTGCAGACCGATCATGGTCTGAACAAGAGAGGGGAAACATAGCAAACAAGGTGGCTTTACCATGCGTCACAGCATCTACGAGCTAGGACAACTGAGATAATCTCTGGCCTCCTGTACAATGGCTGGTCCTGCTCATGTTACCTTCCAGGGTCACCCTGGTACCACATGCAGCTTGCTCACCTTCTGCCCTGCAAAAACCACCTGCACATAGGGGTCTACCAAATCCTTGTTCTCTCCAATGAGAGCCTTCTTCACATTGGCCATGATGCTGGTGTTCATACGGGGCAGTCCCTCTGCTCGATAGATCTTGATGTAGAAACGAGCCCACTGCCTCTCTGGAGGGACACCATCTGGGAGGAGTAGGTTCCTGTAACACCAACAGATAGGGTTGGAAACAGCTGCTGGGGCTGGCAGGTTTGTCAGGAGGCTTACTAATGAGGGAGAAGATGTCCCATTTTGTGAGCACAGACTCTGTGGGAGTGCAAAGGTGACCATTTCTGCAGCCACACATTTTATTGCTGTCCTGTTTCTGCTCAGCCTCCTGTTTTGGGATGAGGAACGGTGACTTCATGATCAAAATGAACCCCTTCATGAGTATTCTTGAGGTGCCCCTGGGACAATGTGCATTCCATTGAAGGGATATAATAATTATTGTCAGTGGAGTCTAGAGGACAGTTAAACTGAGCCTAATTTGGACGTCTAAAGCAGGCCAGATGAATGGGATGTTAGAAGAGCCTGCTTTCTTTATCAGTGTGCAGGGGGAGCTGGGGTGATTATTTTGGGGAAGAACACAGAACTCCATCAAATTGGTTTTCCTCATATATGTGGCTCTCTTTTGGGGGGGGAAGAAATGAGAGCAATAGGGGATGATGTGAACAAAATGATTTCTAGAGGAATTGCTGGGAAAAACGGGATAATATCACCACTACAGCATGGAATGATGGCCCAAAATAGTTTAGGTGGTGCCTCGAGCTACCTGCACCCTGGCAAGTCCACAGAGCTGAGCTGGTATTTTGCCACTAGTCTGGGTTTCTAACTATGTGGCGAGAGACTGACAGGTAGGCTTGAAAGCCTGTGGCTGCACTTGGAAATACTTGATTAGTCTGAAATATTTGGGGGATGGAAATAAGTTTTAAATTCTCATGATTTTTCTTCTGTGACCTTTCGGATTCTTTGGGGAGTCAAAAAGCCCTGCCCATCCGTGCAGCCTGGGAAACCTCATCCAGACCCCCCTGCTCTGCCCTGTCAGCGGGTTATGAGACCCCATCCTGTCCCATCACCAACAGGAGCATTAGGTAAACACTGGGAACACCACATTGGTTGACAGGCTGGTGGTGAGCTCAACAACCAGCAGATGGTCTGACCTGTCAGAAGTAACTGGTCTGTACTTGGTATCACCTGGATTTGCACCAGTAATCTGCCATGTGTTCTCTCACTCTCTGAAAAGCAGCTTATTGGTCCCTCTTGTTTAACTGTACAGGGTAGGTGTACTAGAGAGGATGCTGGCCTGATGTGCTCTTTTAACAATCCAAGGTAAAGAGATGTGAAAAGTCATTCCACAAAAGTCTATGTGAAGCTGGCTGTGGGGATCCTTACCCTTCAATATCATCTTCCTCCGTCTCATTGGCTTTGTGTGGTGTCTTGATGTTGTCCCCTTTCCCTACCACAGCAATGTCACACTTCAGGTAACCTTTCAGCCCAGCAGTGAGATCCTCAGGGTCAGAAAGAATGGCCCATTTGTGGTAGAACTGGTGCTCTGGAAGCAGAGAACAAGACAGTTATTTATCAAATGAGACAGCAATTACTGTAAGGACAGGAAATATCCTTCCCTTGAGTAGGAGCTTCAGATGTGAGGAATTGAGACAGAAACCCTGAGAAATTCATTAGGAATCATAGAATCATGGAATAGTTAGGGTTGAAAAGGACCTTAAGATCATCAAGTTCCACCCCCCCCGCCATGGGCAGGGACACCTCACACTAAACCATGTCACCCAAGGCACTGTCCAACCTGGCCTTCAACACCGCCAGGGATGGAGCATTCACAGCCTCCCTGGGCAGGAAGATGGGTTTCATGTTGAAGACAGAAGTAGTCAGATAAACTGTCTGGGGGGGTGGGGGGGTGGTGGATTCTCCATCGCTGGAATTTACCATCCCTGGAGGTGGGTATTTAAAAGACATGTAGACATGGTGCTTAGGGACATGTTTTAGTAGTGGACTTGGTAGTTTGTTAATTGTTAGGCTAACAATTGGACTTGATGATCTTTAAGGTATTTACCAACCTAAATGATTCTATGTTTCTATGCCTATAAGGTCTCCGGTGCTTTTTAAATGTTAGAAAGACATCATCCTTCTGCAGAGCAAGGAATCAGACCAGAAGCAACCTTAAGGTCCCCCTCATCATCTGCTGACTCAAGCCCCTCAGGACTCTGGAGGCTTCATTCACATCTTAGCTCTCAGGCTTATTTACAGAAGCAGAATGTTGCAATAGGTGTGATACAGAACCGAGGTAAAAACCAAAAAACACAGCAGTGATTTTGGAGGTGTATTTTCTGAAAGGGCATTGTGTCTTGGCCTCCATCATGCTTCAAGCACCAGGCCCTTGCATGGCAAGCAACATAACAGCAGCTCTAATGAACCTCTTCTCCATTGCACACCAGACATCTTCCTTTCTTTGTTTATGCCAGACACAGAGGGCAAGATCCAGTCCATGATCTTCAGCTATCTGGAAGACTGGTATCTTGCCTAAGCAAGTTTCTTTGGGCTTCGTTCCTCAGAAGGTCAGTGGATAGGGACCAGCACATCTGCCTGTAACACCTTATTTCAGTCTGGGATATCCAGCCTTCTCTGGAGGCGTCGAGTGCTTTTTCCTGGCCCTAGAGGGAGCCCAGGTGATGTGCTTATGTCTAAGGTACTAACATTAAGTTAGATGAGCATCACACAAGGGAACTAGCACCTGCCTGGCTACTTGGCAAAGACATTCATTCAATGGTGCAGGACAACACAGGACAAGCTGTAAACAGCATTTACATACCAGGTTGGGTATAAACAGTTCCAACATCCATCTTGAAGGAGCCTACCAAGGTACCACTGCGCAAAAGGTTTTTTGAGTGGATCACCTGGAAATCAAGATGGGAAAACAAATCAGACTTTTCCCATGCACTGTGAGCCATAAGGCTCTTCCCAGAGGTGTTCAGTGTCATATGGGAAGGGAGCTGATGCATCTTCCTTTGTCCCTGCAGGACCTTGTCTTGCATAAGGACACTAAATGGCCTGGTGGGGTTGACAGCTCTTGCTTAATGGTACTGGAAATATATACTTGTATTGAATACCAAAAAAAAAAAAAGGCAAAAAATAAATAATGAAATTTTCCAGCCACTATGGCAACAAACACTGGGACATTTATCTGGAGGATGAGTCTTTAGGATGCTCAAAATCTATGGTCTAATTCCCTTTGTGGGAGAATTCATACAGCCACTCTGTGCCTGGGATTGATATGGATACTGCTAATTAGTGTGCTTTGGTCAGTGAATCTGCAAATCATGTTCATCACCCTCCTCTCTGGCTGTTGGGGGGGGCTTGCAGCCTCCGCTTTTCCCTCAGCATCTACAGTCCCCAATTTCCACAATAGCTCTGCCTGTATCATGCCCTAGGAAATACTCTGGCAGGCTCAGGAAGGTCTTTCTTCTCCCCAAGCCTAAATACATCCCATGATGAGTTTACTGCTGCCTAGCTCTGAAATATCAGAGATCATCCACAGAGGAAGATGGCAAATGCAGGAGCACAGCCATGTGGGCTCAGCAATGGAGGTCAGCAACTGAAAGAGGGACTGGGGGTCTGCAAGAAGAGGTGAGGCTCGTAGGACCAAACACTTCAACTCCCACTGGGGGTCTCGCATCAAATCATCACTGTAAATCCATCCCCAGTGCATATGCAGAATGGGCTGGTTCCTTCCAAAGCCCCATGAAAAGGACAACACAACCATGTTCACTTACGGACAGCTTGATGATCTTGTCGAACATGACATCTGGTGGGACGTGGAAATCGAAGACGAAGTACTGAAAGGGAAAGAGCAGTTATGACAGCAGGACAGCTGGGGCAGGTTCCTTTGGGATTGAAAGGCAGTATTACAGTGCATGCTGCAGCCAGGGAAGCTGTGATTGCCTGGAGAAGCATTATGCAGTACATGCCACAGCAGAGATTCATCTGCATGAGCCCCAACACTGACAGCCTCTGCAGCCTGAGGAGCTAGAAGGAAGCAGTAACTTCGTAGAAAAACTAGCACAGAACAAGGGAGTGTGCACTTGTTAACATTTTTGCAAAATACCAGAGGGCAAAAGCATCATTTCTCTTTCTGCGTTGTTTGACGTTTCATCTTATTCCAACAAGAAATGACAGAAGACAAAAAGAAAACAACCCAAGTGATGAGAAGTAGCATTTAATAATCATGGCAATGTAGACCCTGAGAAAGGGGCAGGCATGAGCATCACCAGATGACAGACCCACCTCATTGTAGTAAGGGCAATTGGTTGACTCCTTCATGGACGTGTATTTCTTTTCCTCTCCAACCTCCACACAGACCATGGGGTCCATGTTGAGCCCAACAAGCTGCCGGGCCTCGATGATGGTGATGCTGACCTGTGGAGTGGGATTCGTGTACCTTTACCTCCTGAGAGCATCACTTGCCGCTCCCTGCCTTCACCCCCCTCTCCTCATCTCTCATTTTAAAGGGATTTGCATTGCAGCACTGGAAACTCTGGTGTCTACTGGTCACACCAAAGACACCAGGCTGCTTGGACAAAGCCCAGGCAAGCTGCAAGAGACTGTGGGATGCAGGAGATCCTGAGCATCCCTGTTGCTTCATCCCCAGAACATGGGTGGCTTCACACAAGGTGTAAAGTCAAATAGTTTAGCTAAACTGTGAGAGTGGACCTTGGCTGGTGAGACCCCACTGGCTTCACTTACTTCTGCTAGAAGGCACTGTAGGTCCCCTCCAACTGAAATATTCTGTTATTTATTCTTTGTGCAGTATTCCCCACTATTTCCTGGCCCAACCCTCCTATATACATGAAAAGACATGTGCCATTATATTTAAATGAGGTACTCCTCTATGTGGTATATGAAGAATAAACTTCAACAGAATCACCCAGGTGAAGCATTTGCATATATTTACAATGCAGAAGTCTGTCATTCACAATTCAATCCACCTTGTGACATTAAATTAATAGTAGGTACTTAGCTAATATCTAAATCCCTTTCTTGCAACATCTAATGAAGGTGTCCCTACCCATGACAGGGGGTTGGAACTATATGAGCTTTAAGGTCCCTTCCAACACAAACTATTCTGTGATTCTATGCTACTACGAAATTTCCTAACTTTAATTAAAAACATAAGGTGTAATTCCATGCAGGTAACAAATCTTTTCAGTTTCCAGCTGCCTTTTTTCTATTATCTCTATGGGTAAATTTGGGGAAATTTCATTTTGGTAACATATTAAGAGGCTTGACTTTCAATCAGATTTCTTTAAAAGATGCTCAGATAGGGTGTGAGAGACAACATCCTTTCCTCTTAATTCTCAGATGTTCCACAAAATCCGGTTGTCAAAGGAAAGCAGACATAGAGAAGTGAGCCAGGCACGTGCCTTGCTCATGAATGAGTTTAGAGCTGCAGGTCCTGTTACATGCCAGACATTAGCCATTCCCCATAACGCCAACCTTGTGGTCTTCCTGTTTACAGTGACTAGATAACAACCTCGTGTTCCTTCTGCCTCTTGGCTGAAATTTGTTTTGCACCTTCCCCTCCTCTCTATGATGTTCTTTCTGTTTCCCCCTCCTGTACCAAGCATGATCACTCCCTGTAAGCCTCTACATTTGGTCTGCAGTGGATGCTGCAAATGATCTGCAATAAATCTCTAACAAAAAATCATTACTTGCAGTGTTCCCAGATGTCCCCAGGAATGTGTTGCTGTGCTGAGAGGTGTGGACATAAAGCTAAATAGCTGCTGGATCAGCATGACTTGGTGAAAAGGAGAAGAGGAATTTATGAATCACACTGGCACCAATTAGTATCATAAAAGGGAGCAGCAAGGATCATCTGAGCCTTGGGAAACTAAACATCTGGTTCTTCTAATTCTAGATACAGTGGCAGGAACTGAACAGGACAACAGCAGTCACATACCAGCCTATTTGAGGAAATCCACTAAGCAAGAAACTGCCAGCCAGGGCTCACTGATCTTGAATGCTAAGCAGCATACAGAAAGGTCTTGGGAAGTAAGAGAAATGTGCTGGACACAGCCTGTTTCAATCACAGATTAACATGGAATTTCTGGGCTCCACATGATTGAAAGCAAAACCACTTAATTAATTAATCTTGACTTTATCGTAGAATCACAGAATGGTTTGGGATGGAAGGGATCTTCAAGCTCATCTAGTTCCACCCCCCCGCCACGGGCAGGGACACCTTCCACTAGACCAGGTTGCTCCAAGCCTCGTCCAACCTAACCTTGAACACTGCCACGGATGGGGCAGCCACAGCTTCTCTGGGCAACCTGTGCCAGGGCCTCACCACCCTCACAGGGAAGAACTTCTGCCTAAGATCTCATCTCAATCTCCCCTCTGTCAGGTTAAAGCCATTCCCCCTTGTCCTGTCCCTACAGGCCCTTGTCTAAAGCCCCTCTCCAGCTTTCTTGTTGGCTTCTTTAGGCACTGGGAGCTGCTCTAAGGTCTCTATGGAGCCCTGTCTTCTCCAGGCTGAACAACCTTGACCATTGCCAGTTCTTGTGCTTTGTGAGCTCAATGTTGAAACTCAGCACAAACTACTTCCCTGCAAAACACCCCCCATCACCTCCTGTGTTGTGACCCTTGTAAGCCAAGGTTGGAGGCACAACGTTGTCAAACCTACCTGGTAATCCATTGGCCTCCCAGCACTTGGCTCCATTTTGATGTCAGGCTTGGACCTTTGGAGGGGCAGAAGAAACCCTCAGTGAAACCACAGATGGACTTGCTGCAAGCTGTGATGTAGCATTTGCAGAGCCACCTCACTGAATCTCCTGCCCTCTTTGAACCTGAGGGACATGAACCTTGGGGCTGCGAAACATCACTGAACATTGGTGCCCTTTGTAGCAGGTCAGGTATTTCCAAACGGTTGCACGGGGCAATGTGATTTCCAACATACCCATCTCAGGGGACACATGTTTGTGACCCCACCTCCTGGCTTGCACAAGCTCACATCCGGACCTCACCTCTTATTTGAGACATTGGTGGTGACAGCTGTAACAGAAGCCAAGGAGATGGTGTCTGGCTCTAGTCCCTGTAGCAGGGCTTTTCGGTCCAGGTCTTCTGCTTCCAAAACGGCAGGTTCATCTGCATAAAGGAGACAAAAGAATGTCTCTTACTGTTTCCACTCAGTGAATAATTAAAGGGAAGAGAAAGGTAACCAATACATTCTATCAACCTCAACTGATAATAGAAAGAACAATGGTCACCGTGTCAGGTCACAGACAACCTGCTCTAAAAAGGGATTAAAAATGAGGTTTGCCTCCTGTGACACATTATTCCATGGGCAGTGTGCCTCTATACGGGTTTGTGGAGGCAGAAAGAAAATGTAAACTACAAACACCTCAGACTTCAAGGGGTGAAAAGAGCATTTGGGCAAGTGTTGCAGTTCTACATACCAGAAGAGTGGTTGCAAAGGCAGCTAACTGTTTGGCTTTGGGGAAGAGAGGTCTGAAAAACAGGAGAAAGGGGTCATTTCCCAAGATGAAAAACTGCTGCAGGGAAAGTCAAGACACCAGATCCCAGCACCTTTGAGACACAGTTGCTTTGTCCACTGGTCTGCATTTCTGTTGGAAGAAGTTGATGGAACTTTCTTGTGTGCAGCCCATGTGCGCGTTGTGCCTGCCCATCCTACCTTTGCTCTGGTCAAGAAATGATCACAAAGCAGCAATGATTTCTTTTTATCTCTGGGGCCAGAAGCACCAGTATAGCTGCTAGGTCACTGGTTTGCTACAGCAGGGTATCACCAAATCCACTCCTACAACACAGATGCTGCTCCTGTCTCTTTACTAACTAATGCAAGGTCGCAGCTTGCTCCAGCAGACCAGAAATCATTTTTTTCAGCATAGTCTGGCCTGGCTTTCTACAGCAACATGGGCCTCAGTTGAAGCCAGGGAGATCTAGGATGGGTGTTAAGAAAAGCTTTCCATCAGGTTGGAGAGACACAGTGCTGCAGGTTGGGTGAGGAAAGGGTGTCCTCAACTCAACTGGAGTTCTTGAGGTTGAGTCAGAGCCCCACCAGCTGAGAAGCACCTCAGCAGGTTCAATCCTACCAGGTGCATGTGGGCAGATGTAGTAGCACCCTCCCAGGTTGGTTTTCAGTGGTCTAGTGAGTCTGACCTGAGCAGAACAGGCTCTGTATGGGAGCAAAGCAGCCCATGGCAGAAGAGGGATGCTGGCTTGGCCAGTAAGTAGTGGTTGCAAAACATCCACCCCACCTCAACACTAGCTGGCCAGACCAATGGTAGGAATTGCAACCAATACAGTTTCAAGGCTGAGAGAAGAGGGTGGTGTGAAGAGAGCAAAGCCCCAGTAAGATGAGTAAATGCCAGAGGTACCTAGGGAAGGTGGAAGAAGGAGTCCCAGAGTTGTGCAGCACTGACCACACCATGCAGTACAGCAGCTGTGCTGCAACTGTTCCCTGATCCCAAGTAAGTCCTGATCTGTGCAGGCACTTTACTACCTGTCCATGCACACTGTCTCTCCCTGCCTTCTCATTCCAGCTGTTTTCCCCATGGTCTTGGATGGAGCTTTAACCACGAGATGAATACCCAGGCACTGGAGAGAGAGGGAGGCCACCCAGGTTTCGATGCCAATGCCTCCACCTGCACTGGTGTCCCAGGCCAAATTCCCTCTTTCTGTCCTCAAACCAGGCTGAAAAACAGTGGAGTTCACCCAGAAACACTGTCTAAAGCAACAGTTTGTCCTTGCTGCAAACACACATTCCCCTGTTTCTTTGCCACTGAAACCCAATCCTTTGGTCTGAATGGAAACAACAATGAATTTCCAATTGCTGATCCCCTTGTGTGTTTCCAGAAAGGCATCCGGTTTCAGCACCAATGCTGTGCCGAGCCCTGGCCACAAACAACTGAGTCCTTCTTCCCATGGTGCTGTTGCACTGTACACCCGGCAAGGAGCAAGGGCTAAATCCTGCTTTGCATCACTGTATCTGCAAATCACCCCTTGAATACAGCCAGAAGCTGCCTGTATGAGTCCCAGGGTTGCCACGGGTGTGATATCACAAGGTGGGTGATAACTGGCCAAGCCTTCAGCAGGAAACTCTTTCCATCAGTTCCTACTTGCCATTTGCTCATGGAGACCATCTCTCCATCTGTCCTTCTGAGCACTTACTGCTCCCTGACTAATCCCTGAGTTACCAACTGGCTATGCCTGATGTCATTCACTTTCGGGACAGACTTTTTAGCAGGGTCTGTGGTGATAGGACAAGGGATGATGGTTTTAAACTAAAAGAGGGCAGATTCAGCTTAGATATAAGGAAGAAATAATTTATGATGAGGGTAATGAGGCACTGGCACAGGTTTCCCAGATCTGCTGGTAGATGCCACATTCCTGGCAGTGTTCAAGGCCAGGTTGGACGAGGCTTGGAGCAACCTGCTCTAGTGGAAGGTGTCCCTGCCTATGGCAGGGGGGTGGAACTGGATAAGCTTTAAGGCCCCTTCCAATCCCAGCCCTTCTGTGATTCTATGATCTTTCAGGTGCCTTACTGGGATGTGGAGGACAGCCAAAAAGCAGCACTGGAGCAGGGAACAACCTCCTCCGAGAAACAACGTACCTTGTTTCCGATGGTCATCCTTTGATGGACGTGTCTTGCCAAGCTTCATGGCTGAAAAAACTCCTTTCCCGGCTCTGGTAGAAGAGAAGGAAAGAACACTCATCAATTACTGTATTTTTTCTTGCTGTTTATTAGGAGTCAGGGATGGGAACATGAGGAGCCTTTCACAGCTCAAAAGCAAGTGAGGAAATAATAACTTGAAAGACTAAGCAAGGCCTGCTGCAAACATGCCCCAGGGCAGAGTCAAGTTTGCAGCTAAATGCACTGCCTTGAGTCTTGGGTCTCATTTGTTTTTCTCTGGGAATACCTCAAGCTGGGATAAAATACGAGGCAGGAGCACAGTGTTAGCACTGAACAAACTCTTCCCTGCAACCCATTCCTCCTGTCTCTGCTGCTGGCACCTGCTGTGCACAGACTTCTCATCTCTCCCAACTTGCTATTGCTTCCCTGGGCAATTACCTAAAACCATTTGCTAAAAATTAAACCATTCAACCACCTTGCTGTGAGAAATCAATAACCTCTTTATCTAGATCAGCAGCAAACCTGTGCAGATCCTAGGCATTTCCAGCAGCCCATTGCAGCAACATGATTTTTCCCCTTTCAGCACGTTAAACACCAGCACCAGGTCAGTCTTAGCTCCCCTTCTGATTCTAGGGGAGGGTCAAGTTCACTCGGGGCAGTTTGGGCTGGATTGGCTGATAAAATCATTGTGTGCAAATTGCTTGCCAGTTGCTGTCTAAAAATACCCGTCATTTCAAAGTAAGTTTAAGAAGTACAACTTGTAGCTCCAAATGTTTTGGTGGGGCTTGGACTGCTACTCCAGCCCAGAAACCAGCCTATGCAACCACAAGGCCATTGACAGTCTGGGCTCCAGTGTTACTTGGCATTTGTTCCATACACATACAGCAAATACACACAAATTGAGGATTCAGTAAATAACAGGATTTCTGCACTGCAATCTGGGTGATCTCAAATGCAGATCTAGCAAACGGGCAGAGATTGTTAAAGACAGTAAGAGCCTTGCAGGTATTTTCAGGAGACAGTTCCCTGTTGTCTGAGGGTAAGTCCATGCTGCTGTTGCAAAGAGGTAGAAGGTTCTGAGTTACCCTGGTGAGAGTTATGGAGTCTGGAGGTAATGAGGATTTTTAGCCTGAAGATTCAGCTAAAAACATCAGTAGGAAGAAAATCTCCACAGCATCAGTAAAACTGAAAGCAGCGAGAAGAACAAGTCAGACCATGCAATTGCCTTGTTCTAATAGTAAAGAGCAAATAGCAACAGTACAGAGCAAACAGCTGGTGAGAGGCTTGAAGGCAATGGCCTGTGACTGCCCCAAAAGCAGAAGGTGGAAAAGCTGAAAGGGAAACTTTTTTAATTGGAAAATTCCAACTGCCTGAAAACGTTGCTCTTTGCAGAACCTTTGCAGGTTTGACGGAGATGTTCTTGGGACAGCTTGGAAGCAAGAGGGAACCTTTCCTCCAGCCTGGACCTCACCTCCAAGCTGCTGCCAGGGCTCAGCACCGTCCCTGGTTGCAGCAGAACTGGTATGCGCTGCCCATCATCCAGGTGTCAGCATTGAAACTGTGGGACCCCCCAGTATCTGCTTTGATCACAGCTGGCTGAAGCCAAAGGGTGAAGTTGTACTGTTTTTTATATCTCTTGAAAAGCAAAGAAGTCCTGGCATTGCAGCCAGCCTGAGGCATGTGTTGTCTTAGATCACAACTGGAAGAATGCAGGCTGCTGGCAGAGTCAGAGCAAATGAGAAGAAAACTGAGGAGAATAGGAGAATAATGTATTCACCAAAGGAGGGGGAATTCAATTGGAGAAGAAGGCCAGCATAAGATACAGGAACTGCTTATAGCTGAGGTTTAATTGGGATTAATGCAATGCTTAGGCCGCAAGGCAGTCTCTCATAGCTGTGACTAATCCATGGGATCCTCAGTGAAAGGGCAGTTGCTCAATGGATAGAGGAGGAAAGATGAGAGCTACGTTTCCATATTTGTTATCCTGCCAGGGAACATCTGTCTCGAGGCGCTAGAGGGGAAGTAACACTTCTAAGCTACTTGCAAACTCATTTTTCTATATGAGTAAATGCTGTAACAATAGCGCAGGCTGTGAAACTCTGCTCTGAGACCGCTCCCCACCACAGAATTTCCTTCCAGCAGACACACAGCCCCTCTGTACGACAATGCACCTCCAGGGCTGGTTACATTACATTCCCTTCTTTCCACTTAATTTATTTGAAATGGAGAAAGAAACATCCCACCAGCCCCAGAGCTGGCACTCTTTGCTTGCAGATGCTTAATAATAAAATCACTATATTTGTCCTGGAAATTCCTGAGGTTCCTTGGGAAGTACAACAAAGCAGAAGAGCAGCAGGATGGTGTGGAAGTTGTGGCTGCTCCATCCCTGGCAGTGTTCAAGGCCAGGCTGGACAGCGCTTGGAGCAACCTGCTCTAGTGGAAGGTGTCCCTGTCCATGACAGGAGGGTGCAACTGGATGAACTTTAAGGTCCCTCCCGGTCTGAACCATTTTGTGATTCTATGGTGGTGGAGCCAGTATGACTGCTGAGAAGACGGTGGCAGTGGTGGTCCTCTACCAGGACCCAAAATAACAAGATCCTTGCGTGGCCACTGAGGATGTAGTTGGTCTGGCTTAGGTCCCTAAAAGTAGTAACGCTGCAGAAAAGGCCCCAGAAATGGGAAATAGCCTCTGGTACATCCACAAGATGAACCTCAGCACTACCTGGTTCAGAAAGCAGAGTCCAGAGGGCACAAGGTCTCTTGGTGGCATAAAATTTCAGGTGCTGCCTCCATGCCCACACCCTGACCACATCTCCCTGCTGCTCGTCGCAGACCCAGTTACAACATCTGGTGCTGCTGCCTTCCTTCACCGCTCCCCTTACTGGTATTATCGCAGTGGACTGGAGCCTAAGGGAGACAAATATCTAGGGATCCATGGAGTTTGGAGGTCACCAAGGAAAATAATAAAAAAAAAAAAGAAAAACAAAGGAGAAAAAAAAAAAAAAGAAGAAGGGAAAAAAAGAAGGGAGAAAAAAGGAACAAAAGATATGAAGGAAATCATAGAATCACAGAATAGTTTGGGTTAGAAGGGTCCTTCAAAGGTCATCTACTCCAACTCCCATGCAATGAGCAGGAACACTTTCCAGTAGATCAGGTTGCCCAGGAAAAAAAAAGAAGGAAAAAAAAACCCAAAAAGTGGATTTTGGTGAATTTTGGCAGCATACTTGGTATGTGATGAGAAGAAGGAAAGAAGTAAGTGATGGATGAGGAGGAAGCCATTCCAGATGCTTTGAAGGCAGATGCCCAGTGGCTCACCCTTGTCTCCCAGACCATTCCCAAGCCCCGTCTGTCACCTTTTCCAAGCCAGGTGAGCACAGACACACCCCATACACCTCCTGTTTCCCATCCCTTCACCCACCGGCTGACCAGGACTTGGCTTCCCCCAGGAGGAGATGCTGGAAGAGCTCAGCTGAGACGGGAGAGCAGCCAGAGGCTTGTCTATGGTGGAGTAGCCATCCTGGTGCCTTGGGCAGAGCTGTGCTCGATGTGCGGTTCAGGAGCCAAGCAGGGATGGGGACTCCAGCCAAGCCTCCTGTCCAGTCACAGCAGGGTCTTTGCAGCATTAAGCAAAGGTCGCCAACCCCTCTGCTGCTCCTGTCAGGCATCCGACGGCACGGATGGGAAGCTGGCACTGGTGGAGAGCTGACACCATCTACACATGAATATTACATGAGGAGCCGTGAACCTGAGATGCCGACACAGGTTGTGCAGCAGCACCAAGAGCCCCCCTTTGCCACAGCCTGGGTATAAGGCTGGTTTCCTAAAGAACTGAGACACTGGTGAGGATGCTGCTGCCTGCGTGCTCCCCTCCAAAATGGTGCAAGCTGCTGGACCACTGCAACCCAATGTGGAAGCAGGGTCAAGACTGGGTTCCTGCAAGTTGTGATTTAAGACAACAAATGCTGGCTGCAGTATGGTTGCCAGCCATGTTCTGGGCCACATCACAAGCAGCGTGACCAGCAGATCAAGGGAGGGGATTCTCCCCCTTTGCTCCACTCTGGTGAGACCCTCCCTGCAGTCCTAGGTCCAGCTCTAGCGGCACCAACATCAGAAGAGCTTGGAGCTGTTGGAGTCCAGAGGAGGCCACAGAGATGTTTGAGGGCTGGAGAGCACCCATCTACTATGGAGACAGGCTGAGAGAGCTGGGCTTGTTCAGCCTGGAGAAGAGAAGGCTCCACAGAGACCTTAGAGCAGCTTCCAGTGCCTAAAGGGGCTAACAAGAAATCTGGAGAGGGGTTGTTGACAAGGGCCTGTAGGGACAGGACAAGGGGGAATGGCTTTAACCTGACAGAGGGGAGACTGAGATGAGATCTGAGGCAGAAGTTGTTCCCTGTGAGGGTGGTGAGGCCCTGGCACAGGTTGCCCGGAGAAGCTGTGGCTGCCCCATCCCTGGCAGTGTTCAAGGTCAGGTTGGATGGGGCTTGGAGCAACCTGGTCTGGTGGAAGGTGTCCCTGCCCATGGCAGGGGGCTGGAACTGGATGAACTTTAAGGTCCCTTCCAACCCAAGGCATTATATGATTCTGTGATTCTAATATCGGATTGAGCAGACAAATTATGTTGAATTGAAGCACTTGACTTTGTCCTTTAGGGTTCCACTGTGTGGCTCTCCAGGAGGGGAGCTCGGAGGGAATGATGTATTTTGAGACATGGGCAGCAAGATGGAAGCAGTCTCTCTCCTGGCCAGCTTCTAGTTAAAGATACAGTTGCAGGTTGTTTGTTAATTATTCATGGCTTGAAAGACATTTTAATCATTGCTCTTGACTGAGGAGCTGGGAGCAGGGAACATGGTTTCCATGGCTCAATTCTTTGCAGAAGTTATGCCTGTCAGATGGGTGCTGCCTCCATCACCCCTGTGCTAACAAGACTTCCAGTTCTTCCACTTGTAATGGGGACAGACCCCACTGCCAGCCCCATGGGTTCATGCTACCCACACCAGCCTCAAGCTCACCACCAACCCTCAGACACAGTCTGTTTCTTCCCCCTTCCCTGCACAGCCAAACTGGGAATGGGAACCAACAAGGACCAGGCTGTTTGGTGCAGGGAGATCTCTTCCCACCTTTCCTTGAGTCTGCCCCCTCCTTGCTGACTCCTTTGAGACATTTTTCCCTCTCCCCATCTCATCTTTGCCTCCTCGCTTTACCCCATTAATTAGGAGGGTCCATTAGGAAGACACGAGCAGAAACTGGTCCTTCAGCTGCAATGCAATCCATACGAGCCAGAAGAGACCTCACTGGCTGGGAAGTGCCCTGCAGTGGTTGCAGGGATCATCCCCTGGGCAGCAGGAGATTACCCAGCACTCACAGGAGTAGAGAGCTGGAGGATGCTGCTGTTGGGAGAGAGCTCAGACACAGCCTGGTCTGACACCAATGCGAGCAGCTGGGGATAAAAGAAAGGCAGGAGCTGAAGAAACTTGTCCACATGGATGATGCGGCAGCCTGACCTGTAGGCACAGGAGCTGTAAAGCTGCTGCTAAGTCCCATTTGCCCTGTGCTGAGGACCTGCACCCAGACCCTCTCCTGCCCTGAGCCCTGAACATGCTGTCCATGACCAAGCTGGGAAACTCTTCCCAGAGCCAGGACCTGTCCAAACCTGATGGGAGCCAGACTTCTCTAAGGACCTCAAAGTCCTCTGCCAGTGCTGCCAGACTCTGCTCCAAGCCTTTTACATTGACTTTTGCTGTAGACAAGTATTCCCTCTTAAGCCTAAGGCCACACACCCAAGTTCCTCCAGGGTTGACAAGGCTCAGCTATAGAGAAAGACCAAGCACATCGTATACCAGATCAGCCACAGCATGAGCTAGGAAAGCTGGAAATAAGGAGAAGAAGGAGCAGGGAGAGCAAACCTACTTGTGCTCCTTCGTCTTCTCTTTGCCTTTGCTGGAGCCAGTGGTCGTGCATCAAGGGAAGAAAAGGCAAAAAACCTTCAGTGCACTTCAAGTGCTTCAATCAGACCACAAAACCATAGAGGCTGCTCTTCCTTTTGCAGCTTCCCTGCTCCTCACACATGCTCAAAGTGCCCCATCCGTGGGCTGTGATCATGGGCAACCTTCCTCAGCAGGGCTGGCCCCAAACACCCCTGTCCTACCTACACCTGTAATTTAGGTGGATAGCATTGCTGCATGACCTCTGCTAGGCTAGATGGGCTTAGGAGAACCACAGCTTCCTGCACTAGGAGGTGGAGGTGATGGGCATTCAGTGGATGTGTGTACATGGCCAGTAAAGCAGCTAGAGCTGTGAAGGCATACATGTGGGTGGGTATGTGCACAGGTCTGGGATGCTGTTGGGGCAGGAGATAAGGCTTCTTTTCCTTTTTGGTGGAGGGGGATGGTCTTCCTTATCCTCCCACAAAGGTGTATTCATATCCTCCCTCCAGAGAGGACTACTGAGATGGGCTGGATCTGGGGGTCCTCAAACCTGCCCAGACTGACACTGCATCCTCCTGCCATGACACTGTACAGGAAACACTGAATGCTCACCTCCCTGTTTCACTCTGCACCCCCCTGCTCTGCTTTCTGGCTTTTCCAACCTGTTTTCCTTCTCTCAGGGCTCCCACATTTCTCTCTTTGGGACCTGCCCCCCTGTTTCAGTCAGTCAGTCACTCCTTCTTCTCTGGCTAATCTCCCCCATTGTGCATCAGTAAAGTGGGGAGGAGGAAGCAATTATCAGCTCTATAAAGTGATTAGGAGGGCTGGTTTTGCCCCATGGCCATATCTGTGCTGGGAATGGGGGACAGGAGGGTGGCTTCAGAGTAAGAATCTCCAGCTTCCTGTGCACTGCGTTGCTGGAAAAGCACCCAGAAAAAACAACAACAACTCCCCAGACACATTGTTGATGTGTTACAGGATAGGTTTTTAGAGAGGTGAAGCCCAGAAGACCAGCTCCAACACAAGATGGGGAGCAGGACCCAGCCCTGGGTGGAAGGCTGGATTCTCCTGTTCAGCCCAGCATGGGCAGGGATCAATTTGGAGCCTGGGTTGGAAAACAGCCAAGGAAACCCACCCAGAAACTCCTTCTGAAGCAAGTGGTCCTGCTCTCTCCCTGCACGGACACTTGCTCTGAGGTCAAACCATCAGAAATTATTCCCTTGCCAACTGAGCTTGCCATAGGAGAAAAGAAACACCAATGCCAGGAAGCTCAGCTGGTTCATCTGCATTGTAAAAGCTGCCCTGGTGCCCTGCCCAGTGCTGGGAGAGGATTTAAATCACTCCATCCTTTCTCCTGCAGCTCATGGATGTGGTCCGGGCAACCTACAAAGCCATAGCTCATCCATCACCATCTCACCTGACCATGCTGCTTTGCTGGGCCCTAATGCTGTAGGGACAGGGACCAGCAGCTGCATCTCCCTGAGCATCTCAGTGATGCAAGACCTTTCCCTGCTATAGCCCAGCTGGGAAACTCTACCTCCCCACCAGCACCCATCCAAACTGCCTTGGGGTGCCACAGTGTCTGGTCTCCCCATACCAGGATGGGAGTAACCTCCCTGGGTGGGGAAGGGACAGGACAGTACCTGAGCCTGCATCCTCTCCCTGTTCATTTCACTGGTGTAAATGAAGCCTGGATGAGGGACACAAGAACATACTGTGGTTGCCCTCTTGCTCTGAATGTCTCCCTCCTCCTGCATATCTCTGCTTTCCTGGCTCCGATGTACAGCAGCTCACGGTGCTGTTGGTCCTGTGCTCTCATAACATCAGTGCTTGGGTGAATGGGGCGATTGCACTACGTGAGAGACCTGGATATCCTGGTCCAAGGGCCTGGTGGAGCAGCTAACACCAGAATACACTTTCTCCCTCCCCTCCTTTACCCTTGCCCCTTCCACAGCAGGCCTCACAGCAAAAGGTGCCTCTCTGGCTGCAGAAAGCCACAGTTTGGGCTCTTGGTGCCTGAAAAAGGCACCACCAGAGAATTTTCATTTTATACCTTCCAGCAACTTGGTGTTAAGCACTCTAGATAGATAGCACAGAGGAACTTGTGGTCCTGCCTGCAGCTGTTTCAGGGGGATGCAGTAACACAGCTGCAAGGGGCCAGCGGCTGGAGCTTGGCACAAGCAGGGATAGGGGGAGTCGGGATACCTGAATGGTAACACGAGGTGTCTTTTCTCTTTCCCCTTAGCCTTAGCTCTGCAATCACAAAGAGCAATTCATTCAGACATGGTTCATCCTGCTGCAGTGACAAAGACCCTTGCCCACCTTCTCCCCTCAAAACCCCCATCAGCAACATGCACCAAGCAATCAATCAAACCCGATTCACAAGCATGCCAGAGGGAAATCTTGATGCAACAGGACTTCCTAACCCACTGGCATCCAGGGAACTGGGTACGGAGATAGTGACAGTACTGGTGGTGCTGGAATGAGGAGGAAGGAGAGATGGAAGAAAGAACAACTGACAGAAAAAGAGCATGGCTGGATAAACTGGCACTGGGCTAGCTGATGTTATGTGTAGATGCATGGACAGATAGTATCACAGTAGGATGGATGGATGGATGGTGAGAATTGCAGTGATGGATGGAAAGATAATATCAGTAGGATGTATGGAAAGATGGATGGATGCGTAGGATTGCATTGAGATGGATGGATGGATGGATGGATGGATGGATGGATGGATGGTGAGAATTGCAGTGATGGATGGAAAGATAGTATCAATAGGATGTATGGAAAGATGGATGGATGCATAGGATTGCATTGAGATGGATTAATGGACAGATGGACAGATGGTGATGGTGATAACTGCATTGGGATGAAGAGATGGATAGATGAATGGGTGGATAGCTAGGCAGACAGACAAATGTTATCCTCAAAGCTCCTTTGGAAGGCCCCTGACTAGAAGGAAATTTATCCTTGTTGGGCATAGGGGAGAATAGATCAAATACAAAGAAGCCCTGCTCTTTGTGGAGGAGGGGATGGAGTGAATACAAGAAAGCTTCCCAAGAAGAAGAGGGCAGGAAGCAGTTAGGACCCTTCCCTGGGTCCAAATGCCATGCAGGGATTGGTATGCCAACACGCATGTCACATACATGCACACACCATGCCCAAGGGGCCTGAGGGAAGCAGGGATACCATGCCCAGTACCTGGGGTCTTCAGGGTCTTCACTGTTTGGAAGAGACACAGCCAGGAGGATGAATGTGAGCAAGAAACAAACCAACCCAAACAGACATACCCTCCCACAGCCCACGGGGCTAACGGATGCCACCACCCCCTGGGGGGGTCCTGCCAGGCTGAAGCAGGTACTGAGAAGACATTGTCCCACAGCTCTTTGCAACCACCCAGGTCCTGCATGCCAGTGTGTGGACAGCACTCTTCTGCAGGTTCCTTACACATCTTCTCCACCTACCCCCAGATACTGAGCAGCAGCAATGGAGAACAAACTTACAGGGATGGGTTTGGGCTGGGATCATTGTCCTGGACTCATCCATGCCAGATAAATTTACTTATACAGATCTATTTTTATTGATTTGTATAATAATAATTATACATATCAATAATTTTATTATATATAATATATTATATGCTACATATATATTATATAATTATGTACTATAATATATTGTTTATATATATATATTATATAACCTTTAGAAGTCCACCAGCCCTAGAGATGGGGTGAACATCACCATTGTCATCTTATATGGGATATAGCTTTAAAGGGACCTGAGGATCTGCTTCTCCTTTGCAATGTGACATGGAGGAGGCTTGCAGGTATGGCTGGGTCCCATAGAAAGCTCCTGGAGCACAAGGCTTGAATGCTACTGTACAGCTCTTCCTGCCTTGCAGGCTTCAGCTACAGCTTCAGAGCACTCACTGTGTGCTGTCCTCCACTTGCAGAGAAGTGCTGTGATAGGGATGCATGACGCATTGGCTTCACCCAGGCCTGCCTGGACCACATACCCTGCTCTCCTGGTTTAAGATTTGGGAATTAATTTGGAGCTTAAACCAGCCTGTATCCCAAATTCTGGTCATATTTATGCCTGGACAGTCACATATTTGGGGGATGTGGGGTGACTGGGATGGCCTGGGATAAAGAGCCACCTCCTCATAAAAGCCCAGATCCCATCATTCATGACATTTTGGTACCTTGCTACTGACTTGTATCCATCGTTAAACTTAATCCTGAGTGAGGCACCAAAGAGAAAGAGAAAAAACAGAACAAAACAAGTCAAAACCAGTGTCAGGCTTCCTGAAGCAGCCCACCAGCAGCAAGGGAAACATTGACCTGTTGAGTGCAGGGACATCCCTTCCGAGGAGGGCTAGTGGTTTGTCTGAGCCACAGCCCCTCGCCATGGGGTGCTCCAAGATAGCTGATGGATGGTAACTGCAGCTGTGTGCACCCAGCCTATTGTGCTCCCCTCACACTGTCCCCAGGAAAGTCATGGCTGGTGACAGGATCTGCGCTTCTGGCACATGGCACAGAAGCTGTCACCATCCTGGCACAGCCAGCATCATCCATTGCTCCGGCTAGATCTGGAGATCTCCTAGATCAGTTTGAGGTCAACCCAGATTAGAGATGCTAACAGCTTCTCAAGATGCTGGAGGATCTGCTTTGGGACTCACAGTTGCACTCATTGCTTTGAACAGCTTTTCACAGCCCTCCTCCTGCTCTTTAGGGTACTCAGGATGATATTTTTTTTCCCATAGCAATTTAATAGTACATTAGAGGGGTTGCAGAAAGGATGGGACAATCTTGACAGGGACTGATATTCTTTGTGAGGTCTTTTCCATTTTCTTTGCTCAGGATGAAAAGGACCCCAGGACTTGCCTGGTTATGCTGATGGGAGGCACTGGTCTGATGTGTGACATCCCTACGATCTGTGCCCAAGTGCCACACCTGAGTTAGCAATTTCAGATCCTCCTTCTCTACTTAGGCACAGAGGTTGTGAGCTGTACATGTTGCTCTTCCACCACAACCAAAGGCTGAGCTAGACCCTATGTGGGTAAACATCCTTTGGGAGATTCCTCTCTCTGACTGTAAGGGCAACCTAGGTGGATTGGGATCATAACAAGAGCCTTGCTGAGCTCCCTAGGACCATGCAGGATGGTGCTGGGATGCACCTCACAGCACTCTCTAGTTTCTATCTCTCTATAGCCACACAGCAGCTCTGGAAAGCTGAGCAGCAATAGTGCCACACAAATGTGTTTGCACCATTGACCAGCACAGGCTGACCAGCAAGGTGCCCAGGCCTGACAGAAGCAGGGGGTCTTGCCTCTCCCATACTCCTGTCATGGGTGTTTTCATCACCAAGTTCAACTCCAGTGCTTGGCAATGACCCCAGCTTTGGAGCAAGTGACCTGCGGGGGTAATTAGTGGCCGGCAGAGGGTCGATTCCCATCAGACATGTCTGGTATCCACTGGGTACTCACAAGAAAAGACAGCATCAATAATTCACCATGACCAGATTGCTTTCGGCTGCAGAGCTCTGTCCTGTCCATGAATATTTCAAGGTCAACAGCTATCAGGTGATGCTTCCTGGGATCTTGGTTTCAAGTTGGACAGGAACCGTGACACGGACAGCCCTACCCCACCCAAATTTTGGCAGGCCAGAGGGGTACCTGCTCTCCATGAGCAACCTCTGGAAGTGCCCATCTCTCTTTATGTCCACAGGGGGAATCTAGGGATAAGTCTATATTGGTAAATAGATGGACGAAGGCTCATTCTTTCGCCATGACACAGCTTGTCTCCGTATAGGTGAAATTCCTTCCCTCCCAAACCTGCATACAGGCTACTTGTTGGGTGTAACCTATCATATCATAAATATGTTCTTGTGCTATCATAAACAATCCCTGAGACAAATCTGTGCCAGGGACCACAATACTGATCTAACAGTTGGGAAGGTGCTACTGCCTATGTCCTGGCCTGCTTCATCTAATGGATTCTGCACAGGGTGAGCAGGCTACTAGCCTGTGAGCCCCAGCTAAATCTGGACTTAACAGATTTGGGCCTCCAAGTTTTGACATTTAAGCTGGGTTTAAGGGAGCATTCTCTGAAGATCAAGACTTAGAGTGTGTCTCAGCACTGCAGCATTTCAGGGCCACCATCTGAGCAGGGCTGGTGTGGGTATTTACCTAGAGTGCTGCTCTTCTGCATCGTCTCCAAGGCTAGGGCATTTACAGAGAGAGAGAAAAAAACCTGCTGAGATATGAAGACAGAGGGCTCTTCCATTGTGTCAGTGTTGTAAAAACCAACATTATTTGCTTCAGCACAGGAAGAACTTCAGAACACACCAACACGGCAAACCACTCCATGCATGTCTATAAACCCACAATCGCCTTGCACTGAGCTGACCCTCCCTCTGCCACTCACACCACTGCCTGCTGTGCCTGCAGGGTCTGTGCACAACCCAGACCAGTTTTCTGTGCCTATTTGGCTGGTCAAGCTCCATGCAAGGGTGGAAGGGACCTGGTCCTCTCCACCCCAACCTCCTTCTTCCCCTCTTCCCTTCTGCTTGTGGTGAATTTGCTTAAAGAGAAAAGATACTTAGGCTGGAAAAAGCTGTGGTGGGTCAGTGCTGTGCCCTATACCCTGTGCCTGGCAGGTGGTAAGCAGAATTACCAGCTGCTTTCCCCTTGGGAAGTCCTGATGTCACCCCATGCTGGCTCACTGCATTGTTAGCTAGCCTAAAACCCACCAGCTCCCTGCCCAGAAGAAACACATGGCTAATATGACACAAACAACTATCACAGCTTGAAAGCTCAGGTCCCATCCTGCAAACACTTGCACAGCACCTTCAAGGGGACACAAGCACTACTCCAAGGGGCCTGAGAACAAAGCTTGGATGGTTTTAGCAGCACTGGTACAAGGCATTTCTGCTTCCAGCTCTGCTGGAGCTGCCTCCCTGCCTACAGCGGAGCCCGTAGGTGCTGAACAATGGGGTAGGTGCTCCTACACATCACGATTTTGTGCTTGGCAAGCTGCGGGATTACTCTCAGATAGCAGCTTCAAGCAAAGCACAGGGGTCCTGTTTACATCAGTGACAACAGTCCCATGCTTAGCATCAAGCAGAGATGTTTGTATCTGTGGGAATGCAGACACATGAGAGTCAACACACACAGAGACACCCTGCAAAGGTGGGAGAGGAGATGAAGATGCCTTGAGTCAGGGCAAGGGATTATCCAGGATCTAGCACTAGTCAAGGAGGATGCCCTAACAGGTATAAGAAACTAAAAATAAAGGAAAAGTAAGTCTTTTTGTCCTGAGTCCCCGTGTTCCCAGCGCACAGCCTGCTTTCTGAGACGCTCCTGCACGCTGAGCTGCATTCACAGAGACCAGATTGCTCCTGCGGGGTAGGAGCCAGAGCCCAGCATGGTGTGTCTGCAGTTAAGGCTGTTTCTCCCCAGCCATGTCTCTTTAGCACATTTTCATGTGTGAGACCATCTTGCTGGTGGCTTTTTCAGCTGGGATGCTAATGGCTTTTCTCCTCCTCACATGTACTGGCTTCTTGTCTCCAACTGGCTGCCAGCTTGCCCAGCCACTCAAAATCCATGTGTGAAACACGGAGGCAGCCAATGTGGGCAAAAGTGAGCAGTCAGAACTGCTGGGTTTTAGCTTTGGTAAGGCTTTGTTCTGCTGGTAGCACTGAAGCCCAGTCACCTGCATGGTGGGAACCTGGTGCAGAGATATTGATGTAGCTCTGCAGGAGCTGGATTGAATGCAGTGCATGGAACCTTTGCTGATGCAGATGGATCTGGCTCTCCTGGTACTGGCAGTGTGAGGTGAAGCACCAGAGCATGATCCCCAACAACTCTAATGAATATTTGCAGGCTGGGGCAATGTTCTGCTCCATGGGAAGGTGGCAGAGCCACTCCAGACCGTGCTGGTTCTGCTGGGGCTAGAGAGGGCTTTACCTCTGCTAGGAGACCTGCCAAAGCTGTGTGATCTCTGGGCTAGCCCATACTGGGAACATCTATATCTGACTCCCAGAGGACTGACTAGGAGGAAAAGGAGAACACTGGGTCCTGAAGCTGGGAGTGGGGTGAAAGAAAGGCAGAGCAAGGAAGGAAGACTCCCCAGATCATAAAAAGAGTAATTTGCAAAGATGGGAGTTAAACCAGGTCCCCATGTGTGGGGACAGACTTTTTAGCAGGGCCTGTAGTGACAGGACAAGGGGTGATGGTCTTTAAAAGAGGGGGCATTCAGACTAAATATAAGGAAGAAACATTTTACACTTGTGAGGGTGAGGCCCTGGCACAGGCTGCCCAAAGAAGTTGTGGCTGCCCCATCCCTGGCAGGGGGTTGGAACTAGATGGGTGGAACTAGATGAGCTTTAAGGTTGCTTACAACACAAATCATTCTGCGATTCTATAGCTGCAGACTGGCTTGGCCCATAAACTTTATGTGACATTCAGGGGAACAGAAAGGGCCATGTCATGTTAACCCACCTTCTCTTGTTCTTTCCCCACCTGCTCCTCTGCCTGCTCCTGAGTCCAGATCTATCTAGACAGGCTTCTGGTCCATTTGGTCTAGGTCACACTTCGCCAAGAAAGGTTGGAGCAGATGATCCTTGAGGTCCTTTCCCACCTGGGATTCTGTGATTCTATGTTTTTTCATTTGGGCAGCAAAAATTAAATGCCTTCTTCAGGCTGAGCAAGCCCAGCTCTCCCAGCCTGAAGCACAGGGGTGTTTTAAGATTATTTCTAGTAAGCCTCCCACAGACTGCTTCCCGCGGGTCTACTGACTGAAGCCTTATTTCTCAGTGTGCTACTTGTCTCTGCTTGAATCATTAGCAGGGAGCTGGGGCCCTTTGGGTACTTTTCCTCATCATGGTGGGAAAATAGCAAAAAAGAGCTTTCCATCTGTGCTTCCTTGCCATGAATCCTGCTGGGACTCTATGGGGAGCAAATGTCCATCCCTTAATGACCTGTTCCTACTTTGAGGGCAGGCTGGCTCCTGCACAGCATGCATTAGCACAGGGCTCTCAGGTCTTTATGTTTTCAGGTAAAGTACACACTGGCAAGCAAAACTGTCTCATTCCCTCACCCAATATTTTGTCCAGAAAACAGGAGAATTCACCTTGTGCAAATGTATTCTATGAACTGAAGTAGTTCCTCTGGGCACAGAGGAGTTATGAGAGCAAATACGGTATTTCTCTCCAAGGTGTGTTTCTTCTCCTGAGAGAACAGGGGCTGAGCTTGGCTCCAAATAACTCTGATATAATCCCCACTGGTGGCACAGGTTTCCAACACTTGTCTTGCCAGCATGGCTGGCACCTCTATTAGGCTGCAGGGAGATGTCTGAGAAGTGCTTGGCAAGCCCAGTGCTATTTATATATTCCTAGTTGTTGCTGTTGCTTTTCCCATTTCAAGGTCTGTTTCTTTCTTCCCTTCTGCATCCCTTCAGGAAAGTGAATGAGCTGAATAACAAAACAGTGTCCCCAGTGAACCAGGGGAGGAGGTAAACAGCTTTGTGATGGAGAAGACACTGACAGAAGTCCTCTGGGCATCCAGGGAGATCTTCCCACTGCCTTCATTTGGATTCAACCCCCACCCAGGGGGACACAGAGGATGGAAACAGACTGTGAAGACACACAGAGCTACAGGCAAAGGGGCTGCCAAGAAGATTTCAAGTCCAGCTTTTTCCCCAGGGGGTAACAGCTTGGCCCAGGCTGTTCCTCACATGTGCATCCAGCTTGTACTTAAGCATCTCCAGGCAGGGAGCTGACTTCCCTCCCCGTCAGACCTGGAGTTTCTCTCCCTTACCACTACAACACATCTCACTGCCGCCTTGCAGAAACTTGTTTTCATAGAATCATTGGGTCACCGAATGGTTTGGTTCCATCTGGTTCCAACCCCTTGCCGTGGATACCTCTCTCTGCTACAGGTACACGTCCTTCTTATGTTGGGGGCCCCAGAGCTGGACACAGTACTTGGTATGAACACAGTTTCGGCTCTTCTGTGCCAAACTCATTCCAAATCCAGCCCAACCCTCAAAGGCAAGGCAGGAGCTAGACTTGACTTTGAACTTGGCTTCCCTGGTTTGGCCAGGTCCAAATGTATATGTGGCACAGCAGGATGGCCCATCTTGGTCCCTGCGCTGAGAAGTGGTACCCACGGAAAGCTGAAGGTGTTGCACAGCTATGCCTCATCCAATGCATGGAGTGACAGCTCCCACATCTGGGCTTGGCCTGAGAGGCATTTGAGATTCTGGGGGACACCCAGCAATTCAACATCCTTGTGAGAGCTCTTTCTCTTCATCTCCAGGCACCCAAACATCCCAGATGCATCTATAGCCTGGAGTACCCTGCTCACTGGGCATGTGCTACAGCCACGTACCTCTATGCTGCAACATCAAAAGTTCCAGGGCATGCTACCTATCTTTGAAAACGAACTGCCTGTCAGCATCACACCCATGCTAATGCTTCTCAACCAAATACAAGCATTTGGATAGGCAATCCCTAATCTGCCCTTTGGGACTGTCCCAGGGCTGTGGTACCTCCTGACTGCCTGGGTAACGCCTGGGTCAGTGCTAGGTAATCAAAACTTTCTCTGAGACTGTCCTGATGATTTACTAAGGTTATGGTCATTTCAGGTGCTTGGCCTGTCCAGTTAATGAGACTTGACAGAGGTGTTTGCTAGCACTGATATGGCCATAAATTCCCATGACAGAGAGTCAATATCTTCATGCTACTGAAGCTTGAGGGACTTGGTGACAGGCTGTATGGGGAGCCGCTACAAGAAATGAGCTCCTCAGAAGAGCCATATGTAGGAATAATCACCCTCATGTGCTTTCTGCTATCACTGGAGCCACATGAGTTGAGGGATGACCCCCAAAATGCTCATTCCTCTGGCTGAGCCTCTCTCAGAAGTATTGGGTTGGTCCCTGGGTTTTACCTGAACTTCCCTCTTGCAGCCCCTCCCCAAACTCTTTCTGGCACACAGTGGGGAACAACTCACAGCACCACACTGCAAGAGAAACCACTGCACACAGAAATCAGACTGTCATGCACATCACAAGGAGCTCTTCCCCATGCACTGGACATGGCTGATCTCTCGTTCTGAGGACAGCTGTGCCTGATGTGTGGTGGGACCTGGAGAAGGAAGAGAGTCCCAACAGGGAGGCAGTACCCCAGATGCAGCCTCACCACAAGGCCTTTTCTCCATCCTGGAACCCAGCACCTCTCTGGAGCATCCTTTCCAAGGATACATTTCCACCTTCTCCATCACTGCTCCCCACCAGTTCTCCTCCAGCAAAGAAATGGGAATTCAGGGGCAATGCTTGTGGGACATCCCTAGGGACAGGTCAGGAGCAACACAGCACTGCAAACCTCACTGCCACCAGCACAAATGGGTGCTGACTGGCTCCCTACCTCGTGTTGAGGGATCCCTGGCTAAGGGTGTCCCCCTCTCCCAGAAGTTCATCTTCACTGTGGTAATACATCTCATCTTCTTCCATCCTGTGAGGGTGGTGACACAGGAAACATCAGTCTTTTCCCTCCTTACTGTTCCTAACAGTAGTGGTGGTGACATTAATGACCATGGTCCTTGGGGTTGGCAGAGGTCAGTGAAGGGCAGCAACACAGCCAAGATTGAGATCTGCTTGTGCTCAAAATGACCTGCTGTGGGACAAGACTCCAGTCCAGAGGAGATGGGGAAGCTCCTTGGTACAAAAGCAGCAGCTGAAACCAGTTATAGTGAAATTGTCCACATGCAAACTTCATAGAAACATCAAATCACAAAATGGTTTGGGTTGGAAGGGACCACATAGTTCTAAGCCACTGCTAGGGGCAGGGACACTTTCTACTAGACCAGGTTGCTCCAGCTGACAAAGGGAAGGTTTAGATGAGCTCTTAGGCAGAAGTTCTTCCCTGTGAGGGTGGTGAGGCCCTGGCACAGGTTGCCCTGAGAAGCTGTGGCTGCCCCATCCCTGGCAGTGTTCAAGGCCAGGTTGGATGGGGCTTGGAGCAACCTGGTCTAGTGGAAGGTGTCCCTGCCCGTGGCAGGGGGTTGGAACTGGATGATTTCTATAGTCCCTTCCAACCCCAAACATTCTGTGATTCTATGATTCTGTGACTTTCACCAAACTGTGAACACCCAGTACCACTCTCCCATCTGCTAATAGGTGCTGGCCTTGGTGGGGGGAAATGCAGTGCAAGGATCATTGCCACGGTAGGTTTGAGCAGGTGCCACAGTTAGGATATTTTCACCCCTACTAGTCCCTGCTCCCTGTTTATAAACTACCACATTTACCTCATCTCTCCAACAGGAAGGATTCTTCACCAGCCATGTACAAACCAGCCTCCAGAAGCCCTTCTGCTCAGCACTGTCTGCATGCCACCAGCACAGCTCTGCAGCCTTCAGCCACGATGCAGCTCTGCACACCTGGGCAGCGATGCTCAGCAAACCACACATCTCCTAAAAACTGCTCTGTCAGGTGAAATGTGTCTGTGCTCATCCTCCAGCTGAGCTGGTCATCATAGACTTACGGTACAGTCCCTGGGGACCCAATACAGAGCCTCAATCCATCCAACTGCCTGCAGGTATCTGCTGCAGGCAATGCATCAGCCACGCAGCATTACTGCATCTTGTGGCACAGACAGAATGCTGGTCTCCCAACACATAGGGCTGACGGACAGACTGGAACCCACCCCACCAGCACTATGCTGACCTGCCACCAGCCTTTAAAAATCCTTCAGCATCTTCCCTGTTCAGCAGCATCACGGTTCGCTGAGCTGGGAAACAAAGCTGTGCTTGAAAATTCACAGATTTCAGCCCAATTCACACAGCTAATTGGCTGCTGAGGAGTGATGTGAGTAACTGGAGATAGCTCCCCTCAGTCTCGCACCACAGGGAAAAAGAAAGTTTGCTCTTATATGGCCAATGAAGTGCTAAATCCAGGCAAAAAGCAAGCCCTAGCTAAGCACACTGTTGCAGAAACATGGGGTGGGAATGATGTACTGCTGCAGCAGCACCTGGGACATAAATGCTATTAAAAAGCAGCCGATTCCCAGTGGTATGTTTGGATTCATACCTCCAGGCTGGGCTCCTGTGTGCATTTGGAAGCATAAGAGCTGTCCACTTTTGAGCCCCCAGCACCATTCAAGCAGTTGAGCTGGAGCCTTCAGACATGGGCTGTAGCCATCATACAAGGACTATGATGGTCCCAGGAGAGGGGTGGGTGACCTGAGACCCCAGCTCTGCCTGGGCTGCCTGTACTCCCTACCTGTCCCACTACATCTACCAGTTTACCTCTTTCCACAAGACTTTAGCAAGTTCAGAACTTGGATGGCTCCACTCTTCCAGCTGAAAGAGGCCAATGGGTTCAAGAGCTCCTGGAGCTGAGACTGATAAAGTCACTACCATGGACAACACAACTACATAAACTGTATAAAGCTGCCTAAAAATCTGCCTTAGCAGCCCATGGACCCCATATATTCAGACACAAATGGTTTCACGCTTGCAAAACTCCCCTGTTGCTGACATGCTGGAGGAGCATTTGAGCACAGGGTTCAAAGTGCCAGTGATGTGTTGGGCTGAATCTGGGCCAGCATCACTGGGGCCTAAGTGCCCATCCATGCCTTGGCCTCATGGCTACATATAAGGTGGTAAAGGGGCTGTTCCTCCCAGCAAGTACTGAGCCCAGGGCATCCATAAGCCACAGCTCATGGCAGAACTGGTCCTAGCTTGCACTTCATCCCAATGGACAGCCAGCTGCAGCATCACCAGCCCTGAGCCTTCTCCACCCATCCCAATCATCAGGCTGGGTTTGCAAGTTGTTACAGCAGCTTTGTGTCAAGAAATGGAAGGATACAGCCCCTGGGCTTGTTTTTATCCAGTGACAGGTCCCATGAGCTTAGAAATATACAAGGGTGATATTAAAGACCCTTAAATAAATGGAAAGCTGGCAACAGCATCCCTTAGAAAAAGTGGAGGTGCTCCCACCTGCCATTGTAGGTTAAAGAGTCCCTCAGATAACTCAAACAGGCACTGCCTTCAGTATGTGATTTCATTTAAGCCTGGTGAGGTACCGAGATCCCAACGGATTGCCATGTAGAGAGCTTTGACAATGTCTCTGAGACACTAAGTGCTTGCCTGTTGAAGGGTTAATGTTGCAAGGGAGGCTCACCCCATGCCACAGCATCCCTGCTTTCTCCTCCAGCCCCTGCTGTGTCACCTGCCTTGCCACGGGGTACGCACAGGCATTATCACTGTCACCTTCCACTCTAGAAGCACCCACACTGGTGCTGTTTTGTGACAGACATGCTGTCCTCCCCCCACCCGTGGCTGCAGCTTCACCTCTACCTCCTGCCCTGAAGGGAGCTCAGTCCTGGAGGCACCATGAGCTCCATCAAGATGCAAGACCTCACACATCTGCACATGTGGGTCTAACACTGCACGCATGGCACTAATCCCACCCAGTATGAGGTGTGACCAACAGCGAGACCCTTAATCTTCTCTGAAGCTGTACTTAATTACATTTGCTCTCCAGCATCTGCCATGTGCTACAAACCTCAGTGCTTGCTGGAAGACTCAGCTCTGTGCTAGGCAGGCATAGTGGAGCACCAGGGACTGCAACCACTGGAGAGTGGACACTTGGAGCCCATCCTCACTTTGAGCTGGGTCTTCTGATGGCCAGGAGATGTGATGCATCTCAGAGGAGCACTTGGGCAATGCTGCCCCTTCATGACAAGCCAAGCCCTCCCCAGCCCCACTGCCATCACACATCTCCAAGTGGTGAGCATCACTTTACCTCCTGAAGCTCCTCTCTGTAGACTGCTGGGTGGATTTTCCTGGAGAGATGTCCAAGCCCTGCCGGTGGCTGGAGAGAAGGCTGTCTGTCTCTAAGGGGTACCTGCCTTCCCCCTCTGAGTGGACACTGGGGGTCTCCAGGAACTCCTTGTCATTCCACGCACCCACTGTCCCATCCAGAGCCTGGTACCTGATCTCGATGGATATGCTGGTCTGCAACGCAGAAGGAAGACACAGTCAGCACTCATAGGCAGCATAAGAAGGATGGAAGGTCCTGCGAAATCAGAAAGTCAGGAAGAGCTGTTGCATCAGCTGGCTTTGTATCTGAGCCTCACTGACCCCAAAGAGTCTTCTTTCCTAGGGCATGAAACAGTTGGAAGGCAGGTCTTTGGCTTCAGAAGGTGGTCTGACCCACCTCAGGCACGGTGCTGCAGCCTGCATCCTGCTCAGACACCTGATCCATTTGGAGCTGCTAGTGCATCTCAGACCTGGGTGGTGATGCATCAGATATGAGAGGCATGAAAAGCCCCAAACAACAGACAAACCACTCAAGCATCTGAAAGCACCACAAGCAGATGAAGCCATCTCGTGCTGGTGTATTTCGCCTGTGGTGCATCACCTTGTGAAGAATTTGTGCCTTGCTGTTAAGTGCTTGACTGCCAAACCCCACAGATACATGATGCCTTGCTCCTGCCTGACCCTGTCCCCAGGCATTCTTGGGCAGGTTTAGGTCAGTCCAGGTTTGAGGAGGAGGTCTCCCAGCCTGCCCATGAGCAGACCAGTTGGGAGAAAGATGGAAATGGATCTGGCACTGAGTCTGTCCAAGCTTTATCTCAAGACTCTTCTGTATGCACCAAGTAAGAGTAAGGTCCTCTCCCTCTTCCATGCGGTCATTCCACACTTACACACCGAAGACAGCATTAAGCTGCTGTAGCAAATTCAGGACTGGAGCTTTTGAACATCTGTCCACCCATAATCATAGAATCATAGAACCACAGAAAGGTTTGGGTTGGAAGGGACCTTATGATCATCCAGTTCCAACCCGCTGCCACAGGCAGGGACACCTTCCACTAGACCAGGCTGCTCCAAGCCCCATCCAACCTGGTCTTGAACACTGCCAGGGATGGGGCAGCCACAGCTTCTCTGGGCAACCTGTGCCAGGGCCTCACCACCCTCACAGGGAACAACTTCTGCCTAAGAGCTCATCTCAGTCTCCCCTCTGTCAGGTTATAGTCATTCTCCCTTGTCCTGTCCTTTGCATTTGATTACAGGAAGATGAAGTTATGTCTGGAAACTGCTTTTATATAAAATCTGTCTCTGGATTTAAAATGCCATCAAATATGTGAGAGTTCATCTTGATGCAAAAGGCTGCTGGCACTACCTTTGCCCTGATATCCAGTGTAATTCTAAACCCACAGCTTTGGTCAAATCAGCCCAAAAGATCTCTCTCCTAAAAACATATCTATTTTGAAATGCAAACAGCTGCTATAAAGATCAAAGCAAAATCAAAACCCATTCTCCCACCTCCAGCTTCTATGGAGAAATTATATTTGATGCAGAGGGAATTGATTTTAGACAGAAGGACAAAACCAAAATGGTAACAAACTGGGAGCAGGAAAATTTATTGCAAAATCTCCCTTTTTTCATCTTTATCCTTAAGAGGAGGGTCAGCATCCTGACTTGCTCCAACTGCAGCTGGTCAAAGAGATGATGAAAAGGCCATACAAGGTATGGCCTGGAACAATTCTGTGCATTTAGCAAATGACAGCTAAAGGGTGACTCCAACCCAGCTGGAAACAGAGCTTTGTGGAAGGTTTTGACTGATTTTATTCTTTCTATGGCAAAATACGATTTTGAGTCAAACAAAGTGATTTGTCACGCTGTGTTGACATCACCAACCTGTTTCAGGTTGTTTATAAAAGCAAATGCAAAGAAGAAACAAAGATCCAGGTCAAAATATTAATCTCTCACATTTTCAACCCCCCTTAATGCTGTTATGAAACAGATGCTCTTGAAACTCATTTTTGAACTATGGTTTCATCTCCTTTATCTTAATTTACCTCATTTATCTCACTTTTAAACTATATTTTATAGAATATCAGGTTGGAAGGGAACTTCAAAGATCATCTGGTTCAACCTTTAAAAGTTTAAAAGCTCTTTAAAAGAAATGAAAAATTGTAGGTAATAAATGGAAAGATTCTGGTTTGGGCTGAATAAAATCATAACTGGTTTGAAGGGGAATTTGTAGGTGCAAGCTGAAACAAAGAGAAATTCATGCTGGAAACAAAAGTACAAATTTAATAGTAAAGAAAACTAACAAGCAGAATGCTACAATGAAAGGCTGCTGGATTGCTCTGCCACTGGCATTTAAAAATCATTTTTATTTGTCTGAGGGTTTTTTTTGTTCACTGCTTGCGATAATAGTAATGAATTCTGAGACATCCCAGAGCCTCTCTTGCAGGAGGCCACGATCTTAGTATCCCTTCTGGCTTTACAATTCCTGGCTCCTTTAATATCTTTGCTAAGGCAAGTCAATGATGTTACTAGGGACGGCTGGGAGCTGCCAGTGAGGTTTTGCAGTCAGCCCAGAAAAAGACAAAAACAGTTTTCAACCCTTCCTTCCACAGAATCATTGAATCACTGAATGGTTTGGGCTGGAAGGGTCCTTAAATTCCATTTGGTTCCAGCCACCCTGCCACAGGCAGGGACACCTTCCTATCCTTTGCATTTGATTACAAGAAGATGAAGTTATGCCTGGAAACTGCTCTCCATGAAGCTGTGGCAGTGAAGATGCGTCTCTACCTACACCCAGAGTGCATCACAGGTTTTAAGGAGCTGAGAAAGGAAAGGTGGAATTGCCAAGAGGGGACATATTGAGATTGCTTAGTTTCAGCCTTCCAGTACCTAAAGGGGTCAACAAGAAAGCTGGAGAGGGGCTTTAGACAAGGGTCTGTAGGGACAGGAAAAGGGGGAATGGCTTTAACCTGACAGAGGGGAGATTGAGATGAGATCTGAGGCAGAAGTTCTTGGCTGTGAGGGTGGTGAGGCCCTGGCACAGGTTGCCCAGAGAAGCTGTGGCTGCCCCATCCCTGGCAGTGTTCAAGGCCAGGTTGGACGGGGCTTGGAGCAGCCTGGTCTAGTGGAAGGTGTCCCTGCCTGTGGCAGCGGATTGGAACTGGATGATCATAAGGTCCCTTTCAGCTCAAACCATTCTGTGACTGTACAATTTTCCTACTTCTGGAGGTGATTTTTGCAGCCCTTGCACATTATTTTTCTTTGAGCTTGCTCAATGCAAGTAACATGTTCTTCCAAGCAAAACCTTTTTCTTTGTATATCAAAGGAGGAGGCGTGCTGACATCCAGTTATCCCATCTCAGCAGACGGGCAGTGGCTTTCCATACCTCTGCTTCCTCCATATGTCTGATCATTTTTCAGTCCCTCTCTCCTCCTGCAGCAGCCCTCACTGGCTGTGGTCCACTCCTATGCCTACTAATAAAATCTTTCGAGGCTGGGAGAAATTGGGTCACCTCTCCTCAAGGGCCATCCCTGCTGCCCATCAGGAGCTATTCTGGATTAGGTTTCCACTAATATTTGTCTATGCAAATTGTCTCAGGTTTTGCCCTCTGGATTATCTCTTCTTCAGGCTCCCTCAGAGCAAATTTATTCTCCCGCTGGAGCAAAGTCTGGCAGCAGGAAGTTCAGTTACCTCTGTGCCTCTGTTGTTGCAATGGTTACTGCATGGGAGAAGAGATCTGAAATCCTGATGGAAGCCCAAAACGCAAGTGTACACCCTCACATCCTAGCTGCACGTTGAACAGGCGTGGCCTGGGGCTAAGACAATGTCCCAGAAATGCAGGGGAAATACAGGGATGAGGCATTTCGGCTCACAGCTAGCTCAGGAAATGCAGGATTTGTGCCGGAGCATCCATGGGGCTTGCGGTGTGAAGGACATGGGGGGATTTTTTGTCTTGTCCAAGGGAGATCTGTGGTCCTGTAAAATCTGCCTTGCCCAGGCTGCCTTGATTTTGAAGCAATAGGCAATAGCCAGTATTTATGTTTTCCAGAGCACTCTGTAGATATCAACTAAAACAGCTCCAGCAAAGCTGCCATGACATAGAGGAGATGTAGACACGAGGTCCTCAAAGGAGAGGTGATGAGCACAGATCCAGCACACCAGACATGGGCTTGGAAGGTCATTTCTCCTCCAGGTTCTTCCAAGTTAGAAGCACATGGCTTATGTAGAGGTGAAGGGTAGCAGACCATTTGCTTCGACCTACTATGTGGCTATAGCGCAGCCAAACAGCAAGGTACCAGGCAATGCAGGCACCTCCTCAGTCTTAGGTTAGTTCAGTCTAAAATCCCACATTTTTGACATCAGGAAGTTGAATGTACTTAATTTTTCATTTGATTTTTTTTGCAGTGATTTTCATCTCTCCCCCTTGTGACACCGAAGGGTCTTAAAAATACGGGACTTTCTTCCTTTGGAGGATCCCATGGACACTAATCAGGTAACTTCTCCATCTGATAAACCAAGAGAACAGCAGGAGCTATTTTTGCTGGCATTATAGCTTCATCCCAGGTCTGCACCTCTTTCATTTCTTCTTCCTCCTCAGAACAGTTTCTTGTACTTTTATTGGTTTCATTCCCTCTAATCCCACAGGAGAAGTCACCTCTGGTCTGCTCCTAATGAAACCACTCATCTTTTCATTGCTAAGTGCTTGTTGTTAGCACAGAGGGTCACAAGCAATTGCACTTTTTCTTTATGCTGAGTCTAGGAAGCAGCTTATAGAGGAAAAGGGGGGAGGTTGAGGCTTTATTTCTTAATTAAAACACCAGGGTTTTGATACTCAAGAAGATCATATGTAGCTGTATTTCCAAGTATGTTATAAAACTCCATGGGAAGCAGCTCCCATTGATGGGTTACAGGAATGCAGATGGGAATGCAGAGAGTTACACAGCAGCTGCTTTGCCTTTGCCTGGTCATCGGGGCTCAGGATGAGGGGTGCAGACACACACCAGCTTGTATTTCTTATCCTGATTTTCCCCAAGGGCTTATAAAGAATGGGACTTCAGATGAGCTGCTGCAAAAGGTATGTCTCATGGGCTACAAGGGCAGAAAAGAAGCAGTGTTGAGGTCAGAGACAAATAGAGCTTTCACTGTGCACCCTCAAGACAGTCCTGGCTGCCTTATTCCTTCAGACCAAAAGTAATAGGATGAAGGGCAGGCTGAGGATTTGGGATTTCAGGAGCATAACACAGACTGCCCTCTTCCCACAGTCAGCAAAAATATGGACACACAGACCAAGCCTGAGGGGCAGCACCAGCTGCTTACTCCTCTTGACCTACCTGAATGGCTGAATTATTGTCATCTATGAGTGTGTCCGTCACCTCTACCTGCCCTTCTTCCACCACCTTTTGCAGAACCATCTGGAAGGTGCCAATGAGCCTATGGAGCAAAGAAGAGAAAAGTCAGGCAAGCTGTGCTGAGCACCCAGATACCGTTTTTAATGGGAAAGAACTTTGATGGCCAAGTTGCCCAAGCATGTGAGAATGGTTTGCTTCCCATTTGCCTTAAGAGGACAGAGAAGTGACATGGAAGATCAGAGGATGGCCAAGGACTCTGTCAGCTGAACCAGTGACCCCAGCTCTGTGGAGATGGTGAGCAAAGGAGAAGCAAGGAAGGAAACCATTTCAATGGAACACTGTTGGTATAAGAAGAGAAGGAGACTTTGGGAACCATCTGTCTTGTATTACTGGGATTCAACTAAAGGAACCCAAACTGGCCTTTTCCGTCCTGAATATCTGCAGCTATGCTTGCACTCATGAATTGAACATGGAAAGAACCAGGGCACTGTCCGCAGCTCATCTGCACCAGGACATTATCAGCACAGGACATGACATGGGGAGGTCCCAGGACAACATGATTGGCAGCAAATCACCCCCCCAAGGAGGAGTTATCCTGGGTGTTGTGGTTTAAACCCAGCCACACAGCTCATTCACTCACTCCCCTCCCTTTATGCCCCCCCTGCCCCGGGAGGGATGGGAAGGAGAATCAAAAGAATGCAACTCCCACAGGTTGATAACAACAGTTTAGTAACTAAGGTATAACACAGATCACTACTGCTACCACCAATGATAATAATGATAAAGGAAATAACAAGGGAAGAGAATACAACACCTCAGCACCAGCTGACTGAT
Organism: Pezoporus occidentalis; assembly: GCF_034315485.1. Classification (NCBI taxonomy): domain Eukaryota; kingdom Metazoa; phylum Chordata; class Aves; order Psittaciformes; family Psittacidae; genus Pezoporus; species Pezoporus occidentalis. The sequence continues at coordinate 47,768 of NW_026914330.1, read as the reverse complement.
AACTCGCCCCACTCCTCCTCCAACCCTGCAGTCCCTAGCCCTTCTGGGTAACTCTGTTACCTCCTGGGCATGATGTGCTGTGGTATGGAATACCTCTTTGGTCAGCTTGGGTCAGGTGTCCTGTCCCTGCTTCCTCCTGGCTTCCCCTCCTCCCTGGCAGAGCATGAGGCTCACAAAGTCCTTGGCCAGACCAAACATTTGAGCAGTAACTAAAAACATTGGTGCTATCAGCACTGTTCCCAGGCTGAAAGTCAAAAACACAGCACTGCGCCAGCTACCAAGAAGGAGAAAAATGACTGCTACTGCTGAACCCAGGACACTGGGGTAGGACATCCCCGGAGCACAATGGGTGTGCCTGGTTATATTTACAGAAGGCATTGAGTGATGGTTTAACACATTACTTCCTCCTTCCCAGGCTGCTCCCACACTTGTGCTGGATGCTATTGCTCTGACAGCAGAGCATTCCCATCTTCTCTTCAGTAGAAAAGGAGCTGGTTTCTCCAACCCCACGGATGCACTGAGCAGCCTGCCTGATCCTATAGAGGAACAGGTGAGGAAGGCTCACATTTGTCCCACCAGACCTGCACGTGCTGACACCTTCCACGGGCTGAAATGGATGCTGAGGGGGTATAACACCTCCCAGCCACCATGGCCATTTCTCCCCTGAGCATCTGATCACCATGTAATCTCCCCCAGGATGAGCAGAATGAAGGCATCTAATTGCTCTTAGTGGCTCTTGCCTGGGTTTGCTGCTGCTCTTGCAGCCAGGGTGTGCAGCACTGTGCATGCTGAAAGCAGCCACGTTTGTTAAATTACAGGTCCAAATAGACACCACAGAGAGCAGAGAGGCCTGGCACATCTAATAAAAGTCATTGCTTATTTGCCAGCTCATGGCTTGTCAAGGAGCTGTAGCTTTATGTTCTTCATGTTCTGCTGTGGCACCAGAGGGACCAGCCCCTGAGAAGACCCAGCTATAAATCAACAAGTGACTCCCGACATGGAAGAAGCCCTGAAATGGTGAATATGCCTTACCACATCTGCTTTGCAAAGCATCTCCAATGCCATGATCCCAGATGACAGGGAAGGTATTGCATGGCACACCAGGAATATGCCTGCAGTGTTCTGCTGACTGGGGCCAGCGAGAAAGCTGCTGCTGATTAAACTACTTCCTTACAAACCTTAAGGCATCACTTACCGAGATGCTGTTTTATCAAGATGTGATTTTAGAGTGGGAGACAAGAACTCCCTGTGATGGGTGGTGGGATATTGAAGGCTCCTCTGCCTCTGCCCCTGTGTAATCCAAGCACCCAATGTTGTGCCTGTGTCACAGCCTGGAGACCCAAGGTAAAAGCAGGGTCAGCAGATGTGCCCTAGATCAGTCTAAGGAAGGGGTTTATTTTTCCCAGCTCTCAAGACAATCCCTTAGGTTTTGAAGAATCCTCTGAAATGGAAGTGTAAGGTTTGCCCAGCCTTGCTCAACTCTCTGGGGTCTGCACTGGCTTTGGGCATTGATGTGCTGGGTCCTGCCTGTGCCAGCCCTCTGTTTTTAATTTCCCCACCCCAAACAGTCTTTCTTTGCACAGGTCTCTGTGCCCCTTTGTGCACACACCTGCATGCTTGGGGATCAGAGTGTACTGACGTAGGCATTTCCCTGACCAAAGAAATCAGACTGTGCTGTGCAGTTAACCCACTCTACACCACTCATTTATAATAATAAACTGCCTGAGGAAATTCATAAAGTACCTGGGAAATACAGAAAAATGACCTTACTGTTGCTCATCTGCTTATCTACCTCTACCTGACTTGCAGCAGGGAGGTCCTGCTTTCCAACAGACCTCTGACAGGTCCTGCTGGTGATGCTGGTGATGCTTGATGCTCCAGGAGCAAGGGAGAGACAGGGCAGACCTGCCCCAGTGTGCTCTGCAGGATGGGACCCTTCCTCCTCTCTTCAGCTCCCATGTGTTGTGCACGGGTAGCTCTCAGCAGTGACCTCCTGCATCTCCAAGGTGCTATGCAGGACACTGAACATGACCACCTTTACTTTGTGCACTTCATATTGCTTCATGCACAATACATAATATACCATTGCTGCTCATGGAGACCTGCTGATTCTCCTAGATGGGCTTGTCTAGGGAAAAGACTGCCATAACAACCTGCATTTCAGGTTTGCTAAATAGTGATGCTTGCTGTTTGCAAAAGCAGAAGCTCTCTTGTTTTACAAAGGCTTCCTTAAGGGAAGTCCGTGCTTTCTTTTATTTTTTAGGGGTTTTAGTTGCCGAGAAGCTCACCATAACCCAGCAGTGTGTGCTTGAGCCTGGAAACCAGACATGTCCTGGGCTGCATCACCAGCAGCATGACCAGCAGGTCGAAGGAGAGGATTCTCCCCCTCTGCTCCACTCTCATGAATGCCCCCCTGCAGTCCTGCATCCAGCTCTGGGGCCCAAACATAAGAAGGATGTGGAGCTGTTGGAGCGAGTCCAGAGGAGGCCACAAAGATGCTTTGAGGGCTGGAGCACCTCTGCTATGGAGACAGCCCGAGAGAGCTGGGCTTGTTCAGCCTGGAGAAGAGAAGGCTCCAGGGAGACCTTAGAGCAGCTTCCAGTGCCTAAAGGGGACAACAAGAAAGCTGGAGAGGGGCTTTTGACAAGGGATTGTAGGGACAGAACAAGGGGGAATGGCTTTGATCTGACAGAGGGGAGATTGAGATGAGATCTGAGGCAGAAGTTCTTCCCTGTGAGGGTGGTGAGGCCCTGGCACAGGTTGCCCAGAGAAGCTGTGGCTGCCCCATCCCTGGCAGTGTTCAAGGCCAGGTTGGACAGGGCTTGGAGCTGGAGGCCCCTCCTGCAGACTGACTCTACAGACATCTCTGTGACCTGCAGGGTCTCTGGGTCAGGTTTACCCAAGAGAAGCCCAGGGGCTGTACAACATCACATCCATCTCCACCACAACTCTCTCCCCATGTATCTGCAGTCCAAAGTGCACACTGCCTGTGAGTGCTCATAATTGCAGGCTGTTGCTGTCACAGGAGCTGGTAAAAGCAGGTACATCAGAGCCAGTCCTAGCCCTGTGACAGTGCCTTCCAGCCACAGTATCTGGATGGTGACAACTGGCAAAGAGCAGATTCTCCCATCTCCTGAGCAGACGGTGAGATGCAGGCCCTTCCACCATCCTCCTAACACGACTTTGCAGCCCTTTCAGCCTGACTTGTGTGCTTCTGAACACCCCAGCTCAGCTCACAGACCTCGGCCCAGCTCATCTGCCAGTATGTAAATGATCAGGAAGATGGATCTGTGTTAGGCTGGGGATAACACGCTCCTTCCTCAGACCCCTCCCAGCACACTGCCCCTGGCAGGCAAGAGCCAAGCAAGAGAGAATGAAATATTCAGGACTTGTCTACACAGCCTTTCATTTCCAAGTGTTTCATAATTCATCAAGTGCCCTGCTCCCTTCCCTGGCATTTCTGCTGATGGAAAGAGAGGCAGTTTTTCTGGGTCACTCGTAATTTTATCAGACTGTAGGTACCTCTCTTGTTTCAAACCCAGCTTGGCTGATTTGGTGTTTAGAGCTTGCTCAAAGCCTTGGATCAGGGCAGCCTGGGACTGCTGCATACCCCATGATGTGGCTGGGGGTGACAGTGAACCAGGCCAGGCATGGCCAGGGCTGAAGTCCCACTCTGTCTGAGCAAGGGCTCTGAGGTTGAGGGATGCATCTGGCTTTGCTAAGAGCATTCTCCAGCCCATGAAGTCCTGTCCCCCTTCCCTGCCAGCTCAGCCCTTGGATGATGTTTGCTCCCTGGGCAAGTTCTGCTTCTGCAGCATAGATGAGCTTCTGGCAGGGGGTGGCATTTCCATCCATCCATTCACACATCATCAGATCCTAGGAAGTGATGAAAGAGAAATCACGGCATTTCTGTCTTGGTTTGGTCCCCACTTCCAGACATGTGTTGCAAGGTAGCATGGGGAAAGCAGAGGGATGCCACTGATTTCAACCCATTGCCAGGCTTGCAAGAGCCTGAGAGATTGAAATGAAGGCTCAGCTACCCAAGGAAGGATCCAATCTGCACTTAAAGACCTAAGGGAGAGGTGGTCTCCTGCTGCTGAACCACTTGGAGTTGTTGGCTCCATCTAAATTAGCTTAGAATTAAGCCTGGGCACTGTCCCTCACACATCTATGCTGGGATGCTGCCTGCCAGCCTACACCAACCCCAATCCATTGGAGGGATGCAGGCGCAGGAGCTGGGCAGCCCCAAAGAGTTTTGGAGAGGAGAGCTTCCCCATGTGGCCATTGCCAACCCAGCTGGGTGCTTGGGACAGAAAAAGACCCTGGTGATGTCTGCACTGGGTACTAGGATAGATGGAGAAAATCAGTCAGACCCAAATCAAAGATATGAAGTTGAAATTAGGATTGTAATCTAATACCTAACTTGGGGGGGGGGTTATCATGCTGAACCACCATACAACCCATCCCTGCAGCCTTGCCTGCTCGCCACCCAAACAAACTTTCAATGCTTGTCATTATTCAAAGTGTTTGAGAGAAGACGGGGGGGGGTGTGTGTGTGTGTGCAGTGCAGAACATAGGGCAGGCAGGGAGTAGCCACTGCATCTCCATGCATCCGCCTGTCAGGACACCTTCCCACCCCCTGGCACTAAGAGCTGCAAACACTGAAGGATTTGGTTACACCCCCCGAACCACAGGAGCATCTCCAAACTCCTGCATCCAGGCTGCAGCGCAGATTACACACTGAGCTGGGAGGGAGAGCAGCTCTCCAAAATGCCTGCCCAGTGTAAAGTCTGCCCTGAATTAATGAGCTTCTGCAATACAAAACAGGCAGCACAGGGACATGATCAATGCCCAGGCTGCCCAAAGAAGGAACTGTGGTAGGTGCTAATCTTTTGGGTTGTCAAGGGGGCTCAGATGACCACGCGGTTCAGCCCTACTCAACTAAAATCTTCTGAGGTGGTGAACCTTGTGGATTTGTCTGATTTGTCAAAGTGATGGCCACAAAATTCCTGCTTCTTGGTCCATGATCAGGCCATATCTTCCTTTCCTTACCAATAAGCCAAACAGAGATGATGATGACTTCAGGGTAGGCAGATCTGCTAAGATTCCATATGAAGATAGGCTAAGAAAGTTGGGGCTGTTCAGCCTGGAGAAGAGAAGGCTGCGTGGAGACCTCATAGCAGCCTTCCAGTATCTGAAGGGGGCCTACAAGGATGGTGGAGAGGGACTCTTCATTAGGGACTGTAGTGACAGGACAAGGGGTAATGGGTTCAAACTTTAACAGAGGTTCGTTCAGGTTAGATAAAAGGAAGAAGTTCTTTACTGTGAGGGTGGCGAGGCACTGGCACAGGTTGCTCAAAGAAGTGGCAAATGCTCCATCCCTGGCAGTGTTCAAAGCCAGGTTGGACAGAGCCTTGGGTGTTATGGTTTAGTGTGAGGTGTTCCTGCCCATGGCAAGAGGGGTTGGAACTGGATGATCTTAAGGACCTTTCCAAACCTAACTATTCTATGATTCTATAACTCCGGCTGCTCCTCTCTAATCAATCCCACTTTTCCAGTTCCTTTCTGAAGCAGTGGGCTCTGTAACTAGACACATTTTCTTTTCAGACTGAGGAAATGCATGACAAGGTCCCACAGGGCTGCATTGGCCACCAGCATCCTGGATGATGGATCCCTGCCTGCAGTCACTTCCAAGCATTGCTCACAGGCATAACAGCTCCCAGCAACCACTTTGTCAAGTTTTCACTGAACTTTTCATCTCTTAATCAAAATATTGCATGACAACAAGTCAAACACAGTGCAAGTCTGACTATACCCCAAAATTGCCTCTTTATCAAGAAATCTTATCCCAAATTAGTTACCTGACAGGGCTGACAGGCATTTGCACTATTTCCCTTGTCTTCCAGGGTGAAAAGAAAATGCATTTGTATTTAATGAGAATTTTTGCAAGAGTTTGATGAAAAAAATGTTAATTCACTGAGGCAACTTTTGCTATCTGGAGGCTGCTGAGCTGGAACAGCTGCGGTGTCCTACATTTCACTCGTTATCCAAATGATAACAAACCGGTAATAATTGCATACACTTGGGAGTGTAGGCTCTGACTTGTGTAACACACAGGCTTGGTGCAAAGGGGGTAATTAGGAGGGAAGTGATTTAGGAAGCTTTAACTTAAAGAGTCAAATGATTACAGATGAAGCTGCAATTTGGCCAGACAGTGAAAGAGGCTCTTCATTTTCGTCCAAGCTCCAAGGCACTCATCGTGTGAGCCACAAGAGGTAACAGTGTGCATTTATCAGTACTGCACAAACACAGTGGATGTGCAGCTGTTGGAGTGAGTCCAGAGGAGGCCATGAAGACGCTCCAAGGGCTGAAGCACCTCTGCTATGAAGACAGGCTGAGAGAGCTGGGCTTGTACAGCCTGGAGAAGATTTCAAGGTGAACATAGAGCAGCTCCCAGTGCCCAAAAGGCCCAACAAGAAAGCTGGAGAGGGGCTTTTGACAAGGGCCTGTAGGGATAGGACAAGAAGGAATGGCTTTAACCTGACTGAGATTAGATCTGAGGAAGAAGTTGTTCCCTGTGAGGGTGGTGAGGCCCTGGCACAGGTTGCCCAGAGAAGCTGTGGCTGCCCCATCCCTGGCAGTGTTCAAGGCCAGGTTGGATGGGGCTTGGAACAGCCTGGTCTAGTGGAAGGTGTCCCTGCCTGTGGCAGGGGGTTGGAACTGGATGAGCTTTGAGGTCCCTTCCAGCCCAAACCATTCTATGCTGATTCTGTGATCATTTGCTGACCATGTCCACCTTGAGGTGAGCCAGCCATCCCAGCTGCCTTATCCCCTGCCCATTTACTCTTGCTCTTGGTGAACCAAGATAACTTGCACTGGACTCTGCACAACTCTGCCTCTGCAGCTTCCCTCCTCTCTTTCAGCTCTTTTTCACACGCCAGTCTTGCCTGTAGAACTGGGCAAGTTGTGTGACATGGTATTACTCACAGAAAGGCTGATACCTTTGTAGACATCTTGTCTGATTAGCTTGCACCTCTGACATGGTATGGAAACTTCTACCTTTCCAGCTTCCTGCCCCTGGGGATATCAGTCCTCTCAGGTCATAACCAAGCACACCCTGTGCTTTTATCTTTACCTTCCATGGAAGCTGATGCTAGAAAACCTTAACGAGACTTCTAAACAACCACTTCATTCTAAGCCTACTTTCTTCTGTCTTCATTTTCATGTCTTCTGAGTTTTTCTACTGGAATAGATGAGGAATGAACTGTTTCCTCCCCAGTTTAACCTCATGGCTATTTATTATGGCTTCTTTTGAATTGAAGAAGACTGATTTAATTCATAGTTCCTATTTTAAATCTTTTGCCTGTTCTGTTGGATCCATTTTGCTCCTGCACAAAGGAGTCAGACAACCAACAGCTTGTTGCCAAGAAAGCCTAGGACAGCGCTGGTGATCAACTTTCTGTGTGTCCTGCTGAAAGGATTCGTAGAAAAACTTGATTTAATGATGTTTGGATAATTAAGGTTACTGCATTGCTCCCACCTACTAAGGTGCAACTTCACCTTACAGTAGCACAGTTGGACTTCTTGTAATAAAGTTTGGGGACTCAAATCATATAGGAAAATGACAAAAATAAACCCTAAATTGTGCTGATGGCACCCCAAATTGTTCCATCAGATTTTTGTCTTTCTGGTGAGGCTAGAAAGGGACCCTAAAAATCTTGTTTTGGATAGAGACAAAAGCAAACCAAGAATGAGGCCAGCATGGTGTGATTTTTATGTCAACATTTTGTCTGGGTTACGAGTGCACTCAGTTTCATTTGAAGAGATTTAATTTCTGCCTTTTAGCAATTCTCTAGACAATAATAACATCTTGATGAGTGCATCTGTAGCATCACTCATCCAGTGGTGAGAACCTCCCGCATCACTGATGATGCTCCAAAGCCTGCAGCTCAAACCTCCGCAGTGTTTAACCAACCAGGCTGGGCAGCAGCAAGTCTTGCCCAGCTGAAGTCCAAGCACTGTCTCAATGAAACAGGGGCACCTTCTGGTTTGCAAAACGCATCTCTTGCAACCCAAGTTTGCTCTTCAAGCCCTGCTCTGCTCGAGGAGGGCAACCAGACAAGAGGGGAACCTTACTGCACCAGAGTTAGTAACTTTTCCCATGATACTCCTTCTACAGTGATTCTGCAGCAGATTGTTTTCCGAGGGTGAAATAGTGAGCACCCAGGTTTCTGCAAGTTGGAGCCACTTTTGTACAAGACTCGAATTGCACAAAGGCCTCATTTGCTGAAGAAGCTGGAGTACAAAGGACAAAACAAAGCTCTATTTTTATCCTGGAGAGCACAGTGCTGTATTAAAAGTCTTTGGTATTAGTCTCTTTGTCTCTCTGTCAGGTAAGGAGAACCAGCTCCTGCCTTTTCTCTGTGGGTATCAGCTTTCTGCAGGGGGATATTATCTGTGCCCACACCCATACATTGTCCATCAGGAGCTGACCAGTTTGTAATGTGGCTTTCACCCTTTGGCCAGATCCAGTTACTGCTGCTTGCCCCAGAGAGGAAAACAGTGACATAGAGGAAAACAAACCACCCTGAAGCAAAAGCTCTTAGTTTTTGGGCAGTGTTCCTCATCCTTAAGGGATGCGGTCACTGACTGGAATTGTCCTTGTTTTATGTAGCAGGACCAGGAAATGCTTGTCTAGGGTGATCCAGACGGTCAGGAATGGGAGTAGCAGCAAGGAGCAGACCTCCTGCCTCAGGGATGATGCTCTGGGGCCACTGGACCACACAGCCATCCTCTCTGATGTCTCACCAGCACAGCGTGCTGCCCTGGCTGCTGCCTCCACTTGCTTCATGCATCTCTGCCCTCTCCTGTCCATATGATCCTCTACCCCACACCACTCATACATGCCCCAGAGTGTCTTCTCCTGCTCAGACACACTCAAAATCCACCTCTGGGACCTCACATCTCACACTAGTCTGCTTGCACGTGCCCTCTCCCAAAGCCCTTCACTGTGGGATCATGTTATGCATTTTTATACCCTTTTGGTCCTATACTTGCATGGAGCATTTCCAGTCCGCATCTGCACCAGTAAACTAACCATGGGCAGGATGTGGCACTGCCCTTCACCCACCTGCACTTGGACAGGTCATCCCTGGGGCGGTTTGGATGGGTCTTGTCTGGAGAAGAGAGTTTCAATCCTGGGGATGCCCTAACTGGTGAGGTGCTAGAGACAGGCTTCTGGGCTGGTGGCACTGCTGGGCTGGTCCTTTTGAGCTGTCCTCATGCATTAATTCCCAGCTTCCATGCTCTACCCCTTTCTTTGGGCACTCAGGTACTGTCCCAGAGCCAAGAGTCATGGAAGCCTGCAGCCCCTCCAAGGAGCCAGCACACAGTCAGCTGCTGTAAGGAGGCTGAAGCACCTGGCCAGGGCTGGCACAGGATTATTTTACCAGCTAATTAGCTGCATGCTGATGGCCACTAAGGTAGGAAACAAAAGCAATTCAATGAGCCACTAGCCATGTCTGGGCTCCTGTCCACTCCATTATTCAGGGTGGACCTGCATCAGGTGTCATGCCTTTATCTGGGGCTTTGATAAACAGCACTAATCAGCTGCATGTGAATTATTCACAAAGACCACAGCTCACTTTCCCAAACCCCAACACCAGCGCTCTGCTTCTCCCCACACCTCTGCCTCCTCTCCAAGATCATGTCTGTCTGTCCTGCTAAAACTCATTCATGTGCAAGAAGGATGGGCTGTAGCTATAGCACTGGCTTGTGATCTGGGGCTTTAATTATTGTTGGGTTTGTATACCACAGATTCCCTGTGTTCCCTTGAGGGAGGTGCCCAGATCCAGCTGCCTGGGAGTGAGAGGGGGTCAGGTACATCAGCTGTGCCTTGGCGCTAATATCATGGTGCAGACATTTCTGAGCCAGCAGGGAAATGCTGTGAGTCTGAGCACAAATCCCTGGATAATCCCTTCATATTTATGACATGGAGTGGTCTATTCTGCAGGTTGTTTCCTGCCACGGATGCTCACATCTGAAATGTATTCCTTCTTCCACAGTAAGAAGCTTATAGGGTTGGAATAAGACTCTCCTATCACTGCATCCTTTGGATTCCTGATTGTATTCTGCTTCAGGGAACTTCAGGCTTTTCAGCCCACCCTTCAGACGAAGCCTGGTCTCAGGTCATAGAATCATAAAATCATGGACTCATAGGATCACAGAATGGTTTGGGTTGGAAGGAACGCAAAGATCATCCAGTCTAACCTGCCTGCCATGGGCAGGGACCCCTGCCATTAGACCAGACTGCTCAGAGCCTCATCCAACACAGCCTTGAGTGTTTCCAGGGGTGGTGCAGCCATAGCTTCCTGAGGCAACCTGTGTCAGCGCCTCACCACCCACAGCATAAAATTTTCTTCCTTTGTCTTAATCTCCCCTCTTTTAGTTCAAAACCATCACCCCTTGCCCCGTTGCTACAGACTCTTGTAAAAAGCCTGTCCCCATCTTTCTTACAAGCCCCCTTTAAGGACTGAAGCACAGAGCTTGTCCTCCCCAGACACAGCTGGACCAGTCCTGCTTCAGAACAGAATCTGATCAGCTGCCCAAGGCAGTGATGCAGTATCCAGCACAGCAGTGGAGATTCAGTACCTCCCTGCAGAGGTTTTCTTGAGGTTAGACAAGAGTTTCCTCATGCTGGCATTTACAGATGCTGAAAAATGAACCCCGAAGCATGTCTGTGAAGTGATTGTTCAGCCTGTCCTTCAGCAATTAAGAGACCACCACAGCATGCTCTCGTTGCTGCCCATCTTTGCTTTGTGGGCCACTGGAGCAGCCAAGCCCTGCAGCCCAGCCCAGAAAAGGAGCTGGGATCAGAGGCCCCCTCCAGCAAATGCCGAGGAAGACGTCTCCCCTGGCTTTGCCTTGACAACAGTGTGAAGCAGAATCCCAAAACAGCCACCTGTGACTGCAGTTTTAGTGTCCCTGGAGTACCAGGGCTCACCTCAGGTTCCCTTTGAGTATCCAGCTTCTCAAAGGACCTGTGTCTCCTGTTAGATCCAAAGTTGTACCTTCCAGCCCTGTGTTTATCCAGGACATGTGCATGGCAGCAGGTACTCATGTTTAGGTTATAGAGATGAGCCACCAGTTGCGGGAGAGGGGTCTGGGAGATCCAGGAGCAGTGAGGCATGCACTGACCCAGAGCAACAGGCTTTGGGCACAAGGGACCTGGAGAAGAGAAGGCTCCAGAGAGACCTTAGAGCAGCTTCCAGTGCCTAAAGGGGCCAACAAGAAAGCTGGAGAGGGGCTTTTGACAAGGGCGTCTGGGGACAGGACAAGGGGGAATGGCTTTAAACTGACAGAGGGGAGACTGAGGTGAGATCTGAGGCAGAAGTTCTTGGCTGTGAGGGTGGTGAGGCCCTGGCACAGGTTGCCCAGAGAAGCTGTGGCTGCCCCATCGCTGGCAGTGTTCAAGGCCAGGCTGGACAAGGCTTGGAGCAACCTGGTCTAGTGGAAGGTGTCCCTGCCCGTGGCAGGGGTTGGAACTGGATGAGCTTTAAGATCCCTTTGCACCCAAACCATCCTGATTAGAGGATTCTATGATTTCAAGGCAAATACACCCCAAACCAGGAGCAGCAGCTGCTGTTCCACCCTGTAATGATGTGAAGCAGGCAAACAAGCTGGATTAAATATTTCTGTTGGTTGTTGCAGGCCAGGGGTAGTTTGTGGGCAATCATCACAAAGGAACCAGCAGCTTCTGATCCACTGATATCAATTTTTAATGAAGTTAGAATAATAGAGAAATCCAAGCACAGCTAAGAGTTCACACAGGGTGGATGAAGAGAGCCAGGCTAATCTGGCAGCCATCCTAGGAGAAGAATAGGAAAGCTTGTACAGGATTCAATGAATAAGCAATTAAAAACTGGAGTGTAATCAATGCCATTCAGGGTAGGTTTAGGAGGAGTTAGAACCTGTCAAAACAAGCCTGGTTTGCTGCTTTGGAATTGGTTTGTTTGGTAAGCGCATGAAAGGAGCAGGTTCTTACAAAATGGTTGAACATGCCTGCTGTCAGTGCCCCACACTAACAGGAGCAGATTAGGGGAGATACTATCAAAATAGCATATGAGCTGCAAGTCACCTTTGAATGATAGTGCCCTGGTGAAATTTTGCCATTAAACCCATGACTACTACACCAGTGACTGGGATGTAAAACCAACTTAGAATCAAATCTTCAAATAATGTGAAGATTGATAGAGCAGTCAACCAGGAGTGAGTGGAGGCAGCAGCCAAGCAGAGCAGTGGGGACCTTGGAATGAAGGTGATCCAAACAGAAAGGGCACTCATATGCCAAAACCACTGCCAAGGAGCAGCATCTGCACCCCAGGCTGGCAGAAAATTGACCTGACTTCCATGAACATAACAGCTCCAGAGAGTGTGGTAGACCAGCAGCCAGCACAGTGAATAAACAACCAATTAATCCATAACTGCACAAACGGAGGAGGGGCAGGGGAGAAGAGAGATGTGTTTCATCCTCAGTCTGCAGAGCTGGGGGTATGCAGTGCATCCAGCCTGTGCCTGTACTTTGAAGGGAGGATGTTGAAAGTTGAATGTTAGCAGGATAAAGAGCTGCAAAGACAATTTGAGATGGTAAAAGACACTGTGCAAGATCAATGTGACCCAGCAGTGTGTGCTTGCAGCCCAGAAAGCAGCCATGTGCTGGGCTGCATCACCAACACTGTGACCAGCAGGTCGAGGGAGGGGATTCTACCCCTATATCCCGTTCTTTCCAACCCAAACCATTGTGTGATTCTATGATGAGAGGTGACAAGAACAGCCTTCTCAAAAACAAGACTGAGGGGTGCTCTGAGTATAAATGTGCAAGATCTTTTGAGGGCAGAAATATAAGGTGAGCAATGGGCAGAGATGTTCCTGGTTGCATGTGCTCTAGACACCACTGTGGGAGAGCCCACCTATCTCAGCTCAGACTCCTGGGACAAGAACCACAGCATGTGAGGGTTACTTTGTACTGAGGGGGAACTAAATTGATGGAAGAAGACAATTCCCATGGGGTGCTGGAATCAGATTCCAGCTTGCTGTACATCTGGCCATCTCTTAGTGGTACGGAATAAAACTAACAGCACTGCTAGTCCATGCTGAAGGTGGGGGTTACAGCACACAAGCATCAGTTGAGCTTGCTGAGATTGTAGCAGAAGGTTAAAGAGATGTAGGCTTCATCCTGGGCAGCTCAAGCCCAGACAGGACACTTGGACATGACTGATCCCCTGCAGCATCACCAATTGGTGCTCAAAGGAAAGGCTGCTCCTCTGTGGCTGCCCAGACCCTCACCAATCAAAGACAAACTGGGGAAAATATCCAAAGTGATGAAAACGATAACACAGAAGGTCATCGTGGAAGTAGAAGTGGCTTTGCATGCATAGTTCACCAGGGGAAAAAAGGGCACTTAAAACAATTTGGCTGAACTAGCTGGATACTTTGTTTGTGTGGGGTATTTGGAAAGCCGTAAGAGACTTTGGTCCCCTTGAAAGTGGAGGCAATTACCTGAGTGTCCATTTTCTCAGCCTTTAATCTTTGCAACCTGCTGGTGTGTCCTGGCCTTTCCAGTTCCCAATTCCATGGAGGAACAGCAACAGTTCTTCATTTCCAGACACAGAATCATCACTTTCTGCTCTCTATTGCACCTTTCAAGTGGATTTACTTTCAGATTTGAAGACAGAGAGAGAAGGGATTGCTTCTCTGTGTGCAGAGCATGCAGTATTGCTGTCTAGAAGGTAAATTGGGTACAGACTAAAGTGCAATTTGTTAGAGCAAAAGTATCTGTTTCAACTGGCATGTTTTCATTCGCTGTACAAAAAAGATGTGGATGGGCTGGAGAGAGTCCAGGAAGGACCAAAAGGATGATCCAAGCACTGGGCAGCCATGTGAGGAAAGGCTGAGGGAACTGGGCTTCTTCAGCCCAGAGAAAAGAAGGCTCAGGGGAGACCTTATCCCCATTTTCCAGTATTTAGAGGGTAACTACAGGGAAGACAGAGATTCCCTTTTTACAAGGAGTCCCATGGAGAAGACAAGGGGTGATGGGCACAAGTTACTAATGGGGAGATGCCAGTTGGACACAAGAGGGAAATGTTTCACAATGAGAACAACCATCCACTGGAGTAGTCTCCCCAGGGAAGTGGTGGATTTTCCAGCCTTGCACTGGACAGGGTTCTGGGACATGTAGTCTGTGCTTTGCCAAGAGAGGTTGGACCAGATGATCCTTATGGTCCCTTCCAACCTGGGATTTTAGGATTCTGTGATTCTATGACTTCCGCTAGGTAATGAACATATGAAGCTTTAAGCCATCATGGATGGAAGGATGCTCTGTCCCTTCATGTCGTCCAGCTGCTGGCTGCACTAAGCCTGTGCAAATCCATGGCAGTATCCAGGCTGCTTGCTCATAGCAGGGGAGTAGAAAGTGAAGGAGGCATTGAAGGAGCAGCCGGTCAAATCAAAACCACTGCTGTCATGGGTGCAACGTGAAGAGCAGGTTCCAGAGGCCAGAGCTGACACTGGCTGGGGAAGTACGTGGATCTCCTTGTCTCTATCTGTCCATCTTGGGCTCCCATTGCCCTACTGCTGCCCACAACCCCTGAGCAGTCCTTTCTCACATGGAGCCTGATACAGTTCAGAAAGGATGCAGCTCTCCTATTCCACGTTCCCATCACTCCTGAACTTAGTGACCAGCACAGCTCTGCTATCTCAATGCAGATGCCTTTAGGAGGTGGCCTGAACACAACTCCAAGTGACTTGTACTATGTATGGCTCCTGTGGCAGAGATGAGATCTCTCACAAGCCGTGGACCCCTCTTCTGCCTGTATCTGCCCCCCATTCCCCACACAACTCACCCACCTGGGCTGGGACCCTCTGGGGGCTCCTTGCCTTTCTCATCCCAAAGAACAACTTAATAAAACATGTTATCTCAACTCTCCTTATGCTCCTCAGGCCCGTACTTAAAAGCGAGGCAAAGGTAACTAACTTTTTTCTCATTTTGTTTGAAGGGGTTTTGTTTGGTTTTGTTTTGTTGAGGGGGCAGTGGGAGGGAAGGACACACCATGCTCTCACCTGTTGGTGAAGACTTTGCTGTAGTTGAACACCTGGATCTCCAGGATCTCATTCCCATCAATATTGCTTGCCACTGGCCAGCGGAAAGTCTGTGGAGAAGGGACAAGAGGGAGATGTCAGTCTTGTTTCAGGGAGCTGCTGCAGTGGGGATGAGGATGGAGCTGAGATGGCCATGGAAAAAGTCTGACTACTGGTTTGCCTCAGCAAAAAGGCAGGCAGGACTGTTTGACAGGGGTCTCGCTAAGAATGTGCTTCTGTGCCAAGTGTTTTATAGATGGATAGGTAGTATAAATATATATACTTTGTATAAATGTGTGTGTGCATATATATGTGTATGTCATACACACACATATATAAACCTATATATCCTTGTATTCATATAGCTATATAAATATTTGATATTAATATTAAATATATTTTTATATAATTAAATATCACTTTCATTTGTGGGGCTTTTTGAATCCCAAGGCAAGAAATCAGTCTGCCAGAATAAACCACCTGAGCTCTCTCACTTTTCCAAGTCACAGGTCTCTTGTGACCTCCCACAGCCAAACACACTGCCTTGCCAAGCTGCTCTTGGTGCATAACAACATGGGAACATGAAGCCCCAGCTGTGAGGCAGCAGGGTTGAGCCCTGCATCACTTACAGGAGTGGCAGGACTGCATTCAGAGTCTTGAAGGGAAAGTGCTTATCCAACAACTTCACAGGAAGAAATTAGTGACTCTTCAGAAATAATGCCAACACTCATTTTTAAGCTATTTTTTCCCCACTCTTACACTCTCTGCGGTGAAGCAAATGAAAAAAATCCTGAACTATAGAAGAAAACTAGAAATGTTCCCATGACAGCAGTACCGTTTTGCACATGGTTCAGCCTCACTCCTCATTCTGCTCAGATTTACTCCAGGCTCTCCATCACAGGGATATAACTCAGGCTGGATGACAGATGTTACCAGCAATCACAAGATTAATTACAAGCTGCCTGTTCCCTCCTGCCACCACCATGCCTCTGGCCTGAGAAGTTGTCCTGTCCTCACTGTTCAGGGCTCTGCAATGCATGCAGGTGGAGATTTGTCAGCCTGGTGCTCCTGCCTTCAGCTTCTCCTCTCCACCACAGCCTTCTGACGCTGGTGAGGGGGACAGAGTCCACCATGTCACAAGCACAGTAGCAGCCCATCAACCTCCCACAATGTTCTGGGTGTTGAACTGGTCCCAGCTATTACCTGCTGTTTCAGCAGGGATAGTTTACTTTGTGGTAAGCTGCACTTCCAGGATCAGGACTTCTGGTTGCTTGTCAGACGGAGACAACAAGCACAAGAGTAAGGAATATGATTTTTGCCTGGACCCTTCCTGATACGTGGTGTCTACACATCCTGACCACCTCAACAGAGCTTTGATCTGTCTGTCCTGAGCCTTGGAAAGCACAAGACAAACCCATACCCCTCCACTATCTCCACAGAATAAACCATAGTCCAGGCACCATCTCTTTTCTGCTCACACGTCTGACTTGGAGCAGGAGTTTAAAACCATCTGGAAACACTTTGTGAAGCCCCAGCAAAGCTCTGTTCCTATACAGAAACAGGTCCTGTTTTGTTTTTGGGTTTTTTCCTTTCTTGGAAATACCATTCTCTGCTTGTCATGTAGGCATGACCCCTCAGTTAGGGGGGGCTGTCAGGAAGCAAAATAGCAAATAGAAGAAATTCTTCACTATGAGGAATTAGGAAGAAGTTGTTCCCTGTGAGGGTGGTGAGGCCCTGGCACAGGTTGCCCAGAGAAGCTGTGGCTGCCCCATCACTGGCAGTGTTCAAGGCCACGCTGGGCAGGGCTTGGAGCAACCTGGTCTAGTGGAAGGTGTCCCTGCCCATGGCAGGGGATGGAACTGAATGGGCTTTAAGGTCCCTTCCAACCCAAGCCATTCTATGACCCCGTGCTTCAATGAAATAAGGTCATTTGAAAGCATGGTGGCCTAGAGAGGCTCCCAGGATCCCCACTGAACAGCTTTGCTGACAGCTTTCTACACTAAGAAGCTCATCCAGGGACGTTCACACCACAGCCCATCCGCTGCTACTACGGCAAACCCCGGAGAGCCAGCAAGTGATGCACAGTGTGGAGGAGCATCCTCCCATCTGCTGTGCTCTGCAATGTGCTGTATCACCCCAGGAGCACACCTTGCACGTGTGCCTGCACATGTGATTGCACACCTCCAGTTCCAGAGAGACCCACCCGTCTGGAGCCACTCATGCAATTTGGTAAAGCACTTGGAGTTTTGCTTAACATCCTGGGGAATGCAATACAAGGTAGCATTTCCTCTATCAGAAATCATCCTTTCATGGTATAGTCCCTGATTTGTTGATGCTGGGCTTTGGAAACGGAGGCAGCTCTGCATTCATCTGCAGATCCTCTGAATTTGTTTAAATCTTTCAGGTCAGGTTAGACAAATCTGCATCAGGAATGCAGATGCTCTTGGTTTGGGGCTTAAAAATCAGGGTTGGGAAACCTTCACCTTGATTTAGGTGCTTAGAGGTTACTTACCTAAATCAACACCCCTTGCCCGGGCTGTCATTGCTAGAGAAACTCCTGCATGTCCCAGGTTCTAACAGAGACATGGATTACCTTTGGGAGGGGGTCACACTCTTCTATCCATTCTGGACAGATTACAGATTATCCAGCCTTGATTATATGCTTTAGATGAAAGGAGGGCACTCTGTTGTGGAAGATGACCAATATCCACCCTCGAAAACACTAACAGGACAAGGAATGGGCACACAGACCCTAGGCTATGTGTGAACTTCTGGACCATGCTCCCCAGCCCATATCCCATGGTCTTCCCAGTCACTATCAGTCTCCTCTTAGTTTTATCCCAGTGTGTGGAAACCCGCTCAAATCACCTTGGAGCACCCAAACATGAGTTTTACAAACCTATTTTCTCCCCCTTCACTTTACAGACATGCTGTCCTGGGCATTAGTGAATTCCTGGGCATTGTTCCCTCCAAGGCTGCTGCCAGCTTCTCTGGCTGTTGTTTGAGTGCTCTGGATAGGTGGGTTGCTGCACCTGGAACACCCAGACCATTCTAGCACCTAGTGGGCGAAGGTCTGGCAGTGCCAAGGCAGCCTGGCTATGAAATGAAAACACAAGTGCTTATCTCTCCAAGTTACAGCCGCCTCAGCAGAAAAAAACCTCAGAGGAACTGGATGATTTGCTCTCCCTCCTAAGACAGGTATTTGCTATTATTATTATCTTTTAAGCCTGGAAAGGATTATTGCAGTCGCCCAGCCTGACCTCTTCAAGAACCCAGAGCGCAGATTTTCCTGTTTCACTCGAAGGCTCCTAAATCAAATGCAGATATGCCTCATAGCTGAGCCAGAACATATTTTTAACAGGGACAAAATGGGAAAAAAAAAGACATCCCAGAATTCAAGCAACAACATTTAGTTACACCCTCAGATAGTGGCTTCCACCACTGTTTCCCTTCAGCGATAAACACTGGCACTGTATTTCTGCTTTGAATTTATGAGCTTCAGCTCCCCAGCCCTTGCTGTATTTTCTCCAGCCAAGCTAAGGTGCTACCTGAAATCTTTTATTTGGCTTTTTAGATTTCATTCCTCACTGCCTGTGAAAATGCAGCAAGAGAATTGTCCTTGGGCTGAAGCCAGAGCTCCCATTGCAACACAGAGAGGCAAAGCAATGCCCCAGCACTTGCCTAGGCTCTTTCCATGCAGGTTTTCTTTCCCTCAGCACCCTTGCCGGGAGCAGTCCTTCATATAAATGAGGAAATAGAGCAAATGTTTCAGAGCTGGAGTTTTCTTGGTTAATTTATAACCGCCCTTAAGGGCGATTTACTCTCATCAATTCAGAGTGCCTGGGCTGAGGAGAAGCACTGTGAGGGTAATGTGGGCTCCATGGCACAAAGCATGCCATGGAGCAGTTCTGTGTCAGGGGCTGCAGTGCCTGCACCAAGCCCCGTGCCTGACAGAGGAGAGATTTAGATGAGCTCTTAGGCAGAAGTTCTTCCCTGTGAGGGTGCTGAGGTGCTTGCACAGGTTGCGCAGAGGATCTGTGGTGCCCCATCCCTGGCAGTGTTCAAGACCAGGTTGGATGGGGCTTGGAGCAACCTGGTCTAGCGGAAGGTGTCCCTGCCTGTGGCAGGGGGCTGGAACTAGATGAACTTTAAGGTCCCTTCCAACCCAAAGCACACTGTGATCTTATGATTCCTTCAAACTGCTCTTACTTCACATTTTTGTGTGAAAGGTGTGGTGGACACAGGGCTGGGAGAAAAGACAACTGTGATGCACAGAATAAAGAGGTGAGAAGTGGCAACCAGATGGCATTTAATGCCCGATGGAAGCAAAGGAAGGGAAGAACAAGCTCCTGAACTACACTGTTGTGGGAAGTGTGTGTGTTATAGTGGGATGGCTGGAGGAGCCAGCTAGTGCTACCCCATCAGGGCTGGTCCAGCTGTGTGCCAGCTGTAGAGGAGGGAGGAAGGGGGAAGGTGTGCAGCTTGAAGCAGGGTCTCACAGAACCTGCTCCGCTGCAGGTAGCCAAGTTGATAGTAAGGAACTCAGCACAGGAGTCAGCAGCGTCCTGAATGCCTGTGGGATACTCTCCCCATTCCCATGAGGAAATGCTGGGAGCACCAGCCCGGGAGCACATTCACCATTGCGACACTGCTCTGGGCTGAGGCTGCTGCCGAAGATGCCCTACTTTCATCACCCTCCTTCCTTCCCCGGCTGGCTGCCCGTTTATTCTCCTTACTGGTTTTGTTGTTAAAAGCCTTTTTAAAAGCCCTGTGAAAGCTAAACAAGCGGTATCTGCTGTGTCAATTTTATCTGTTCTGCTAATGAAGGGAAAAAGAAAAAGATAGAGTCAGAGAAATGCCTTGGCAGAATGCAGCAACCAGACACTTCCAGTGAAACAGCTTTAAGGGAGTTTGGAAAGGGCATTTTTGCATGCCACATCTCCCCTTTTTAAGCCAGGTCACCTCTTTCTAAGCCATGTCTCCCCTTTTTAAGCCATGTGCCCCCTCCTACAGTGCCTGGGAGCCTTGGCTGAGTGCTCATCTTGCCTGTCATCCCCCCTGATTGACCACAGCCATTTCCAGATGTCCAGGTCACAGCTGCAGCTCTGGGTCTCGCCTTTCTTGGCGGCACCACCTGAGCTTGTCCTGGGCCCTTGAGCAGAGACTGAATGCGGGCCTGCAGGACCACACAGGACCCCTCCATAGCTCTCTGTGCCCAGCGCCATCACTGGAGTTCCCTTTCCCTCCCTCCTGCACTGGGTGCCTGCAGGAGAGCTGCAGGATAAGCCCCTCCAAGAAGAAACCCTTTGGGGCGCAGGCAGGACACAATGCAGCTATTCCTAATTAAATAAAACACAGCTATGGAATAGCCATTAGCTCACCTTCCCTGGGCTCTGGAGAAGCACAGGCTTTGCATAATTCATTAAGCAATGAATACAAATAACTGCAAAAGAAATAGAGTGAAACTAAACAAATGGAAACCACTGAGGCAGCCCAAATTCAGCCTGGTAGTGGGTCCTCATGAATGCTAAGCGGTGGCAGGGAAAGCTCATGTCCTCATTAGTGATGTCAAAACCCCCTTTGGCTTTACCTGAACCTAAAGTGAGCTTTCTGCTTGTCCCCAGCTCTGAGATGAGGCAGGAAGCATCCTCATCATCCTGACCCCTCAGAGAGATCAGAGATCAGTCAGCTCAGATTCCGAACCCCTACATGGGGGATGAGAACCCCCCTCCCATCCAAACCACCCCACCAGACACAAGGTCACCAGCATACCCCATTTTGAGGGGAAAGCAGCAGAAAATGGGGTCATTTCTGAAGCTTCTGTTTCATAAATAAGTGCAAGGAGCCACCTGAGCACTAGGAGGATGCAGAGGTAACTAGAGAGTAATGTGAAATAACACCCCACCTCTTACCCCACTGCAAAATTCAAGGAGAACTAGGAAGCTGAAGAGGGAGTAAAACCATGTATGCAGAGGGACCACCGGAGGGCATCTTCAACTGTCTCAAACTTTCAGTGCCCCAAGCAAACCACTTGATGCTGCCCCAGCCATCAGGGCTCAGACAGAAGATGGCTCCATGTTGTTCATCACAAACATTACAGACCATGGGCATCCATCACCTCCCTTTCAGAATAGCCCCTCATATGGGAAGAGCTGGGGAGTACTTGAGGGCTGCAGGGATGCAATAATAACATTTTACTCAACAAAATTCATCATCTGGTCTTGCCATCAATGGTGTGATGACTTGCCTTGTGTGTACACTCAAAGGGAACTATCTCCTTTCCCGGATAGACTCATCAGCTCATTACTCCAGGCAGCACAGAACACATTCCCTTGCTCACATCAAGTTTCTTGTCCATAGTCGTTGACATCAGGGCATCGTAGAATCACAGAATGGTTTGGGATGGAAGGGACCTCAAAGGTCACCCAGTTCCAACCCCTGCCACAGGCAGGGACACCTTCCACTAGACCAGGTTGTTCCAAGCCCCATCCAACCTGGCCTTGAACACTGCCAGGGATGGGGCAGCCACAGCTTCTCTGGGCAACCTGTGCCAGGGCCTCACCACCCTCATAGCCAAGAACTTCTGCCTCAGATCTCATTTCAATCCCCCCTCTGCCAGGTTAAAGCCATTCCTCCTTGTCCTGTCCCTACAGGTCCTTGTCAAAAGCCCCTCTCCAGCTTTCTTGTCAGACTTTTAGGCACTGGAAGCTGCTCTAAGGTCTCCCTGGAGCCTTCTCTTCTCTGGAATCCTTCAGCAGCAAGAGTTAGCAAGAGATTTAAGAGAGGAAGAGGAAAGAGGATTGCACCTCTGCCATCTCTTGCTGTGGCTTGTGCTCTGTCCTACATGATAACGAGGATGCATCTAATCCAGCACTCCTGTATCTCCAGCTGTGCAGAAGCAGGGACCAGCATTCAGCCTCCCAGTGTGTGACAGGGCTGCAGCACCACCGGTACTGCTGTTACAGAGCTCTCAGCAATTTATGAAGAGGAGCAAGCAGCAGCAGCCCCATTTCCACCCGTGTAGGAGGCATGGCCCACTTGGGCTCATTTTGCAGACGCAGATGAATTCTCATCAAGCTCTCAGTAGAGCTGGAAAGGTGAACCCAGAAATGCAGTCTTGTTTTCCCCACCAAACTGCAGTGCTGTAGATCTCACTGGCCTGCTTCCTGTGTGTTTTTTTCTGCATCGCTCACTAAATGCTATCAGAACACGTACGCCATTATGTTTTGGGCCAATTGGGTTCAAGTCACTACTGGCACTACAGCAGGAGCTGTTTCTGACCTTAGCACATATTTAGGTAACTGAATGACTCCTGGAGTGGTTACACACATCTCATCTGCTAGATGCTGTGAAGAACTTGCAGGACCCAAGGATAAAGCCTGACTGATGGGGCAGTCATTCAGGGAATTAGCACTCTCTTGCTGGCACAGAGAAGATTCAGGAATAGGCTTAACCACGAAAAACCACTTGGATTATTTATGTTAGAGAGGTCCCAAGCCCTGGAAACACTAGAAGAGAATATGCACATTTGTGGCTCAAGACTCTCATACCCACTGTCTTTTAAACTCTCTAATCCTGACATGCACCAGTGCCCATCCTCTCCTGCACACTGCCTGGGCTCAGAGCTCAGCTGGGATGCTCAAGATCACAGTGCAGCACCAAGCACTCGGAGCAGCCAGCATCTAGTGTACAACCAAGCATAAGACTGCAAGCAGAGCCTCCAGCCTTTCAGCCCCAGCAAGGAAGGATGTCCTCATTCAAATCACAGGGAGTTCTGAGACACAGGCAGCTCCACCAGTGCACACCTCCGTGGTTGTTATTCAAATCAGTTATTATACTAACAAATTGCTGTGTGCTGATCCGTAGAAATGTGCATCCTGTTAACAACAGCAGCTTGCCCTGGCTGCCTCGGCTTTGTAGGAGTGGGGTTGGAGCTACATCTCCAGCCACCTTCTCTCTGTGCCTCACTAACCCAGTGCAACCCTGGAGCTATCAGGGGCAGATCCTATCCTGCCTTCACCCTAGGCTTCTCCTGCCCCTTACTCCTTCCCAGTTCAGGGGACCCTGACATTAAGCTCTCCCTTATAACCTGGAGCAAGGTCTAACCCATTCCATGGCTGCACAGGGGCACGGAGAAGCTGAATGTGCTTCTGGCTGTGCAAGCTGGGCACACCACAGGAAAAATCCCCCCATTGAAATTCATTCCATGCTTGGAACCAGGATGAAATTTACTTCCAAAGATGGAAAATGCTTTAGAAAGCAATAAGCAATTTAAAGATCTTAATATTCCCTCAGCCTCTTGTATTCTCCAGCCCCTGGGAATGGGATATCTCCTATAAGAAACACAAAGCAATAAACATCCATTCCCTTTTGAATGTGTACTTCCATTTTGAATGTGACTTAATAGCAGCACCTCTATTCCTTGCTTGTGTGGGTGACTTTATTTCAATCATCTCAGAATATTTTCTTGGTAACTGCTTAAGAAAAGGCTGTGTTTTCAAACCACAGGGAACTTGGGTTGCAGTTCAAACACTAAGGAACCAGAGATTTGAGCCAAGGAGGAGTTTTTCCCGCTAGGGCAAGGAAAGGGAAAGCCAAGAGCCCAGCAGGGCTTGCCCCATAGAGACAAGTAATTTTTCCTGAAACGTCCATGTGAAGAACATGGAATTTTTTTAATTAATGAGGAAATGCTGTTTGGCTGTTCCCATGACATGGAACACCCTGCGTTCTCAGCCCCAGCCAGACCACAGCCAAGAGACCCATTTGGTACCTGCCAGGGGAAACCCTGGAGCAGACAATGAAGATGCCAACACACTTCAGCTTAGGGAATGGGGATATTCAGTTGGACAGGGAGTCACAGCAAAGCACACCAGCTGTAGGAGGCAAACCGGGAGGAAAACACAACTTCTCTTACCTCATCAAACCTGGCCTCATCCTCGCAGTTTTCAAGCACTCTGGTGTAGAAGGAGAGCCCTGGAGAGGGGAAAGGAAAACCAGGTTAGTCCCAGTGGAGCACAGTCTGCAGGCATTGCCTGGGATGGGGAAAAGGTGTTTGTGAAGGTATGAAAGCACCATAGGCACACAAGGGTGTGCATAGGGGGGGCAGCAGGGACACAGTACATGCAGGAGGGTGAAACCAGCTATTAGCGGCACTAAACACCACGTTAACCATAAGAAGGTTCTTCTGGAATGTGCTTAATGGGTGTGCTCAAGTCTTGTCCCATCTTTTGCAGCCAGATGAAACAGAGCATGGGGATGGGGATTGCAGCATTTTCTGCAGTGGCTTTTACATGGCTGAACAGGGGCTTCTCAAGCTTTGGAGTGTTGGGATTTAACTGATAGAAGGGAGATTTAGGTGATATATTAGGCAGTAGTTGTTTCCTGTGAGGGTGGTGAGGCCCTGGCACAGGGTACCCAGAAAAGCTGTGGCTGCCCCATCCCTGGCAGTGTTCAAGGCCAGGTTGGACAGGGCTTGGAGCAACCTGGTCTAGTGGAAGGTGTCCGTGCCCATGGCAGGGGGCTGGAACTGGATGAGATTTAAGGTCCCTTCCAACCCAAACTATACTGTGCTTCTATGATTCTATGCAGGTCTATACACCCTAGAAGTGTGCTCCAGCCTCAGGGATGAGATTTAGGAATGGCCACACCAAGAAAACCACCACAGCTCCTGCCCAGAGCAGAGGATCTGCATGTTTGAGTTCAGCCACACGGATGTAGCCACACATGGCCACCCTGACAGCAGCATCCAGCATCCCTCCATCGCTGCACCCCCAGATCTGCCTGAGCAATGGAGTCCCAAAAGCCCCCAGTCAGCTGGGAGCAGGGACGGGACACAGGGAGGAGATACTGTGGAGGGGAAGCCCCAGGAGAGCAGCCAAGCATGTGCATTAGTTACTGAAATAATCAGGTTTCCCCAGGGAGCCCCAGCTCGTGGTTGCCCCATGCTTTTACCTGCTCTCAATAGGATCTTACCCACCTCCCCCTGGAATCAGTATTTCTAGTTAATATCCACTTCATAACACAGCAGGAGGAAAATGTATAAAAAATGCTAATATTTAATCACAGATTCACATTGAGACTTTCCCTTCCAGCAAAGAAAATTGTCTCCTGGGTAATTAAAAACATCTCTGTGTGCGAGTCTGGTTTGGGCCCAGCACTGCACAGAGAACCTGTGGCTAGGGCGAGCGGATGCCAGGTACCCCTTACTGCTGCATGTCAGCTTCTGCTTTTTCTTACCAAAAAGTGAGATATCCTGATGACACGGCTCTTGGCAGGGAATGCCCCATCCCTGTCTAATTTAACTATTACACAAAGAGAGCTATCATGTTGTCAGACTTCCTGCTGCCTGCAGCAGCCAACCTGGGTAAAGTAAACCCAAAAGGGTTTATCCCAAAACACCCTCCCAGTTCCCTGCCATGAGTCACTTCACCCACAGATACATGAGTTTCTCAGGAGTGTAGGCAGAGCACTGCATTTATCTCATGCAGGTGACTCTGGGTAAAGGTGGAGGAGACCCACATGGGCCATGGGACAGCCATCCACTCTTGCCCCGTGTACATTGGCCACCTCCCAGTGCAAGGGAACCTGGTGCTGGTTCCCTCCTTGCCTTCCATGGGATGGGATGGTAGTTGCAAGTGGAATGCAGCCCAGCCCCTCTTCACCCAAGGCAGGGGACCCAAACGGGGAATGGGACCATTACTCCATCAGGATGGAGCCACGAGGAACAGGGCCAGAAACATTATCAGAGGGCTGGAGCAGCTCTGCTATGGAGACAGGCTGAGAGAGCTGGGCTCGTTCAGCCTGGAGAAGAGAAGGCTCCGCAGAGACATTGGAACAGCTTCCAGTGCCTGAAGGGGGTGACAAGAAAGCCGGAGAGGGGCTTTAGACAAGGGCCTGTAGGGACAGGACAAGGGGGAATGGCTTTAACCTGACAGAGGGGAGATTGAGATGAGATCTGAGGCAGAAGTTCTTCCCTGTGAGGGTGCTGAGGCCCTGGCACAGGTTGCCCAGAGAAGCTGAGGCTGCCCCATCCCTGGCAGTGTTCAAGGCCAGGCTGGACGGGGCTTGGAGCAACCTGGTCTAGTGGAAGGTGTCCCTGTCCATGGCAGGGGTTGGAACTGAATGAGCTTTGAGGTCCCTTCCAATCCAAACCATTCTGTGGCTCTATGATGTTCCCTATCATTACCCACCAGAGCTCCTGGAGCAATCCATGAATGATCTCCCTCATTTACACACACTGATTCAGAGAGGAAGCCTCACCAAGAAGCACTTTATAACTCCATCTGTGATCAATTAGCTGACAAGTGCTCTAATTGCATGAGGGCACAAGTCCCCTCCTTCACAAATACACTGCATTAGGCTGCCCTAAGAGTGAAAACTGCTGCAGGCAAGTGACCCTGCACAAGCTCACGCCCTGCTGGGGGACAGGAGCAGGCACCTCTAAAATGGGCAGCACTGAAGAAAACCCACCATTTTTCTGCTTTGCTCCTGCAGCCAGCCTGAATGCATGTGCAGAATATCCCAGTTACCCCTGCCTGGCTGAGTTCCACTTGCAGAGCACCGAGGTGGAGAGCTGGAGAGCTGCAACTGCAACTGATCTGGAGCCCCCAAACTCTGAAGGTATGAGCATCCGCATGGCGTTTGGTGAGCCAAATCCAATGCTTTGGTGGGAAATGAGTCCCTGGTACTCAGGGATGGGAGTGAACTTTGGCCACCCATTCTGGGACAGATCCCACCTCTCCCTCCACTTCCAGACTAGGAGGTGGAGAGTCTGGCACCTCTCCCTGGTCCAGATCTGGGAGCTCCTCCTCATGCCTCAGTTTCTCTTGTTTGCAAAGTGAGGATATTGCAGCTATGCCTCACAGAGGCTGCCCAAAGCGTGGGAATCCCTGGGAGAAGAGGAGCAGTGTTATTCCATCCCACACAGCTGTCAACCTCAGCCCGTTCTCAGGAATGCTTCTATCAAAGTTGTGATTTATTCATCTCCAACCTGAGCTGAAGTGGAGCAGTGTTTCAGAACACTGCCCACCTGCAGAAATGCACCCTGCTGCCTGTCACACTGGAGTCAAACCCTTTCCTTCATTTCTTTACATGCAATAACAGATGCTTTCGGTTGAATGAACACATACCCACTTGGGGAGCTCTGCCTGAACCCTAGCCTGTGCTGTTGGCAGGTGAGGTGAGGGGGGGAGCCAGCTTGACTAGTGGAGAGCATCCCTCTCTGCAACACTCAGGAACTCCAGTAAAGCCAGGATATTGGGGACTCAATCTGTGGGTTGCTGTGAAGAGCACTGAGGGATGCCAGGCTGGTGGAGGTCACCTCACACCACACCAAAGGGGTCTAAACTTCCCTCTACCGTTGCTGGAGAAAGGCAGAAAACTTCCCCCTGGAGACTGGCACCAAACCCCAACCTTCGACAGTGGGATGCTCTCCCAGGCCTGGCAACAGGGGTCCAAGCCAACATGCCTGGCTAAATCCTGCCCTGTCCCATGCCATCCTAACCCATCCCACTGCTCCACATCCTTCTTATGCTGGGGCCCCAGAGCTGGACACAGGACTGCAGAGGGGGTTCTCACCAGTGCGGAGCAGAGGGGGAAAATCTCTTCCCTCAACCTGCTGGTGATGCAGCCCAGGACATGGCTACCATACAGACTGGAGGAGCTCTGCCCCATCCACATGCCAAGTGCCCGGAGTGCTGGGGCACTTCATGGCCACCTCCAGCATGTCCTGGTCAGCAGCAGACCCTGGTCCCGGCTCTGGGGTGTGCTTACACACCCATAAGTACAATTGCACCATGGCTATGTCCTAAATGCCCCAGAAGCAGGGAGCCTGCTTGCAGAAGGCAATGGGATGCAGTGCTGTGCATCCTTAGAGTCGTGTGTTGGGAGCCACCTGAAACCCAGTGCTGAGACCCACCAGTGAGAGTCAGGGGCCAGCCCAGGCATCTGCAGGACTTGGCCTCATCCAAAGCAATCAGCAATCTGGCATGAAGCAATCCTCAAAGCACTACCAAGCACATCAAGAAAAGTCCAAATGCATTTGGGAACTCCTATCTTACTACTGTTACAATTGTTGAAACCCATGGTGTGTGAGAAAGACCACCTACCCATAAACAACACACTCCTTCTGTATCCTTACTGTGTGACTGATAATTCCAGTCCCTTCACCCACAACAAGGTCTTGTCCTGGATTCACATCTCATGTTTGCTGGCACCCCAGGCTCAGGGCTGTCCCACAGCCCAAAACTATGCTGCTACTTGTCAAATAGGTACCCAGGGGATCTGTCTGTGCACTTCCCTGTCCGCAGGAAAGCTCTCCCCACTTTTTCCCCTTTTGGGACAAGGAATGTAGACAGGCTCTGGAGCTAAATGTTAGCATAAGATGTTAAAATGCTGTTCCTGTGCAGGAAAGGCTTGCTGCAGCTTTGGACACACACACTGAGTGGCATGAACAGGGCACAACACCAAACCCCTATTGACCACCATCCCATTTAAGGGAAGGATCCTACCTAACCCACCTCCCTGCTGCCTTCACTGACCCAACCCTGCATGGGATCACATCCTAACCCACCTCTACCACCCTTTAGTAGTAGGATTTTGCTAGCCATGACCTCAGGGTCCAGTCCTGCTGAGTCTGGTCACCAGGAGCCTCCCTGCTAGGACTGAGCTTGCAGAATACAGCAGCATCAAGTGTCCCAGTTGTGACCTCTGCAGTTTCCCAGGACAAGCAGGGGAAGAGACAACCCCACTTGCAGGTTTCTGATACCTGCTGCATTCCCAGCATGGGACTGAAATGCCTCTGTGCACAGAAAGTGACAGAAGCAAACTACCAGGTAAAAATATTCTGATTCTATGAACTGCCCCTGGGCTAAACCTGGGAAGCAGTGACAGGGAAGTAAGGGGGCAATTGCACCTTTCCAATGACTCTATGGTCATTAAGGCAGCGCAGGGAAAGCCATTTCAGCCAGTGCTGGCTGGTCTGGCTTGGAAGTGATGAAAATACCTGCTCCCCTGCTCTCCCAGGACATGTTTGCAGAGAGAAGGGATTGCTGTTCCCAACTCCCGGCATGGATAAACCACCCCACAGCCTCCTCTCCCTGCTGGTGGGCTCCCACTTGCTGGCACCACATAGCAAGTTCACACCAAGCCTGCCCCAAGCCCCCGGGGGCTCAGGAAAGGTTTGGCTGCTGCTGAGGGTATGCACCCCAGAGAGTTTTTGCTCCTTTTGCAGCTTCCCTTGGAAAGCTTTGGAGATGGTGTGGATCTGAACCAAAGCTGCAGCATCCTTAGAGGAAATCCAGGCAGATGCTGAGTCCCTGCATAAGGCAAGTTCTCCTCCTGGCCCTTCCAGTGGCACCTTCTTGGTGGCACAGCCTCACCACCAAGCCCCTGATGCTGTGGTGGGAGCCCAGCTCCCTCGGGCCGTGGCAGGGTCCTGGCAGGGCTTTGTCACCCTGGGACTTCACCTGCTTTCCCTGGGACGAATCCATCTCCCCAGGGCTGCCCGCGGGAAGGGAATGGGGGCTGCAGTGTCCCAGCCCAGGGGCAGGCGGGTTGGGGGGCCCAGGACAGCCGTACTGCGTGCAGGGTGGGCAGCTCCTGCAGCCGGCAGACTCGCATTCCCCTTCCCAACCCAAGCGCGCCCTCGGTGGGGAAACTGAGGCAGGGAAGTGGCGGCAGAGAGCAGCCCACCCGGGACCCGCGGGACCACCCACTCCCCCCTACCTCGGAAAACCGCTTTGGCGATGCGGTCGGCTTTGCCGCGGAGGCCAGTGACGGTGCGGAGCTGCAGCAGCAGAGCCATGGGGCACGGTGGGGCGCGGAGCGGTGCAGAGAGCGGAGCGGTGCAGAGAGCGGAGCGGTGCAGAGAGCGGAGCGGAGCGGAGCGGAGCGGAGCGGTGCGGTGCGGTGCGGTGCGGTGCGGTGTGGTGCGGTGCCTCGCTCCCAGCTGCGCTCCGAGGCGCGGTGCGGTGTGCGGAGCGGTGCCCCCTCCGACGCTGAATTATTCAGCAGAGGCCCCGCCCCCAGCCCTCCCTTCCCTCCTTCCCCTTCCCATCCCTTTCCTCACTTTCCTCCTCCATTCCCTTCCCTCCTTTCGCTGCTGCTCTGAACGAGCTGCCCTCCGGTTGCATAATGTTGTGAGTCGGGAAACGGAGACAGGAAACATCCCCCCCTCAGCACACCCAGGTGGAGCCTTTGGGGTTAGAGTGTGTACCCACTCCCAGCCCTCCAAATATATGGCAGGGGAGGGGAGATAGGGGGATCCTCAGGGAGACCTGACTTCACTCACTACGTCCTAGGACCACCAAGGACCAGCCAGCATGGGGGTCCTGTGCTGTTACCAGCGTCTCCTGGGGTTAGGTACAAGAGATGGGTAGGTCATTATCCATGTGCCCTCTGTTGCCAGCCAGCGGGGACAGGAGACAGAGCTAAGATCACCCCACCTGGGCCATGACCATGGCAGCAGGGCCACTACATCACAGCCCTTCAGCCAGACCACAGCCAACTTTGGACAGAGGATGGAACACATAGTGCTGTGAGATGCAGCAGGGTCCCTGACAGTGCAGGCAGTGTGGGTGTTCTGTGGGGCCAAAGCATCCCAGCCTGGAATGCCATCAGCACCACACTCTGCTGCACATTTATCCAAGCTGGAGAGTGCTCTGCACTGCACATTTGCTGTGTTCCGGGCAATAGGATCAAGTGGAATTTCCAGATATCAGTGCTAACTTTACAGTCTGGACTTGTGGACTCCGTTTGGAATAGGTCTTGCCTGGAAGGTTGCACAAGAACATCTTTCCCAGCATCTTAAAGAAGTTGTCCTTTATTTCAAGGAAGATGATGAATGCATGCCTTTGGGAAGAGCACAAGGGTCTTCAAGCCTCGCATATCTTCTTTTCCTGCTTGGGCACTTCTGGGAAGCATCCATCAGTGTTGAGACACAAACCCAGGAGAGCTTCATCATCATCAGAGAGAGAGAAGCAAGGGTGAAACCTTCACAAATGGATACTAAACCACTGGAAATAAGACAATTGGTTTCTGTTGCAGAGCCTGCATTGCTGTAGTCCTGTCTGCAGGGAAGATCATTATGCTTATTCTTAAGAGCATGAGGGTGAAGAACCTTGGGATTAACAGCGTGTGCCGTTTCTCATTAGGTTCATAATTACCTCCTGGAAGCATGGCCTGGAAGCAAGGGTGCTGTTGCACAGACACAGGACATGGCAATGAAGACAGCAGCTTTCTGACGGCTCAGGTTTGTGGCAGGTTTGTGATAACAGTGGGAGGGGATAATGCAGCCCTGCCCAAGTTGATCCATGACATGCAAGTGAGAACTGGTGCCTATGCAAGAGCTCAAGAGGTGCTATCATGCATGACCCAGAGATATGTCTACTACGTCTGATGCTGCTGAAAAGAAAGCATTTTTGGGTCTCTAGCTGGTCTTTCCCAGCTGAGCCATCCAGGCTGGTGCTGCTTTTCATAGTCATTGAATTACAGAATGGTTTGGGTCGGAAGGGACCTTAAAGCTCATCCAGTTCCAACCCCCTGCCATGGGCAGGGACACATTCCAGTAGACCAGGTTGCTCCAAGCTCCATCCAACCTGGCCTTGAACACTGCCAGCGATGGGGCAGCCACAGCTTCTCTGGGCAACCTGTGCCAGGGCCTCACCACCCTCACAGGGGAGAACTTCTGCCTCATATCTTATCTAAATCTGGGGTGGCACATAATAGCCATGTGAAACCCCTCAGTCAACTACTGCTCGTCTGCTCTGATGCAGAAGAAGATGTCCTCGCCTTCATCTCCTACATCTCCATTTCTCAAATTTACTTGATTTGAGAGCAAGCAAATTGCACCAGCACCTCTAGAGGCACCTTCAGAGCAACCCATGCTGTCCTTAAAGCACAAGTACCACAGAAAACACCTTCTGTGTCTTTTGTTCATTTCAAATCTCTTACTCAATATCAGAGAGCAGATAACAAAGTGAAAAAATCCAGTGTAAAGGGTGTTGACTGAATAGTTCACCTCAGAAGGCAGCATAACTTCGAGCTGCACTGTGCAATTGGGTGAGTGGTGCTGGGTGCGAACACCAGCCTGAAGAATCTGGCAAGGACTGTGACTTCTCTTTTCCTGATTTTGTTTTATCCCAGACATGATTTAGCTGTAAAAGCACAGGTGGAGGGTTCCTGGGGAGTGGTAACCTGTAGGTTTACCCCCAGACTTCAAGAGACACGGCAAAGCAAGAAAGAAGAAATCAAGACAGAAGATGATATGCACATCAATCTTTAATACTGTGCATTAAATCTGACCGTAATCTGTCTGTTGTAGCTGCTGAAAGCAGTACAAGAAACTATTGCCCTTTGTCTGCTGGACATGAGCTTCCTCTTAGCATTCCGCCACTCAGCAAAGTTCACTCCTACCTAAGATACCTTCAGAGCTCAATGCTCTTCAGTATGGTGGAAGATCTACACTTGCCCCCCGATGATTTATCCACCCATTATACCTGTAAATTGGGTAATGAAGATGAGCAGGAGCAAGATAGGAACCCAGCTGCAATGAAGACAACAAAACACAAGGAGTGTCAAAGTGTGGTGTGTTAAAAATGTTCTCTCCAGCTTGAGAGCCGAAGAGGCTTGCCTGTGATTAACAGCGCAAGGTGAGAAAATGCCCTTTATAAACACTAATTTCAGTTTTCCAGTGCCTCTGCAATTTTCACATCGCTGCATGTGAATAAAATTACACACCCACCTCTGAATCACTGATGACTGCTCTTATTTACTATGGGTTTACACCAAAAGCAAGGGGGAAAGGGCTGCTTGCCATGGCAGAATCAGGCCTTAACTAGTCCCTCCGTATACATCACCCACAGCAGTGGTATTCCATTAAAATAAATCCAATTGCACATGCTGAAGCAATAGTCTTATGATGATGCTACAGTGAGTTAAGTCCAAAATTAATGAGATTTTCTCTTCTTAACAGTTTTGCTCATTTTTTTACCCAGCTCTTCTCTTCCCACGCTTGGAAAAAATCACATCAGCCTCCCCGTTTGTCAAACCACTAAAATCTCTCCTATTAATTACAAAAAATTGCTGTCGTTTTCTTTCCCCTCTTTGTTTTTTGTTGCCTGAAGAGTTGGACCGAGGTTTCACACCTGGGGGATGATTTTAACTCCTTTCATCAACAATTTTGACCCCTTTCATCAACAGAAATCACTGTGACAGGCTCTGAGTTAGGCTTAAATGCTAATGGTGGGTGATAGTGTATTGTGTAAGTGCATGTTTGTATGTGTATAGAGCTGTATGTTTTCCTGTATAATGTTTCTCTCCTTGTGCCATCCAAGCTGATGAGTAAAATCCCCAGGAGCACAATAGCCTGAGTGGATCCAGGCTATGGTAACACATTCTGAAGAAGGCAGCTCTCCTTTCAGTAACATACCCACAATAAATGTGCCAAATAACCCACTCCAAATTGTCTTCCAATTCCTAGAAATGGATAACTGAACCATCCCCTTTCCATGTGTCTGTAGACCTACACAGTGACGATTCCTGAGTCCCTTCCAACAAGAATTTGATGATTTGATAAAATCAGCAATAAAAACCAGTCCTGCACATGGGTCAGGACAATTCCAAGCACAAATTGGGCAGCAACTGGATTGAGAGCAGCCCTGTGGAGAAGGACTTGGGGATGTTGGTCAATGAGAAGCTCCCCATGACCCAGCAGTGTGCGCTTGAGCCCAGAAACCAACCGTGTCCTGGGCTGCATCACCAGCAGCGTGACCAGCAGGTCGAGAGAGGGGATTCTTCCCCTTTGCTCCACTCTGTTGAGACCTCCCTGTAGCCCTGCATCCAGCTCTGGGGCCTCAGTATATAAGAAGGATGTGGAGCTGTTGGAGCAAGTTCAGAGGAGGCCACAAAGGTGCTCTGAGGGCTGGAGCACCTCTGCTATGGAGACAGGCTGAGAGAGCTGGGCTTGCTCAGCCTGGAGAAGACTCTGTGGAGACCTTAGAGTAGCTTCCAGTGCCGACTAGGTGAGCTTTAAAGCTGCTTCCAACCCAAACCATTCTGTGGTTCTATGACTCTATGATTCTAATAACTGGGGGATTCCTCCCACCAAATGTGAAGGGGGAGATGGTTCTCTGCTGGAGGTGCAGCCATCAGGTATCCCAGCAGGTTCCATTTCATCTTCTTGGTCTCAGGAGGATGCAATCAGCACAGGGCAGAGCCCACTGGACAGACAAATGAAGTCCCAAGGAGGGTCCTCTTACCCCCCTGGCTACAGGCAGAGTGCACTGGGGACAATGTCCTTTGGGGACCATGAGCTTTAGGGACAGCATGTTGTTAGGGCAGTGGTGCTGGGCAATGGAAAGGGGAAGCAGAGAACAATTACACAGCCCTGGCTGATGGGCTGCTTTCAAGCACAGAAAATACCATAATCGGAGAGCTCTTGAGCCAGGACATGCAGCAGCTCTGTACAAGGATAGACAGGATTTCAGTTTTCCAGTGGGTGATTTTGCTAAGAGAAATATCACCTGCCTTTCCTTCCAGGCAGCTTTATTTATTGCTGAAAGCCTGCAGCGCTCAGCTCTAGAGATTCCCATGCTGGGTCCATGTCTGCAACATCACTAATGGACAATGTAGTCGTCTCCCACCATCAGTCCCAAATCCTGCAAAGCAGGAGCAGCAACCAAACCAGCTTTTCCATCAGTGCCTCAGCATCAGCCTGGAGGGGAGCCCTGACTGCGTGGTGAAGGAGGAGTTGTGAGGGACATGACAAAAAGGAGCAAAAAAGACCCTTCTGCAATGCCAATGATCGTCAGACCAAGTTCAGGGCCCATGGTCACAGGAGCTGGTGCCAGAACCTCCTTGCCCTGTGGAGCAGGTGCCAGAGCCTTCTCTCCCCGAGGGACAGCAATGTGCATTTCTTCATTTCCCATTGGATTCACTTATTTTCTGGCCAGGCTCTTCCTTGTGAAGCCTCTTTGCCCCAACAGAACTGAGCTAGACCCTTAGAGAAGGAATAACAAGGAGATTCTCATGGCAAATAGCCAAACCAAAGCACCTTTCTGGAGCTTCTCCAGCCCTTTTTGTGGGCAGCTGTCAAGTATCACTTACTCCACAGTTCCCCAGAGAGCAGTCGCACTAATTTAACCCCACACTGAGGGACCTGAAGTCCCCACTGATGAACCACCCCATGGAGCAGTAGCTGTGCACTGTAGGTGCATGGAGAGCATCCGAAAGACTTATTCATGACTGCTGTAATCAGGGCAAAGGAAGGAGCACAGAAAGGACTTGGAGCAACCCTTGTTCCCTGCCATCTTTCACCACTCTGTTCACAGACTCCATTTTTGACATCCCAGCTCTTCCCAGCCTTGGTTCTGCCAGAGTAAGTCTCCCTCCTTCTGCCATCATTC
Organism: Pezoporus occidentalis; assembly: GCF_034315485.1. Lineage (NCBI taxonomy): Eukaryota > Metazoa > Chordata > Aves > Psittaciformes > Psittacidae > Pezoporus > Pezoporus occidentalis. Next base: position 12,231 of record NW_026914330.1, on the reverse strand, counting down.
CCCCCTGCAGTCGAGGCTCTTTCAGTTATAAGAGTTTCAGGGATGCAACTGTCAGAACTGAGGCACTGTGGGATAAAGCTGCTCGCACCATCATCTGTAATTTTGAGTGCTGCAGTAGGCAGCCCTGCTTGTGTGTATCAGTCTCCAAAAGAAAGGGGAAAAGGCTGTGGAGGCATTTTTTTGTACAGAAGGATAGGTGTGAGCAAGGAAAAGGGGGAATGCTGAACCCGAGGCAAAGCGGTAAACTCTCCTGTGTAAATCAGTGCTTGCAAGGTGTCCTTGTGAGATCTTCTGAAATGAGTATCCTACCCTGGTGCAACAAGGAGATCTGCACCCTTAGTACCAGCAGGTCCTCTGTCATAGGATCAGGGAGCTGTTAAGTTTGGAAAAGGCATTTAAGATCACTGAGTCCAATCATTAACCCAGCACTGCCAAGCCCACCGCTAAACCATGTCCCTAAGCACCACATCTACATGTCCTTTGAACCTCTCCAGGAATGGTGAGTCCACCACAGCCCTGGGCAGCCTGTTCCAGTGCTTGACAGCCCTTTTGGGGAAAAATTTTTTCCTGATATCCAGTCTGAACCTCTGCTGGCACAGCTTGAGGCCATTCCCTGGAGTGATGTCTTACCCCTGGAGTGGTGACAAGACCCTCACTCATTTCCAGAGAAGCTGACACTTCTGCCTGGGGTTTTCTGGCAAGGCTGAGCTGGTCAGTGCATCCATGGAGGGTCCAGGCTCTGTTATAGTCCTCGGATCTACAGAAGAGACACGTGGACTATAGCTCCCTGTCATCCTACAAAAGCATCATTTCCAGGCAGATAAAGAAGATGTTGGGGACCCCAAAGCTTTGCTGTCTGAGACAGGAGCTCCAAGCACCCCGATGCAGTGCTTCTCCCAAGAGCAAGCTCCATTTAAAATCCTGAAGAGTTTCTGCCTCTGTGGGTGCTGTTGTAAAGCCATTGCTTCTGCTAATTCCCAGCTTCACCCTGGTCATGGTTGTCTTCTTGCTCCTTCTGTCTTCCCCTTGTTCTCTGCAGATTAATTTCCTTACTGCAATCCTCTCCCCTCAGCCTCTCTTTTGCTTGACTAAATAAGCCTAGCTCTTCCATCCCCTCCTCATGGACAGGACCTCTTTTCCCTCATGGTCTTTTATCTGCAGCTCCTCAGGCTAGGATAAGTGCAGCATTACCAGGTGCTCCATATCACCCCCTGGGCCGTGTTTGAGGTCACAAACGCTATCACCTTGCAGGTCTGGGACCACAGGCACCCTCAGTTCCTTCTCCTCAGTCTTTAATGCATGACTTTGCATTTTGCAGGTAGCCCAAGAGTGCTTCCATAGAATCACAGAACGGTTTGGGTTGGAAAGAACAGAGCAGAGGGGGAGGATCCCCTCCCTCAACCTGCTGGTCATGCTGCTGGTGCTGCAGTCCAGGACACAGTTGGTTCCCTCCCACCAGTGCTCTTGTTCCCCAGCTAGAAGACCTGCAGTTTTCAAAGTAGGTAATCTAAGCAGTCAAGCAGGACTGACTTTTGGCAAATCCATTTGGCCTTTTGTATCATTTTCCATTTGCTTTCACATCTTCCCATTTCATCCTCTGAGACAAACTGGAAAGCTGTGCTGATGCTGGGTCACAAGCCCACAGTGACCCAGACAACCTTCTGACTCCTTTTGAAATGCCAGAGCTGTACTTGTTACTCCACGGCTGTAGCAATGCAGCAGCTCCCAGTGAGTGGAGGATTTGTGTTTATTTATTTAATTTCTATGTATTTATTTATTTATCATGACACAGAGCTTTTCCCATTCTCTTAAATTCAGTGCAATTAGCAAACCCAGATTTCCTCATTCCTCCACACTGCAGAGAGGAGCCAGCTTGTAAAGACACATGCTGGGTCTCTGCATGAAGTCTCCTGTGCCTGTAGCAAACTCACTGGGGATCCATCCCAGCAAAAATCCATGGATCCCACCCCTCCCAGCTTCTCCCCTGTCCCAGGGTGGCTGAATCCACATCTCACTGGCAGCAGGAGCCCAGCAGTGCTGGGAGAGCAGGCAGCTGGCAGACCTTTGCAGGGCCGGCACTGTAATGTCCTGCACTAGCAGGAGGTGGGTGCTGAAAGCCCCTGGATTTCTGTTTTGTTTCTTTTCTTCTGTTTTATTTTTAATTTGAAACACCTCACAGCTCAGATTGAGATGCAAATAAAGAGCAGCCCCTCCAATTCCCGCACCTGCCGGTTCCTCTGATGAGCAAGGATCATTTATAAGGATTATTTTAATAGAATGTGCAGATGTCTGTGTGCAATTGTATCTTTTTACATTTTTTTTTTCAGGCAACTTCCCAAAGCTGTTCCAGGATAGGTCCCTGGTTGCTCTCCTGGGCAGGAGCAGAGCCCACTATTCCAGTTACACAAAACTCCAAAAGCATAAAATATGCAAACCTTGGGACTTGGTTTGCATTTCAGGGGATTTCTGAATCCCCTGCGTCAGGAGGGGAGAGGGCAGGGGTTCTTGAGGAGGGGTGCAGGCCATGGTGCCAGGGTGGGTGCAGACAGAGCGTGCTGGTGTGGGTGCAGTGGTGAGGGCTGGCTGCATGCAGGCAGTGGGTGCAGGCGATGTTCAAGAGTGGGGGGTGCAGGGGATCTTAGGGTGCCAGAAGGGTGCAGCAGGTTCAGCGGACGGGTTCTGGGCTCCTCCTCCTCCTCACCTCCGTTGCCTGGTGATGGTGTTTGTGATGGTTCTGAGGGCAGCTGTAGCACAGGGACGTTCCATATCTCCAGCACAGCTGGCAGCAGGTAAGGGCTGAGCATGGCCAGACTGGCACCCTGGGGCCCTCCACCCTGCCCCATGCACCCTGTACCCTTCCTATTACAATACAACTTTTAACCCAGGCTGCAGGCTGCAGACACTGCAGACACTCCATCTCTTGACTGCTCTGCCCCTGCAACCCCATGTCTGTGTGTTTCCTCAGGTGGTTTTAGATAGGTCAGGGGTTGTCTTTTGTATCGGCGACTGTAGAGGGACAGAGCAGAGCATTTTCTCACCCCTTCATGCATATGACATGAGAACAGTGAGTAATGCATGCAGCCTTTGGAGAGGCTTTTCCTGTGCAATGAGAGACCCCAAATGTCTCTCATCCAGATGAGCTGTGATGTGTTTCAGCTCATCCTTCCTCTGCCCTCTCAGCTGAAGCACTTTCCTCAGCTCCTTGCCAACATTGATGATAACTTCTTAACACTGATGATAACTTCTTAATGCAAATGGTGAACAAACCAACTAGGAGAGGAGCGCTGCTGGATCTAGTACTCACCAACAAGGAGGGTCTGGTTGAAGCGGTGATGGTCAATGGCAGCCTTGGCTACAGTGACCATGAGATGGTGGAGTTTAGGATCCTGTGTGGGAGGAATAGAATACCTAGCAAGGCCACAATTCTGGATTTCTGAAGGGCAAACTTCGGCCTCTTCAATCAATTGCTAAGGGTAGTCTCATGGGAAAGGGTGGTAAAGGGGCTCAAGACAGTTGGTCAGCATTCAAGGACTACTTCTTCCAAGCTCGGGATCAGAGTATCCCAATGGGTAGGAAGTCAAGTAGGGGAGCCAGGTGACCAGCATGGTTAAACAAGGAACTGCTGGGCAAACTCATGCGGAAAAAGAGAATCTATGGATTATGGAAGGAGGAGCTGGCCACTTGGGAGGAATATAGGACAGTTGTTAGAAAATGTAGGGAGGCAATTAGGACAGCTAAGGCCTCCTTGGAACTTAATCTTGCAAGTCGGGTTAAGGACAATAGAAAGGGCTTCTTCAAATACATAGCGAATAAAACTAACACAAGAGGCAATATAGGCCCACTGCTGAATGATGTGGGTGCTCTGGAGACAGAGGATATAAAGAAGGCAGAGGTGCTGAATGCCTTCTTTGCCTCTGTCTTTACTCCTGCAGACTCTCCCCGGGGGACCCAGATTCCTATAGCCCCAGAAGGAGTCAGGATAAAGGAGGAGTTTGCTTTGGTGGATGAGGATTGGGTTAGGGATCGGTTAAGCAATCTGGACATCTATAAATCGGTGGGTCCGGATGGAATACACCCATGGGTGCTGAGGGAGCTGGCGGAGGTCATTGCTGGGCCACTCTCCATCATCTTTGGTAAGTCGTGAGAAACAGGAGAGGTGCCTGAGGATTGGAGGATGGCAAATTCACACCCGTCTATAAGAAGGGCAAGAAGGAGGACCCGGGTAATTATAGACCGGTCAGCCTTACCTCCATCCCTGGAAAGGTGATGGAACAACTTATTCTTGACACTATCTCTAGACATATCAAGGATGAGGGGGTCATTAAGAGCAGCCAACATGGTTTTACTGAGGGGAAGTCATGTTTGACCAACCTTATAGCCTTCTAAGAGGAAGTAACTAGGTGGCTTGATGATGGTAGAGCAGTAGATGTGGTTTTTCTTGATTTCAGTAAGGCATTTGATACTGTCTCCCACAGCATCCTCATAGATAAGCTAAGGAAGTGTGGGCTTGATGATGAGGTAGTGAGGTGGATCAAGAACTGGTTGGAAGGAAGAAGGCAGAGAGTTGTGGTCAATGGGGCAGAATCTAGCTGGAGGTCTGTGACTAGTGGAGTCCCTCAGGGGTCGGTGCTGGGACCGATGCTGTTTAATATTTTCATCAACGACCTGGATGAGGGAACTGAGTGTACCCTCAGCAAGTTTGCTGATGATACTAAACTGGGAGGAGTGGCTGACACACCAGAGGGCTGTGCTGCCATTCAGCGAGACCAGGACAGGCTGGAGAGTTGGGCAGGGAGAAACTTGATGAAATTCAACAAGGGCAAGTGTAGAGTCCTGCATCTGGGGAAGAACAACCCCATGTACCAGTACAGGTTGGGGGCTGACCTGCTGGACAGTAGTGAAGGGGAAAGGGACCTGGGGGTCCTGGTGGACAGGAGGATGACCATGAGCCAACACTGTGCCCTTGTGGCCAAGAAGGCCAATGGCATCCTAGGGTGCATTAGAAAGGGTGTGGTTAGTAGGTCAAGAGAGGTTCTCCTTCCCCTCTACTCTGCCTTGGTGAGGCCGCATCTGGAATATTGTGTCCAGTTCTGGGCCCCTCAGTTCAAGAAGGACAGGGAATTGCTTGAAAGAGTCCAGCACAGAGCCACAAAGATGATTATGGGAATGGAACATCTCCCTTATGAGGAGAGGCTGAGGGAGCTGGGTCTCTTTAGCTTGGAGAAGACTGAGGGGTGACCTCATCAATGTTTACAAATATGTAAAGAGTGAGTGTCAGGATGATGGAGCTAGGTTTTTTTCAGTGATGTCCAGTGATAGGACAAGGGGCAATGGGTGTAAACTGGAGCATAGGAGGTTCCACGTGAACATCAGGAAAAATTTCTTTACTGTGAGAGTGACAGATCACTGGAACAGGTTGCCCAGGGGGGTTGTGGAGTCTCCTACATTGAAGGTACTCAAGGCCTGCCTGGACAAGTTCCTGTGTGATGTACTCTAGGTTACCCTGCTCTTGCAGGGGGGGTGGACTAGATGATCTTTTGAGGTCCCTTCCAACCCTTCGGATTCCGTGATCATCGCATACTTTCTCTGCCCTTCTCTTGTTTTCTTTTACGTCTACTTTTTGTTTCATGTAAGCAAAGACTCCTGCTGCAGCCAGGGCTGCTCCTGATTGCCAGGCAATGCCCTTGCCTGGGGCGGCCCTTGCCCTGAGTGGACAAACCTGTCCCAGCAGCTTTCCCCTGATATAAAGCCAGCCTGGGTGCTAAAGCTGGATGTGTTCTGCACCCAGGAGGTGCACCCATGGGCTCCTTGCTGATGGGGTTACGTTGTGGCTTGCATCCATCCCTCTTGCTGCTGCTCTCCAAGCTGCTGGAGTACATTTCTCCCTTACAGGCAGAGCTATGCTTGTAGGAGTTACGCAGTTTAATGTTTATATGTGTATTTACATATCTATATACTTATATATAGATATTATTTTTCCTCTGGTGCCTGAGGGCATCATTTTCAGCCATCCAGCACTTTGGGATTGGGTTTCTGTCTGAAGCACTCTCATCACTTCAACCACTGGCAGCTTTGCTGCCAGATCTCACACACCTTCTCTCTTTTTCAGCTGCTCTGGCAAATGGCAAACTGCAGCCACACTGTGGGGAGGAGCACCAAAATGCCCTGAGCTGTGGGGCCTGATGCATGGGTGCTGGAGTCCACTCTGCCTGACTGCATGGGTGCTTGCACCCTTAAATCACATCCCACATTTTTGGCACGTGTATGGATTGACACAAGTATTCCCTGCAATGTGGAGTGTGGCAAGCAGCAGGGCACTGTGGATGGATTTTTAGCAAAGAATGGCCACGTGCCCAAGTCAGCAAGTGCCTACATGGAGTTCAACATGAACCAAGGATGAAGGAGGACGTGGGTAGGGAAGCAAGAGTACCAGTGCAAGCAAGATAAGAAGAAACTGGAATGTGCTAAGATACGAAATAGTGAACTGTTAGCAAGTTTTAAAGGTTAAGTTCCCATACCCTTATTTGACCAATTGTATACTAGTTGCTGTGTGCTACAAGTATATGTATCCAATTATAATGCAGCAAGCTATTGTATATGTATCCAATTATAATACAGCAAGCTATTGTAAGCAGATGCAGACTACAGTATAAAAAGGATAGATGCTTTGTAATAGACGGCTTTGGTTTGATCACATTGATCTTTGATTGAGTCCATTTTCTGTGGCAAATGGCATGCAAAGTGGGGCACCCCCTATATTTTCATCTTGAAATTGAAGAAATTAAAGCACGTGAAACCAAAGAAAGTGGAACGCAGTGCCGCAGGGATGTCAGCTGGATTTGATCCCGCTGGACCAGGATCGGGAGGTAGAGGCCAAAGAGCTAAACACCTCGGAACGGAACCTTGTGAGCCCAGAAGACACTGCGCAGTGCAAATAAGGTTAGCAGCCGATAGGTTTGGAAGAGGATTAGGGTAGGTAACCAGTGAAGCAAAGAAGAAACAGCCATCCTTAAGCTCTTCCAGCATATCCTCTCAGCAAGAGGGATAAAGTATGACGATAACCTGTTAAAAAGACTATTGCTCTGGAGTAAAGAAAAAGAGCTGATCCAGTGGATTAATGAAGCTTTTGAGCTTGGGACTTGGAGAAAAAATTGGGGCACGCCTCTGGGTTGAAGTTACCTGTGGGTCTGAAGAGGCGGAGTCTCTCGCTGCCCTCTGGCGACTGCTGAAAGAGACTCTAGCCGCAGTGAAGGCTGAAAAACAGGTGGCAAAATCCGCTTTTACAGCTTTCTCTGACTCGCCTTCACAACAGCAGGGGTCAGCACCTACATTAGATTCATCGCCCGGCGCTACAGCTATGGTAGTGAAGCCTGTTTCAGGCATAAAACATTCTGTCCAAAAGCCTGCGCGCTGTAAGGTACCAATGTTTGAGGATCCTGTGCCTTTCCCCAATCCTGTGCCGACAGCGCCTTTATCGGCGGCAGCCCCAGCTGATACTCGGGAGCCTGTAGGAGCTAACGAGCAACCGAAAGGACCTGGTGTAAACCCTTTTCGCGCTGCTACTGCCCTGGAACTCAATCTCCAAGACTTTTTGCCAGGGTAGGAGTCTCCTGAGGAGAACAGTGAAACTCCGAATAGATGCCCACCTTTGCCACCTACACCGCCACTTGCATCGCTCCCACCGGAGCCGCAAAATGAACAGGACTGGGGACAATGGGCAAAATTTTTAGATACAAAATTGCAGGACCTGTGAGACTGTTTGGACAAACTGGGGGAGAAGGAGAGGGAGCAAGCCCCTGAAAAAAAAACAGAAAAACCAGGCACGGATCAATCCCTTTGATGTGACGTTGCCACTGACTTCAACACCTTCTAATCAAGCTAATCCTAGTGCCATGAGACAGCGAGGTTGCATTCAAGATGCAATCATAGACGGTACTATCTTACCGATAGATGTTCCCGTTGCATTTCCTGTTATTATAAATGCTCAGGGACAGCCCATCTGGACTCCTATAGACTGGAAAACTATGAAAGGGCTTAAGGGAGCAATTACTCAGTAAAGGTTGTCTTCCTCATATAAGCAACACATGTTATCTGCTTTATTTTCTAGTACTGTTTTAACTCCAAATGATTGTCTCAGAGTGACTGAAGTCTTATTAACTCCTTCACAGCTCTTACATTTCAAAAGTGGGTTTGAGGAGCTTGCTGCGAGAGCTGTGGATGAGAATTCAGATCATAATCCTAATGACCCTTTGCATGGTATCTCATCTGAAATGTTTTTGGGAAAGGGACAGTTTCACCCTGATACAGTACAGGGTCATATGAAAATTGAGGTTTTACAGCAAGCACAGCAATTAGCTTTAGCTGCTCTGAAAGCTGTGCTGGAAGCAGGAAAACCTAATCCTTCGTATACATCAATAAAACAGGGAGTTACTGAGCCATATATGCAATTTATTGACAGATTATCAGAGATTATTGAAAAGAATATTGATTTGGCATCTAGTGCTAAAAAATTTTTACTTATGTCTCTGGCTATGGAAAATGCTAACCCCACTTGTAAGCGTATTTTGGAGGCTTTGCCAAAATCTGCTGGTCTTCAGGAAATGATGGGTGCCTGTTCTAAGGTGGGCACAGCAGAGGAAAAGGATGGATACATGGCTACTGCCTTTGTCGCTGCTGTTAAACCCCTTCTACAGCAAGGTCGAGGTGATCGTGGGGGTACTAGAGGTACGAGATGTTATAATTGTGGATGGATGGGACATTTTAAAAAGCAATGTACTGCAAAGAAAACTATTCCCATGATCATCCCCCCCCCCCGAGTGGTGTTACGAGTTTTGCAGACAACTGCACTAGATGTGACAAATTTGGCCACAAGGCAGTTGAATGTCATTCAAAGTTTAAAAAAGATGGAACCCCGTTGGGAAACTTGAATGTGAGCATGACACCACTCCGTGCGATGGCACAAAATCAGGGTGTCTGGACTGTGTCCCCTCTGCCACTGCAGGGAGTGCTGGAATGGACGTGGCAACAGCGATAGATTTTACCGGAACTTATACCTCTGTTCATTTCATTCCATCTAAATTAAATGGGCCCCTTGGTCATGAGTTATGTGCTTTGCTACTAGGACGTTCATCATCATCAAGGAAAGGAGTCTTTGTATTACCCAGTGTAATTGATGCCGACTATACTGAAAATATTGGGATCATGGTGCAAATGCATGCTCCCCCAGTCAATATCCCTGAAAATTCAAAAATAGCTCAATTAATCCCATTTGAGGCAAAAGTCCCTCAGGTAGGACAGAAAATTAGAGGAAATCATGGCTGGGGTTCCACGGGAATACCACAAATTTTATTTGCTTTAGATATAACAAAGCACAAACCCAAAGACCAGATCTCTATAAGGGGCTGTAATATCAAACAATTAAGTTGTCTATGTTGATTGATATGGGGACTGATGTCACTATTATACCATATCATCAATGGCCAAAGACCTGGCCTTTGGAAATTGCTACAGTGGGAGTTGTTGGAATAGGGGGAATGCAATCAACTCATCAGTAAAGAACTGGTGGATGTGTTCCTGTCTGATGGGAGTCATATCCGTATTAGACCATATGTTATGTCTTCTCCTATTTCATTGCTCGGAAGAGATGCTCTCAGTCAAATGGGGATGAAACTGACCACAAAAATTTTTAGTGGCAGCCATTGAGGTACAGCCAACCTATAAGTTGCAATGGCTTACTGAAACACCTGTATGGGTTGATCGGTGGCCGCTGACAAAAGAAAAGCTGTCCCATATTCACCAATTGATCACTGAACAGTTAGAAGCAGGCCATGTTGTGCCATCCACTAGTCCATGGAATACTCCCGTATTTACCATTCCTAAGCAAAATGGAAAATGGAGGTTGTTGCATGACCTCAGAGCTATCAACACAGTTAAGAAAGACATGGGTGCTTTACAACCTGGCTTGCCTGGTCCTTCAATGATACCTCAGAATAATAATTGATTTAAAGGATTGTTTTTTCACAATTCCTCTACATACAAGCAATTGTGAAAATTTTGCTTTCTCTGTCCCAGCCATTAACAAGGGAGAACCTGCTAAGAGATATGAATGGGTTGTTTTACCTCAAGGTATGAAAACTTCTCCTGTTATTTGTCAGCTTTATGTTGCCTGGGCATTACAACCAATCCGACAAAAACTGCAAAAATATGTAATCTATCACTGTATGGATGATATTCTAATTGCAGGCAAAGATTTAAACAAGGACCATCTGCTCTGCCTGCTAGCGAAAGCAGGTCTGAAAATTGCACCGGAGAAGGTGCAACATGAAGCCCCTTGGAAGCATCTGGGGTGGATCATTTCCAGAACTGAAATTAGGCCCCAAAAGGTTAAAATTACCACACAGATAAAAACTTTGTCTGACATGCAGAAATTGATGAGTGATACTCAATGGATCCACCCTTTGTGTGGAATCACAAATGATGATTTGACTGATCCTATACCGTTTTTAAAGGGCGAGTCAAAGGCAGAACAAAAAAGAGTTCTATCAAGAGCCCAGTATGACGCCTTAGATCACATCATGACAAAAATCACCAACTCTTACACTTCTCAGTGCAATCTAGATTTACAGGTAATTCTGTTTATTGTCAATAGTGAGCATCATCCATTTAGTCTACTAGCACAGTGGGATCTTCAAAAGACTGATCCTTTATGCATTTTGAAGTGGATTTTCTCACCTTATCGATTACGCAAAACTGTAACTAGTCGGCTAGAAGCATGTGCTCTTTTAATTGTATGAGGTCGTTCATGTTGTCAGGAAATTATGGGCTGCGATCCATCACAAATTTGTCGGCCACTTACTAGGGTATAGTTGGACTGGGCACAACAATCTAGCTCTGCTTTCCAGTAGGCTCTCTAGATTATGTTGGTCCTCTTAATACACATTTTCCACCTCATAAGATGTTTACAATGTTAAAGAATAATCAGTTTGAAGATGTTACTTTTTATTCTAGTAAACCCTTGTAGGATTAACTGTTTTTACAGATGCAAGCAAAATTAATCACACAGCCGGATATGTTTGGCAAACAGATGATGGTTAGAAAGAGCAGAAAATACTTGGTCATTTAGAATCATAGAATCACAGGATTGTTAGGGTTGGAAAGGACCTTAAGATCATCTAGTTCCCACCCCGCTGCCATGGGCAGGGACATCTCATACTAAATCATATCACCCAAGGCCTTGTCCAACCTGGTCTTGAACACTGCCAGGGATGGAGCATTCACAACCTCCCTGGGCAACCCATTCCAGTGCCTCAACACCCTAACAGGAAAGAATTTCCTTCTTATATCCAATCTAAACTTCCCCTGTTTAAGTTAAGCTTTAACCCATTACCCCTTGTCCTATCACTACAGTCCCTAATGAAGAGTCCCTCCCCAGCATCCCTATAGGCCCCCTTCAGATACTGGAAGGCTGCTATGAGGTCTCCACGCAGCCTTCTCTTTTCCAGGATGAACAGCCCTAACTTTCTCAGCCTGTCTTCATACGGGAGGTGCTCCAGTCCCCTGATCATCCTTGTGGCCCTCCTCTGGACTTGTTCCAACAGTTCCATGTCGTTTTTGTGTTGAGGACACCAGAACTGCACACAATACTCCAGGTGAGGTCTCACAAGAGCAGAGTAGAGGGGCAGGATCACCTCCTTTGACCTGCTGGTCACGCTCCTTTTGATGCAGCCCAGGATACAGTTGGCTTTCTGGGCTGCAAGCACACACTGCTGCCTCATGTTCATTTTCTCATCGAGCAACACCCTCAAGTCCTTCTCCGCAGGGCTGCTCTGAATCTCTTCTCTGCCCAACCTGTAGCTGTGCCTGGGATTGCCCCAACCCAGGTGTAGGACCTTGCACTTGGCAAAAGACACCGGTGGGTGCCGGCTTGGTGGGTGAAACCCTGGAAAGAGTCAGCACCGCCCAAGGAGAGCCTGAATACCCCCTTGTCAGTGATTGAATGAATTGACTGAATCAACTTTGTTTAATTTGTCCAACCTGCAGGTCTTGTGAGCCGTGGGTATTGCATGAGTGTTTAGAGTGTAATCAACAGTTATGGGTCAGACCACCTCCTGCGCAGAGTCCTTGTGAACTGCGTGTGCACCAAGCGCTTACGCAGGCTCACAAATTGGCTCATATATTATTTGTTACAGGACATGAACCAAGGCTTACGCCTAGATATTTAGAAGGGGAATT